>NC_143387.1:11661974-12270697 GCF_980474605.1 Leiobunum rupestre | reverse complement strand
TAGCTTCATATGATTCATCTGTAAATCTTTCCTCCTTTAAAGTTGCATTACTTTGGATGACCTCAATAAACGGGAGGAATTCATTTTGAAGCCAAGGGTGGTAATTTGTTAACGCATTTTTTCAATTTGTATACATTCCGGCTAAGTTTTCTCGTTGAATATTTAAAAGGTCTCTTCCGAACACATAATGAAGCTTGCGTTGTGGCATCCTTTGAAGTGTTCACTTCCTTGGATGTATTTGTATTGATATTTTCTTCGGTTTGTACCAGGTCATCATCATTAGGAACATTTTCTTTGGTTTGTACCAGATCATCATCATTAGGAACATTTTCTTTGGTTTGTGAGAGGTCATCCTGGGGCCCTATTCTGAGACAGTCGTTAGGGGTGTTAACCACTGAAAATCGTCGTTATTGTAAAAATTCGTCGTTAGAGAAATATTTAGCAATTCTAAGGCGATCGGTACGGATAATAGTCGCTAGTAGTGACTGAAAATAGTGGGTAACGTAACGACTGGTTTAGAGCAGTCTTTAGCGACACTACCCACCGATTTTCATCATTTTCAAAATGGCAGCGAATAATTTGAGGCTTGAGATTTTAGCTTTAGCGGCAGAAGATGACGAAAATGAATTATTTCGACGTGATTTTCGTCGTCAAAGAGTATTGAGAGATAGAGCTCAAGCCTTTGAACTCTGTGATTATCGATTTTAACGGCTATTTCGAGTCAAGAAGGATTTAGTGTATGGTCTTACTGAGAGATTGGCGGATCGTTTGTCCGGGAACAATGCCCTGGCATTACCTGTTGATATCAAGGTATGATATTACTGTCTTATTTGCTTCTAATTTATTTCAACGTTTAAACGTATTATTTTTCTTTAGATCCTAATTGCTTTGCGTTTTTACGCGGTTGGCTTCAACTTGCTGTGGTGCAAGATTTATATCTTGCAGTTGGTCAGCCCACTGTAAGTCGATGTGTTGCACATGTAAGCCGAGCTATTGTTGACATAATGATGCCACATCACATAATTTCCAAAAACAGATGCGAAGCAATTGGAAATTAAAATAGGTTATGTTTAATGATTTAAGAACCATAATTAAACAAATGACCTAAACTATAAGATTTAATAATTATGGATTTAGCCAAGTAGCGGGATTCCCAGGAATAATTGGAGCAGTGGATGGGACACACATTGCTATTGTTGCTCCACCGACTACTGATGAAGACTATAGAGAGCATTTATATGTTAATAGGAAAGGCTTCCATTCCATAAATGTGCAACTTGTAAGTTCTTAAATGCGAGTAATATGTGTACAATTATCATTAACGGCTATTTAATCTATAGATTTGTGATCACAATCTTCAAATATTGATTAAAAATGACAAATTTCCTGGGTCAGCTCATGACTCTCACATCTTTAAGATGTCCCAGGTTTCAACATACCTTGAGCAGTCGTTTTTAAATGGAACAAAAAACTCATGGCTACTTCGTAATATTAATAGAATAAATTCTAAGATACTAATATTAATAAACGTTCTTAATATGCCGGAAACAGTGGCTACCCATTACGCCCATGGTTGTTATCACCCAACTGCTGCGGCACGAATTATCTATGCATGTTGTACATTGCATAACATCCGTCGAGATGGGGACCACCAGCCAGAAGATGACGAATTCTCTGATACAGATAGTGATGGAGGTGAGAGCGACGAAGAAAATGGACCTAGGCGAAATCATCAAAGGCAAGAACGATGACGAAGGGCTATAGATGTGGATGTGCCAAACTACATTCCAAGAGCTAATGAAAATTGGCTGGCCCAGGGCCAAGCAACTCGCAATCTAATTGTCAGAAGGTTTGAGAGACCAAATAGATAAGTTTCTTGAAACAAAAGGCTTTTATCAAGGCCATTAAATATATAAATAAAAATAATATATTAAGAGAACTTCCTTAGTATTAATATATTATTTTCATTTATCTATTTAATGACACTAGAAGTTTGAAAATATTCGAACACGAGCGTAGTTGGCTAGTGTCGGTAACATTGTAATTAATACAATGGCTAAAGGTACACGTTTACTTGCACCTAAATTTTAAAATATCACAGTATATAACTAATAGTTTCCTTATCCACAGTCAACCTACTTCCTATAAAAAAATTAATAATTACCGGTATTATTTGAAGTACAATTATAAAACTGTCTGATAATAAACCAACAATAGCGAGTATTTAAAAGCATTTTATTAAAAAAATGTAATATTGTTGAAAGACACTTATTCTTTTGGTTGAAAGTAACTGCAAAATGGATCAGCTATTCTTGTTACTGCATCAGCAATTTGACGAAGAAGCTTAATTTTTTCATGCTCAATCTCTTTGATAGTTTCACTAGCTTTTGCATAGTGCTCAGTTCGTGCTTAATATATCAACCCTATATATGTATTTTGTTTTTAAATCAAAATATTTTTCAAAACTATTACCCTTTTTTAGGCTTATTGCCTTCAGGTGATGGTGAAGATCTCTTATGACTAGAGCTTTTGACAGTGTTTGTAGCATCTGCATCTGAAAATTTACATAATTAGTACACAAAAAAATAAGATTGGTAAATTAAATTAAAATATTATAAACCATTTTGTGTTGATAATGATTTTAAATAAGCTTACCAATTACAGACGAGGTTGTACGAGAACCTACTTCAGTTTCAATGTCTTTTTCATATACTGAAAAAAATGACTGGCCAATTGACCCTTTAATGCCTTCGGCTGTAGAGGTGCTAGGCAGTGACTCGTAGATAGATCTTTGTGGCTTCTTGTTCACTAAAGTTTGGTTTTGATGATCATTAATTAAGGGTGAACTATGTTGAGGAGGTGACCCTAAATTATTAGGAGAGTAAACAAATTCATTCGTAACTACGTCCAATCTTTCTGTGGCTGAAGATTCCGCAGTCTGAATTTCTGATGGTGCTGTCAGTGATGATACTGTCCTACCATTTCCACAATGCTGTAATTGATTTGACATTAATAACTTGAAATGAAAATATTTCATTACAAATTGCTTCTGTATTTAAGCATAAAGTTGATTCAAATACTTACGAATGTCTCATTATCATCCGAAGCGAATCCAGCCTCGACAATTTCTGGATCTCCTTCCACACAAATTGGTCCAACAGAGCCAATAACCTACACTCAATATGATTAAGATCAATATCTTTGGGTCGTTGACCACCACCCATTGGCTTTCTTTTCGCCTGCCCGCTTTAGATTTGGTATCCGATTTCCATTCGATCCATTTCTGAAAATAAAATGTACTTGATCATTCATTTCGATTATTATTTAATGAAAATCTATACATACTCGTTTCCAACTGGCAGCGTCTTTGTTAGGTCCAGCACCGTCACTATTTCACTTTAAAGTTATTTCTCCCCACAATTTCTGGGACATTGGTTTTGTGAAGCTGGGGCTAAATTTCCCGGATACTAATTCTTTGTGAATTTCCATGAATTCTAACAGATTAATCAATTGCCTTTCGGTAACTTTAGGTGCACGTTTCGGTCCCATTTTTGTAAATTTAAATCTTATTTGAAGAAGAAAATCCGAAATACCTAGGCTAAACAATAAGCTAAGAAAGAAAGCACACGGCCGTCGTCTGTTGAATCACGTGGTTTATTTTAACGAAATTATATCCGATAAAATACAGCTCTTTGATTGGCTCGTCTATCTCACGTGATGCAAAAAATTTAGGAGGAAAAAAAACCCTAAAACTACGGTGGTAATCCCAAGTTACCGACTTTTCTCCTAACGACCATCCTATCCACTATGCTTAGAATACGAAATTTTTGATCGGTATGAAAAAGTCGCTAAAGAGAAATCGGTAAAATAGTGGTTAATATTTTAGTCGGTAAGGTAGCGACTATCTCAGAATAGGGCCCCAGATTAGGAAAATTTTTATTGGTTTGAATAAAGTCATCAGGTACATGTTTAATTATATAAGGAATATCAATACTTGAAATTTCAATTAATTCTTCTTCATTTCCAAAAAGGCGTTTTTTAGGAAACCTTCCCAAACTTCTATTTTCATTTATTGCTTCGTTAATTGATATCTCAACGTTATTTTGTTGGTTTAAGGTAAAACGTCTCTTTCTTGGATGTGTTGGGCTTATTTCTAAAATTTTTGGTGTCTCAAGACGATTAAGACATCTTTTCAATCTCTCTCTTGTCTGATCTAATCTGTTGCTATCACTATTTAAAAATAATCCAGTTTTAGCAGTAGAAGTTTGGTAATTTTGAAATTTTTTAAAAGGACTACTGTAGGGTTCATATTGAACGAGTGGTGGTCTTTTTTCTTCAAGAGTACGAATTCCTTTGCGTTCGCCAATTAGATTCGTTATAGGTGAGAGAGTTATTCGATGTGTTGAAAAGGGAATAGATTGATATTCATTTTGGGAAAAGGTCTGGGAAGTAAAAGTATCACAGACTTCATTTATCAAGACTTGCTTGGAGCTTATATCACATAAATTTGAAATATCACAGTCACTTATAACAGTCGGTACTGCATGAGGTAGGAGACGTTTCATTGTGCAAGATGCACTAAAATCATCTTTTTTAAAATGCTGGGAACATACTTTTGATTTATTGGCAGCAATTTGATTAATATTCTCACTGATGTTATCATTCTCACGTTTATTAAATATACTGCAAATCCATTTTCTTTGCAGCTCCTTGTTTTTTGGTATAATGTGAAAACTAATACAGTTCTTCTGATTTTCCAATTGGTTTCTGCTCTTTCTCCTCTTTTCACTTGCATTACAGCCTGGTACAATGCATACCACCATCGTGTAGTCTTGCCTAATTGCTTATCATAATGCTATTGTAATAGCTTTTTAGCTGTAAAAGATGAATATATAATAAGAGTAGATCAATAAATAAAATAAATCAATAATCAATAAATAAAATAAATTAGTAAATATTACATTACCTATTTTAATAATACTAAATATCTATAAGATTATCAACGACTGCCGCAGTCCGACTGCGTAGGCAGCGGTGGGACTAGTGACCACCAACTCAAAACGGCGGGAAACTACGATTTCAAACACTGGTTGACGTCACACAGGTCTAGAGAACAGCGCTCGTGGTGAGAGAATGTGGCGCATTATATTTCCAAATAAAAAATAAAAAATGGGGCAGCGCACGGGCCTTGATTAACGTAGGCAGCGGTCTATGCCATTCTTAACAGCTCTTCGTGCAATTTCCAAGATAACATAAATCGCTACGTGATTTAGTTTGTATTATGTTTGAAGTAGAAAGTTGGAATTCTTGGCAAAGTATTCAGGGTGACTTGTTCGATTTTTTTAAAGGCGGTTAACTAAAATCAGTTTACGTCTGCTCATTAAGTAGGCCGAAGCTTTTCCGGCCGAAAATTCCGGCCGCAGTAGCTCCCACACTGAATAGCTTTCAACTAAAATGTGGCTAAAACGGCCGGAATAGCTGAAGAATTGTTGGAGGCTATTCCGGCCGAAATTTTCCAAACCGAAAGTTTCAACCGGAATAGTCTTCCATCAGCAACCAGCTAATTCGGCTGACATTTTCCCGTAGTAAACCTTTCGGCCGATTTATCCAGCCCAGTGAGGGCCGTCTAATCCAGCCGAAACTTTCCTTATGTAAAAAAGTTACTAAACCCTAATTTTAATGGTAAATCGTGTATTATTCAGAATCATTGCTATTGAGAAAACGAAGCAAACTTATCGAAACATTAATACTAACCATTTAACTGACTTTTTACCGATTATTATTTTTCGTTTTCCTCTTGGAGAGTAGAGACACGAAGCGATAAATTCCCAACGAACTTTATCTCGAATAATATTACTCTTCCGGTAATACGGGACAGACGAATAAAAGTTTGCGTTTGGATTACACTACACTCGTTTTGTAATCGTTATTTTTCTAATAATGAGATAAATTCTTACTGAATATGAAATAATTAAATAGTTTTCTAGTTGAATAAACATAAATATAGTAAGAGCTATAAGTCGCTTATGGCTTGACCCTCAACCTCCAACTGTTCGCATTAAAAAATAAACAAAACGGAACAGAATTGATATTCGCCATCTGGGTTAGATTTTGGAATATGTAATACAGAAGGGTAGACTCAGGGGCGTACCGAAGAGAGTAAGTTTGGGGGGGAGGTAAGTGAAATTTGCCAAGAAAAAAACAAAGTTTGTCAAGTCGTCTAAGTTTGGATTGTTACGGTAGATTTCAATTTAAATGTTTCATTAAAATTATAATCGGTGGCGCCATCCACTGTTAGCGGCGGGAACTATATACTATACAATTGATTTAATAGTACGTATTAGAGCAAAATAATGCCTGGAAACCCTGTTGGAATATCGTCTGCTTCCCCAATTCCCTTAATCAGCTTTCAAAATCCATCGCTTGGAGGAAATTGGATTAACATCCATTAAGATTTTAAGGAGAATTATCACCACCCTAAAATTGGTTAAAAACCATTTAAATCGATAGACGATTTCCGAAAATGGTCATACTAATACTTTCACGTAAATTTTTTGAGTATTTGATTTATTATTAGCAACCAAAGTTCGAGTTTTATCCCACTGACTCGACAACCGCTCGGTTGAACCTACCTGCAGCGCCATCTCGTGACCGAAATATTATTTTTCACAAGTTTCATCGTTTTCGGTCGGAATTGTCGTCTGCTACGAGGTTCTTCTTGACTTTTTACCCGAGTTATATTCGTAGATTTTAGTTTATAGTGTTTTTAAAATAAGTTCCGTCTCTTTACCGGAAACGAGAATCAGCTGCCGTTTGCCGCTTCACTCTTTTGGCGCTGCACGTAGGTTCAACCGCAATTTCTGACAATTTTGGACCCGATTGATATAGTTTGCAGCAAAAGTGCCATACACGTCAGAAAACGAAGCTATTTTTATGGATGCGGTACAGCGTTGCCAGCCTGTACGATAATTATCGTTTTGTACGATAATTTGACTTACTACCGTATATACCCTACTAACACCATAGAAATCAGAAGGTAACTAAAACTATTTTAACAATGGAAGACCACGCGCCGATTTGAAACTGGCAGATTTGTTAGTAACGCCGTCTGTTAACAATATTCTTTATTCGTAAACTAGAGGGAGAGGCCGCTACTGGCGGATTCCGCCAAGTTTTAGTGAAGCCAACGATTCTGATTTCAATAGTCTGGTAGCTCGGTTAAATTCCCTCTTGATTCCCTTCACCAGCTTCCAAAATCCACCGCTTAGGGGAAATAGGAAAAACGTCCAGAGAAGGGTAAAATCGAGCAGGTAAAATCCAGACTTGTAAATAGCGGGACTCCTAAAAATATGTCTTTAGAAGGGGATAAAGAGGCTCTTTCCATGATCGCACCCAGATCGACCTTTCGGTGTCGACGCATCTGAACGGTCATGGAAACGGGTTAGTGCGATAAAAGTGGTCGACCTTCTTGGCACGAGAAAAGAGGTGTTCCGGGGAGAAAATATCGCTCCTTTTTGTTTCTTGGAAACGGTCATCGCATCGTTCTTACTACATTTTGGGTGTTTCTCTCCTTATTCCTTCTATACTCGGTGTGCCTCTTAGCCAATTTCCGAATTAAAAACAACTGGTAAATCTAGTGCTTCTAATTTATATCTGAACATATCAACCCGTTATCTTTTTCTCACATGATCAGGTACAATCTGAATTATATAACCAAACTGCTTCACTAATTTCACCGTAAAATTTACATTTGTATGAACGTATAAATTTGGGGCGTAAGCGTAAGTTAAATTAGTTTGGGTGAAAGTCGAGTTTGACTTAATCCACCGCATTGGGCTAGAAAGAAGATATTAGGATAAATGCTTCAAAGTGCCAATTAGTAGCACTACAAATGGAGCGATCTACTCATCAGTGGGGGTTCTATTCGACAATGGAAACAGGCGGCGATATCGCGTCGCGTAATTTACATGACCGTTCAGATGCGTCGACACCGAAAGGTCGCTCTGGGTGCGCTCATGGAAAGAGCCTAAAAGAGTCCACGGGACTCCCTCAAATTATATCGTTAGCTGTGTAAAAAGAGGGAAAATTTCAAGAATTTAATAAAAAGGAGAATTATTTTTTCTTTGAGACACCTGTATAGTGTCATGGACACTGTATACAATGTCCATGATAGTGTATACTGAACGCCACTATTTCAGCTATCCGTAAATTAGTCGGGCCCCCCACGGAGCTAGACCTCCCCTATCTACTTATCAGTTAGGCCTATAGAAATTGACAATGACCAATGAAACATTTGGAAAACTTGGGCTTACCAGCTAAAAACCTCTTTTAACTTAAACAGGTGTGGCCCGTGTGGGGAATAAATTTCATATTTCGTTAGTCTTGCTCTGTATTCCATTGGGCACAGTAATTGTAACAGTGCCATTAAAGACCAAAATTTAGTTTTATTAAAATTAATAAAGGTAGAAAAAAATTAAACGCGATGGATTTGAAATGAAGACTTTAATTGTTAAATTAAATGTTATAATATTTTAATTTACCCGATCACGATTATATATGAAAATAACGTAAACTTTGTTGTTGGGAATATTTAATGAAATAATGCTGCAGTTCGATTTCTGACTGTCTATTTTATAATTACAATAAAAATTTTATAGGCTTAGCCTGGTTAGGTCACATTTATTTTCGAATATAAAATGGAGGAATAAAGAGATATTAAAGAACATATGAATTTAAACGAGGGGGGTCGAAAAAAGGGGGAAGAGTCTCTGACTCGTCGAAAAAATAGATCGGTGGAGGGGTCCGGGTCTAGTGGACTCTCTTAAAAAATTTCACTATTTACAAGTCAATCCAAAATCCAAATTTCCATGACTGGCAAAACTGTTGTTTTTACCTCTCCGAGGGGACAAAGTCCCCTAGGAGGGGTTATGCAACCACCGTGTCTGTCTGTGGGTCTGTGGGTCTGTCTGTCAGGCCTGCGAACGCGTTCGCATTTTCGGTGCAAAGTGTAATCACTGCGTACGCAGTTTCTCGAGATCTCTGCGTTCGCAGTTTCTCGAAGGGTTGGCAAAACCACCGTGTGACGGTGAGCGTTAACGGATTCATTTTCGGTTTGGTTTGGATGGTGTTTTTTCGCTCACCGTCGTGACGGTTTGGTGTTTTACGTTTTTGTAATGTTTAAGCGTAGGTTGTGAGTGTAGAATTTGTTGTGTTTGTGTTCTGATGGTTGTGCATGTTGAGTCGGTTGTGTTTATATGGGCGTTTTCTCTCCAACTTCTTCTTAATAACTTTGGGACGGACCGATTGCTGAGTGTAATGCTACCTCTCAACGTCCAATGGCAGGGTTTCCACCAGTTATACACGGTACTCGTCTTAGTATCAATTTGCGATCGCAGCGGGCGGGATTTGAACCCGAGACCTCCTGCTTGACAGGTGGACGTTCTACCACAGAACCACCGACACTTGTTACGCCCTATTGAAAATTAGACCTTCAGCTTTATCGGAAGCGTATTTAATAAAGTACGAGATTTTGGTTTAATTGCAATAGAATTGAAATTGAAATTATTGCATCGAAGAAATTCTAATTTAGCGTTTCTCTATTGATTAAAAACAAATGCGCCACCCAGGTTTCGAACCCAGACCATTCGGCTTGGCAGTCGAGCGTTCTACCACAGAACCACCTATAGCTGCTTAGGTTCACTGAAATTAAGCATAATAGGTTTAAAGTCTTTTTTTATTAATGAATTTATGAAGGCCTAATCTGGTTTTTTTACGAATGAAATTTCAAAGGTTAAATCTTGTTTTAGCGCAGTCAGCCGAGATAAGAGGGTTAAAGGGTAAACCCTATGGGTGGTCCACTTTGTTAGTTTTTGTTATTTATTTACGGGTATTATTAACGAACTATATATAGTTGTGTTAATTCAAAGACGATAATTTAACGTTTATTGCTTTAAGAGCTGGCGGTTAGTCAAGTGGCTCTCTGTGCTTTGTTGATGGTAAGGTTTTTGCTTCTTGTAAATATATTTGGTGTGGATATTTGGATATCTACGATTTCTAACGCAGTCAATGATTTCCTGGGTGTGCGAGTCATTATATGATATTGGAAATTGGACGGCATTGGTCTTTTTCATGCGGTATGTGTCACAACGTCAACTGGAAGTCTACGAGCGTTGAAATAAAATGAGCGTTAAAGATGCGGCAAGTATTTCGTAAGCGAGAAAAATACAATTACCATCTGTAGATATTTCTTTCATTAAAATTTGCTTAGTATTATATTCAACTGATAAACATGTACTGTAAAAAGGGTTAAATTCAATTGTGCATTGCTTTAGTAAGTCTAACTCGCTGTTGTAACTACTTAATTTATAATATTCTGAATAAATTAAACTCGATTGTTTCGTCTCAATTATTTAAATTAAAATTAAAATTTTATACCGGGCAGGGTTTGAACCGAGAATACGTTTTTCGTAAATAACTCTGAATTGCGGAGATATCTTTGGGGGTCGTGTCGAGAAATTAATACCACTAGGGACCATTCTTCCGAGGAGAGGTATATTTTGGCTTGCCAACTTGTTTTCTTTCTTAAATTTTCCTGGTCTACGCTCTTCCGTTAGCGCACGCGAACTGAAGGCATACTTCTAGTCTTGAACCAGTTAAGAGTAGCTGATTTCAACCCAAGTTTTCGTTGCAATTAGGAAAAATAGTTTTCAAATAATAGTTAGAAAACTATTATTACGACAATAATAGAACCAAATTTAACAATTTGCGCCAAAGCGTCGATGACGAACATGAAAATGACCCAGATTCTCAAGCGGTCAAAGATGCAAGAATCGTATTCGGGAGAACAAGAAAAATCGACGAATTTCAATCTGAAACAGTTGAAAGCGACAAATCTGACGACACTTCCGCCAGCTGTTCAAGCAAAACTCAAAGAATCGAGGTAAATATTTTATTTTCCGTAATAATTTTCCTGGCGGTGACTAAACCTATTTAATGGCTAATTTTCAATCAAATATAAAATTGTGTTTATCAAAGAATGTAGTTAGTTGTTGAATTAAATTTGATTCAAAATGTTTATTCGGGTATTTTTAAAGGAACAAGACTGTGATGAGTTTGAAGACGAAGAAAAGGGAATATTACTAGCGCATAAAGGGAATATTACTTACGCTTAAAGGGAATGATAATAGCACATAAATTGAATATTGCTAGCGCATAAAGGGAATAATATTAGCGCAAAAAGGGAATATTACTAGCGCATAAAGGGAATATTACTTACGCTTAAAGGGAATGATAATAGCACATAAATTGAATATTGCTAGCGCATAAAGGGAATAATATTAGCGCAAAAAGGGAATATTACTAGCGCATAAAGGGAATATTACTTACGCTTAAAGGGAATGATATTAGCTCATAAATTGAATATTGCTAGCGCATAAAGGGAATAATATTAGCGCAAAAAGGAAATATTACTTACGCTTAAAGGGAATGATATTAGCACATAAATTGAATATTGCTAGCGCATAAAGGGAATAATATTAGCGCATAAAGGGGATATTACTTACGCATAAAGGGGATATTACTTACGCTTAAAGTGGATATTACTACCGCATAAAGGGAATGATATTAGCACATAAATAGAATATTAAAAGTGCATAAAGGGAATATTACTAGCTCCCTGAAATAGTATAATTAGTTTAGTATACAATTTTAAACAGAAAGGATTTAAAAATGACACCTTAAGGGTTTAAAAATATCACTTATAGGGTTTCGTTTTTGGAAAAATACAATATCCCCCTTACCGGTCTAAATGTATTCCCTTATTTCTGAGTGTGTACCAAAGCACAATTAATAGTTGAACCACGCTTTCTCGTTACATACGTGAGTAACGCCTTTCTATGATCTTCCGAGTTTTCATGTCCTTGAATCATTTTTGGATTTCGCCAGTCATTAAACCCATTTCTTAAAGCAGTCACTGATGAAAACAGTTAACATACAAAAGAGAACACCCATCCAGTAGCTGGGGAATAAACTAGCCAGTCTCTATTATATTTTTCTCCGTTAACTTTGATTGGTAACTGAAAAAGACTTTTGGTGCAGAACCTCGATTGGTCCGTTTTGAATTAGTAAATGGGATATCCCAATTTTTGCATTCCGTCGCTCCTTTTTCTAGCCAAAATTCAATTTCACTTTCCTTTATTTTATGGCCCCAAAGTCCAAGGTCATTAGAGTATGGTCCGGCTATTGGCACTACAGTTACTTTATCTGGAGCATCTGTGCGCGTCTCCGAAATCCGAGGTGAAGAGGGTGAACATATTAACCGTATTTCAGTTGATTGATTTGTATCATCTTTTATGGATGGCAAATTTGACTTATCAACTTTTTTGAAAAAGGTGACAACTTTCGGCAAAGCATTAGTCTCGGCTTGCAAAGCTGGTTTCTTTTTTCTCTTTTGAGATCCGCTTTCAAAAGATCTTTTCATAATGTTACAAATATTTCGTTGAGTTTTAGCTTTGGGCCTTTGGTAGTTCTTGAGAGAACCGACTAGTCTACAAAAATGTTGGTCTTACAATAAACCTAAACGACAATTTCAACAATTTTATTTGCTTACCTGTCTGATGTTTTAAACTTTTGCCTCCAATGTCAACGATTCAGTCTGCTCTACAGAAATCACAAGTAAAATAATTTGGACGACAAAAATGTCCGCCGGTCTACCGTACCTAGCTTAATAAGCCTACAACAAATTTAAAACAAAGCCTAAAAGGCACTACCGAACTGCGAGGGAAAGTCGTCGAGCGATATGCATGTGCCTCTACATTTCCTAGGCTGTTGGGTTGGTGCGCTGTACGATGCCGCCATCTTTGAACAGTATAATTCAGAGAATTATACTGCGCCGAAAGAGGGCACTACATGTGGAAAATAAAAGATAAATCAACGCGGTTTTCTTTTAAAATAGCTGCCACTGCTAATAAAATTTTATAATCTAAATAACAGACTTAAAAAAGTGATGTTTTTAACGGGGGCCTTACGGGCTCCCGACCCCACTTAAGTCCATTTTTAATTGAGGGCCACTGGCCCAGGGGAAGGGTGAAATGAGGGCCAATACTATATTAAAAATTGGTCACATTACTTAAGTAAACATTTATTGATTTAACGCTAATGTTTCAGAAACTGCGTACAAAAATTTTCCAGAAATTTCCGTGTATTGTTCATTTAGTTTGGGGCCCCGGTGGCTCGTAACCAACGTTAGAATAATTTATTTTAAAGGCCCTTAATTTTTTAAGGGCCATTGGCCCCAGGACTTCAGCTATTTCCAAGTCTGCTAAATAATGAGCTCCTTTCCGTCTGCTCTTCCAATTTACAGCCAATTCATTGATACTCACCATAAAAAAATTGGCCGTAGCGGATTACCGCCAAATGGATAGAGTTCGTTAAATTGATATTTCTTAATACCAATTGGATCTACCAATAAGAATATGACGCCTCTAATTTCGTAGCCACCTGCAAAAATTCACCGGTAGTCAATAGCGAAAAAAAAAACGAAAATTTTGAGGCCCCTTCCAGCCTGAGGCCCTAAGCTGCAGCTTCTTTAGCGTCTTCGGTAATCCGGCACTGGATAACGCCTACATAAGGATAACGCCTACATAAGGATAACGCCTACATAAGGATAACGCCTACATAAGGATAACGCCTACATAAGGATAACGCCTACATAAGGATAACGCCTACATAAGGATAACGCCTACATAAGGATAACGCCTACATAAGGATAACGCCTACATAAGGATAACGCCTACATAAGGATAACGCCTACATAAGGATAACGCCTACATAAGGATAACGCCTACATAAGGATAACGCCTACATAAGGATAACGCCTACATAAGGATAACGCCTACATAAGGATAACGCCTACATAAGGATAACGCCTACATAACTAGTGTTAGGTCTCATTAAGAACAGCTAAGGCAAAAACGTTCGGTGTGGAATTATAAGTTTAATTTTTTCTTCCGCCTAGGTTTAATGGTCAGGCTTTACGCAAATACAACTGTATCAGTACCATTCCGTTAGCCGTGGTTCCAGAGATTTTTGTTTGAGGGGGTGGGGCATATTTAAAAAAGGGGTTATTCATCCCTCCCCCCACCCAAAGAAGTGTGCACGGCTACTAAAATAAACTTCAGGATATCCCATTTCCCATATTTCACATGTAGACATAATAATACGTTTAGCGATGAAGTTAGAAGAAATGGTTTAGATAAAATTTAACCTAACCGTGCTCACTAATTTTGATAGCTTGAACACATATTCCAAAACGACACAAATTTTATTTATACGCTTTACCTATATTATTTACAAACTAAACTTCAGCCTTCGTTCTTTAAGACTTTGAAATTTAACTAGCACTCTCTATAGTGCATAAACTAGATGAGCGTTTTCCGGTCACAGCTGCTCTTAAATATGTTTAACTCTCCGCATTGTAGATAATGATCTCTCCGCTGAAGCAGTTGAAACACGAATTACTTGATTTAGGTTACGAATCTTCATAAGCTCTGGGAAAGCGATGAATATTTTTTTAACTTTCGCGTAGAATTCGTAAATGTTCGATTCGCTTTAGCCAACTTGCATTGTTCCTCCAGAAGCTCTTGGTTAGCTTCTTCAAGATACGGGTACTGCAATACAAACTTGGAAATTCTCGAAAAATTAATGCTCGGAGCTAGGGACCCAAGCTTCAGTAGCTTCAAGTATATCCATATTTTCTTTTATACTCTTTTCCATATCAAAAATAATATTATCGTGAACCTCGATGAAAGTCGTTTTCAAGGTTGATTCGAATCGTTGTCGTTATTTTCGCGACCTTTTTTTTCCTACTGTAGAAGTGACGTAAAAATCAGTCAGGCGCTTAGACACTTGTTGTTGTCTTCCTTTGATTGTTTAGTATTGATTCTTTGATTGTATTTGGAATCTTTACTTCGGCCGTTCTGGCTCTTGCTTTAGTCGTGAGTAATAGTTCGTAAATGTGTTCGTTGCTACGCATTTCTTTTTATTAATACGTAGTTAAAGGGAATATAACCTGCAAAGCAATCTTTACGGAAGACCCCTTCAATTTTTCAAATGTCCCTGTACAGTGGCGCCAAACATTTTTAAAGCCAAAGGCAAGAGCGGCCAGAGCTGCAAGCGTTGGTGTTCCACACCAAATACCTTAGGTTATATTCCCTTTAATCTAATCATAATTACTGGCTGAAAATAAATCCAGGAATTTAGCCTGGAAGTAGGTGGACAGAGAATTTACAGTAGCAAGAATTTCGTACAAACAGTGATGATGCAAAAATACGCCAAATTAAGGAACTGACTTAACAAACCGTTTCTCTTTATTGCTACTGATGTTAGATACTGATAAATTTTATAACGCATGTTTTACGCTTTCATATCGTTGTAGAAAAAAGTGGACGCCTCTGCATTTTTGTACCCATCGTGTGTCACTCGTTTGATGAAAATTTAATGTTGTGCATCCTGTGGATCTTTGTGCTTCAATAAACGCTTCATGGTGAATGGTTGATGACTACTGAAAAATGTATATTGCTTCTAGAAATCTAATGACGTTCCCCATTGCGCCTACATTCTTGGCGACGTTAGATACGACTAGGTTTAGTCTATGAGCATGGCAAGGATTCTGCGCTTTTATTTGTACTTGAATTGGAATCCCTCCTAATGATCCTGACATAATTGATGCCCCATTGTTGACTAACGCATTGTTTTAAGTGAAGTTCGATTTCCTGAAGGAATTTATCAATAGTATCAGCCAAAGCTCATTAAGGTGCGCGAAGCCTAAGAAACGTTCCTGTATTTTAAGATGTTTGTATACAAATATACATCTGTTCCCTCTGTCCTTCATCTTCAGCCTCGTCCACTATAATGTTGTAAACACCACTGCCATTTTTAATATCTTCCAAGGTATTAGTAAGAATGACATTGGACATTTTAAAACAGAACACTCAATCCACGGAAATTTGTCACACCAACTAGTTTGAAAGCTTCATCTCTTCTTAGCATATTGTTTGAATGGATAATTTATTGTCGGACCTTCAGGTTGAGCTGGGCCGTCTTCAGGGGATTTACGTATGTCCAAAGACACGATCTCCCTCACTATAGTAATATAGTTTCATAATTTTTCTTCTATGGTTCATTCGCGAGTTCTTGTACACAATTGGTATATCTAAGCAAACGCTTCATTATCACAGTATAAGTATATCTTTTCGATTTTAATGATAATTAGACAATGTACTTCAAACGTTTTCAGACGGAAGCTACGCTATTGGTTACTAAATTAGCTAGCCTAAAGCCCAAACGTCCATGCTGAAGCCGTTGGAACCCAAAAACACTGTAAATATATTACCATGGCATTTCATAAGTTCAGAAAATCAGAAGGCAATAAGTCACTTGTTATTTATCGATTTCACGATTTCATTCTGTGAGTGACTGTGACGGTTTTCAAAACGAGAACCAGTTGCGCCGTTTACAATGCAGAGTAAAGATAATGGATAAAGCATCCTCTCCTTATTTTGAGGTAAACCAGGGTAAACGAATAAAGAAAAAGTAGTTGGACGATACTTCAGCAATTGTAAAACGCCAAGACTGTAATTTTTGCTTACTATGCACAATCTCGTATTTTTGAAGAATTCTATTTGTTTTTTAATACTAGTGTTATATAAAATATAGTATTTTTCGTGTTCGTTAAGCATATTTATTATTTAGTACTAGAGCTTTGTACCCGACGACGAATAAGTGAACACTGAACAGAGACTTCAGCCCTATGGTCCTTTCACCATTGCTGTAGTTTCATCTAATTTCTCAATACTTGGTGCCCTGGTTGATCTCGGAAATTGAAACCTCTATTCAAAGAAACAGTGCAGCCAAGTTTTCGACAATTATATTCCCATTTCCTTTTGATCACACCGCACGATTATTGGTTTTGATAAATAATAATTTAGATATTTGGTTTTAACTGCGTGCGACCATGGCTAGAAGAACGCCATGGTCTTCACTTAACGGTTTCGGTTCGCGATTGGCAAGTAAAAAAATTTCATTTAAGGTGAGCACGGGCCCACTGGACCACCCCTAGAACCGCGTCTGCATTCCGTGTATATTCAGTGGTTTACTTAACACTCGTATTTCTCTCTCGTGCGCTTTCCAAAATAAGAAGTACTATCCCAGCATCGATCGGGGGAAAACTTTGAATTGACATTCATCTCGTAAAACTAGAACCAGTGCTCGCTCAAAGCGTTTTCCAGAATTACCTCCGAGGAAAACAGGCTATCAGCGCTCGCGGTTGAAGATACAAACTATTATTTTAACTAATAACATTGTCTATAAAGATACTGGTATGGTAATGTGAGTAAACAAATATCATTATTGCAAAACTAAAACTTAGGAAACCACCGTTGGTTGGAGAGCTGTGAAATTAAATTAACGCAAAGAAGAAAAAGACCAACAATTGGAGGGAAAATTTAACTCTTTTAAACGTTTAAGTTAGCTTTCCTCCAATTCTTGGTGTATTACTTCTTCGCGTTTATTAATGTTCGTAACACTATCAGTGGGTTTTACAGTTAATAAACCTGGTTGGAGTGTCTTTGGGGTATGGCTTTGACTATTCGGAATTTTTTGCACGGCCGTAAATTAATTTTATTCCGCTAGTTTGAGCCAAGTGAAAATTCATTGTTTCTACGAAAATTATTTCAAACCATGTAAAAAGTTTATCTGATAACCATAACTGTATTGTACGTGATTTTCATGCTTTTTAGAAAATATTTTTAACTCGGTGCAGCGCGGTGCCTTGCTCTTGCTCATGCTGTTCAATACATATAATATTATAATTTAATATCTTTTTAGTTTTAATCACCAAAGCTCCAAGAAGAAGCCCGCCCATATAGGGCGGGAATTCAGCTACTATTTAATGAACAACTCCAAATTAATTTAAGTATGGCAATTCTATATCGCGGAGGCCGGCCATCGTTGAACGATCATTGCTATGTTTTCCGTCACAAACCGGAAGATCGGGCTACCCTAGATAAACACAATTTTCGATGTTAATATTGATACGAGTGATAATATGAAACTGCATATTATGGAAAATGTTTTTTTTTTAAGAACCAAAAGCATGAAACATCATACTTGTTGTAATCTAGTTATTCACGTCAAAAGTATATTTCTTCGTTTAAAGATTGTAAGGGGTCTTAAGTAAATATAAAAACATTCTTAAGGTCATTCTAGTCTAACTTTTCCGAGAAATTGAAGATAATTTTAAGGGTCCGGTCATTGAAACTGTTTATCTCCTTTCTGATATTTCGATTTGAGAATAATAAAGTATACCACTTTCAAATAATCTACTTCGTCATGTTAAACCGTGAGAGGAAATTTGCTGCTTATGGAGTTATTTTGCTTACTTTGCTTGGTAAGAAGAATCTTATTCAATAAAATATTTTGATATTTTTTTAAAAATAGATTCCTTATCACGAACGTTTCCGTTTTGGGACAAATATAAAAATAACGGTATATATTAATAATCGACGTACATTACATGTATGCTTGCCGGTAAATTAAAAAGTTGTCCTACCAAGTGAATTTTTAATAAAGGTCTTCAAATAAAGGTTGTCGGAATTTGCAATTTTAAAAATGTATTTAACATAACAATATCTTAAATTTAAAATTAATTTACGATTTAGAATTTATTTCGCAGGTAGGTGATCAATAAAACGTTTCAATGAGAAAGTTGTAGATACAACGTTCCAATTAAAGTTGGTTATTTTATTATTAGTTTATAAGTTTATTTTTTTATAAGTTACGAGGTTATGACTAAACAAATTGATAATAAATAAAAAACATTATTTGCAGAGTTGTCAGAAAATGATGTAATCGTATGTCGGTTTCTAAACTCAAAAGGTTAAAATATTTAATAACATAAAAAATTTTAAAAACAATGTATTGTGGTTGGATATTTGAATTTTGAATATTAGCGCAAAACCATTTAAATTGTCCAACAAAACAGCATTGTTTTTAAAATTTTTCCCTGCACTTTTTTCACATAGTGGTCACTTTTGGTCCTTTTATCGATGGACGTGTTTAATGACAAAACTTTGTTATATTTTTATATATTTTTTATAATAGTTGAAAATAACACTCTTAAGCTGCTTTAATGAGTTGTTACTTTAATTGCGCATCAATGAATAAAATTGCTTTTTCATTGGGAAAATAACAAGGTAATTAGAATTGATGGTAATGCACTGATTAACATTGGTCCCAAAGTGGTTGTTTGGGAATTGAGCATTGCGAAAATACGAATATACGTGATATATAATATTTAATCATTCAGAATGATCCAAGTTTTATCTTCATCATAAGGTGTTTAAGTGTGTCGGAGAAAAATACTTGGGTTAAAGGCCATCAAAAACAGGTTCGTGATTCTTAAACTTAATAATAATCAGCTAGGCTAATACCCAAGGCACCACCTTAGGCCAAAGTCATCATGCAACTTTTCAAGCCATTAATTCAGGTGGCCCGGTTATAATGCGTAGGAGGGTGGTGGCCAGCCCTTCATGTCACGCGAGCCAACAGCTCCCTAGACTAACTATAGACCCACATGTAACAAAAGAGGGGCTGCAGACGAGGCTTAAGTGAGACCTCTGGACGGAACATCCTGTTTGTGACGTTTTGAACCACGTGACCACCATTGAAATATACAGGTGGAAGTAAGGAAACGGATGTACCGTCCAAATGGTGAGATGCCAGGTAAAAATGTTAATTTTTGGCCCCCCAACTTTCATCATTGGTCTATTGCCGTTCACCGAGTCTTTGCCCAAAAGTGGGAGAGGACAGGCCTTTCATGTCGATATTTGGACCACTTAGCCAAAAGAACCTCTTATAAACATTTTCTATATTGTTGAATATGTGAACATCTCTAATAATGGTTTGTGGTGCAGTCTACTATTAGGAAAGCGTCTTTTGAACAAACATAATTTTAGCATAGAAGCGCACTCTTCAGAAGAATAAGTCGAAACTGATTAGAATTAAGAAGTGATAATGGTTGTGAATAGGTTTAGATATTGACCTTAGAGACTCTTGGCAAATTAAAGATAATACATGGAATATGAAAAAATATACAATTTTTGATCGAACTAACTTTTTTATTTGTAATGCTGTACAACTTTCGCATTCAAACGTTTCTTCTGCAAATAAAACAATACAATTAAAAGTCTTTTTTCTTCTAATTTACAAATTAAAACATAATTTACGTTTGACAACGGCGGCGTACTCGCCATAGACCGAAACATGTAACGTTTAACCTTTTATCATTATTAAAAAAAGTTTTTATAGTGTACAGAAAAAAGTTGCTTTTTATTCCAATGCATACGTGAATTTATACACTAGACTGGAGTCCTAAGATAATAAATTATTATCTTAATATGATATCTTATTTCATAATTTTTGTTAAATGTTTTTATTTTTTGCTTCCAAATTTCCAATCTATCTACAAAACTTCTTTATCTTTAGGTAACTGTTACTGTTTTTAGTCTTGATCGAATATTTTAGTTTGAGAAGATATGGAATTTTTTTAAATATTTGCACTAAATTAAATTATTAGACTTTTTGGTATTGAACCGCCCTTATTCCTTTCTGAAGTAAGATTATCCTTTCCACTACGGTTCTTTTTGCTAAGAATGAACGGCTTACATTCGTTATTCACAGCAGCGAAGAGTGAAATATCTGAGGGAAAGCGGTGCCGCTCTAACAGGTTTCAATGTGCAAATAAAGAAAACTGTGTTCGCTACGAAAATCTTTGTGATGATCAAACCGATTGCTCCGACGGCTCCGACGAAAGTGACTGCGCCGGTAAGTTGACTTTTCAACAAATCTTTTAAAATGTTTTACCACATTCATAGAAAACAAAATATTTGGGCTCTGTGTTACACTTTGTTCCTAAACTCTTTAAAGCAATTAATTTTATTTTATTTTATTCGTTTTATTTGTATTTTCATGTTGTTTGTTTCCCTAAAAAAGTACAATAGCAAATAAATGTTTTGGGTACAAGTGCTAAAAAAGTTATTTATAAATCGACGTTAGTGGTAAGTTTTTTTCTTATTTCCGGCGGCTATGCAATAATTTTTTTACGCTTGTGCCCAAGGAAATTAATAGGGTTTAATTTTTGATTTATAACCTATTACCATATTATTTAATTTTCTATTTTTCATTGTTTCAGTTAACTGACCTAAGTTAAATACTCTATGGCACTGAGTTTAAAACATTTATTCAATTTAGCTTTTCTTGTACGTGCATTTATTGCCTCATTATTGAATGCCTACTATTTTGCTCTAGAGAGCATGGGTTGTAGCGCCCTTATTTCGTCGTGTCTATATTCCTGGTTCATTTCGCATTTAATTTTTGAATTCAAGACAACGAGGAACAAAAATACAATTCGGATGTTTTGATATTTAATTCTTCGTCTACCACGCCACTGCATACGACGAAGTTGAAACTAACGCTAAAAATAGGTAGGGTCAATGGAGGTAAGTCTGATCAGGGGGTAAGTGTGATCACCCCTTATTATTTCCCCAAATATTATTAAAACCAAATATTTGATGAATAGAATATACTTAATTATACACATTTTGTTTATTTTCAATATTAATTTAAATTAAATTTAGTTTTTTAAAATTTTAGTTGAAAAAATGTTATACTCTACTACTCGTGTTTAGAGATTTTATGCCCAAAAGAAAAGTTCTGTAATTTTTTTTCTAACTGACAAACCGGTTTTACATTTTGGTATTTTGTAGTCTGCTTAACCTTTTACCTGATAGGAAAATTTTGTGTTTTTGCTAATATTTTGGGGTTTTCAGAATTTAATCTGAAAAAGTCTTTCAAAATTTGCAGTGCGGGGTAAGTGTGACCACACGAAGATATTATTTTACAGCAACGAAAAAAATTAAGCTTTATTGGGACACCATATTTATCCGCTGTATGTAATTTCATTGCGATTGATCAAGAATTTCACAAGAACACAATTAACTAACCTCCCTATCACACTTGCCCCGCATTTTGGGGGTAACTGTGACCACACGAAGATATTATTTTAGATCTACGACAAAAATATAGCTTTATTGGGACACCATTTTTAACCTCTGTATGCAAATTCATAGCGATTGGTCAAGGATTTCAAGTGATCACAATTACCCCCCCCCCCCACCTATCACACTTGCCCCGCATTTTGGGGGTAAGTGTGATCAGTAACAGAGTTAAATTAAATAATTAAAATTTGTATCACTATTTAATTGATATTATATTTGATTGCGTGGTTGTGTAGGATAAAGTAGCCGTATTAATTGTACCAATTCTTAAGAGGGTGCTATTTTTAGTTTAAGAGTAATTTCAAGTAAACTCCCAAAAAAAATATTTTGATCACACTTACCTCCATTGACCCTATTTAAGATGATTTAGGCGTTGGCTTTCACTCAGGAAAAGTCATTATCCCACAAATGAATAGAATCAATTAAAATACCTTTCTTTTAAGCCTTATAAGTTCTGTTAAAATATATAAATTGTATTTAATTTAATTGTAAAATTTTAAATTTAAAGATAACGTTTAGTCTCGGAATTAAGTAACATTCGCTTTAACTTGAAAGTTGGGAGTAAAACGTAAGCTTAATTTTGAATGTTTGACAGCAAAACGCAAGCTTTAATTTCATTATTTAAGGGTTGAAGCGACTAGCCCCCACCTTCCGTGGAGACCCAAAATTCCATTGATCGCGAGGCGACCACGGTTTGGCCCACATATTTTCGGTTAACGTTAAAACATTCTTAATAATAACATCGTTAAAAAATAGAATATTAAAATAATATGCAACGAAAACACTTTATATCTTAACGTAAATTAACACGGTAAGTTTTCAGGGTAAGTTTGAGTGTGAAGTCCGTACATTGTGAGTTGTGTATTTTAGCAATGTAGCGTTTAGTCTCACACTATAGAAATATAGGGCGAACACCATAGACAACTTACCTTGAGGCTGCTACAGTTAGAAAAGCACCCATCATTGGGGGTAGCGATAGCTGCAATCTAGGGGTTATAAATTTACTTATAGAATGATTACTCTCTACGATAACGATTGCCACCATTTTATAAATATGAACATGAACATTACAAATCCTGGAACAATAATTAACAGCCCATATTAAACATACTTTTAAATACTAACCAGTAAGATATTAAATCATCAAACACCTTAAACTAATGAACAACCATTGAAAAAAACTAAATACCATAAACATTACAACTCAATTTACACCTTTCCTCACCCTTTCTTTATACACCACGGCCTCTTACATGGTACCAAAATTAAAATAAACAGCGATACTTTTGTCAACACGAAAGTGAAAGATAAGAGATGGACACAATGGAGAGAGAGACCCCTAGGCCTACGGAGTCACCACTTCCCAGGACTGTCCCTTCGACCACACGATTAAATAAAGCTTATATCCATATGGGGACCCCCTTACCCACCGTGCTGCTATAGCTTGGGCTTCAAAATTTATGCCCCACGTGCAGAACCGTTTTCCCAACTAAAAATAATCTACTGGAATTAAAATCATTAAAGGGAAACTAACACATTTTTGTTTAGTATCCGGCGTAATTGGAATTGTACCTAAATTGGTATTTAGGAACGCTTTAACAGCCCACTAATAACGCCTTCGTTTGACCATTTAATAAGGTTCCACGAATATTTATTTATGATAAAAGGTAAATTATTTTAGTGGTTCGGGTAACTTTGCGTAAATGATATATTACATAACTTAATATTTAATAGAGCCTTTTGAAATGTTTAATAAAATATAAATCTAGTAATTTTATTCCTTTTCATTTCGAAATTATAATTATATTACAAATGAATGTATCCAAATTAATTTTTTATATTATTTTACAAAATTTATAGGGTCGCCTCTTACATGAAAAATCTTTTAAATTTTTCAATTGTAACAGATATTTGTCTTTTAACCTTTAGAAGGAAAGCTCTGCAAGTTGAAACAATGCCAATATACATGTGTCTACGATTCACAGAGAGTTATAGAATTTGGGTGTGAGAGTATACAGGAAAGGGTGGAGGAGTTCACAAGGTGCAATTGTCCTCGGGGACACAAACTCAGTTCAGATAACAGAAATTGCGATGGTAAATATTTTTAAACCCTTGACATCAGTAACCAAGTTATGATTTTCAGAAGTAGCGTAAACATCTCATGATTTACATGTATGTTTTAAGAAGGATTATTTGTTAATTAGCCCATATTTTCACAGCTTGACATACAAACCTAAGGAGACTGTTGTCCACTTGTCTGCATAGAGTCGTTATAAAATTAAGTATAAAGAATTTAATAGCATATGAAATAAACTTATAAATTAAATCATGAGCAAAACACAATAAAGCGGAGTTGAAGTTTAAGTCGAACGTAAGATTCCACTTTTTACCATTTTTAAGGTAGGATGTCCGTACAATTCTTCGTATGACGCCAAAGACAAAATATTCTGGGTTTATGTGTTATTCCCTTAATGGTTCCGCAAAAAGTAAAAAAGACGTTGGACCTCAAAACGACGCTCATGTTTAAATAAAATTAAAATCTTAAAAATATGTCACTAAGAGTCTGTTTTTAACTAGGGAATTACGATACCGCTTCGCTAAACCACGTTGCCTAATTATGAATGATAATTTGCAATTAATCAAGGACCTTTCTCTGATTATTTCATAACTAAAGTAAAACTTAAAATATCATGTTTCTCTTTTCGAAAGAGATTAGCTGTAATCGGGGCTAGAGTCTAAGAAACGTCTTATAATTATAATTCTTTGACCTCACAGTGTTAAAGATATTTTGTTTATTGAAGTTTCAGACTTTTAGCGAAATAAAAAGATATTTGTATAGCTATGTTAAATCTGGGATATAAATTTGCCACGCAAGGATTATTATTCATTTCTTTCCTTGGTAAGAAATAATTTTTAAAGAAACATATTTCTAAGCATGATATGATATGTCATCATTTAAGAGACACCTTTATTATGACTAACAGACGGTTTTTTTACTCGAACATAGAAAATTTTAAAAAAAAGCTATACAAATTTACAAATTTGATTTTAAAAATCAAAAATAGGAGCAGAAATGAATTTGAAACTTAAATTGTAGTTCTCATAAGAATAATCACAAAAAAAACAACCAAGCTTTCGGGGTGGAATTTGAAATAGGTACAATGTTACTAAACGACGGTACCAGATTTTAGACGTAAGTCAAATAACGGAAAATAGAATTAGTTCTATAGATTATTTTACGGAGAATATTCGTGGGAATTGACTACATGGAGAGGGGACCCGCCAGGCATAGGTAGTACGACCGTGGCGGCCGCCACATGGATATTGTAAATGGGGCCGATACGTTCGTAAAAGAGTGTATAGCAGTTTGAGGGCTTTTGTACAAAATGGTTCTAATGAAATTTCACCAATTTGCACCACTTATTTTTAGTAGGGAGTTACGGTTATCTTAGGTGTTTCTTGGATCATTTTTTAGATTTATTTGTATATAAAATTTATTAATATTTGTGTAGAAACTATATTAAAGTTCATGAGTAAGCTCTATTACAACTTGTGTAAGTGTGTGTGTGGTAACTCTATAAATTTTGGGTGGTAACTCTTTAATGTTTGTGTGGTAACTCTATCAATTTTGGGTGGTAATTCTTTCAATTTTTGTATGGAAGCTTTATGATTTGGCTATAGGAACACTATTGGAGTTTTGGGTCTCGCTTTTGTGGTTATGTAGAAATTGTATTAGAGATTAGGTAGTAATTCTACAACAATAGTACAGTTAGTTTTATAGAAGTTTGAGGATTGCTGTACAGATTGATAAATGATTATATTGCAATACGGTTGATATCTGTTTAAGAGCCGAACGGGTGCGAATCAAAATTATTTCATTCAATATTTTTAAGCTCTGTCTTTTTTCTCAAAAGTCATCATTTCAGCCAGAGATTCCAACAGTAGACCGGTTTCGCCCTTTTGGGGCTCATCAGTACTGTGTAGGAACTCTGGCTATCCTCGGAAATCTGCCGATATCAGTAAAACTAATAAAGGGCGAAACTGGTCTACTGTTGGAATCTCTGGCTGAAATGATGACTTTTGATATAACTATCTTAACGTTGGATTTCAACGGAAGCCCGAGCGTAAGAGATGTCTGCTGAATAGCGACCGCCATGCAATAATTGGTGAAGAATTTCACTATAAATTGCACTGGACTGCTCACGTATAGGGCACTCTGATTGTTTATCTGTCTTTTTTCACGAGATTTAACACGAAAAGATGTACCACATTTCAATTAAGACATATGTTCATTCTGATTGGCGAATCTCCGTAATTTTTACAGCTATAATCGGAGCGACACATCATATGATGTGCCGATCTGGGAGGTTCCAATGCAAAAATCAAGGAGCTTGTATTCCATTCGAATACGTGTGTGATGGCCGAAGTGATTGTAGTGATAGCTCAGATGAAACAAGTTGCTCAGGTAAGTGTCTTAAAAAACAAAATATATATCTTAGAATGTGTCAGAAAAAAATTCATTCATAAAATGGCTGTATTTAATTTCAAAATATTTTTCGAAATTACAATCTTACGTATTATAAAAGTTAAAAGGCACCAAAATGTTATCTTTGAGCGCCATGAGCGTCTCGGGGCCCGGAAAACCAGCTCGATCCGGGTCGTTTACAATATTCCACCTCAAAAGTATATTGTCGATTTGAATTCCATGAAACAGCATTGAAAATAAATGTAATTGCCAAAGATTTCAAAGTAAAATGTAATATATCTAAATGTCATTCAATTACACAATTAATTTCCAGTTGAAACTAACCTTATTTAACTATAAAAGGTGTTAGAACTATTTTTTTTATAAACGAACTGCCTGTTCGAAATTATGGAAGTGTTCCTAAAGTCGTTTGCAAAATAATAGATTGAAATATAGTCATTAAAGGTACCGAAACTAAAAGACGTGGCAAAATGGAGTTTTTAAAACATTCTATATAATTCAAACTTTTTCTTCGGACATCATATTCTTTTATTGGTGGTAGAAGTTGCAAAACAAATGTTTTAATTATTTGGCTTTGATAACTTCAGACGGACGTAATTGCAAAATTAAGGATTGTTCTCATTTCTGCGTGGATTCTGGAGGAGCTACGTGCAAATGCCCCGAGGGATTCCGTTTGGAGTCTGACCAACGAAATTGCCAAGGTATGCTTATCCCGTTTGCTTCAAACATACTCAGTTAATCATCTAAACTAAAAATATTGAACGGGTGCGAGGTAGAGACAAAACCAAATTTTATCTCTTTTTATATAACCGCCGGTAATATCGTTCTAGATATAAATGAATGCGAAGGCACACCATCACTTTGCAGTCAAAATTGCACTAATACTCAAGGGTCTTTCATCTGCTCTTGTTTTGACGGATACTCTAAAAACAGCGATGGCTCGTGCAAAAACGAAATAAGTGGTGGGTATTTGCAAGGTTTTCAAATCTATCTTAGTTAGTTTAGAATTTGTATTGCGCTTAGACTAAGGTTCACTACCTTTGCCATTATTGATCACTATTGCCAAAGTAGAACGTGACTGGAGAAGGGGATTCCTTTATAAAGCTATTTCCCTAAGTCGCTCTCCATTAAGTGTTTGGTACTTTTCACTTGTTGAGTGAATTAGTTAAGTTCTACTACATAACGAAAGTCCATTCTAAAACCAGTTGATATTTAAGGTGAAATTTTTGTTATGTCCTCCAGATGTTTCTTTCCAATTTGCTAAAATTTAATTTAATTAATAAATGGTAAAATAAATTAAGCTTATTTATACAAGGTGTTTCAAATTTACTGGAGTGTTCATTGGGTAACATGGAGTCAAAAATGTTTTAAAAATAAAGTTTACTAAATTGAACGGTATCCAAGTAATTGACCGTCTAAAATGGTCCTCCAAAACGTCGAAAAACGCGCCAATGTGCAGTTTCTATTATTCCATGGACCCAATTGTTTTCTTTTACAAAGCATTTAATTTTAAATTGAAAATCAAAAGTTCGTTATTATTTGAAAGAAGTATTCTACGTGTAGAAATTAACAATAACAAGGTGTTTCATTGGGACCACGTCAATTCAAGGAAAGTTACTTATTGAATTTCGTTTTTTTTCTCTTCAAATGCCATAAGTACAAATTTAACTGAATTACAGAAAATGTACCAAATGATCACCTGGGGCGCACGCAAATCATTCTTGAACCCGTTCGAAGATTCAAGGCGTGTTAGATACCGCGACCGAAAACTATGGTTGCGCTCCCAAACGGTGGTGGGTGGAACTACTCGTCGGAGGTTAAATTGAATGCACTGTGGAAGCTAGCACGTTAGAAAGTTAAACAGACACTTGACATAATTAGATCCCTCATACGGTTCGGAACCGTTGCGTTATCTAGACCCGTTTTGGTCGCGAATAGTTTCTCAGTTATCAATAATGCGTTGTTGTAGGTTGTCAGGGAGTAAGTTGTGAAGGAGGCATAATGACGTCATATGACCTAGAGATAAGAACATCCGTAATTTAGTGACGTCATAATTTACGTGCCGAATGCGGCACAACAAAAGAAATCTGGGAGACGCTTGAACAAATACACACCAGCTACAACACCTGGCATGGATTACTGTTAGTAAAGGAGTTCGTAAATACTAGCAAGACGAATGATGAATCAATAGTGGAGTACTTGGCAAGACGAAACTCTCTGTATCATAAAGTAAGGCATGCTGGATTTAAATTTGAAGATAAAATCTTAGCAGGGTTTGCAGTATTGGGACGACCAACTGAGTATGAGTTTGTTTCGAGGAGCTTGCGTATGGAGGATGGCGATTTAGACATGGCATCCCTCAAAGCAAAATTAGTGGAAGAAGAACGCAGAATTTTGCACTCAAGGCATAGCTCAACTGACGAAAGGGTTTCATTCAGTAGCAAAGCTCTAATTTCAAGTAGAAACACCCAGAAGGGGAGTTGTCGAGGAAGAAGCACTCATAGGGGACGAAGTAAACAGTCAGATGGACGATGGGATTCAGCCGGCTCCGCAGGGACACTACGAAATTCCAAAACGCATGAAAATCTCAGATGCTTCAGGTGCTTAGAATGGGGCCATATCGGCCGAGATTGTCCATTCAATGACGTCACACTAAGAGACGAGAAAAGATCAGGTGACAATAACAAATTCACCAAAGAAAATAAAGGTCAGTTCGATAATGAAAAAAAGGTTTCATTTGTACGGCATGCTGCTTTAATGACAATTGGGACGGAGAATATGAATTGCAGCACCACCTGGATTATGGACAGCGGGTCTACGGACCATATGTCGGCAGATAAGACCAATTTTTCAACATTTCAGGAAGATATGACTACGGTTGAAGTAGCCGGGGGCGGACAGTTGCAAGTTTTCGGAAAAGGCGATGTCCAAATTAAATTGTCCGAAGAAAATGGAGGTTACCGGTTGTCTTTAAAAGACACTTTATATGTTCCAGATTTAAAGGGTAACCTACTGTCGGCTACTCAGATAGCCAGTAAAGGCTATGATGTCAGTCTCGGTGCTGACAAAGCTGAAATCAAGAAAGGAAATGAAGTAATAGCGGTGGGTAAAAGTTTTCTAGGATTATATTATTTTTGTTCAGATGGAGTTGATGTAGAACCAGGAATCGCTCCATGTGTGGCACTAAAAGCAAAAATGACTGAAGAATTATGGCACCAAAGACTCGGGCATTTACACCAGAGATCAGTAGAGACGTTGGTAAAGTCCATGGATGTTGTAAGGATATCTGATGATACTTCATGTGATATATGCATGAAGGGTAAGCTTAAAAAACTCCCATTTCCAAAGAAGAGTTTTTCCCGAGAAAAGGAGCCTTTGCGACTGGTGCATAGTGATGTCGTGGGACCAATAACTCCTGTGTCCAAGGGTGGGAGTAGATATATGGTCACATTCATTGATGATTATTCAAGGTATACTGAAGTTTATCTTATTCAAGCGAAATATCAAGTACTGGAAAAATTTGAAACCTATCGTCGCAAGGCAGAAAATCTTCAGGGGAAGAGAATCCTAGCCCTTCGAAGTGACAATGGTGGAGAGTACCTGGGTACAGAATTCAATCAACGGTTGGACGCATTGGGCATCGAACGACAGTTAACCATTCCGGGAACTCCCCAACAGAATGGAGTTGCCGAGCGGGCAAATCAGACTATCATCGACATGGCACGCTGTATGCTACTCCAGTCTGGGCTACCGGTGGATTTCTGGGCAGATGCTGTAGCAACCGCTATGTATATTCGTAACTGATGCCCGACAGCGGCAAATGATCGCCAGACTCCAATGGAAAGGTGGAGAGGCAAGAAAAGAGACATTGAACATCTCAGAGTATTTGGATGCCAGGTTTGGGCAGTGGACAAGAAAAGAAATGGTAAATTCTCTCCAAAGGGAATATCCTGTGTATTGATTGGGTACGATACGAGCGCCAAGGCGTATCGACTATGGAACCAAGACAAGGATGAAGTATTTATCGGAAGGGACGTTCAGTTCAACGAAACAGTATTTCCATGTAATGCAGTCCAGGTAGAATCTAAAGCAAGTAATCAAACCGTGGAGTGGTCAGTTGAAGATTCTTCAGCAAGCCACGACGATGAACAGCACGCAGAGGAAATTACCGATGAGGAAGATGTACCCAATAGAGAGTTAGATGAAACTACCCTGATTCTGGAAGATTCAATAAATGAAGATAGTTCAGATGCGAGCATTACTGAAGAGCCTGGCACTGAAGACATAGAGCTAGACCAGCCACAACAAACGTCAAGAACTGGTCGGAAAATTAACCTTCCTAAATGGACCAGGGACTATTTCATTGGAGTCTCAATATGCAAACAAGTAGTCGGACCAAATGACGAAAAGGACCCACAAACTGCAGATGACGCACGAAACTCTAAACAAGACCCCAGATGGAGATCAGCGATGAAGGAGGAGTTCGAAAATCTTATTAAAAATGACACTTTCGAATTCGTGAAGATTCCAGAGGGTCAGAGGTTAATCAGAAGCAAATGGGTATTCCGGTGTAAGCGTGATGAAAAAGGAACAGCTGTCAGGTATCGGGCACGAATTGTGGCATTGGGTCATACGCAGAGACCAGGTATAGATTACGACAAGACGTTTGCGCCCGTGGTTCAACCTAAGACAACAAGGATCCTGTGTTCCATAGCCGCTCAGAAGAATTGGGACATTCACCATCTAGATGTTACGGCCGCCTATTTAGCCGCAAAGCTGGAAGACGACGTTTTTATGGAAATCCCTTCAGAGTTTTTATCACTGCTACCAGAATTGACGAAAATAAGTGGAACTCCAGAACCAGACGAATTACAACATGGTCGATACGTGTGGAAACTTCGAAAGAGTATTTATGGGTTGCATCAATCTGGTAGAATGTGGAATCGGCACTTGGACGCTTTCCTAAAACGAAAAATCTCCAGAGGTCCGTAGCTGATCCATGTGTCTATTTTGAACCTGGTCGAGAAATAATAATAACAGTGTACGTAGATGACATTTTATTATATGGCACAACCCAAGAAATTAATCGGATGAAACTCATTCTCAAGCAAGAATTCGTTATTAAAGATCTTGGACGAGCAAAGAATGTACTTTCTATACGGTTGGTCATAAAAGAGGGAGAGGTAACACTGGATCAAACATCGTACGCCAAAGCCATCCTGAAGCAGTTCGGTATGGAAAATTGTAAGACTGTCTCAACTCCGTTATGTCTCGGAACGAAGTACTATACCGCCGAAGAAGGAGAAGTATTACCTGATAATGAAGCTCAACTTTACCGAACAGCAATAGGATCATTGTTATATCTGTCAACACAAACCAGACCCGATCTTTCATTTGCTACGACGTATATGAGCCAATTCTGTCAAAATCCAAGTAAAGAACATTGGACTGGGGTGAAGCATATATTTTGCGGTACCTGAAGAGCACTCAAGACGCGGTACTCCGATATCAGAAGTCTGAGAAGAAATTGCAAGTATATACCGACGCTGATTGGGGATCGGATCCTACCAACCGGAAATCTTTTAGCGGACATGTCATTCTATTGGGAGAAGGTGCAGTCAGAAGCAAAGAGCCGTGGCACTGAGTACAGTTGAGGCAGAATTTACAGCACTCAGTGAAACAGCCAAAGAATGCGTCTGGATTCGAAACCTGTTGGAAGAGATCGGCCTGGACGAATATCTGGGAGGAACAGTCGAAGTAGCCATGGATATCCAAGGAGCAATAAAGCTGGCTGAAAATCCGACAACGTCTCGTCGATCAAAGCATATTGATCTTAAAATGTTTCATGTCAGGAACCTGATCGAAGAGGGAAAAATTAAACTCAGTTACGTAAATACCAGCCAAAATGTAGCAGATCAATTCACGAAGATTGTTCCTGGACCCAAATCACAAGGGATGCTCTCCTTGATGGGGATCAGAGATCCAGGAGGAGTGTGAAGGAGGCATAATGACGTCATATGACCTAGAGATAAGAACATCCGTAATTTAGTGACGTCATAATTCACGTATATTATATGGCGCACACCTAAAACAAAACGTTGTTGCCGTCGATGCCGTGTTGTAGATAAGTTCGATAGATTGTATTAATTGTAACTTTGTAAATTATGTAATATATATTTTTTAATTACGTTCATCATATTAATAAATATTAGCTCCTGTTTATTTAGTTTACTTGTCTGGTATTCAAATACAAAACTTAGCTTAAATGCAAAATATAACATAAGTAAGTTCAGATGAGATAAGTGATTAAAAATTTCTACTAGAAAATGTTTTTAAGCGTTGACATCTAGAACTTTTCTATCGTTACTATTTAAAATAATGACAAGGTGATTTAAAATACCTAGAGACACAGTAAGACGTTACATTTACTGTTACCTAACAACCTTACATGGATCATTGAATTTAAAAAATTGGTTCGAAATGGCCCTTATTGGCGAGTAGGCACGCTTAGACGCGTCTTTGTAATGATTCTCGAACATGACGAAAGATTTCTATGTTACGGGTTCTGTCGCAGTTAACAATTATGAGTTGAAGTAGGTCTTCAAGTCCTTGATGTGGCCCCAAAAATAGAAATAACATGGGTTAAAATCAAAAGATCGGGCTGGCCTTGCGACAGTGCCACCTGGATCTATCCACCTCTTACGAAATTCGATATCAAGATGAGCTCTAACTCGAAGGCTAAAATGAGTGGTTGCTCCGTCGTGCATAAACAACATTCATTGTCTAACTGCTAGCGGAACGTCTTCAAGTATCTCTGGTTAAAAGTAGAAGGGTTAAATACGACTCACCAGGTCTTGGTGGTAGAATATAAGGTCCAATTAAATGGTCGCCAACAATTCCTAACCAGAATTTGAGATTAACTGCACTTGATAACAACTAACGGTAATCACGAGTGCATTTTCTTGCTGCCGCTCATGGCGATTATGTAATTTTAAGATTCATTCACGGGAAAAATAAGCCTCGTCAGAAACTAGGAGCGTACTCAACCAATTGACGTCGATAGTCTGCTCCTGAAACCACTGGGCAAATTCGACTTGTCTTGGATAATCAGCCTCATTTAAAGGTTGAACTTTTTGTTAATGGAATGTGTGGTACTGATGTCCTCGAAGGATACGCCAGACAAGTACATGGTCGACTCGCAATTGACGTCCAACTTTCCTCGTACTTGTCATAGGATCTTCCTCGTAGATAGTAAGTACTTGTTCCTCCACGTCTTCTGGAACGTCTCCTTCTGTAGTAGCAGGTCCCGTGGGTTGTATTTTTCTCTTAAGCGTCTGTCAACCGCCATGAACGTTTGCCGATTTGGAAGCTGTCTTTGAGGAAAGTTCTTCTGATACAAGCACCACGCTTCCACCGCATTTTCCTGAGCGAGTCCTTACATAAGATGCATGTCGGAAAATTTTGAATTTGTGAAGTCCGCCATAGCATAGCAGGTTTAAGATTTATTTATTGAGGCCCCTCAATTTATTGCAAATTTGAGCCTCGTACCCGTCCAAAAAACTAATAGAACATGTGGGTGACTATTAATTAATGAGACCATTAATCACACAAGCCAACTACATTCAGTGCACTAGCATTCGAAAAAAAAACACGGAAATGTGCTAGATACATTCCAAAACCACTCACAAGGTGTTTAATTTATACTTACAAATTTCATTAGAAGAATAATAAAACGAAATTTAATAATTCCTTTTTTTAATCAGCGTAGTCACTTAGAAACACCTTGTTATTGTCCAAACGTATTTCTACACCTAGCTTACTTCTTGAATTTGATACTAGTTTTGTTTTTTACGAAAAAGATAAGAAACGAATGCTTAGGTAAAGGAAACAATTGGGTTCAAGGAATACTAAAAACTGCATATGCGCGTTTTTCGACGTTTTGGAGGCCGATGTTTGACGGCCAATTACTCGAATACGGTTCAATTTAGGTAAATGTTTCTTCGGACCTTTTTCACTCTTAGTTACCCAAAGAACACAACTAAAGTTTTGTGGTAAATGTCTCGGAAACATCCTGTATATCACATACTAACAAACTACCATAATAGAGTGATTCTGGTCTTGTTTCGTTTAAAATTGTTGCGTTCACGTTTTGGGATGAAATAGAGATTTTATGCCTGTTTACCCATTACCATATTTTAAACTACTTTTGGACAACGCCTATTCGAACTTAGAAAATCAATTTCTTCTCCTGCCTTTAATTAAACTGTAGATTGCTTTTTAAATAATATTAAAAAATTCGACCACGGTAATTTATTAAAGCTAGTGGCAAATTGGTACCATTTATCCGTCTTACAAATGTCCGAATGACTTTTGTTATTTATTATAATTTACGAAATAAGAGATGTTCTGAAAACTTTAACACGAGAGGCAAATGTAATAATATATTGTAAAGCAAGTACATGAAAGGTTTTTAGTACCGTTAGTAGTTTTGAAAATCTAAATCCACGAAGCTTGGCCCTTACTAATTCAGCCACGAAAATTTTATTTTCTAGCGTCGAATAATGTAAGGGCGACAATAATAATAATAATCAGCTAGGCTAATAGAATAAGACAGAGATATTTGATTTGTTTGTAGGAGAAACGAAGAAAGCGAAGCTGGTGTGTGCTGCCGGAAAGCACCCGTGCGATAATGGAGAATCTTGCATTTCCATGGATTTTGCGTGCGATGGCTCTATTGATTGCGGTGACGGATCTGACGAACGAAATTGCCAGTGTAAGCTCACATTGAAAATATTTTTTTCAGTTAAGATTTTAGGATGACATATTGTTTTTTCTAATAAGGTGTGGTTTAATGTGAAAAAGCCCATTTCTAAATTATGTTTAACATACGAAATTCAAATAGTTGATAAAGAATGTTGTGCAACAACAAAGTAAGTAAAACTAAATGTGTAATATAGTGCACCTTTTTAATTTTTTTAACTTTACATAAGTTAAGTGATTTATTCTTTAAAGCGTACAAAATTAAATTATAAACGATGATTTTTAAATAAATGAACAACATAACTGTTGAGATGGAAACAATTTTGAATATAAGGAATACAGTATGTAGAGGATTTTTATCTTAACGGCGTTCTATTTCATGCCCAAAAGAACCCTAGTGACCTAGCGATGGTCCTCCCTTCTCGCGTAGCTTTGTCATTTGGGATTAGCGAAATATTTTAGGGCGTCAATGGGTATATTGATTAAATTACTGAATTGAGAAGTGCCAAGTTAAAGAACTGAAATTTAAGTTTAATACATTTCAAAAGATACCATTATAAAGAAATACTCTTGGTTATAAAACACTTAACACATTTTACAGTTAACAAGACCACTTCGGATCAATTCGATTAACATTACGTGTAGCATAACCGGTGGGTTTTAAACGGGTACAAAGCACTTAATGGCCAAATGCCGGTGACTGAATCGTCAAATTAGCAAAATTATACTTAATACGGGTCCATAAGGTCAGAAATTCAGCAGGTTCCTAGCGGTATTCTTCCTTAACGCACACTACGAAACGCGCACAAGCACATAGTTAGCGGCACAATCCAACCAGAAAGTCGGGGTTGGCACGTACCGCACCTCACGCGCAGTTTATTAGTTAGGACGGTGGTTTCGTGATCGTGGTCAATGATTCATGGCGGGGACCTAACTCATCCCTTGATATCGGTGTTCGCGACTCAGAAACAATTTCGCTAGTCAAGAAGCCAAGCTTGGTGTGACCAGTCTCCGAAGTGCGTCCCGACAAGTGTGAGTCGTCTTCTCGCAAGTCCGTGGTTTTGTTCCACGGCCGCATCACGTGGTCTGGCCTGGCGAATAAGGGCACTTGGGCCCGGATTCGTTTGCTGGGCCCCATTCAATGGAAATCATAGCGTCAGCACCCTCACTTTAAGAAATGGGATCCAATAAGCGGGACACCTCAAAGGTTCGACCGGAGCGTCTCCAATTACTTATTCTTAAGAAATATGTCAAACCTAGCACTAACAACACGCCAGGGATGCATCGAACTAAAAATATGACACTTTAAAAATAAAACACACTAGCGAGACAATTCCGAGTTCCTCGGAACTCGGAAAATTGGCGACCTTCAATTCGGGCTGATAAAGAAACTAGAGCTCGTGAGGGAATATATGGAACAGGACGAGATATCGTTTTACCCCAAAACAGCCACAGCGAGAAGAAAGGAGCGATAAGGCAAAGTGGGGGAAACTCTAGCTACCGGTGGCCACAAATTCACCTTTGACCCCCCCCCCCCCCCGAAGAGATATGGCTAAGAATACTTTATCATGGTTACCCTTTGCAGCAACGGCAAGGGGTCGATTGAAAATATCCACCATCTTAAATTTAATGAAAAGTACAAATTCTTGTTGACATATAGGGCTTCCAGTCAAATCCCAAAATGTCCAAATGCCTTGGAACAGAAGCTGCCGTAATCAGTGTTAATCATGGGCAAATTTTTTGTGTTATTACTGTAATCAATATACAGTTGGAAAGCTTTGAGTAATCTAGAGGGAGATAAATATAATATCCATCTTATTTGTGATATAAATTCAATGTTGACTAATTAAAATGTTTGGTCCACGTGAAATGATGGGTCGACTACGATTTTACTCAGTCTCGCCGCTCTGTCACAAATATATAAAACTAAGAATTCCTATCCCTAAAAAATTTGGAATTTGGAAGGTGTTAATATATTTTTTAATGTACTAATAATTGCGAATTAAAAATATAAAATTTCTTGTTTTTTCTTTAGACGGAAAGTTTTGCAAATTAAAGCAATGCGAAAATATGTGCGTTGATTCAAGTAATCACTACTATCATAATCATATGTCAATAGAAGACAGACTGAAGCAATATATAAGCTGCTCTTGTCGACAAGGATACAAGCTAAATTCCAACAACAGATCTTGCGATGGTATTTAATTAATATATTATCTTTATAATAGAATATAGTAAAATATAATATCAAATTTCATAGTACATAAATCGTTTTTAAAAATTGTTATAAGATTTCAATATTAATAGTAACTTAACTATGTAAATTTTTACGTTTAGATATAGACGAATGTCTATTGGGAACTCACAACTGCACTCAAATTTGTACGAACACGGAGGGCTCTTTCAACTGTTCTTGTGCCAAAGGCTATTACTTTGACTCCTTTGACTTTGTCTGTAAAGCGGCTGGTAGGATTTAATTTTGAATTGACCTTAAAACGATATTTTGGGCAAATGAAGCGATATAAATGAAACACGGATGACACTCACTGATGAAAAATGATAAGAAATGGTTGAAAACATTAAATCTTCTTCAAATGTCGACATCTTGCTTTTATGAGGGAGATATTCAAAAAAGTTCATGCTTAAGATTCCGGTATTATATTACTTTCTTTTAGTTTGCTGAAGATTAAGCTTCAAATTATCGTAGGGTAAAACATTATTATTTGCTACCATCATAGATGAGTAAGAGTGGGGAATAACTGGTGGCTTTACCGGGGAGTTGGGGACCGGCTCTTGTAACCCATAAGGGCGGTGGCGCACTGGGAGATGATAGCTATGTTCAAAAGGTCCTATTTCGACCTCCAACTTCGGTCAGGTTTGGGCTGGAAACTGAGCTTCGGCTCAGGCTAACGGAGAGGGTCCGTGCAAATTAACCACCTCGGCGGATTGGGTAGCCTGCTGTGGGGCGGCGGGTCTCCGTATAAGGCGCAATGGCCCTGTTTCCTGGCCTTTTGGGGCACACTGGGATATCCGGTGCCAGCTGTGCCGGGTGATGTGGACCGCTGTGTGCCCATCGTTCCCGTTTAGGAATTGTATCCAAAGGGTATGACTCTTTGCCTACGTAGGTAGGGTGTCGGCTGTGCGAAGGTCCCATTGCCGCACCTTCTGCTGGGTTGAGTGGTTTGCGTCAAAGGCTCGACCATCAGTAGTATGGTTACTAGGGTATTACTACCCATGCTGGATTTGTCACCTGTCCGGGCTGTGGACTCTGGCGTAGGGCACTATTGTGATAAACCTCCGGTGGTATGGTCTCTGTTACTAGGTACACCGGGCTTTAAATTCTGACACGTACACCATGATAGATCTAATATATTAATAATTTCAAAGAGAAAAGAGAAAAAAATTACGCATGCTTAAATAGTTTCGCTGTTAGTTCCTGGAACGGGAGCTTAGGACTTGCGAAGGTAATAATATCATGCGAAAATCAGCAATTTAGTAATTCATTATAAAGATAAAATAATTAATTACTTTTTATAGGTTGGTAGAAAAATTTTGGCAACTGAAATTTCTTACTTACATTTACATTTTGGTATAGATATTTTATCTTTCTACGCATTATAAAAATTTACAAAAGTAAGAAAATTAAATTATGTATTCGAAAGCTGAAAAGTAATAACATTTCCATAATATACGCGGATTTAAAACATTTATTCAACTACCCTTATTTAGGAAGTTTCTCTAACAATTGTAAGTACTCTTATTTTCATGGTTATGTTAAATATTTATTAAAATATTTGAATGGAAGTGAAACAACCAATTACTCATATCTGGGAAATTTGGCGCAAATGCCGTTAAAACAAGTCGTTGCGGATTTCAGCAGACGATTTTTTTAATTTATATCTTGTTCCATTGCTAAGTGGAAATTTTTCAACTTTTCTTTCAAGGAAAATATCCATTGCTATATATTGGAACACAGAATGAAATTATTACATTCAATTTGGCCAGAAATCGAAGTTATTCCTTTGATATACACGAAGGTGGAAGCGTCGAAAACATAGCGTACAATTATCGAAATAAAACCGTTTTGTGGCTGGAGAGCTTACCTGAAGGAGGACGCCTGATCGAGTCAGATCAAAATGGCGGGGCAAGAAACATTGTCCGACTAGACTATGAGTTCGCTAACCCAATTGGATTGGATATTGATTCGATTAACAACCTCATCTACGTTTCGGATGCTGGAAATGGAGAGATCATTGCGTGTCGTCGCACCTCAGGGCTTTGCACCGTCGTTGTACGGCGCGAAATGTCTCGACCGACGTCGGTCATTTTAGATTCAGGAAGAAGGTATGACATTTCTATTTTTTTCTGGTCAAGTTAGCGAAAGTTTTGTTATTTTGCTCAAATTATTTTATATTTGGCAAATCTGTTTTATAAAGAAATGACTGAGCCAAGCAGTGCTTTTTAATTTTTTTAACTGCTGAATACCGGTTCACGATCGCTTGAAAATATTACTTTTCGTTTTTAGAGGATTTGAAATGAATGAAAACTGGAAAACCATACTACGTTAAGTCACTCGTTTTCATAAGTGAGGTTATATAATAGAATTTAACAAATGAAAACTCTTTTTAATTTTTTGCGCAATGTCTAACTTAAAAATCTAAGCCAATTTGTTACGATTGAAGCTAAAATAAAACTATTTAAAAATGAAAAATAAATTATGGCATAACAGTTTGAACCAGCAATTAAAGATTTTACAGTGATAGGTTATTGAAATTTTCCATTTAATTTTGAGTTGCTCATCCGAACGCATAAGTACGGATATGGGTTAGAACTGACCATTTTGTTTTTAGAATTTTCTAGCTCTAATGATAGAGACATGAGCAACACGTCAAACTAGTATCGAAATTTCAGAAACTTAAATCCATATATGTAATTTAGACATAAATTTAAATTATTTAACTATTCGGTTTCCTGCTATCAAAGAATGCACATTTAAAAAAAATTAATCTGTTCTTCAGCTATTATCTTTATTTCAATAAAAATCAATAAATATTGTTTGCCTTGAAATAGTTGTTGCAAAACAGTTCTATTTGAAATGTATTTGATTTTATATTTAAATAAACATAAAAAGTATAATAATTGCATGCTGTTAAGAGATTATACTGGCAGAAAATATAAATTTTAACTAAAACGGAATGTTTTGTAAAGAGCTATTCCATCCTTATCCATAAATTAAATTGTATTGACGTTATTTTCTTTATCGTGTAGAAAAATGTATTACTTGGACAACGGTGTTTCTCCTGGAATATATTCTTCTGGTATGGATGGATCCAATTCGACACATTTGGTTATGTCGCATAATATAAAAAGTATCTCGTTGGACAAAGCATCAAATTATTTAGTGTACTCGCTAAAGCAAGGAATTTATGAGAAAATTGATGCAATATCCTTGGCATCTGGACGACAATGGACTATTTTCAGCAATGAAACTTTTCAAGGTACTAGTAACATACAAAAATAGAAATAAACACTATTTTACCAAAGAAAAAATTTGAACGCTTTTGTGTTTGCCAAATTAGATAAATATTTAAATACGGTAATCTTACAGTGGCGGTAACCTGCCAATCAAGTTCTCATTTCAAATGGAATTTCTTTTTATGAGTAAACCTTATATTTTTAAAAAGTAAGCCTTTCATAATGTATAAATATCTGACGTAGAGGTCGGCGTTTGAATAAGAAATTATACGATTGTTTATATTTATCCATATCCGAGAATTATTCAGAAATATTCGAAAAAAATGATTAATTTTGCATGTTAAATCGTTGTTTAATCGTATTATTTATTCGTATAAATCAAATAATACTAATTTAAATGATTAATTGAAATTTTTGCGGTTAATTTATTTGTTCCGCCAACCTCAAATCTGACACAAGGCTATAGGGCTAAGTCAACTAGCGACTATGTAAACCCCGTCTTTTAAGATTTAAAGGTACAAAGAGCAGATTTAATATACAGGAAATCTATTAAAAACCATAGTTTTTATAAGAAGGAAGCAGAAACAAAGGGCCTTAACTGATCCTCAAATATAGATTAAAATTGAATTTTAAATAAAGATAATATTCTTCATTTATTTACGTGGTTCTTGAATGCACAATTAAAAAGGTTGAAATAAAATTTCATTCTTAGAAATACAATCGCCGATTACAAACGTGGAAGTTTTTGAAGACACGATTTATTTCGGCACATTATCAAACATCCCGAAGGTTTGGTCATTTCCGAAAATTTCCAGAGGAATCGTTTCTCCCAAAGTGGAACTCCGTCTTCATCCCGAAAGTAGAATTCTGACCATGTCCATCGCGCACCAAATTTTAGCACCTCTAAGTAAGCTTTGGTTACATGTTTTATTTGGGTTTTGAAAGGGTTATCATGTTTGATTTTCTTAGACAATATTTCCAATCCGTGTGCTTCGTCTAATTGCGGCGACATGTGTCTTGTTTCACCTGACGGATTTAGTTGCAAGGATTTCGTTCGACGTACTTCTGAGGTTATATCAAGCTCAAAGGTACTCCAAAGCTTTTTTTAAACTTTGAATTTAATTTTCTCAGGAATCATGAATAAACTTTTGGAATTATTTTGATCGTGATAAAATCTTTTTATAAATTATTACATTTTAATAAGGTTTTTTTAAAAGTATATTATTACATTCACGGTATATTTAGTATAACTTAATATGGTTAATTATTTCCAGATATTTCATCAAATTTATCTATTTTTGTTAATTTTCATTCATTTAAACTCTATTGAATTAATACAATACTTCTAAACTCCTTTAAATGGAAATACTATTTTTAAACACCTTAAATTATTATTATACTTTTAAACTCTTTTAAATGAATAATTATTATACTTTTAAATACCCTTAGTAATTAATATAATACTTTTAAATACCCTAAGTAATTAATATAATACTTTTAAACCCTATTTAATTAATATAATACTTTTAAACTCCATTAAATTAATATAATGCTTTTTAACTCTATTAAATTAATATAATTCTTTTAATCTCTATTAAATCCACATGCTTTTTAACTCTATTAAATTAATATAATTCTTTTAATCTCTATTAAATCCACATAATACTTTTAAACTCTATTAAATTAACTCTATTAATTTAATATAATTATTTTAAACTATTAAATTAACTCTATTAATTTAATATAATTATTTTAAACTCTATTAAATTAACTCTTTTAATTAAATATAATTCTTTTAAAATCTATTGATTAAATATAATACTTTTAAACTCTATTAAATTAATATAATGCTTTTTAACTCTATTAAATTAATATAATTCTTTTAATCTCTATTAAATCCACATAATACTTTTAAACTCTATTAAATCCACATAATACTTTTAAACTCTATTAAATTAACTCTATTAATTTAATATAATTATTTTAAACTATTAAATTAACTCTATTAATTTAATATAATTATTTTAAACTCTATTAAATTAACTCTTTTAATTAAATATAATTCTTTTAAAGCCTTTTGATTAAATATAATACTTTTAAACTCTATTAAATTAACTCTATTAAATCCACATAATACTTTTAAACTCTATTAAATTAACTCTATTAATTTAATATAATTATTTTAAACTCTATTAAATTAACTCTATTAATTTAATATAATTATTTTAAACTCTATTAAATTAACTCTATTAATTTAATATAATTATTTTAAACTCTATTAAATTAACTCTTTTAATTAAATATAATTCTTTTAAAGCCTTTTGATTAAATATAATACTTTTAAACTTTATTAAAGTTATTTAATACTTTTTATTTAGCCATATTATTTTGACCTTTAAGATATCTTAATAATCATGCAATTCATCTGCTCCATTAACGTGACTTACGACGATAAAGGAATCCCTTCCAGCTTTTTTCCTTTTAAATGGAAATCTTAGCTCTACACCTTAAAGGGGTTAAGAAGAGCTTATTCAATATCATTCTTATACTAACATTGGTTCCTATTTCGATATTACTAGCATAAACCTAGTTTAAAATCGTGTGTGGGTCTATCGATTCAGAGGTTCTTTTCCGATCCAAGTGAGTGTATGTGTCCGTGGTTCATAGCAGGCTAATCCTCCGGAATGCGTGGGAGGTGGGTATTTGATAAAGTCTAATAAGCGGGTCACTCATTTAATTATATGCTTCTAAAAAGAATCCATCAGTGAAAAATGTTTTGTGTTTTACCAACACACCAAAGCCAATGATGTATTTCGGCGCAAGCGTAGCAACGGAAAATATATTGTCTTTAAATTAATCAATGTGAATAAAATTACGTAATTTCGGTAAAAATGTTTCTATTGTCCATAAGGAAGTAAGATCTTCAAGAACCTGAGACAAAGGCGCAACAACTTCTGAAAATACCTTTACTATTTTCACCTGTGAAAAACCTGTTAATTTGAAAAAAATAAGTTGTTAATTTCACCGAAAACGAAAGATTTATAAACTAAAGAATATCTATTCCGTACATAAACATTTTTATTTCGATTTTCTCGGAACGGAGTTTTTGAAAAAACTTAATTTTTCACCGACGCACTTCTAATGGTAATATAATTTTTATCTGAAAATTGCCCTTTACAATTTTGAAATTTCCCTTGTTTTATAAATTAAATATCAACGTATTATCGAATGATGTATTATTTACAATTTAAAACCAAAGCAACTCGTCCAAATCGGTTCGCTTAGAATCGCTTTCAAAACGACAAGGTGGGAAGTCAAATTGCTCGTATTTTCAAAAATAATGGTGATAAAATTATAATTAATGTCAAATAATATTACTGTATGTATAGTAAACATGATTAACTAATTGTTTTTGGATACATTTTAGTATTTTCAAAATTCTAGTCATAATTCGAAATGGCGTTAAGCCTTGGCTATAAGCGAGCCGGGGTGTAGCGATTTCGCACGTGTGAACCAAGAATTATCGTAGGCGGTCAAAACTGGCATACAAACCGACCTAAACTGGGTTTTAGGCTCTAGTGTGAACGTGGCTTTATAGTCACCTTTTCATTTGGAATATGAAACGCGATTGTAACAAGTGGGTCGAAAATAGTAGTTGGATCCCCGGACCAAACATAATTAGTAGTTTGGTTACCAGACTAATCTAATTAGCCAAAACACCAGCTCTTCAAACGATGTGTATAAGATAACGGCTTATAAAGATTTATAGAATCAGCTATTAAAAATTATGTTCCTTACAACGAGTTTACTAGGTATAATTTGGGTGATTTAGCTCTTTCGATTTCTACAGTTAGAGTCCATTTCTCGATCCTTACGTGATTTTAAAAGCGTAAATTTAAACGCCACTGCCAATCGACATTTCTCATTAATATCTTACCCTATTTAGTACTTCCGAAATTATTGATTTCTAATCAAGCATTTCTAGCGCTACTGACTATATCGTCTATGTTACCGAAGAGTTATACTAATTTATATCTTTAGTAATGGCACAGTGCTACTGGGAAAACTGAAAATTCAACAGACTTGGATGTATTAATCTCGTGCTCAACTAAAATTATTACACAACATTCAATACAACCATAATGAATGTTGTTTTAAAGAAAGTTTTATTAGAAACCCATTTTTGTGGACTGTAAAATAATAAAATTTACATTAAAGATGGGTGATTCACAGTTTTATTTTTGTCCTTTAAGTAAATTGAAAAGAAACAGAAATGATTAAACCGTCCTACGAAATTTAGTACAGAGTTAAAAGTAAAAACTTAAAAATTTCCTTTGATTCTATATTCTTTATTTTAAAAACAACTAAGCCATAGCTTTCACTATCATTGTGAATTAAAGCAAAGTTTAAACATTTGCCATAATAGAATTGCAGTTGTGATTAAATTTGAAATAATAATTAACTTATCAAATTTGAAGTAACAACGGTCAAGAGTACTAACGAAAAAATCGGTAACTTTTCAGAATCACCTTTCTTGGACAAAATTTAATGCCGAAAAAGATTATCGATACTTCAGAAACTTTAATAAGTGATCTCTTAACTATTTAGCTAACAATATCAAGCATTTTAATGGTTGTGGTAATTTTATGTGAATAATGAAACAATTAACGATACTTTAAAACATTACGACTATACTGACATTTCATATAAATAAAATTATAATTTATTTGCGAGTCATTAAATGTTATTTACTGGTGAATATAGTGGAACAAAAACTAAATATTTGAAATTTTAATATGTTCTTATAATCTAACAACTTTCTATGAATTATTCTTTTCAGAACGATACGGAATTGTCAGATGCTTTCAAGGAGGAAAGCAATATTGGACTTTAGTAGTATATTTTTGATATATAGTAAATGTATCATGTTATAAAATTAAAAAAGCTGAAATAAAACATTTTTATATTTTAGGCAAAAGATTAAAACTCCCAAATTTTATTGTTGTTTCTTATTTTTGCTTTTAAAATTTTTACGCTCTTCAATAATCAATGGTCTTAACATTTATAAGAATAAATATAGTTTTTTTTATAACATAAGAACTTTACAAGACGAACTGTTTGAGGTTGGCAAACGAATTTTACAAGAGCTATAACACTACAGTGCCTCTTACTTTTAGTCTGAGAGCGAGGGCTCGAGAGACGACTGCTGATAACCAACTGCTTGCGCCTTTGAACACGTACTTAATCTTTATTTAAAGGATGTACATCGCAGGTAATAATCGCATTAAATCTGTTTTAAGCATTTTATACCATGTGAGGAGCTTAAATGCTGCAAACGGCAATTTAAGTTATAGCTCTCGACTTTTTGCCCTTTAAAATTGACAAACTTGGTTACACAATCTTATTGAGACATGTGTTCAACTTTCATAACCATCTTTTTCGCACATTAAAAGAAAATCTTTAACAGTCAACATTTAAATTTGATTTTTACAATCTTATAGTTATGCGATATCAATACGGCTTTACCTCTCCGATGGGGACATAGTCTCCTAGGAAGGGTATAACAATCACCGTGTCTGTTGGCGGGTGAGGGTGTCTGTGAGTGTGTCTGTCTGTCTGGGCTGCGAACGCATTCGCATTTTTGGAGCAAAGTGTAATCGCTGCGTACGCAATTTCTTAGAATTAGGGAAAAGGTTTTTCCAAAAGCGCCCTCTTTTTGTCATTGGTTGTATTATAATTTTCTTTTGAGAATTGTGATTGTACGTGAAGTCTTCGACTTTTGGGACGGAATGAGTGCTGAGGTTTACGGTAAACGTCTCAACGTCCAAATGGCAGGGTTTGCACCAAATTTTCATGGTATAAGCCATAGTACCTTTTTGCGATCGCATCGGGCGGGTTTCGAACATGACCCCTCCTGCATGACAGGTGAGTCTTCTACCACAGAACCACCGATACACGTTACAGTTCATGGAAAATTAGAAGCTCAGCTTAAGCGCAAGAGTAAATTAATAGTTTTTAAAGTCTAACATTTTATATTTTAAAGTTTAAGGGTCATTTATGAATACAATTTCAAGTGGTATACAACGCGCTTTTTTGTTTTGGTTACTTTACTGGTAACTTCGTTATTTATTTATGTGTTTTCTTATCGGCTTTAAATGTGTGAAAATTTGCATTAATGTGGTTACGTTGGTTTTACATTTTGAGATATGCGCTGTTGTTTAGCCTTCACTATTCAGTTAAGGTTTTTTTGTGTGCGTTATAAGCCGGGAATTGTTAACTTATATTTAGAAACGTATCAATCGGATTGACGATGACGGTAAAAGTTAAGGAGCGACACTACTGACATCTCTTTCTAAAAAAGGTAACTATATCTTTATTTCTCAGTACCCAGTAAAAAGGGGCGAACGCCGCTTAAGGGAGATATAGAGGAGAGAGAAATCGCGGCTAAAATGCGACGGTGGACTTTAAACCTCTATTTTTATTAGTCCCCCTTCATAAGTGCCACTGTAATTGGTCGACTGTTTCGCGAACTTTGTTCTAGGTGGAACTATGGACAACAAAACAGAAAATAAGCGTGCAACACTTTACAAGATTAATCACTACGTGTATTAAAAATATCACAATTAACACCTCTTTATATAATTTTGTTGTTTTTCGTTCTTTTGGGATACCACTTCACGCTAAACAGTCTTTTTTCGCAACATCGATTGCATTTTTTACCTTTGTCTCTAACCCCTTTAAATGAAAATTGGAGGATCGTAAAGCATTTATTTAAAACATATTTGGAATTTTCTTTGTAATTATTGTAATAAAATACTTCTGATCATCCATTAGCCAAAAAATGTATAATCTTAAAACTGAAAGCCGCGTATAATTTTGTCCACGGAAAAAATTAAAATGGAGATGGACAGAGCAAACATATATAAATAGAATATTCCTTTGACAGCGAAGAAACTTAGTTCGGATGTTGTGGTTTGAGGTTTCTTCCAGGATATGTATTCCAGAGCATACTTCCTTTTGAAATCCATATAATCCAAAACCTTTGTTTCAAAAAAAATCAGAAACCTGTCCAAAATAAATTCAATTATTGAGCTATTAAATACTAATGTGCTTCCAACTATTAATTTTATATCAAGCTTTCTTGCCTGTTAGCAAGGAGTAGCATTCAGTTTTCTAAGCGCGGGGTGAAACACACATAGGAAATTAATTACATTGGAAGATGTCAAACAGAACTAAAACAAGCATGTACTGTGTCATCTGGTAGCGACTTTAAAGGTGTTTTCTATTATCTTTTGAAAACTTAATTAAACTAAATTGTGTAATTGTCCTAGTAAGCATTAGCAGTGTCAGCTGCTCCCTTGGATAGAGCGCCTGGTGAAGTGGGCCTGTGAAAACTCACATTTCGAATTCTTTTTTTTAATATGTTCTGTATAATAAAAATATGTGTAAAATAAAAATTAAGCATGTAAATTAAAACTAAACGTTAAAAATGTAAAATTAAAATACCATCACATGTAAATTTAAATGTAAAATTTCCAAAATACATCAAACTTAACAGTGAACCATAACTTTAAAAATAAGATAAGACTTTTGGTATTAAAAAAACCGTTGTAATTTAAAATTTACTATATAGTAAGGAGAAAACGCTGGCGACGGACAGTCGGAGAAAAAGGATTATCTTTTCGGCCGGGTTTCAACCGTCCATATTCTTTTGACCTGACTCATATCCTCGCCGGACTGTCATTAGCTAGCGTTTCCTCTATAAACTTTGTAAATGGAAAATTTAGCTATCAGGACAGTGATTGGTCGAACCCTTTCACTACCTTGCGAAATTTGTATTTTGAAGAGAGGAAAGTTGGAGGTTCGCTGGTCAGTTGCTACTTGGGCTCCGCTAAGAAAGGACCCCAAGAAACTCCATAAAATAAAATAAGTGTTCCGAGCAAACAGTATCATCTTTAAAATTAAATAAGTTAGCTACTACATTTTTCAGTCGGTGTGGTAGTAAAACGAAATAAGTCTCTCCCCAAGAGCGCGAACCTGAAAACTTACAATTAAAAAACAAAATAAATTAGGCGGGTTTCTTCAGGCCCCTTTATGATTAGACCATATTTTACACTTTTCAATGTGGTGGTAACCAATTTTTTTAAACCCAATCCGTCAGTCCTTGCTACGGTGATCCGGTCGACTCAATTTCCATAAACTCTTGCTAAGGTTAAAGGTAATAATTAGTGTAGGGAAATGTTGGCTACGCGTTTTAATCCAGACACCGGTAATCGGCTTTACAACTCACTAGTTGATTTAGGCCTGTGCCACTCTTTGGGGACTAGCTTAGTTAGCTTAGCTTATCTTAGGTCTGAAAATACGACATATTAATCACCTATTTATTCTAATTATCTGAAAATAAGAAAGCTTACTAAAAACTAGCTTTCAATATAATTACTTGTAAACTCGAAATCCCTTTCGTGTGTTTGTAGTTTGTCATAACGCGGTAAATGGGGCAAGATTTCTTTAAAGATTAATTTTATTTGCAATATATTTACTTAATCTAAAATATTATACGCAATTGAATATTAAAACATATGAAAATGTTAATCGTCGACTAGTTGCTCATCTATATTCAGGTCAGGAGTGGAATTCGTAAATAAAGTTGGCGATTAAATAATTGTAACAATGATATATTTCGAGTCAAATTGATATATCTTTCATTGCTGTTATAATTAGTGCTTTCAACTATGAACTGATCAGATGTCTTAAATATCTGAAGATTTTAAATTTAACTGATCAGATTTTTAAATACCTCGCACCTTTCAATAAATTTGTATCTGATTCCTTATCGCAAATAAACTATTTAAAATGATATTCACTAATTAATATGCATCTGAACATATTCAGTTTTGTGAAATGGTATCCAACTAATAAGTTAAGTAAACATAGTCGGGATATATGTATAATCGATAAAAGTTTGGCCAGTCAATTTACAATGAATTCAAATAAGCTTCAGATTTGAACTATCAGGTTGGATATTTCAGCCATTTCAAATATTTTGCATGAAAAACACAATCTGATACCTGGTTAAGTATAATTATTGCGAAGTCAAATCACGCCGCTGCGCGCTGTTATCGGAGAATTGGCTGGAAGCACCAGTTTAGGTTTGTTTTTCACATACTTTATCTGTTTTAAAAAAGAAAAAGTTATTTTGATTCAGACTCACCCTAAAATGAAATTATCATGAAATATTTTGTTTTCCAAAATAGTTTTGTTAGTGGGAAAAATTAAAATGTCGCTTTTGAAATGAGAGTTGGAGAAATACAATCCGCTTTTTTCTTGTTTGAAAACGGAAATGCGATGATCATCCGAATCCAAAGCCGCACCCAGAAACCAATTTAACAAGTTTTCAGTGATTATTAAAGCTTTGTCACCTGCCATTATGTCTTCGTAGAACTCTAAGCTTAAAAGATCGTATATTTGGCAGAAGTTGAGTTGGTCATCAAAGTTCTTTGTCCAGAGTTTTACTTCCGGATTCGTTAAAGCCTGAAGTTTAATAAAAAAATTTATTCGTTTTAAATAGAAATTAAGGGAGTCGTTGAAACTAATTTTTTTGAATTTGGGGAATGCGAAAGCAGAGTTATCCAACTGATGCTTGACAAAGTCTTACTTGTGTCTCAGGCAGGTCTACTGTAAGGTTTTTTCCCAATTAAAAAATGCCGTTGATTTTTCTGTCTCTGAAAAGTCATTTTTATCGAACACTGTTAAGCCAATAATTTATAAGTTAGTATGTAGGGAACAGTTTAATTTAATTTCGTTTTTAAAAAATTAATTTATTCACCGATAGGTGGTAGACAAAACGTTTCACGCGAGAGCTGTAAAGCATACTCTAAATTGTTGAAATAATATTAGTTCGATGGCAAAAACCCCATTTTTCCCTAAAATAAAAAAGCATTATTTTCAAATGTCATCTTTTTTCTTCTTATTTTGTACGAAACATTTATTTTATCGAAAACTTACAAGCGATACAGTTCTCAGAACGACGAAATATTTTCAATATGAGCGTACGATCGTGAGGAGAATAATAATTGTGAAAGGTTTCAAACATACTATTAACAAAATATTCGATGCTTCAGTGTCTCGTATACACGCTCGACCAAAGCATTGATGAATGGAAAAGCACGTTTTGCAATGACAGCGTAGACGGTAAACCTCTGTTTAACAATGTTTAAAAAAATCTTATTGCCCTTAGTAAGAACTTGCTTTTTATTCACTCAATAGGACAATAGCCTATTTTAACTAACGTTATATGCTCTAGAACTTTAAACCTCCTACCGGTAATATCATATATTTGTCACAACCGGGAAATATTGTTAAATATATTTGAAAGTCATTAATTGAAGTGGTTACTGTTTAAAAACTGTACTAATACTAATACTAATACTAATTGATAGGTCGTTGGTTTGGTTAATGTAAGACCAAACTGTTTTGTCAAACATGTGATTCTCTCTTTTTTGACTGCCCTTTTCGAGTAGCGTCATTCCACGTGTAATCATGGAGTGATGCCATAAGGGTTCAACTGATTTTAATGACATTTTCCACAGGTGTTAAGGACCTCATTTCAACATGTTTTCAAGTTTTGAGCCTTATATTATGTTTGGTTATTTTTTATGGTACTTTTAAAAAAAAACTTTGATTTTAATAATTTGTCTTCGACTTATTTGGTAGTGTTTAGAAAAAGCATTATTCTGAAAGTTTGGCCTAAGTTACACTTAAGGAATTTTGTACCCTATGAAAAATACATTTTGATATTTATATATTGCTCCTAATGTAAGATTTAGAAATATTTATAGCTTGCGAATTTAGTCTTAAATTCTAAATTAAATTGGAGGGTGTCATAGATTTACCCATAGAGAAAAAGGTACAATTGCATTTTTTTAAATACTAACAATTTTGGGTAGCTTACGTCGAGGGCTTTCAGAACATATACATATCCACATTTATATTTGAATGTAAACGGAAGTAGTTGTTAAAAGTAATTTGTCTGATTTTTGATAATATTTTTGAATTTAATATATAGAAAATGAAATTAAATTCCGCAAATTTTGTTACCTTTACCGTGGTGCTGAAATTATCAGCAGAAATACGGTACATTTTAAGTTCGCAAGCCACTTCAAATCCATTTGAAACGTACTTTAAGCAAAATGAACATCTCGAATGCTTGAGTAGTTACGTTGTAAGCGTAGACATGGATTTCAGCGCAATAACGGTTCATGTATTTATTGCCCAACTCATTAACCATCTAAAAGAGTTACTTATTCATTTACAACACATGCACTACTTCAGTGACGGAACAGCTTCTCAGTACGAAAACTCTAAAACTCTTTTGAACTTGTGCCACCATGAAGCAGACTTCGGTATGACGGCGGAATGGAATAATTTTGCGACTAGTCATGGAAACAGTCCTTGTGGCGAAATTGGTGGGACTGCGAAACGAATTGTGAGACAGGAATCCCTCCAACGAACAGAAAGTAACCAGATTTTAACGCCACTAGAATTCTTTCAATTTGCAAATCAGATAATTAAAGGAATTAAATTCTTTTATGTTTCCAAAGACGACATTAAATATTCTCAAGTAAATCAAAGCGTCAGAATATCAAATGCCAGTACTATTGTCCGGACACGTAGCTATTACATTTTTGTTCCCATTTCAAAAAACGAACTTAAAATGTATCGAATTTCTGGTGATAATTCGAGCCCGACAGTAAAGGTAACAAAATTTATGGAAGTAACACTCACTCTAGAAGACCTCGACATCGGACAATATGTTGCGGCAGTCTATGAAATCGGTGTAGTAACACAAAAATGTCAATCAAGAAATAGATGGTCAAATCAACTTCATGAAAAACAAAACAAAAAAAACACAAGGTTGACATGGCCAAAAAAGACAGATCAGTACTATGTGCCTTTAAGCTGCATTTTGTGCAAAGTAGCAGATACTTTGTTAATAGATGGCAAAACAAAGAAATATTTTAAAATACCATCAAAATATTTAAAAAAACTAAATTATGTTACGAAAAGTTGTAATTTAAGTTTTTCTTGATATTAAATTCTTAAATATTAACAAAATCAGACAAATTACTTTAAACAACAACTTCCGTTGAAATTCAAATATAAATAAATATGGAAATGTTTTATTTCTGAAAGCCCTCGCAGTAAGCTATTTAAAATGTGCATATTTAAAAAATCGAATATTAAACCACCCAAAACGAAATTTCGAATTTTAGGCCAATTGCTCAATATAAACGTTTCTAAAAAGTGTTGCATTTTAAGAAATTGGTATTGCACTTTATTTTGTATGGGTTAATCTATGACACTCCCTAAAATTGAATTTCGAATTTAAGACCAAATTCGCCAGTTATAAATATCTCGAAGTCTTACCTTAGGAGCAATATATAAATATCAAAATGTATATTTTCTGAAAGCCCTAGCTATAAGCTTTCAGAAATATACATTTTAAGAAAATCGAAGTTGCACCTTTGTTCATAGTGCTCTCAGAGTGACAGCGCCCAAAATTTTTAATTTCGTATTTGGGGGTTAATTTCGAGACGAGTGTATATTGGAGTCTTTTGAAAATAGCGCCATATTATACGCAAGATATAGTTCGAATAGGTTACAATATTCCTAAAGTGTAACTTAAGTCAAATGTTCTGAATAATGTTTTTTCTAAGCACTACCAAATAAGTCTAAGATAAATCATCAAAATCAGATTTTTGTGAAAAGTACCGTAAACAATTACTAAACATTTTACTAAGCTCAACATTTAAAAAACTTGTTAAAAAGAGGTCCTTAACACCTGTGGAAAATTTCATTAAAACCGGCCGACCCCTGGTGGCATCACTCCATGATTACACGTGGAATGACCACTTACTCTTTAAGCTCTTCCTAAAATGCAGTCGGTGTTGGAAGACATTTTCACGTCTATGACCTGGATATTTTAAACATTTTGTTAAACAGCTACCGGTGAAAACCTCATTTTTCTCAAAACCGTAAAATCTGGTTAAATTTTACCCAGAGAAACTCAAATTTCTAGGTTAACTAGTTTTTGATAAAAATTCCCCGTCAATACAAATAAGAAACCCTGTATATGCTAGCCAGAAAACAAATGGGTGGTTAAAGCTCCTTTTTGATGATAGCTGGTAGTGGTTAAAATTCTTAAAATTTAATTCCGCTGCGTGTTTTTTTATTTTCCGCGTCGATATGTTTAAAAATTATATTTTCCAATTCCGCTTGGAAACTGCACTGAATTTGAAAATATCCGCTGCTAGTGTCAAGAAAATGTTTTACGCTAACAAGTAACGAAAGCAATTTTTTAGTTTAACCCACTCAGGGCAGTATTTAAAAATGTATAATAAATATACATGTATAATTTTGATATTAAATATTACTTTATGCTGTTTATTAACTTTAAAGAAAGATACATTTGCCATTAGTTGGTATTAATACCTTATTTATTGCTCACGCTAAGGAACGACTTTTTACAGTTCTCTGACGTCGGCTATACGTGTCTCCCTCTAACAGTAGATCCACACATACACGACAGATACGACACAAAGAAAGGTTTCGAGCTGGGACTAGTAGTCCTGTAATCCCAAGCGTCTGGGAGGCAAATAATGGGAGTTTGTCATACTTCCGCCACCAGTTGTTCCCTGCCTGCCTTTACAAAAATTAAAACAACCCGGAGACTAGCGTTGAGCTCCCATTTGACTAATTCATAAAAATTTTCCAACCAATTCTCAACTATAGGCAACCAAGAAAATCATCTTAAAAAAAGATAAAAAAAAGCAGCAATAATTCGACTCTTCCCAGGTTACGCTTAAAATGTTATCAATGTAGAGAAAATTTATGGGCTTATTTGGGTTGCTACAATATATTTTTGCATTTCCTTCTAGATTTTTCAATTGTCCATTTCGTTGAATAAATATTGTGTATGACAAGGAAACAACAAAATGACAACTGAAGTGGCCTTGGTATGCTAATTCTATTTTATCCTTGATTTTGAAGATAATATCTCGTTGTCTTAATATTGTGACTGATGAGAAAAAAAATTAGTTACAATTAGTGGCTTTAATATAATAATGCAATTTCGTCTATTAGTTTTAAGCTTCCATTTTTTGACCGGATATTGTGATTCACAAAATGAATGATAAAATGGCTACCTCAAGCTGATACGACTGATTAAAAAATCATCGACGTGTTAGAATTGCAGTTGCATATACATTTATATTTAGCACCCTTTTTGATATCACGAGTTTATTTTCAATGTATTTCAGTCTAGGAGCAACAAACACAAGGAGAACGCAGCTAGCCTTTAAACACGCTAAAGCGGTGTTGTGTACAAATTTCATTGGACGAGCCTTAATTTCCGAATTTTACCCTTCCGACGGCAGCAGGCGCTAAAGCGTCTAGCCAATGATAAATGTATACAATTTGTTGCTCCTAGTTTCAACGAACTCGGGAGTTAAGAAGACATTCATGGAACTAGAAAATTGCCGTGAGCTTGAGTTTTGCCATGTTTGTTAATTCAAAACTAAAATTTATTTAATTGTAAGGACCCCTATTTACATTACGCAATTTCATTGTATTTACCCAAATATACCTAAACTTACCCATCGTTAGATTTTGTTTGAAAAATTATTATTACGATATTGTAACCGAGAGAAATTATCAGAAATTCCGCTCAAAATTGTCCCTCTTTTACAATGTAGATTTTTAAATAATGCTATATATTTATGTATTCTTATATCTTGTTTATTCTGTTTTTCTGCATATAAGCGAGCCTTTGGCTTTGCAGTTGTTTTTCATAATAATAAATAATAGTATTTTTAAAATAAAATAATCATTTTTTGTGCGTTAAATTATTAGATAAACATTTTCGTTTCCCACGGCAAACATTTACCTCAAGGCAACATTTTCCTATAAGAATAGTAAAGTTCCATAAATGTCTTCTTAACTCCAGAGTTAACTATATTTTGTGAAAATAACCTAGGGATGTCTCATATTGAGATTTTTATTTAGAAAGTTATGCCTTATATCATCGTTTGAGCCAGACATATTAAAATTGAACATTGCGACTCTGTGTATAAATACGATAGGAAGTTTTCAGGAATTGAAGCCCCTAGTGATGAAACTTTTGCAGCTACCCATAAATAAGTGATAATGAATTTGTATTTGCCACGTCTAACCAGGTCCTGCGAATTTGGAGAAGCCGCGTGTGAAAATTCAACCAATTTTGAACTTATCTGATATTATTTAAGATATTTTGAACTAGATATTTACATTGAGAACTATTGCAAATTATGAAATTATACGAATTGCGAAGATTGACTTTGATTTTTATTGGGATGACGTAAAATTTTTAGCCGATATGGTTTTTCGAGATAATCAATTCATAATAATTATTTTATTTTATTAAATTTGTATTAAGCTTTTTATACATAAATTGAAACATATGAACAATATTGTGTAGTCATTATTGATATCGTTTGACGAAAAGGATATATATCGTCTGACAACAAAGTAAATGGTAAAAAAAAGCGAAAGAATGCTACTTATAGTTCTCGATAAAAATAGTCTAATCAAGGTCATTAGTCACTTCAAAATACGAGGAATTGTTAAATTATTTAGACTTAGTTGTGATATTATCAATGGTCTAATTACTATAGTGCATTTCGAGTCACACGAACAAATTTCCAGATTGCAAAAGCAAGGCTAAGGACATATTAGCCAAAAAATTTCTCCGAAGCGAAAAAGGACATTTGTTGGTATTTTATGCCATAGGATTGATTTCTACCCTTTCGGGGATAAGATGTAGAGACATAAATATTATTCCTTTATTATTCGGTGAAAAAAATCTTACCAATTTCTAAAACGCACAGTATTTTTTTAAAATTTTACCTACAACGAATGTGTCGTCGTTGATACGATCTGTAACATTTACTCGTTTCCCTACAGAGCTAAGTTTTTGGCAAAATTGAAAAAAAATCTAAATTTTCTGATAAATTGCTAGCACGGATAACAATTTGAATTTGACTGTATTGAGTTCCATGTTCTATGTTCAAAAGCATTCCATGAATCTGACATAACCAAGGTTATCAACAAATTAAAATCAAATGAGGCGAGAGTTCTCAAAGCCGCCGAACGATTAAACAATAAAACATTCACTGAAAGCGATTCACTTGCCGAAATTGAGACATTGAGTTAAATTAATGCTGTATTAAATTTGCAATATTCAAAAAAAATTGTTCTACGTCTTTCAATAAAAAGACCAATTTTTAAAATTTCAGTTTTGTTTATTAATAAATGTAATCATTGCAGCATTTCGTTAAGTTTTCATATAGTTTTGTTTGGGTTTCTTTGTCAGGCATTTGGCGACATTAAATCGCTCTTTCATCGCCCTGCTAATCGGTTGCTATTTCACCACCCGACCATTCAATCGCTCTTTCATCACCCTGACATTCGGTTTACTCTTTCGTTGACCTGCCATTGGGTTGGTATTTCGTCGACCTGCCATTTTCTTGTTCTTTTGTCGCCTTGCCATTCGGTCGCTTTTTCGACACCCAACCATTCGGTCGCTCTTTAGTCATCCTGCCATTCTGTTGCGCTTTCATCGCCCTGCCATTTTGTTGCTCTTTTGTCGAATTTCAATTCGGTCGCTCTTTCGTCACCCAACCATTCAGTCGGTCTTTAGTCTGCCTGCCATTCTGTTGCGCTTTCGTCGCCCTCACATTTTGTTGCTCTTTTGTCGCCTTGCCATTCAGTCGCTTTTTCGTCACCCAACCATTCGGTCGCTCTTTCGTCGACCTGCCATTCTGTTACTCTTTTGTCGCCTTGCCATTCGGTCATTTTTTCGTCAACCAACCATTCCATCGCTCTTTAGTCAGCCTGCCATTCTGTTGCGCTTTCGTCGCCCTCGCATTTTGTTGCTCTTTCGTCACCCTGCCATTCTGTTGCTCTTTCTTCGCTCTGCCATTCTGTTGCTCTTTTGTCGCCTTGCTATTCGGTCACTCTTTTGTCACCCGGTCATTCTCTTGACGTAAAAGTTGTTATTCAATTAAGCAACTTTGAATCTTCCGAGCATCTGTTGGTCGGTTATTTGTTTTTCATTGGCCTCTTTGAGATTAATGACCAACTTTTCCATGATCCGTAAAGCAATTATTTATCTAAAATTTGACAGTTATTGATTTCATCAAAAAACTTTTGATATCAATCTATAAGCAACTGATTTTTCAGTAAGGGTATCCCCAAATATCCTCCGTTGGGGTGGCCTTGTCGCAAATCTCAAATCTGAATAATCGTGTAGCGGTTAGTGGATTGAACAGTCCCATCTTCTCTGGTTGGAACGTATTTCTTGAAGCTAAGAATTGTCTGTTATCTATGCTATTTATTATGCCCTTTGAGAGCTTTTCCTTACTAGCAAGCAACGGTAGGATATCGCGGCGGGAAAATACAAATTTCTTAAAGTAATTAAATATAAAATAATTTTTTATTGGGGTTATTAAGAGAAGCGTTTTATAAGCTATACAATTTTATAAGCAATTAATTAGTAATTAAAAAATCTTAATATTTCTTACCCGCCAATGAAAATTTAAAGTACAATTTGGTGATAGAAAATAAAATTAAACAATTCCAAATTTATTAAAGTTCAAACTTTAATTTAATTAGAAAACTCTATTCCCGCCAGATTATTTTTGTAGTGGTCGTGGGTAATTAATTTTAAGTACAGAGCGATTACATGCAAAAATATTTCCATTTCTGAAGATTGTTTTTCAGAAAGGTTTTTGGAGTTTTAATCAGCCTGATCTCTTTTGCACCATTTTTGCATGCTTGAAAAAAATTAGTTTGTGTTATTGGATATCACAACTGCCGCCATGTCATCCATAGGAGAAGCTGTGTACACGAAATAACACCACAATTTGCGAATGAGAGTGCAGTCATTTTATTTTTACTAAAAAGCAGTTAACTGTACTAGAAATTGAACGGAGCGTAGATAATTTTTACCTGGAGTTTTAGAAAACGATGTTCCAGTCCTTCTGTCAACATTAACGGGATTTTGTCTTTATTGGAAATCAAATCGTGTATATCGTCGATATACATGTATCTTTCTTCGATAAAATCCGACTTTAGAAAGCAACCCACGAAAATGAGAAATATGGTTGTTGATGCCAGCCACGTTCCAGCCGTTATTCTATCCACGATATTTTCCGAAATAGATGTCATGGCTGAAATGTTCACATTACGAATAAATTATAGCAGAAATATACAATTCCTTTTTTTTGCTCAAAAAACGTATTTTTTTCAAATTTGGAGGGTGGATTAACTTTACCGGGGGACATTGTTTTGTGAAATTTCACCGTTTTCGGCATATTTTTTCAGTAATTGTGAATCATAATTTTTTCACCACTAGATGCTAGATCAAAACTTTCCATTATAAAGTTGCAGCCCATCATCAAAAAATATTAAAATCGTTGATTCAGTGAAAAAAAGCCCTATTTTTTCAGTGAATAACGAGACTTGGAAAATTGTCAAGTTGGTCAAGCCAAATTACACTTTCTGACGCGACAAAAATTAAAAATGGAATATGCCTAAGTAACAGTAATTAGACTTATTAATTATGTTCAAAATATGTATGCAAAAAAAAGATCCGTATAATACTTATCTTACGATAAAAGTATCCATCAATGATGTATGATAAAATAATTTACCTCGGCTTATGGTAGTTTTCAATGGGAAGGGATTTCTTAGATGCTTACGACTTGCCATAATCAATCTACACCGTAATGGAAATGATAGGGGTAATACTAAACTAGTAACGGTTATCATTTTGTAATAACCGCATAATTGGATCGAAATATTTTTGTAAAAGTACTGTTATCGTTCATTGATTAAATATTCGGTGTACAAAAAAATATAAGCGATGCACTCATAGCATCGTTTTGCAAAATTCATCTCGTGTAATATTCCTCTGAAAATTAAACTTGGAATGGGTGAGAATCAAAAAAACCGCTCGAGAAGAGGTCAGGGCTTAAACTACGTTGATTTTAAGACAACATACGATTTATCTTACTCATTGGCTAGCCGCCGTCGCTAAGAAACTGCGCCACCGAATGGAAATGAAGAAAAATTACTCGTAAAGAGACTAAACAAAAATGCATTTAAGAAACCCCAATAAGTTATCACACGGGATATCTTAAGAATTTGTCATTATAAATTATTACTTAGTTCCGCGTAAAATCCAGTATTTATTTGTTTAAAAAAGAGTGAAGGAACTTCTACTCAAGGCCTAATGTCAACTACACGCCGAGTATAGGTTAGCACGTCGAAAGTATAATATCCGCTTTAAGCTACGCCCGTTTCTATAATAATCATCAGGACGACCTAAGTCTTCCTTGACATACAAAGTGTTTACATATACAGGGTGTTTTAATTGTTCACCTCAGGCATTTTTATCAAAAACTATATTACCTATAAATGTGAAATTATCAGGGGAAGGTCGTCGTTAATTACAAATTAAAGCAAAATCGTGAAATTTTTCAAGGTTTTGGAATACTGATTTTTAAACGCTAGGTGGTAGACGAAAACTGTCAATGAACAAGTTGTGAGCATACTCGAAAACCTGAAATGAAATTGATTTGGTCGGAATAAGTGAATTTGCCATCGAGATATTAGGCAATGAAAAATAACAAGCTGGTAGTAAGTGGGCGCAGACTTTACACAACTAATTTAAAAAGAAACCTATCTTAATTGTTATGTTTGTATGACTAAAAAAATGAACGTTTACTAAAGTAATTTTTTATTGGTTATTAATTTTGAGAGAAAAAACAATTTCCGAAAGTGTCACAAAATTTCAAAAAGGAGGTTGTAAGAAGTCTACAAAAATGTATAACTTATGTCAATTGAATTTCCCAAAGCTTTTTTTTAGCATTTGCAGTTCGTTTAAATTTAGGTTTCTTTTTAGTATTAAAATCATTATCTTTACGTACTTCAGTTATTAAGTATGCCTCGTTATAGCCGTAAACAGCGTTCCAAGATGGTAATGTTCTACTACGGTGATGGACTTCAAAACGCACGTCTAGTAAGTCAGTTATTTCAAATGTTCTATACTCACTGTCGGTCAGATCCCTACACTATTATCCGTGCTGTTCGTGACTTTGACGATGATTGCAACGTAAATCTCACATTCCGCGGACGAGGATATCATAACATTAATATGGAAGACACAGTTATCGCCTACTTGGCCGCTACTCTCAAAAAATATTAAGTATGCCATGCTCCGATTTGGTCTTGTCAACATATTATGTCTGGGATATCCATACCGTGCCACGCTCCACCAAGCACTTCACGATGGTGATAGGCGACTTTGGCACCTGATGCAAATTAAAATTTCCTCCGTTAGCTCCTCGTGTCCCATGAGTGCTCATTCTCGAGAGACAGCTCGTTTAACAGACAGGTCAACCACATGTGGGGCGGTGAAAATCCACACTGGGGATTTCCACACAACAATCAGGTCCAATTTCGCTTCAACGTCTGAGCTGCTCTACTAGGAGCGTTATATTTTTACTACCGAATTGGTTAATTTGGGAAAAATACTTGGTCTTCCTACAGGATGGACTTGCTGAAGCGTTTGCAAATGTACCTTTAATCGACATCCTACACCTTTGGTTCCAATAAGACGGTACACCTCCTCACCAGCAAAGAGGTGTGGTACAATTCCTTAACAGCGAGATCCCTGAGCGTTGGATTAGAAGGATCGGTCCAGTGCGATGGCCTCCGAGGTTCCCAGATTTGACTTTTTCCTGTGGGGATTCGTTTATAAGACTCCAGTCACTAGCGAAGAAGACTTCGCCGGAAAATTATTGCAGGGTTTCGACTCGTTACTCCAGCTGTGGTCCGTGGCTCATTTCAAAATATTTTGTATAGCGCACGAGCGTGTATAGCAGCGGACGGTCGAATTTTTGAACCTCATTTAGTTTAAGACTGGTACATTAGTAAATTTTATTACACTTTCGAAAATGGTGTTTTTATCTCAAAGTTAATTATCAATTAAAAATGAGTTTTAAAAACGTTCATTTTTAGAAGTCATTAAAACATTTCAATTTCGATACTTTTCTTTTGAAATTAGTTGAGAACCGTCTTAGGCCACTTATTACCAATTTCTTGTTAATGACTTAATATCTCAGTGAAAAATTGACCTATTCCGACCAAACAAAATTCATTTACGGTTTTCGAGTATGCTCTACAACTTTTGCATTGAAAATTTTCGTCTTCCACCAAGCGTTCAAAAAATAAAAATTCCCAAATCGCGAGAAGTGTCGCGATCTTGCTGAGGTGGATGGTAAAGTTTAACGTGGTGTTCAATACACCACGTCACTAGCTCTAAATGTGTTTTCGCGGCTTCTCCTCAACCATTTAGACTTCATTTGTTTGGTACTGTATTTTCTTAGAGATAAAGCATTAAGACCTCAACTAATTTAGCGTCCGCGTGTTAACTACAACAAAAATGAGCAAAGAATAAAAACTAATGATTTGATTTTTATTTGAAGTCCAGCGGCACAATTCGAAGACATGTTTTGAAAAAATATTTTTATTTCAAGCCACTTTGAAAACTAAGCGTATAGGCCTATAGAAATAAAACTTCAATTATCATATTATTGTTAATAATTTTAATTAATTATAATATAAATACAAATATACTTCTACTTACGTTCCGTAAAAAATATGGCCTTGGTATCCCAAAATTTATGAAGGAAACTCTTTCGCAAATTGTTCCTTGCTAAGATTACTGCAGTGATAACTCCAAAAACGAACAATAACAGTAACACCTTCAGTATAAAATCATTGTTTTAATAAAAATTAAGACTTTCTTTTAATTTGTTATTATCACATCCAAAAGCCTATGTAGCTTAATTTTTGTCATGATTGATTACAGGTGATGGGTGATAGCACCTAGCCCAACCTAATACTTCGACCAGAGGTTCAATGTGCCATCTGACGGTGGCTTTAGTGAATTTAATATTTTCCAACAGTTTGTTTTAAAGTCACATTTGAAATTTAAATATTCAATCGTGGTAAGTACACCTTGGTGGCTCTGGAGCTTCCTGGTTAATTGTGGGAAATAAATACTGTAAGCGACCTTTTTGATTTGGTATTTAAGCCATTTATGCATATCAGCTAATTTTACTTTTATTTGTATGTAGGCTTTCAAACTGTAAACAAGTTTTCAATGCATTGGCCTTGGCCTACAAAAATAATTATTTCATCAATCATGCGTAATTTGAAGTTTGGGTTCTGGAATACCTTAAGTTTCGTACGTTAAGTGTCTGCGGTTCATTAAATTTGTAAATTAAAATGTACAAATAATAGCAGAAAAAGTCTCGTTAAATAACGAGAAAGGGGGCGAGGCTCGTTATTTAACGGGACTTTTTCAAAAACGCGTTCCAGAGAGATTTTGACGAGACAAAAAGTCTGGTTATTAAACGAGTGCTCTGAAGCTCCCGGGAACGCGTTCGGAGGCGAAAACAATGAAAACAATCGCGGCGGAGTGTCTTCGAGCTAAAGTGATAAATCAAGGTGTAAACAGTATCGAAACAGATGTCCCGCTGAAAATAATGTATCGCGAGTGACCCAATACTTGAATTGATTATAAAAAATGATTTTTGGCACTACCAATCAAACATTTACCTGAAACCGCGTTTCATGAGCTAGAACTGGGAATGACCAGGGCCTTAATTAAAGGGAGCCCCATAGACAACCTACGCAGTTAAGAATTCTCGTATAATTATTTTTATTTAATATTAAAACGAAAAGAAGAAATAACGATCTTTTCCTTTCGATATACCATTTAAAATGTCACTTTGGGAGCGATTGTATTATAAAATAATCCTATTATAGATCTTCAAAATCCTATGTTGTATTAATTGACCAAACTTTCAAGTTGAGTGTTTGTCGAATCATTCACAACAACTGTAAAATTATTATTATAATAATAAAAATTATTTCAATTCTTAAAATAGAAGTATTTATTTATTATTGTAGCCATCATTTAAAGAGAAAAGCGGACAAATCTCCCTTTTGACCTGATACCCAATGATAAAAAACTCCCAAATATACCTAATGAAATGTTTATTGAGCCCCAAACTACTTTTATGGGTAAAAAAATTCCGGAAAAAATCCAAATTAAATTCAAGTCAGCTGACAATAATTAAAAAATAGGTTCATTGTTGTGGAAAGTTTTACATCTGAAAACTAGAGAAAAGGTAAAGAGTGTTATTCATTAAATTTATTTAAAAGGAGTAGACATACTGCTGGTAAATGAAATTATGTTTCAGGGTTATTAATTATTCATTTTTAAAGGCGAGATAACTGAAATAAAATTTTATATTTACTGTTCAGCTTAAACAAGAGAAAATTGCGCATTTCGTTTAGCATCATTTCCTGAAGCCCGTTCAATCTATCTGGATTATTTACTACAGTCGGAGCCAGTGGCGTAGACAAGGGGGGGTTTCTGGGTCCAGACCCCCCCTTGGGCCTACCTTTGACTGTACTAAATTTCCACCCCCTTCTCGACCCCTTTTGACTTTTGTATTTTTCATTTACCGTTGGCCGGAAGCTATTAAAAAGCATACGAGCAAACTTCGCATACCAGTTAGTTAAGATAGAAGCGAACTTGGCTAATCGCATACCAATAAGCCGTCGCGTGAAAGTCGTCTCGATTCGGAATGCGTTTCAATTGGTTTTTCACGTGGTGTTTTCAATATTTACTCATTATAGATTAATTTAACAGTTAAAAATTAAATTCTTTTTACTTCTACTTATTTTGTTTCCAGCCAATGTTAGCTTTAATTCGTATCGGTTTCACAAGGTTAGAGAAAAAAACCAAATCGCATACCAACAAACCGTCGCGTGGAACTCGTCTTAAAGTTAGGCCAGCCAATTTTTAATATTTATAACATTAAAAATTCATTGGACATTTTAATTGTGTCACAAATGGTGCATAATTGTGTCATACTTTGTTTAATTGTGTCACAAATGGTGCATAATTGTGTCAGACATGGTGCATAATTGTGTCATACTTTGTTTAATTGTGTCACACCTGGTGCATAATTGTGTCATACTTTGTTTAATTGTGTCAGACATGGTGCAAAATTGTGTCATACTTTGTTTAATTGTGTCACACCTGGTGCATAATTGTGCCAGACATGGTGAATAATTGAGTCAGACATGGTGCATAATTGTGCCAGACATGGTGAATAATTGAGTCAGACATGGTGCATAATTCCATATAATTCATTTGTTCGTGGTCATATGCATGTTTGAAAACCGGATGATGCCTAGGGTTAGTAACGGAATTAAATGACTTGGCAACTTTTCGGTCATGTTAAGATTGATTGTTTATAGGTTCCCTAACGAGTTCCAATGTTATAGCTGATGTCTTGGCCCATAAAGAAAAACGAAAATTTAATTGTTTGAGTAGTAGCAAGTGTAGGGAGCTGTTGGATCGCGTGGCATGAAGGGCTTGCCACTGGAATTAATGGCATTAAAAGTAGCTAAATGACTTGGGTCTAAGTTGGTATTAGCCTAGCTGATTATTATTAAAGTTTAAAGAAGCGTAATGCGTGCTATCTCGGGTTTGAGTGTCATTTAATGTTCTGTTACCGTAGAATGCAAATTTGAAATACAATTTACGGTCGAAACCTTTTTCTACAGCTATAGTTTCGTTGAACTTGTTAACCATGATACAAATATTCAAATATAGTTCACTCATGTTTATATATAAGTTTATTAATAATTAATTACACAACGAATTATATTTCAATACCAAAAATATATATGACAGAAATACAAACAAAATAGTAGTAACCCAATCAAAAATAAGTCGCAGACTAAATTCTGTATTTCATAAAGGAGTTATTTTTTTCAATCATTGAATATAGAATATATCATCAATTTTGAAAGCGCAATTAAATTTCAATTAAATAATGATATCTTCTACTTAATAGAAATATTTTATGACGTTTCTTTGAAGCCAAATTAAGGGGAGCACTACCACCCACGCTCGGTGGAGTACTCATAGGAGTAATGTGAAAACGCCCTGCACTTGGCGTACCAATAAAAAAACCACTTGTTCTCGCTGGTGGTGTGTGAAACTGCTAGTGCTTGTAGAAAAAACCGGGTTTTATTTCTATTGTTTCAAATTACAGTTTGATATGCTTGTTTCTTCATTGCTGTACTACCAATGCGATGGTCAACACCTGCTATACCACGAATCACAGTTTCGCCAATTAGTTTCACCACTCTATTCTCAAGGGGTGTCAGCTCATCCCCTGTCGCTTTTCTGATCTTTATGTTATCTTGGGCCTGTTTCTTTACTTTGTTTTTTAAGACAGACCATTTTTTTCTAAATTGAAGGCCAGTTCTTTTCGTCCCCTTACCAACGGCTGACACTTCTTTTGCCATCTCTTTCCACGCTTTTCCGATGTTTTAGTAGGTAACAATGGCTCCTTTTTGCTTTTCTTTAAGACTGGGAAAACATCTTTGCTCTGCTTCTTCGCTTTCCCATTTTTAAATAATTTTCGCGTTTATGAATAATAAATGTAAATGTTATATAAAAACAAATGTAAATAACCTTCAAAAATTGTAAATATATAAATAAAATTTTATAAATACAATAAATTAACTGATAACTAGCCGAGATTACGAAGTCAAAAGGGGAAAATGGCCGCTGTATACAAGAATGAAGTAACAGACAACGCTAAGGCTTTACTCAGCGATTGAAGTGACCCGCTTCCCGCCGATATTTCCCGGCGTTTTTATTAGCTCATGACGGGGGCGGAGCTTATTAAATAAAAGGCTAAAAATAAGAAAGAGCAAATTTACGAAGTATCGTTAAAATCTCTCTGGAACGCGGTTTCTGAACTCTTGTCTGGGTCTCGTTAAATTGCGAGTCGTTGACAATTCTGGCCACCAGGGTACGTCTGGAGCAAATATTTTACCTCAGAGAACTTTCCCTGTAAGGTTATTTAATCCATGGATAAATGCACAATTATGTCCACATCCACCTCTAAAACAATCGGTAAAGCCGGAACCGCTATATTATTCCTACCATAAAGAAAAAACCATTTTCTTTCTAGTCATAATCGCTATAATGTTATTAGTTATAATATACAGGGTTTCTTATTTTTTGGAGTATTATGTCTAGTATGGGAACGCTTAAAATCCAAATGTTCAAAGAAATTGGGAAAAAACAATTTGGCGGGAAGGTGCTAGAAAAAATTTCCAATGGGAAAGTTGTAGAGCACTTTTGATAATGAACAAAGAAAAAGTTCCCAGTATTTTGTGCCAATTTAAAAAAAAAATTTAAAATATGTTTTTGCATGTGATTTATCCAAATGAAAAAAATCTGAGGCCTACTTATAAAACATTTTCTGTTGCTTTTGCGAATAGGTCGTTTGTAAGGTACTATTAACCATAAAATCTTTCAGTTTTTAACCGTTCTCTAACATTTATTGAGTCTAATCAACAACTATGCCACTTCATTATCGCGAGCAGCGCTCTAATTGTCGAGTTATTTAATGGAGATGCCAATCGTAACTTTCATAAAGTAAGTCGAATATTTAGAATTCGTTATTCTGACAGAAGACCAAGCCACATCATTGTTCTCGGAGAAGGTCATCAATACTTCAACTTGGAAGAAATCGATCTAGCCTACCTTGCTGCGTACCTCGAGCAAGTGTTAGAGTTGCAAGCGACGATCTGAGGTTATCAAGGAATGACGTTTGGAGAACTCTTCAGAATCACCGTTTTCATCCTTATCAACAAGCACTGCACGAAGGAGGGATTGATAGAAGACATGATTTCTGCAACTGGGCTAACTAAAATGGCTGATGATAACCCAAATGTACTCACTTATGTTCTCGTGAACGACGAGTGTTCTTTTGGGAGAGATGGACCTTTCAACCACCAAAACAGTCATCATTAACAAAAATCGAGACTGAATGTTTGGGCTGGTTTGGTCGGATATAGTTATCGGCACTTTTTTCTTCGCAATCGTCTTAATGGACAATATTACTTAGCACTCTTGCAGAACTAAGTAGCAGACCCATAAGACGACATACCGTGGGAAACTTATAGATATATATGGTAAAGACATGACGGTGCACCACCCCATCAACTTCGATGTATTGTGGATCATCTTTAACAACGAATTCCCTGAGCGTTGGATTGGTAGAAACGACGTTCGATGTCCTCCGAGGTTTCTAGACTTATAGGGATTCATCAAACAAAGAGTTTACGAGACGCCCGTTGCGAGCATAGATGATTAACGAAAACGAATTATCGCAGCCTTCGCACTTCTTTCTGCTGATATGATCGCCGACTCGTTTCGCGAGATGCTTGATCGTGCCGAAACATGCATCGTGGCCAACGGAGATATCATTGAATATTTCATTTAAATATCTTTGTGAAAAATTGGTCTTTTCCAATCGAATTTTTTTCTTTGTACATTATCGACATTTATATTTGAAGCGTTCCCTTATTAGACATAATAGCCTAAAAATGTCGTAACTATTTTAGTTTTTGAGAAAAATTCCTAATCAGAGCAAACAAAGACACCGTGTATTTCTTTGGCAAAATAGTTGCTACGAAGATATATGATAAAACTATCCCTGTAGTTTTTTCGATGCTTTAATAAATTGTATTAAATTTAGGTTTTGAGAAACAATATTCTGGTAAGAAAATTGAAAAATTAGTACTCCAATTTAGGTCTGTGCAATTGATTTGATGACACCACATAATTAAATCAATATGAAATTGAATTTTCAATTTGGGAGATAAGATAGAGCTTGAAACGTTCCTGAAAAGCGATTCTCCAAAATATATAGTCAAATATTTTAAAATGATTGAAAAAAGTTTATAATATATTCAAATAGAATGTGATTAGGCCAGGCTCTTCTACAATTGTGGAATTTCAAGGCCCAAAAAAAGGGTGAAAAATTATTTCACACTTAAGGCGCGTTTTACGGCAATTTTGTTTTTTAATAATATTTTAATTTATTAATTACACGTTTCTGTAACAATATTAATTTAAAATATATTTAACTCTTTTTTAAAAATCATAATATTTGTAACAATCTTAAATGGTTTAAGGTTTTATCTTAATCAAATGTTTTAATGGTTATTTAAAATACATTATAATTATAACTAAAAATTATAACGTTAGTAACCTAGATTTCGTTGTAATTTCCTAGTAGAAAGTGTTTGTTTTTAAAAAATATTTATTTGAAATATTCGCCCAAATTTTGTGAGTTTTCAAAAATTCAATATGGTTTTTGACAGCCCTAAGTAATAATATTGATATTCAATATGATCCCCAAGTGTACTAATGGTGAAGTTACACTTCATTTCCAAGGCCCTTAGAAAGTTCTATTATGCGGAGTGCGCTTTGAAAGGTTAAAAAATTACATCATCCGATATTATTCCAAAGGCTTTGTTTACAGTGTATTATCTTTATTATTAATTCCATCAATTTAATTTAATTAATTTTGTTTACCGTCGAAATTAATTTATAACAAGATGGCACAGCCACAATAGTAGCCTCTTCCTCCTAGCACTCTTGATTTTACCCCTTTGATTAAAAACCGCGGCTCAGCACTGGCATAGGTAGACAGAGCGAACTAATACCAATCGAATGACGTCTGAATTAAATTTATATCGAGTTCCGTTGAAGATAATTCGTCGTGTAGCGGGGTCCTATACGGAGTTATAGCCTATACTGTATACTAGCCTACACTGTATTATTCACCTTCACCAACACCACCGCCTACATAAACAACGAAAGTAACTGCCTCTTTCCTCTACACTAGAGGAAGAGATTAAAAATGGCTAATTTACTATATTAGGATATTGTTCATTTGCTATTAAAGGTATACCAATTTAGTGAGTTTTTAGCCTCTTCCTCTAGTATAGAGGAAAGAGGCTGTTACTTTCGTTGCTGATGTAGGCGGTGGTGTTGGTGAAGGTGAAGCATACAGTTTAAAGTAGGATTCAGTTTTCAAATTTTGTTAAAATATAATTTGGTCAAAAACGTCATTTATAATTTTGAGGTTTGTTTTGAAATCTTCTTAATTACTGTATTAAATAACTAATCTGATATAGAATTGCTGAATTTCTTAATGGAATTTCGTATTGGTAATTTTGCCAAAATCTTTATAAATGTATAATATCATTTTAATCAAAGTTACTTTTAAATTGTACGCAAACTTTAAAATTGCATAATAATATTTTTTAAAGTCAATTTTTCTTGTAGAAAATCGTTAATTCCATCAATCAAAATACGAAATTATTTATTATTGAAAATTGCTATTAAAGTAAATTTCTTTATTTTAAAAAAAATACAAAATAACGTTTTCCGCCGCTTAGTCATTATATGACTTTTAACCGGCGTTTATAAATTTCAGTGACTTACCTAAAAAATAATTATACCATTTAAGTGCATTGCTTAACGGAAATAGGCACTGTTGAAATAACTTGCGTTGAATTAAATACTAAATTGAACATATTTTGAAGGTTGAAGTGCGACGTGCTTCTTTTTATCTATATAATTTAATGAACAACACTAACTTCTGATACTCTGATAGGCGTAAGTCTTTAAAACAATATAAGCTTTACTAAGACCCTGTTGCCTCCTATTACGAACTTGTTTTTCCATGACCTCATTACGAACAAGGAAACTACCCGAGGTGTTTATCTCAGTTTCGGTTCAAGCAACTTGAAACTCGCTAAAGAGAAAAGTTAAAATGGGCTTTCGTTTTGCCATGGCAACCAAAAATGTTTTTGACAACTAAGAATGATGAGTTGTCCTATGTAAAATGGCATTGAATTTCAAAATGAAAAGTTTCGAATATTTTAATTTGTTTCGGAAAAATTCAAAACTTCAAAATCATAATTATTTCGGTAAATTTCAGTAAATTTTGGGTACGTGTGAGTAAAATTGGGTAAATACAACCAATTGGAGAAAAATTGGAAAATTTAACAAGTTTGGAGTTTTTCCAGGTTAGATTAGTTAAAATATGATATATTTGGGTGAAATCAAGTAAAATTGGAAAAATGGATTGAAGATTGGAAAAACATTAAAATTTTAGTTAATACAAGAAAAATTAAACTAATTCAAATAAATTGCGAATATTTCAAGCATTTTGGATAAAATTAAGGAACGTTTCGTAGAATCCATCAAATGTTAGGAAAATTGCTTGAACTTATAAAATGGGTTTAATAAAAATTGAGAAAATTCAGGTATAATAGGTGAAATTTAGTAATGTTGGGTAAAAAAGCACACATATTGAGGAAATTTGATGAAATGTGGTTTTATTTTAGAAAAATTAAACATTTAAATAGACAAGCATTTGAATAAAATTATAGATAGTTGGGTAAAATAGATAAAAATTTTGAGAAAAAGCAGAAAATTGTGTTAGCTTTTAAAATTGGATTAGTAAAGGTTAAAGCAAGTGTCGGCTCTAGGTGAAGTAGCTCTTTTTTTAACAGATGTCGCTAGCATCGAAATGAAAACAAGATGCTGAAGCTATATTTTGACCCAAAAGGCGGGACATAAAAGTATGCTTCGCGTTGTATGGCTCGTTTGTAAATTTGTCGTGAACTTCGTTTATAGTAATTGTTTACAATATATTTTATATGGGATATATAATTTACTTTAAAGTTCACCAAGTAATACTCTATATTGGCTCTCTGAATTTTAGCTTCCGTTCCCGTTAATAGATGGATTCGGATAGATTCATGGCCATCTCTAATAACATGGGCCTTTTAATAATACAGGTTGCTTTAATATAAGTTAATATCAATAAATATAGGACATTTTTGGCAGTTTTCTGAAATTAGGAAAAGCCGGGTAATATCGCTCAAAGTTCGGGAAAATTGGATGAAATTGGGGTTTTTTTTAAAATAGAGCTAATACCCAAGGCACCACCTTCGACCACATAAGCAATGTTGCTTGTGCGTGATCAAGTAACAGGTGGCCGGGTTACAATGCGTAGGAGGGTGGTGGCAAGCCCTTCATGCCACGCGAGCCAACAGCTCCCTACACTAACTATTACCGTTAACCTCAGCAAGTTTTAATGGGAAGGGGAAACCGAAGATCTCGGTGGAAAACCCCTTTAACCAGTGGGGAGAGAACTTACAAACTCTACGCAGTAGGAGTGGTCCCGGATTTTCACCCAGTGCCACTAGCTGGGATCGAACCCGGCTCCTCTTGCTGCGAGGCTACAGTGCTAACCACTCCGCCACCCCACCTTATTTATATATAAATTATTTCTTTGAATTTATTTTTCATAATTAAAAATTTCTTAATATTTTGTTCAATACGAACAGACAGATTGGGTTTCCCGAAAGCAATTGACTTTAATCCGACGGATGAAATAAACGAACACGTTGGTCCGATTTGTCTTCTCTTTGTCGTCGTTAAAAAAATTGTTAGAAAAGAGTCAGGGTTACTGACATTATCGATATATATAATATTTGCGTGTGCAACTTAACTGTTTGTTATTGCTATCAAATTTACCTAAACTATTCTTCCCAGCCACTTTAGTAGTTATTTATGAAGATTAATGCTAATGAGTAAAATTAAAGTTAAAATACGAGCAAATATTAAAAATGGCATCATTGAGTTTGCAGAAATAAATAAAATGGGTTAACTTGAAAAATGAAGAATATTCATAGAAAATATTTAGAGATAATTTAAAAATATACGCTACATTACATTAATTAAATTCAAATGCCATTGCTAAATTACATAAAGTTGGACCAACTCGCTTTAAATAAGGTAAATTGGCCAAAATTAAATAAAAATTGTAGTTTTCTTCAATTTTAAACTGAAAGTTTTAATAAATTTGATTTTTAAAGAAATTTGGGTACATAAGAAAAATTATCATAATAATTACATTTTAAATTGGAGCTAAAGTAAGTAAAATAACGCATTTTTTAAAATTGAAGGTCAATTAACCCGTGGAGCTTGAACCGAATCGGAGGTAAACAACTCGGGTAGTTTCGTTTTAAGTGACAAAATAGCTTTTTACAGTTTAATTTAAACTTAATTTGAAAATGTCTTACTCTGAAAAAAAATTGATATAATGAAGACGACCGTTATTACCTTCAATTCAATTCGGAGGAGCATCAGCGACGAGCTAAGGTACCGTTTTGGCGGTGAAGACACGATCACGATTTCGCTCGATTGAAAAATTCCTCCCACTGTCCAATTCGGAATTTCTTCGAACAGTGAAATATCCATTGGAACCAACATGACGAGAATGTTTTCCAACTGAAATTGTACAATCCTTTAGGACTTAAGCCAATGGGCGATATAATGGGTTCTAGTTGCGATATTTAGCAGTGCGATACGATTACAAATATGTTTATCGTAAGTGTGTCAGATCTTAATTAATGTTTAATTTTATTGAGAGTTACTTCTAGAACTAAAACGCGTAATTGGTGGATTGCAAACGAGGCCCTTTGTCCTGATTCGCTTTGTCGTCATAGTGAGTAGTGAGCGTGATCGGTGAGTGAATAATAGACTTAATGCTGGGCACTTTCTCGCTAGGGCCACTTATTTGTAAGGTATGACGTCAAGTCTACGTCACTCCTCATAAAGCTAATAAAATATAATGAAACCAAACTCTATACCCTGATGGCAGATAATTGTTTGAGACAAGTTATAAAATTTTCAGATGGTATTACGATAAGAAGCGGTAAAGCATTTAAATTACCTCTCCTGCTTCTTCGTCCTGTATAACATCCATAATATCAAAGTAGTCAATTTGTAAAAAATTTATACTAAAATCAAACAGACAAAGAATAAGATACATGGAATCACTAATTTTTGTCATGGTAGGTAAATACTTAACAAGATTAATAAATTATGGGATACACATAAGATTCGTTACTTAATTAGAATTTATTAAAATGCATTTCATAAAAAAAAATATAAAAACGTTGTAAATGGCCGTCAAAAATCGGCCTCCAAAACGTCGAAAAACGCCCAAATGTACAGTTTATATTATTCCTTGAACCCAATTGTTTCCCAAATTTTTTTTCGCGGGAAGATGCTAGACAAACAATTACAATGAAAAAATGTAGAGCAGTGTTGATAATGTACATAACATAATTAAAAAAGACAAATTTTTCATCGAAGATACGAGGTGATGAAAAAACAAAATGTATATATCAAGCAATAGCCAATTTTGTGCGATAATTGCAAAAAGCGTCTTAAAATAGATTCATTTGAAAGTTTCTTCATCCAATAATATTAGAACATTTACATATAAGGTACTATGATATCTCCGTTCGCCACGATCCATGTTTCGGCACGATGGAGCATCTCTCAAAACGAGCCAGCGATCCTATAAGGAGTGAGAAGGCTGCGATAATTCGTTATTCATCTATGTTCGCCACGGGCGTCTCGTAAACTCTTTCTTTGATGAATCCCTATAAGTAAAAGACCATCAGCGTTCGGTCTAGAGATCTCGGAGGACATCGAACGGGACCGTTTCTAGCAATCCAACGCTGAAGGAACTCTTTGTTAAGATGCTCCACAACTAGTCGAGGTTGATGGGGTGGTGCACGGTCATGTTCGTACCATAGTCGTCTGTAAGTTTTCAGCGGTATTCCATATAACACGTCTGTTTCTTCGTTTTTCAAGTAATTTTTTCCATTAAGACAATTGGAAAGGCAAAATGGGCCTAATAAAATAATAATAATAATCAGCTAGGCTAATACCCTAGGCACCACCTTAGGTCCAAATCATCTAGCGATTTATAATGCCTTTAAACAGGTAGCCGGGTGACCATGCGTAGGAGGGTGGTGGCAAGCCCTTCATGCCACGCGAGCCAACAATAACATAACAATTACCGGTAACCTCGACATGTTATAACGGAAAGAGGAAACTGAAGAACTCGGGGGAAAACCCCTTAAACCAGGGGCGAGATAACTTGCAAACTCAAAGCAAAAAGAGAAGTTCCGAATTTTCACCCAGTGCCAAAAGTTGGGATCGAACCCGGCTCCTCTTGCTGCGAGGCAAAAGCGCTAACCACTCCGACCAAAATCGCTAAAACATGCAGTCTAAATTGTGTTGTTGATAGTATGGGAAACCCCAGTGAAAGGTCCATCTCTTCCAAAGGAACACTCGTCGGTCACCAGAAGATGAGTGATGGAATTTAGGACATCATCAGATATGTTAATTAGCCACTTGCAGAAATAATACCGTTGTTCCATCTCTCTTTCGTGCAGCTTGGTGGAAGCTTGATAATTCGGATGAAAGTGGTGATTGTGATGAGCTCTTCAAACAAAGTCCCTTGAACCCAAGATCGTCAGTTGCACCTTTATTACTTTCTCGAGGGTACGTGGCAAAGAAGGCTAGATCGATTTATTCCAAGTTGAGGTTTAGCCTGGGATTGACGTTTCGGTAGTTTTCGAAGTCTCGAACTGCTCTGAGAACGGTGTTGTGCCTTAGTCTTCTGTCAAGATAGCGAATACTAAACATTTGACTTACTCTATGAGCGTTTCGTTTGGTATCTACATAAATAAACTCAACCATAAAGCGCGCTGCTCACGAGAATAAAGTGGCACAGATGTTGATTAGACTCAATGAATTTTAGAGAATGGAAAGATTTCGCTTTAAATAGAAACTGACAACCGACCTAAGCTAAAAAGCAACAGAAAATTATTTGTAAGTAAGCCTCAGATTTTTTACATTTGGATAAATCGCATGCCAAAACCTATTTTAATTTTGTTTTTAAATTTACGCACAGAACTTGTTTTTTCATAACTTCATATCTTTTTACATTTTCAACTTTCACATTGGAATTTTTTGTCTAGCATCGTCCCGCCAAAAAAAAATATTTTTTTAAAATCGTGAAAAACATTTTAATTTTTCTGCAAATATGGATTTTAAGCGGCCCCATATAAAAAAAAAATACCCTTAAAATTTCGTGAGCCTAACTATCAAAAAAAGACCTGTAAATATAATTATGTTATATATTAAAATATAACCCCTAAAAATTTAACGTTTTCTAAACTAAGAGTTATAAATGTTTTTTGATGCCCAATTTGGATTCTTTGTCTGAATTCTGACTACATAATTCCTTTAATTATGAAAGAATAATTTTAAATTAGTCATTAGTGTAAACCATTAGAAAAAAGCACCTACATTTTTGGAATAGGGTTATTTCAAGATTTGTTTTAAAATTAAATATGCACGAAAAAATCAGTGTTGTAGGAGCTTTCACTCGGGTCAATGTCTAATGAATCTTTATATGTATTACTATGTTTAATTAAGTTTAATATTACTGTATATGTTTACCGGGTTTCGGGTCCTGTCGAATTTCAAGGTAGCCAAGAAGCTAAATCCTACTCTTGCGTGTTCTTAAGATTTCGTTATACACTTTTTTAAGAAACTTATTTGGTGGTTAGTTTAACCAAAATCAACCCCTTTTTTCCCGGCATTTTTTGAACCCCATTGAAAATATTCGCATAATTAAAAACATATTTAGAACACTGTAACTACAAATCTACCTAAGCTCAAAGGAAATCCTTCGTTTTTTCCAAATAAATCGCTTTTTTAAATTGATTTTCTAGCAATTGTTAAATATTCTTAACGGAAAAGTAAAACTTTACTCCCAAATTAACCGTGTAACTTTACTGGCATTAAAACGGCCACACTTTTTTTCAATTCCATCCACGTGGATTATTTGATTTTTTTGAGCAAGTGGTGCAATTATTGAGCAAAATGGGTACGTCAAAGAAAAGTGACTCGTACCTTTGGAAGGAATAAAAATAGCAGTGTCATTAAGGAAATCACTCGCATTGAATATTGAAAAATTAATAAATAAATAAATTATTTATTTTTCCTAATTTGATTGTAGATAATAATTAAGTGGACAACACTTAACCATTGCTATAAGTTTAGCCATTATTATTTGTTAAAAATAAATTTTGTCTTACCTAAAATTGTGCGCTTTCTCGACCATTTCTTTTCCAATTAAATACATTTCTTCTTGTTTTTCCCACGTTTCCTATCGAGAATAGTCACAATTCTTTAACGACCTAAATATTAAAGAAAAATCGCAATGCAGTGCACGTTCGACTTAAAATTATGATCTCCGAATGATAATTTCGGTGAATGTTATCCAAATTTCTTCTACTCAGCAACGTTGGAGTAAAACGATTAGGAAAAAGCATCTGAATTCTGATTTCTGTGGCGCTAGTTACGTTACCCACAAGTCGTAGCTCGAGTAAGCAGATAATTTTTACACACAAACCCTTCAGGAATTCGGTGTACTATTTGCTCCTTGTACGTAGCTTTGTTGCCGCCGCCATACTTGGCATAACTCCTCAACCGTTAGGATTAAAATGGTGAGTGAGGCGTCAAAATTACAGACGCTCGATAGCCCAATATTAATTTCGGTGCAAGAGGGCCCACAAGTTGGATGGTGATTTTCACTTTAATCTCCATAGTGTTTTTAAGTTAAGATCGATTTGATTGGAAATTATATTTTTAGTTATAGTACTGATAATTTCTGATTTACGTTTTCGGTTGCATTAAAAAATTTTAATTTTAAGTGAGATTTCTGGACAATTCGCGAGGCCTCATTTTGGAATTTCGTACCAATTCAGAATACAAGAGCCATCTGTCTCCAAATATATGATATTCGACCTTGGAAATCCCAACGAACTGTTTCCATTGTCTTATACTGTGCAGGGGATATTTTGGCATACCTTTATACAGATGCTATGCTATCTTGACTACTGTTAGATAAGATGTGGGTTATTCTTTGTTATAATATTTGTGGTATTGGTAGAGAAGTTTTGGCTATGTTATATTTGGTACTTTCGGAGTTTAAATTTATTGGCGCCAATTTTCTTATACCGTTTGTTTAAAACAGATTTTAAACTTGATGAATGACAACGTGATTAGGATCGTTGTAAATGCACCAGGTTGTTGAGAAAATGCCCTGAGTAAGTTAAATAACAGGATGATTGAGCTAATATATAGGGCGGCTTATATTTTCATGAAATTCCTTTTAGGTTGTTGAATTGTGTTTATCAAGTTAATGTACAGGATGGTTGATATTTTAGGGAAATTTACCCATATTTTGTAATAGTGCGCTTATTAATTTAATGTACAGAGCGGCAGTAATATTTTTAATAATCAATTAAAAAAGGTGAAAAAGTAAACCCATGACCATTCTTTATTAGAGTTTTAATTACTCTTTGGTTGTTAATGCTTAGTGGTATAGTTATGTTCAGTGCCGTAACTAGATTTTCTTGGGCCCTGTGCAAGTTCAATTTTGGACCCCTTATTTTTTGGGTAAATTACTAAGACAAACACAGAACGAATTGAGCAGGGAAAATAATTAAGACCTGAATTTTTATGAACGTTTGTGTTACGACGGTGAGAAAAATGGTGGTTCTATGCATACACATTTTAAATTGTTGTGTAATTTTTAACCGAGCTCTAAGTCATTTGGCGTCTATAAATTCAAATTATAGACGGTAATATTTCCATTTACTACTTTAGTTCCCCTTTTTGTTTATTTACTGAATTAAGTAAATATTTGACATTTATTGGCTTAAATTATATTCACTTTTGATTTTCAAGGGCCCCACCGACGTTTACAAAAATCTGGGTAGAAATTCAGTAACTCCTCTTGCGTATTTTCGCATTTTTTCAGAATATTTCGAAAGGGAAATCCGAGGAGCAGATCACTTTCTTGATTATTAGGACACCCTCACATGAATAAATCATAATTAAGTGTAGTTAAAATCAAATCTTTAGCTTTAGAAAAAGTAAATATTATTAATACATTATTACGTTGACCTGCAACAGAGTGAGCTGCATCTCGGGAATCCTCTAAAATTCAAAGGACAGCGTTCCACTTTAAAAGTCTCCGTCTGCTTGATCAATTTAGTTTGCTTAAAATTCATTGAAATGTTTAGCCCAAGAAAAATCTACGATGACTATCAGCCACGTTATCAGCTTGTTATCGTACACTTATTAATTTAATGTACGGGGTGATTGAATTAATGTTCGAAATTAATGGACAATATGATTAATAAAGCGTGGGAATTGGTTTTTCTATGTGATAAATTTACTCTTTACGTGTTAATGGTCAGTGAGGTAGCTATGTTAAACCAGGGGGTTATCGAGATAATGTTTTTAGTATAAAGAATGGTAATATTCAAAATATATGATTAATCAGGGGATTGTGTGAACTCAAATGTCCGTGACATCTATTTCGATTGAGATTATTCTTAACCTGGCTTTGGGATTTCAAAAGATCAGATTAATTATAAAGAAAACTTGCTCTTACATATTTCCAGAAGAAAATAAGGGGAAGTACGTTTCTTAGGAAATTTCGCGAGGCGTCACTTTCTCTATTTTTTCGCGCCATATTTTAGAGAGCGGTTTTGGCGGGAAAACGCGGATGGTTACACCAACTGCTTTATGATGTCAGTAAAATGCAAAACTATTTCGTGGGCTAGAGTTCGTGTCATCTGTTTCTCATTGGCCTCTCTCAGGATTACGGATTTGTTTAATTGCGAGTATTGTTAACAATGTTTTGGAAAAATTTAACTTATCTTTAGAAAATTAATTATATGTTTTCCAAATTCAGAAATACATGAAGTTTCACCCGAGTCTAGGTTTTAGGTTTTTGAAGATACATATCTGGCTGCGCAAAGCTTTCGTTAGTCCCATTTGATTTTGATAATGCCCCAAGAAATCCAATAGTTTGCATAGTTGAATGTTCGAAGACATTTTTATGACCAGTCTTGTGAGCTGTTTGAGTTTTGTCATCACTACTCACTACATGTTCTGGCAGCCGGCTAGCAACGCCAAGGCTTAATTGTTTGCTAGTGTTTGTCAAAATTTCAACCTAACTAACTTTAAAACGTTTGGTTTGGCAAATCTGGTCTCTTTTAACTCGATCAAAAAAAATGCATTGAACACTCGTATCCATCCTTAATTAACTAAATTAAGTACCTTAACAGTACTTAACTCGATCAGATAATCGGCCTCGACTCTGGAGTCTCTCGACGTTTTTCGCCAAGTAAATAGTCACTAGTTCATTTGATGACCATTGGGTGGCGCCACTACGGAAATTTCGAACGATTCTTTTCCTCTCTCTGATTGGCTAAATTTGAATTTCTTTGGCGCGAGTCTGGTTTTTAGGGACAAGGGTCGCCTTGCATGGCCCAAAGCTACAGAAACGTACTTACCCCCTATTTTCTTCTGATATTTCTTATAAAAGATTTTAAAAACTAAACAGTGTAACCTTACTTTTACAATAGCGTAATTTGCAACCCAGCGTTCCGAAAACCTGTAAATATAATTATTTCACATAAAAGTTAATTTTCAAAATACAGGGTGTTACGGATAAGAGTACTGAAAATTTGATATGGTATTATATGGGTCCCTACGAGTTCAAAATTTCATATGAACCATGGACCTAAAAAGCCCTGTCATCATCACTACGACGTCATAGACGTTCGAAAGTTTTTTACACCTAGGTAGTGATGATGTAGTTTTTTTGGTTATCACTTTGTAATCACACTTGCGATAGTGATGGCAAATTTTACGAACTGGAAATACGCGGACATGCACTTGATTAACGGACGACCGGAAGGTAGACGAGATTAAGCCTGTAGTTTGTACCAAGAAACTTTCCCTAATTGATGAATACAGAATATATAGACGAACATTTGAACTTCTTCAGGATCTCTTGATGATCTTTTGATATTCGACAATCTGTGTATTACTTTATCGCTAGAAAATTGTATGTAAATTTTTGGGGTCAAGGAAAAATAAAGAATTCACATTAACGTTGATTTCGATGGTTTAAGGCCAATTTTTGAGAGTTCATAATTTTCAAACGGGGCTTTTAAGGACCAAGGTTCATTTGACACTTTAAACAAAATAAAAGTTTCTGTTACTTATCCGTAACACCCTGAATATTGTTAAGAATTCTACCACTAGATGGGGTGATAACTAAATTAGTTTCACATTAGTAGTTAACCACCCTTTTCCCGGACACACGGGGGACGCACTGCCCCCCCGCACGTGTTGGGGATTCTTTTTTAAAATGCCTTAATCAGAATTACGTTAACATAACATGAAATACTTCATATATTGCTTCCACGCGGTATGGATATTTTAGTATAACGAATTTGTATTAATTTTGTGTACAACATTTGCGGTTACACTTTCTGTTATAATTAGAGTGAACAAATATCTTAAATCAAATAATAATTGTTAGTTTATCTCCCGTCTTTTTAATGTAAACATCGAATATAAATATTATATATCTTAATTGCTCGAAAAATTCTTGGGACAATATGGCAGGGTGGGATATTAATATGGGTGAACTTATAAATACATTTCTAATTAGTCTTATACACAATTATTATTTCCAGAAGGGTGTATTTTTTAAATTGAATGGTTTCTTTATTAAACGTTCATTCAAAGGCTTTTTATTGACCCATGGCTATTGTGTAGTATATTTTTTTTAATTTGGGTACATTCTACAAATTGTGTTACAAAATGTATATGCGGGGTATTATATCATTAAAACCTATTAATACCATGGTAGATGAATTTATAATAAAATATTTAAAAGAAGGAACTCATGGAATTTAATAAAACTTTTTATTTCTAAAAAGCCACAGCAAGCTTTCGACTGTCCAAGCAGTCTTCATCAGGCATACTCAATTAAAAACGGTTACAGAAAAACATACCGACATCATAGCTTATTTTTTATTATTATTTACAAAGGTGCATTGAGATTTTTTATATTAGTTATCTATTATTTGTAATCACGCCCCAAAACTTGGCCTCTCCAAAACCCTGCTCTAAATTTATATCATGTTTTAACGCATTCAACCGTCTATTATTATTATTTTACATTTTAGCGTATACGACACAAGATTGTTTTAAAGACTTTGTTATTGTCAATAAGAAATATAGAATATTTAAATTAGATAAGTTAGTATATCATTTTTGACAAGGTCATGGAATAATTTACTGGCAGGTGTTTTAATTTTTAAAAAGCTTCGTTTTTTACCGAGAGTTAATGGAGCCTATGGTGTGTTGTGGTTGAAAGAAAATATTTAAAACGATGTAGTTGTGGAAAGCCGTTTCAACGATAAGTCTGAAACTTAATATATTTTTCGCAGTGGCGCACCAAGGGTGCGCCAATGATTTTTCGTATTATATGGTAAAAGCCCAAATGATCGAACGCCAGTTGATCGACACTTTTTAAGTTTTTTTTCGTTGTATTTTTATATTGCCTCATTAGAACTGCAAGCTGAAGAGTTTGCTTGAAAACAATTTCAATTTAGAACCCAATTGGCTGTACTTGTTGGCTGTACTAGTTACGATGTCACCATTTACGATTACAGGTGAAACTTAAGTATGTGTTTCTGCTCAAATAATTAGGTGTTCCTATGATTTTGGGCTGAATATTCCAAATAAAATATTTAAAAAATCTTGGTCCGCAGGAAGTTTGATGAAAGTTATTTTAATATTTGGATAAAATTAAGTAAATTTTCTATTTTGAGCGTCGTGAATCCTACTATAATCCAAACTGGTAAAAAAAATTATTTACACCATCTAACGGGACCAAGGGTAAACAGGGGATTTGGGTGGGGAAATAAGTCTTATTTTAATTTCTTTAGAATAATTTTGTTTTTAGTAGTTTTCGGCAACAGATTAGAGGCAAACCGAGTAGATGCAAACTGAACAGATGTAAACAGTAAATAAATATTAGAAGTGCCCATCACAACCTACCGATTCTTACCGCCCATTTAAAAGACTTATCAATCGAATATAATATTCTTGCTCTTACTGAAACATGGTTTTGAAATGATGGCTATACACACTTGGATGGGTTTACGTACTATGGAATGGGCAATCGCATCGGGGGAGGTGTGGGCTTCTACTGCGATAAACGATTAAATATATCCCCTGTACATAATCTTGGTTTTTTTAACTGTCATATTGAAAGTTTTGTAATAGAAAACTGTACCCTAAATCAATATTTGATAATCGTTTACCAGCCACACAAAAGTAATTTTGACTCATTTGTCTCCTATTGCGAGGAAATCATGGAAAGCCTACCTGTATGGGTAGATAAAATAATAGTTGGTGATTTTAATACTGATTTCTTAAAAATTACTCCGTGCTCTGAGAAACTTGTTAACCAATTTGCCAGTTTTAATTTAAGCAAAAGTGTCTCGGAAATAACCCGAGTACCGTCGAACACTTGTTTAGATAATGTCTTCTATAATACACCTATTGACATCAAAGTGTTAACTGACTTAGAAGTCACCGATCACCTCCCTATACATATCACTCAAGCCTTTAAATCTAAAGATAATGACATTGTTAAACGACGTAATCTATGTATGAACAATATTACTAATTTCGTTTTTAAACTATCTCGTGTAGACTGGTCTACACTATACACCCTCTCTGAAATAAATCCAGCATACGATTACTTCGAAAAAATAATAACACTAGAATATAATAATTCATTTAAATTTAAAAAATATTCCACCAAAACTGAGTCTTGTTTTTTTTGTTTTTTTGAGATACACGAACATCGGTGTCGACCCGAGGCCTTAGACACCAGCACACACACAATAACTGATTAATCAGGGTGAGATATGTGTAACGGCCACGCCAACGGGGGGATACGTGGGGATAGGGGTGGGGACACCCGCGGCGGAAGTATCCCGACCACCCGTTGGGGGATTGGTAGTCGTCCTCACACGGCCATCCACAGACTCTGCCTCCCGGACGCCTGGGATTACAGGAGTGACTGAGTCTTGGTTTACCTCCGAACTCAGGAAGTGCATTAAAAATAAAAATAAGTTGCAGAAATTATCTAAACGTCACCCCACATTATTTAATAAAGAGAACTACTCTGCCGCCCGAACTCGTGTCATAATTTGATACGTAATACTCGAAATGCCTTTTACTATAAAAAAGTCCCAAAAGCCCACTCCCGAAACAAAAATGGAATACACTCAATGATCTTTTAGGTCACAACGCTAAAAAATGTAACATAAATATTAATGTAAACACCCTAAACAATCACTTCACCGTAACGGACTCCCCCTTAGCTCCAGACCTAACACAGGGACTTCCAGATTCCAACCCGCACACTATGTCATTGTTCCCAGTTTCTGAACAGGAAATCAAGAACATTGTGGGCCATCTGGCCTCGAGCTCAGCTCCTGGATTTGACGATTTTCATCCCAGACCTCTAAAATACGCCATTAACTCGCTACTTTTACCCTTAGTATATCTTATCAATCTTTCATTTTATCAGGGTAAATACCCTGACAAACTCAAACAAACTATTATTCTCCCCGTTTTTAAGAAAGGCAATACCTATGACCCCTCAAATTACCGACCCATTTATCTCTTGTCCTTCATCGCTAAAATCTCTGATAAAACCTTCCATAATCGCCTTGATTCCTTCTCAAAGAAATTTGGGCTCCTATCGGACTACCAATTCGGTTTCCGATCGGGGACTGGTACTACTAATGCTTTGGCGACCACTTATTGGAGAATTATTGACCTTTTGGACAGGAGAGAGATGGGAGTTGGTGTATTCTTGGACTTACGAAAGGCTTTTGACAGCGTCCCCCACACTCGCCTTGTTTCTAAACTTTGCAAACTAGGTATCAGGGGTAACGCCGGCCAATGGATTAGTTGCTATCTATCTAACCGGAAATGCTTCACCCGCTTAAATAATAGCTTATCTCTTCCGTCTGTCCTTAGTTCCGGGGTTCCCCAAGGCTTAATCATCTCTCCTCTACTCTTTAATTTATATATTAATGACATCACGAAAATAATTCCGCCCGGGCTCCTGTATTTATATGCGGATGATACCCTCCTGCTAATTGGGGGAAAATGCCTAAAAACCATAGTTCACCTTGCCAATACTTACCTTATCACAATTCACGACTGGTTAACCAATAATGGCTTGAGATTAAATCTAGATAAGAGCGAATAGTTGATTTTATAAAATAAAAAGTGGTCTTGCCCAACTTGTTAAAATGTTGCTCTTACGTCACAAGACCCAGCTTTGTTTGTGTATTCTTCGCACGAGCGATTTGCACGCGCTCTAGAAAAAGCTATATTCCTCGCGACTGTAGCGCGCGCTAGTAGGCTTGTCAAAGTAAGAGACTGTGACGTAAGAGCAACATTTCAACAAGAAGGCCACGTTAGTTTATAAAAAGAACTATTTATGGTATTCAATAATAAAGGGAAGGACGCCCAACTTTTTGATTCCACAATTAACATCAATAACTACCCCTTACAAAGAGTAAATAGTTATAAGTACTATGGTACTTCGACTCACACTTAACATGGAATATACATTTTGACTTTATTTGTAAAAAACTAGCGCGTGTATGTGGAATTATCTATGCCTGTAAAAATATGCTGCCGCAAAAGGTGAAACTCGAACTCTATCACGCCTTATTTAATTCAATATTATCGTACGGTATTGCCTGTTGGGGCAATACCTCAAATTGTAACATAGAGAGGCTAAAACTTCTCCAAAAAAGAATAGTACGCACCATATTTAAGGCCCCTTATCTCACCCACTCTATTCCCCTCCTTAAAAAGGGAAATCTAATGTCAGTGCCACAGCTCTATCGTTACATGAGCCTAATTCTGTTATTTAAAGATATTCAATCCGGGTATGTCCTTACTAATAAAAAACTCCTCGTAGAGGATCCGAAACTAGATCGAATAATATTTTGGATGTTCCTAGATGTCATACTAGTAAAAAAATAAAATCCATTTTTTACGCGGGTGTTAAAGACTATAACTCTCTGGATAAATCTTAACACTTTGCACCTACCCTGGCTAAATTTAAAAACCTCCTTAAGATCGCTATAATGAATGAAAATTGTTAAATGATGTTTTAAATGATAAAATCTTATTTGTTGCTCCTTTTAGCTGATATGTTTGTTCTTTTATTTTCTTTTTTTTAATTGCATGTTGTTTTATTTTTTTCTTTTTACTGAGATGTAAATGTTCCAACTCTAATCTTACCATTGTTTTAATATAATGCTCAGGGCTTACAAGTCGCATGATGACTTAGCCCTATTACCTGCAATGTATTACCAAGTATAAACATACAATAAACTTTGACTTTGACTTAAAAGTAGATGGAAACAGAGTAGATAGAGTTGATGTAAACAGATTAGATATAGGTAAGGTTAGGTAAGGTTAGGTTGGGTTATTTCGGTAAGGTTTTTTCGGTTAGGTTAGATTAGATTAGGTTAGGTTGTTTAAGTTAGGCTCGAATGCTTAGGTTAGGATATGTATGACACTTAATATAATTTTCGTACGAACAAATACACAGCTATTATTACCTGTTTAGAGGGTGTATAGATGTAAGACTTAGGTAATTTTTTAACCATTTTTAAAAAGCCTATAGGTGTTGTTTTATTTTTATAGTCAGTTATTGAGCGGTCACATTTCACTCTTATACGGTTCAATGGGAATTATTGGCCCTTATTGATCGCTATTGTCAGTTATAATAAGTTTTAATCTACATAGAGTTGCAATTTTTTTCCGAGAGTGGGTTTCGGGCATATGCAGTTTTAAATTTTAGCAGATTTGACATACTTTAGGTAGTCTATCATCTTATTAACTAGCTCGATAGATCAAGTTTTTTAAGACCTCAGCCCACTTTCCTATGTCGAAATTTAATGAAGCCAAGCGCAGGAGAATCCATAGTCGGGTAGCTATAAAAAAACTTAATTTTCAACTAAGCACTTTTTATGCACAAGATTCAGTATTGTGGATGCCTAGCGGCAATATTCTTACTGTCAAAAATAATTGTCTGGCAGTACTACAATTAATAATAATGTATTCGCGTTGGTGTACAGTACGGAGATAGCCATACGGCTTGGCCCACGAGGGGTCGGAGTGTGCAATTACTGGTGGCTTTACCGGGGAGTCGGGGTCTGGCTCTTGTAACCCAGCACGGGCGGTGGCGCACTGGGAGATGTTAGCTCCGTCCAAATGGTCCTATCTCCACCTCCGACTTCGGTCCGGTGTGGGCTGGAAACTTGGCTTCGGCCCAGGCTAACGGAGAGGGGCCGGGCAAACTAGCCGTCTCGGCGGACGGTTGCCTGCTGTGGGGCTGCGGGCCTCCGTATGAGGGCACGGCGGACCCATCTCCCGGCCTTTTGGGGTTCCACCGGGATATCCGGTGCCAGCTGTGCCGGGTTATGCGGGCTGCTGTGTGCCCGCCTTTCCCCTTTAGGCGCTCCTTCCAATGGGCTTGGCTCTCTACCTTTCTAGGTAGGGTGCCGGCTGGCGTTGCCAGATCATCCGCTCTTATTCCCACTGCTGTGTGCGAAGTGGGGGCTGGTCGACCCATTGCTGCACCTTCTGCTGGGTTGAGTGGCTTGCGTCGAGGTTGCGACCTTCAGTAGTGGGGTTCTGCTACCTATGCTGGTTTTGCCGCCTGTCCGGGTCTGTGGACGCTGGCGTAGGGCATAATGATGACAGACCTCCGGTGGTGTGGTTTAAATCTTACCGGGTACACTGGGCTATAAATCTGACACATGTCCTGCCATACGGCTTTATTGCTACTATCAACTTTAGCGAGAAACGTATTAGAATCCAGCCATTTAACAAAGGGTAGTCGACTGTAGATAAGAAGGTTCGTACTGTAATGAGTTAGCGTACCATTTTTGACATGGAAGGCCAACTGATCAACTCGTTTCCAGTTTCTTGGAAAAATGCAAAAAAATCAAATTTGGTCCGTCTTCGAGTTAACGTTGTTTTTTGCACTTAACACAAGAAATAATAAACAATTTCTTATGGCAACTTTATTTAAATTTCGTTATTGATACGAAATAAACTCTTTTTTAAGTAAAAATTATCATTATCGTAATTAATTTACTTGCAGTTTAATAGTAATTAACATTTAGTTATTAATTAAGTTTTTTTACCGAGCTGATTTTTTACAGAGTAAAAAAATGAATTATTGAATTTTGATTTAGTTGTATCCATCTCACATTGGGTAAATAATTTTGGGAATTTTAATTATAGTAATGAAGTACGGTAAATATTTGAATAACTTTTCATAACAATAAACGTGTTGGGCATTCAAACTTAATCGTCTATGTAAAGACGTCTTAATTATTCAAAAGCTTAAAGAATGAATAGACTGAAATTATTGTTATTTGAGGATGAGTAGTGTACGAGCCATACCGTTGTAAAGTAATACAACCAGAACAGGGCTGGAGACCCACCATTCAAGTACTTTTGATTAATGTGCTTACTTACATTAACTGCTTTAGAAATTTTTTTAATTTTGTAATATCATATATTTTCATATTAATTGCCTTAGTGGCTATTTTCATTTACAATGTCTGTGTACTGTACCCCATTCTATTTATATTGCCTTATGGCTATAAGTTACACGTTGCATTGGTTGATATAAATTAGACGTTGCATTGGTGACTATAAATTACACTTTGTATTGGTGGCTATAAATTAAACGTTGTATTTTTGGCTATAAATTACACGTTGCATTTTTGGCTATAAATTACACTTTGTATTGGTGGCTATTACACGTTGCATTTGTGGCTATAAATTACACTTTGTATTGCAGGCTATAAATTACACATTGCATTTTTGGCTATAAATTACACTTTGCATTTGTGGCTATAAATAACACGTTGCCTTTGTGGCTATTAATTGCACGTTTCCTTGATGAATATAAATTACACGTTGCCTTTGTGAATATAAATTACACGTGGTTGGTTTTTGATTTGAAAGCTCAGCAGAGTTGGAAAACTCTTGACACATGATTGAGATAAAAGTAAACGAATAAAAGCTCTTTACAAATCATTAAAGAGTTACTTTTTGGAATTGTTTTAAAAAGCAAAATATATTTCTAAAATAATTTCCATCAATTTTTTCTCACCTTTTATATATTTTAAACCCCTTTCCTTAAATTTGAGCCTTGAAACTGTAACAGTAAACTGAGAAAATTTTCAATTGTAAAGGATTACGTGTAAAATTACAGCATTTAAATTGCTGAAACTCATTATAGAAACTTAACTAGTAAAAAAGTCATCAATAAAAGAGATTTGCAATCAATTTAATCAAGAAAGTTATTAAAGTTAACATGCTGTACATTGTGAAACAAAAGTTACGACTGAATGACTTATTTCAATTCGACTAGGTCTTTCTTGAAAGTCTCTTTGACAATTTAAACAGGCTACTGCAGAGTAACTGCACACATGTCATCAGGTCTTTCTAGAAAGAAATGTGGTCATTTTAATGTAACTCTAAGATCACTCTTTTTTAATACCAGCGGGTACTTGACTTGTGAGGATCTTCAGTTTTTCATGATGCATGCCAAATTTAAATACTGATGTATAATTCTACTTTAAACCAGAAGTTTAAAATAATAAGTGCAGACTTGAAAAGATAGAATAGAGAACATGTCTGTTTTATAAATTCATTAAGAGAATTATCTTACATAGAAAGTTGCAAACTCCTTTGACCGTTTAATTTCATATGTATTTATACAAAATTTTAATATACCATATAAAACAGTATATTTATTAAGGTTATAATATTTTGCAAGTAGTAGTTTAAAACACAAAACTGCAGATGTTTCAAACTACAGAATCCAGTTACGACAGCATAGCAGACGTCTATACCGGGCTACCACATTTGATATATAAAATTTCCCTCTTGCGGTAATTTCATTAAATGAAAAATTCCGTTTTTCGCTTTTTTGACCTAGAAATTTCCATTTTGTATCACTCAGTCTTAATACTAATTTATATAGATATTCAGATTAATTCAGAAAATGAATCCAAATTTAAGGTTTTATTTATTACAAAATAACTTACGTTTGAATAATTTTGCATAAACATATCCTCAAAAGTTGCTTTAGATATTTAGATCTTGACTTTCATTACTTTTATAATGACCCTTTATTAAATTTCCATCGTTTTTACCGTTTTTACCTTTTAAATTGCATTATTCCCTTTTAGCGTTTTTAAACGTTGAAAAATTCCGGAAAAAGGAAAAATTCAATGCATATGGAAGCACTGCGTCTATAGCATTGAAAATCAATGCCAGAAATAAGCGTTTCAAAAATATGGTGCATTATCCTTATGTCTTTTTCTTTCGAATTTTTTATCCCACAGCCCTATGTTACATCCATGGCGGCTGATTTTAAAATTCATTTTAAATATTTCCATTAGAATATGCATAATTCTGAACTAATCACGCGTACTCCTTTACAATTGAAAATTTTCTCAGTTTACTGTTACAGTTTCAAGGCTCAAATTTAAGGAAAGGGTTTTAAAATATATAAAAGGTGAGAAAAATTGATGGAAATTATTTTAGAAATATATTTTGCTTTTTAAAATAATTCCAAAAAATAACTCTTTAATTCTATAACATTTCCAATATCTGTGCCTTCATTGATCCGAACTACCTATTAAATCAAACTTCCAACTGCTTTGATAAAAGCATTTGTTATTTAATATATATAGACCCGCGCGATTATTTGCATAGAAGAGCTCGTGAAAAACATGATCTGAAACGTTGTTTCACAATAAAAATTATCAAGTGGTTTAGTATACACAATAACTGATTGCAATTAAGATTATCAATTCGTACAAGAAAAAGTAAGAACAATCTAGCTATCATAGAACTTAAAAGATTTAAAGAAAAACTTCGTAAATAATAAAATCTGATAGTCATAAACTACCTGAATTTGTAATTAAATATTTCGTTTTATTAATATTTCTGGTAGAATATGAACTTTCAAAAACAATTACTTAGATATTTTTATATTATAATATTTCACATTAATTGAATTGATATTTTATATCTCACATTCAAGAAACTTCAAAGCTAGAGACAAATTTACTTATATAACAAATAAATCACATTTTATAAAAATATAGTAATCTGCATTAAGTAAAGTTGAAAAAAGTCACGGAAAATGCAGGATGTTCTATAACAACCATGTACTTTTAGTATTTGAATTCGGTATTTTCCGTTACCATTAATAATGTTCAATGTGCTATTAAATGTCATTGAAATTATTTTAATATAACTTGAATACAGACACATCGAAAACATTGTTTAAAAAATTATGATAGATCGGTTGTTGTAAAACACTACGAAATTTTTATCTTATTCGCTTTTTTATACTATACTGAGAAACACATTCTGTACCGCGATATTTTTGAGCAGTAACTAAAAAAATTATTAACAAAAAGTCCTGGAGGATAAAGAAACTAGTCTAAATAATAATAGCTAGGCTTAAAACCCAAGGCAACACCTCAATTCCAAGTCATGGAGCGACTTTTAAATTAAACCGATGACAAACATTATTTAAAATAAACAAACATGTGTTCAAGTTGTGATAACTTAATATGATTTTACGTGAAATGACCCTAAAGTTTAATTATAACATTTCCAACAACATAGTCTAAAATATCAAATCGATGGGCTGCTACCAGGGCCGGATTAACCAATAGGCCGAATAGGCCTGGGCCTAGGGCACCAAGCCTACAAGGGGCACCATGAGGGTTCGAAAAAAATAAAAGTACAAAACTTTAATCATTTGCTTTTCACAAAATATTTTCCGGAGTAATTTTAGTAAATGCGTCCACCCATATGAACCAAAAACGTTTGATTGTCACATTCTCTGACGGACTGCCGTCTAGCCTCTGACGACATACTAAATCTGGCTGCAAAATAAATTTTCCTTCCATTTCTCAATTATAAATTGAGGAAGCGCCTAGCTCGCTTCGCTCGCTATTGAAAGGGGGCACCAAAATTAACTTGGGCCTAGGGCCCCATAAAGTCTTAATCCGGCCCTGGCTGCTACTTTTTTTGCATATAAAAATTAATTTGCTGAAAACTTTCTGAGTGCTATATTTATAATCTTAATAAAATAGTGATTACACGTTTCAACGCGATGTCTATGTAATATGTAGTATTTCAAATCTGTTATGTTAAATTTTAAAACTTAAAGAAGCCCTTATATAAGAAAATGGTTTTTGGACATTTATCTAGCTGTACTTTTTCCCGTAAATATTTTTCATAGGATACCAATATATAAGATGAAGGACTATATAAAGTATGTCAAATCTGCTAAAATTTAAAATTGCCTATGCCCGAAACCATCTCTCGGAATAAATTGCAACTCTATGTAGATTTTATAACTTTTTATAATAGACAATAGCGATCAATAAGGGTCAATAATTCCCATTGAACCGCATAGGAGTGAAATGTGACCGCTCAATAACTGTCCATAAAAATAAAACCACACCTATATTGCTTTTAAAAATGGTTAACAAAGTAATTAAATCTTATGCACCCTCTAAACAGGAAAAATAGCTGTGTATTTGTTCGTACGAAAATTATACATTAATTAATGTCATACATATCCTTGAAACAGCTTTCCTCAACTACATCGTTTTAAATATTTTCTTTCAACCACAACACACCATAGGCTTCATTAACTCTCGGGTAAAAACGAAGCTTTTTAAAAATTAAAACACCTGCCAGTAAACTATTCCATAAAGCATGACGCTATTAAATACCAACGACCTTTCAAAAATGATATATTAACTTATCTATTTTAAATATTTTATAATCGTGTGTTGTATACGCTAAAATGTAAAATCATAATAAAAGATGGTTGTATGCGTTTAAAAGGCTATATCAAACACCGCATATACATTTTGTAATGAAATTTGTAGAATGTACCCAAACAAAACTTGTTATAATCATAATACACAATAGCCAAGGGTCAATAAAAAGCCATTGATTGAACGCTTAATGCCGAACCATTATATTTAAAAAATACACCCTTCTGGAAATAATAATTGTGGTAGTATTAAGACTAATTAAAAATGTATTTATAAGTTAAACCATATTAATAATCCACCATGCCGTATTATCCCAAGCTTTTTTCGATCAATTAAGATATGATAAGGGGCCAAATGATAAATCGCCATTTGATCGACAGGGGTCCTAATGATCGAACGCCATTTGATCAAAACTTTGTTGTGTTTAAAAAATGAATGAAAAGACCAAGTGATCGGCACACAGTGGCGTAAATAGCACCCTCGCAGACCCCGCGGGGGGGGGGGGTGAGGCCGAGAACTAAACGTTTATGATTAAAATCGGTGCTATTTAAAAGGGCCTCGAGTTGTTTTTCGCGGGAGGGCCCCGGAGTTCCTAGTTACGCCACTGTCGGCACATTTTATGTGTGTTAAGTGTTTTCCGTTTGTCGGATTCCAGCCAAATTGTGCGCTTTTTGGGGATTTTATCATCAGAACTTTCAAACAACTTTTTTATGCAATTTATGTCTTATTTGGAAAAATATTGGAAATATTAGAATTAATTAATTAATTTTAATTAACGTCAAAATTTAATCTACCTACTAAGCAGGACCAGGGATAACAAGTTGGCCCAGGCCGTAATATTAGTTCCACATCAGTGTATTCGAGTGGGCAAACCCATGCAAACTAATACAAAAGCTGTTGAGGCTACGTGACTTCTTATCGTTTGATATATAAATTGCCATCCTAAGTTAAAGAGTGGGCACCACCCACCCTCAGGATACGCGGGTGGGCAAACCAATACAAAAGCTGTTGAGGTCATGTGACTTCCTATCGTTAGATATATAAAATTCCATCCTAAGTAGAAGGATTAAAACTTGGGCGCCACCCACCCTCAGGATACGTGGGTGGGCAAAGCAATACAAAAGCTGTTGAAGCCATTTGATTTCTTATCGTTTGATATACTATTTACCATCCTATGTTAAAGAGTGGCAACCGTCCACCCTCAGGATACCCGGGTGGGCAAACCAAATTAACCAAGACGTGAAGAGAAGCACATTGTGAAAAACTAAATGAAAAGAGACTTAAAACGGTTTTAAAATTCACAATTTATTTATTTAAAAATCCAACGTTTCGGAGGAACTCTTCCTCCTTCTTCAGGGATTTCTCCGAAACGTTGGATTTTTAAAAAAATAAATTGTGAATTTTAAAACCGTTTTAAGTCTCTTTTCATTCAAATTAACCAATACAAAAGCTGTTGAGGCCATGTGATTTCCTATCGTTAGATACACGGAAAGTATCAAAGGTGAAATAGGTAAGCAAAACACGACGAACATAATTATTTTAAATTATTGAAATTAGTGGAAATATGATAAAAAGAAATTCTTAAACTCTGATTAAAATAGGTTTATTTTAGGAAATTTATATCAAACATTTGGGTAGTTTAGGCAACAAAAGTCATGTAAATTCGCAGATTCATTAAAAAATACCCATGAATTTATTAACTTGTTTTTTTCGATCACTCTCCCTTTTAGGGAGTTGGTCGGAGGGGCGGAAATTAACAGCACTGCGTGCGCCACAAAGAGTTCTTTCGAATAAGACCAACTTGTTTTTTTCGGTCACTCTCCCTCTAAGGGGGTTGGTCGAAGGGGGCGGAAATTAACGGAACTGCGCGTTCTATCGTTTGATATAAAAAGTACCATCCTAAGTTAAAGAGTTGACTTTAAAGGGGGGTCGAAATTGTGCCCCCTGTTTACCTGACAGACCTGAAACTGGCCATCGGTAAAAGTTGTGTAGCCCCACACTGTAATTCAAACTTCCTGCCACGCCCATGTCACCCTTCGTGCAAATCCACTGGGTTGGGGGGTGGGGCGGCGAAGTTTGAGATTCACTTGACCTTAAACGCCGTAAATAACGCGGAAAAAGGAACAAGAATTGCGACAACTTAAATAGCAAAATCCATCTGCCTCGCTAAAAACAACTAGAAGTTCTGAGAATAGTTTTAAGAGAACGGCGTATCTCGGTTGGTAAAGGCGTCGGTTTTCAGAGATTACGCGGCTAGCAGCTATCTGGGTTCGAATCTCGGTGGCGAAAATAATATGAATTACATTAATAAATTATTTTTTGCAGCTCCATCTACCGTTTCGTTGCTTTCCACGCCAAACAAACAACACTTAACGACATTCTGTCCATAGCAATAGCCCCACTTCGATATATATATATATATATATCTCTCTCTCGATGTGGAACTAGAAACGGAATTTGGGTGGGGATATATTTCCTTGCTTTAGTAATTTTTCATACTATATGTACGTTAATTATTTTCAATATCCGCAATTGGAGCACGTAGCTTTTAACTAACCTTACCAAACCTAAACTAACATAACCAACATAACCTATCTTAACCTAAGCTAGCAACCTAACCTAATCTAACCTAACCAAACCTAATCTAATCTTAACTAACTGAAAAAACCTTACCTAAATTAACCTAGATAACCCAACCTAGCCTAACCCAACCTAGCCTAACCTAACCTAAACCTAACCTATTTCTCCTCTGTGTACATCACCTTTATCTAATCTGTTTACATCAACTCTATCTACTCTGTTTCCATCTACTTTATTTACTGTTTCCATCTCCTCTGTTTGAAATAACTCAACCTACTCTGTTTGCATCTGTTCAGTTGGCATCTACTCGGTTTTCCTCTACTGTGATGCCGAAAACACCTAAAAACAGCATTATTCTAAAGAAATTAAAATAAGACCCAAATCCATATTTACCCCTGGTCCCGTTAGATGATGTAAATACAATATTTAACTAGTTTGGCTTATAGTAGGACTCACGACGCTCAAAAATAGAAAATTTACTTAATTTTATCCAAATATTAAAATAATTTTTATCAAACTTCCTGCGGACCAAGATTTTTTAAATATTTTATTTGGAATATTCAGCCCAAAATCATAGGAACACCTGATTATTTGAACAGAACCACATACTTAAGTTTCACCTGTAATCGTAAATGGTGACATCGTAACTAGTACAGCCAACAAGCTATACAGCCAATTGGGTTCTAAATTGAAATTGTTTTCAAGCAAACTCTTTAGCTTGCAGTTCTAATGAGGCAATATAAAAATACAAGGAAAAAAAACTTAAAAAGTGTCGATCAACTGGGCTTTAACATATAATATAAATTTTCCAAATATTTATTTCGGATGTTTACATTAAAAAGACGGGATATAAACTAACAATTATACTTTGATTTAATGTTTTACACAAAAATAACACAAATTCGTTATTCTAAAAATATCCATACGCGTGGGAGCAATATATGTAAAGTATTTCATGTTATGTTAACGTTATTCTGATCGAGGCAATAAAAACATTATTCGAAAAAAAGAATCCTTTATTTACCCTTGTGGTGAAATATGTTATTAAAAACAATAAGGTTTAAATATGGCGGTACTTACGCCTCTTAAACCACATATGTAGTCTTTAATAATAGCCGATTGAACCCGAAAAATCTACGATAACTATAAACAGACCTTACCCGCGCTGCTTTGTCAACGAATTTACATAGGATTGGAACGTGCTAAGTTTGTTACGTTTATACACGAAGAGTAAGTGTTCACTAATACAATTTTTATAAATAATACACGAAATTAAGTTTCAATGCGTTCATAGCATTTAAGATATCCAACAATTCCAGATAATAAAAAGTGAAAAGATGTACGGAAAGTCTGGTACCTTAAAGTATTGAACGGGAAAAATAATAATGCTAATAGTAATCAGCTTACAACCAAGGCACCACCTAAGTACATTAGATAAATAGCAATATTCTAGCGTATTAAAATTTTGGATATAATTGCCTATCATTCTCCCTAAACAAATATATGATGTTCGATGGTGCGGTAATATAAAATGTTAAATGTAAGCCATACTATACGTAAACGAATTATGAACATAAAGACAATGTATACGATAATCTTTGATAAACTTTACAATGTATACGTTTTATGTTGGTTAATTATGTTTGTAGAAAAAAGATTTAATAAACTAACAAAACGTAAAAAGTAATGGTTTTTATAAGATGTAAATAAGATAATAAGAACATGTGGTATATTAAATGTAGGCATACCCGAATATAACTCTTAAAATATCCATAGATACCGAAGTTTATAAAAAATACCTTGTGGTGAAAAATGACAGCATTTATAAGTAATCAAACTAACAATTTGAATCTCACTTCGCTGATAAATTTTTTTATAATCATTAAAGGGACTCTCACCTGCAAACCAAAAATTATGGAAGACCCCTTTCAACTGGTTTGAAATCTTAAACAATCAGTTCGCGCGTGACCCGTGACGCGGCTTTAATCTTTTAATAATTAATTAACGAACCACTTGTTACCTTGAACCCATTGATACCACGAAACGATTTTAGATTCGGTTATTGAAATGTCCGTTGGCCACACTTGAAAAGTTATTAAAATTATCTCTTTTTAAAACACGGAATCCCTACCAACTATATCCCGAACAAATATATACTGTTAACCTGAAAAAATCATTAACGTAAATATGAAAAGAAATTTCCCGCCAAAATAAGGCGGGCAAACACAGCTAATTAAATTTTAACATAATTCTTTGTATAACCTTCTTATTACAATAATAAACCTATTATATATAACTCTTGAGCATTGATATTTCCTTCTTCAGAGTTCTACAACTAAAAGATACAACTTGTTTCCCAAGAAGTCATTTATCGACGATAACATTTTTCCGCGTTTTCTTAAAAATGGTGGTCGTGTTGTTATTTTAACATGCTAAAGAATTTTCTCGCCAAAATGGCTAGTTAATATTCACCATTTTACACATGTTTACGACAACACGTACCCTAATTATTTGATTGACAAAACACCTGGTCGTTACAAACGGATGAACACCTGGCATGCGCGCGTTGGGGGATGAAACGCGATTCCCCGCTTTATACCCCCGACACGTGCGCGGAGGGGGACGCGTGCGCCGCCCCTGTATTCAGTAAGAGGGTGGTTAACTACTCACGTTGTATTGATTATCTGGATAAGGTTCTCAAGACACAGCCATAACGACCATTTATGGCGATTAATAACTAGTTTTTAAATAATTTCTGTCATTGGTGTGTAATTATCCTATGTTAATGTAAAAGCGAATTTTTTCGTAAATGCGACCCCAATTGGGGAAATTCACGGTCACATCCCAACAATTCTTATTAAAACAGTTCTTAGATTTAAACAAACAGCTTAGAGGTGACTACATTCTGAGCGTTAAGGTTATAAAACTTATATTTACTATACTTTTTTACTTGGGCAATTTTCCTTTCAATCTAAGCCTTATGAAAACGAAATAAGTACTTACCTATATTTATAAAATAAGTCGTTATTGTACAGCACGTAATTTTTCTTTATATTCATTATTCAATCCTTTTATCTGTAACTAATTTAAATTATTTTAAATAAAGCTTTTCGCGTTTCTAAGCCAGAAAGGTCTACGCTATTTTAGGTACTGCTACGTTTAATCAAGAACTCAAATTGCATTCAATTCTATAACGCAGAAACCCACTACCTTCGAAAGGGAATGCACACGGTAACCATAACGTAGAATTACATTTACATTTTTCATTTCTATGCAACCTTTTATCGATTTGGTCTGAGGAAACGCCGTGTGTCCATTACTAATGATACCTTCAGAGAAAACTACTTTAAATGCTTCATTTTTAAAATGTCATTTAGCAGGGCAAAGGTTGTATGTGGGATCGAACAAAACGATCAATATTTTCAAACAATTGCTATAATTACCACGCAGACCGTCAGAACTGGTCAAGAGCAATGACACAGTGGAACCTGCTATTCAACTCGTTTTCAGATGCAGTTTTATTCACTATTTTTATCACATGAAATTGAATATTACTGCACCTTATTTTCCGCACTTTAAGTATCCCTTAACAAAAACAATGTTTTGAAATAAATATCCGCAATTATATTTTATTTGTGAGATGGATATCTGCCGCACCTAGACAACTCATTTTCACTATTAAAGGAGTCTGAAATTGGTATAACAAGGAAACTATAGAGGTATACACTTCGAATGTCTAAGGTTCCATTGGGATCGTTATACGAAAGCGCGTCGAGAAAAAGGCGGGGCTTAACTACGTCAAGTGCAAGACGTAACATGACATATCTAATTCATTGGCTCGAGGTTTGACGCGAAAAGATTGCGTCGTCATGGTAACAAAAAGGTGATCTTCCCGCGCAAAATAGGCTTATAAAATAGTGGATTTAACGCTTTTTGAACAAAGTCCCATACAATATTTGTATGTTTTCAAATATATGTTTTTAAAAAAGTTAGACCCCTACAAGTGCTATCTCGCCACTCAACATTGTTCATTGTTACCAGCCTTAAAGACCTTCGATGTTTGACTAATGTGTCGAAGGTTCTAAAATTACAGTTATCGATTCACTTTAAGTACTTTTTAATATCAACTTCTTTTACAGTACCAAAATTATTTAATTTGTCTATAAATTTTGGACGGTTTCATTTATTAATTGGTCAGTTTAATTTTTGGTTTTTGAGTACATTTTCTGGCGAAACTAATCTCTTTTCGTTTTAATTGGTATTTATGGACAATTTAATTTAAACCTTTTATTTTTTTTATACAATTGATAAGCATGACTAAAATACCTACAAAGATTCGGCTAGTTTTCCCAATTTTGGATTACTAACTTTTAGTTGGAGATTCAAATCGGTCTGATGTCAGAATCTGTTTAAGTAATTTAAGAAATCGTCCACTTGATGTTTTCTTTTTGATAATCCGGTAACTTATGCCAAGAGACACCCATGAACCAAAGATTGGAATTTAATAAAGAAGGAGCACTTGTAGAGCTGTTTTATATATTTTAGCAGTTTTGGAATCCAGTTATTTTCTCGTTAGTCTCAAAATGTTTACGGATTGTTCATAATCTTCAACGTTTTAAGTGGGATTTAATTTGCATGCTACCAATTTGTCCAGGTGTATTTGTCGAACTTTATGGTTGATGATTCTGACATTTTAAGTATTTATCTCTGTATAATGATTTAATTTTATTGACCTTCGCTCCCGTTGCCACTCTAGGATAATTAAATTCAATCAATTCCAGGCGGCGTATTATTGGCTCCCTAAATATGACGTCCTCTTGACGCGATTGACATTCGTGTGAGTGACGCGTTAAATAACAACGCCTCCTTTTAAATTTCCTCCCCCCTTTAGTTGATTCCCCTGGTTCATGATGCGACGAGACTGATGGAATATAAACTTTATATCTATATATAAATAGATCAATTCTTGGTAGTACTCAAAGGTAAAAGTAGAACTTCGGGCTATCTAGGAAAATTCGCTGAGTTTTGGTGTCGCTTTCTTTGTTGCTGCTAAATCTGATATTATAATTAAAATTGTAATTATTTTGATTAAGGGTTTCTTTACATTCAGCCTTCTCAATCTACAGAACGTCTAAATTCAACTAAAATTCCAGAATTACATGTAGATAAGGAAAAGTTACTACACCTTGACTCTATATTTAAGAAGGCTAAGATGTTACTTTGGAGAACCAGAAGTTCAGTCAGCAGGTCATGGGGACTTAGCCCTAAAGTGGTCTTCTGGCTGTACACCGTGATCATCAGACCATTGCTCTCTTATGCTGCAGTGGTCTGGTGGCCTTAAGTCCGAATTAAGACTGTGAAGAGTGATCAGCGCACCCTACAAAGGCTGGCTTGTGTCAGCATCACGGGAGCTATGAGAACAGCCCCAAGTGCTTCTCTAGAAATTCTCCTGAAGATTCTTCCTCTTCATCTTTCTATAGTGGAAGCTGCTGCTATGGGAGCCTATAGGCTCAACCATAATGGTTGGTGGAAGGCGAATATTTGGGATAATAGCCACACCAAGATCTATCGGGAAATTTCATGTCAGTTACCTGTCTATACCTAATGGGTTCTGATATGATGGCTACGAAGCTACAATTTAGTAAGTCTTTCAATACTTATTTTCCAAGCCGTACGGAGTGGGCCAGCCACAGTACCCTCGGGGCCAGCGGAGAAATCGTCTGGTTTACCGATGGGTCTAAGACCCACTCGGGCTCTTGTTCGGGCATGTATTGTCTTACTTGCAATCTCGGCTTCTTTGAAAGCCTTGGTGTGTATGTTAGTTTTTTTCAGGCGGAAATTGCCTCTATCTGCTTCTGTGTTGACTTTTGTCTTGAAAAGAAGCTTCATGGCAACGTTATCCATATTAATTCGGATAGTCAAGCAGCCCTCAAGGCTCTCAACCAGTTTCAGTTCTCTTCAAAACTGGTTTATAGCTGTTTGAATCTCTTCTCGGAGCTAAGCACCAACAATAAAGTTCAGCTCTATTGGGTTCCTGGCCATCGGGGTACTATGGTAATGAGAAAGCCGATGTCTTAGCCAAGAAGGGGGCTGAGGCTGGGTTCTTTGGTCCTGAACCTGCCGTTCCTATCCCCTCTAGCATAGTTCGCGGCCTTATCTCTAACACCATGACTGACCGTCAACTCAAGCATTGGCTTGAGATGGATGGCCAAAGGCAGTCTAAAGAGTTTATCTCGGGCCCCTCTAGGCAGAGAGCTAAGGAGTTGCTATCGCTTTCCAAATCTAATATCAGGTTGGTTGTGGGCCTACTAACAGGTCACTGTCCCCTTAACAGACATCTTTACCTGATTGGAATTAGTGATGATCCTATCTGTAGGGCATGTCAGGTTGAGGAGGAAACCGCCTCTCATGTGCTTTGTAGGTGCGATTACTACGCCGTCCAAAGATTCGAGCATCTTGGTATGCATCAGCTGGAAGCTTCTGATTTCTATAATATGCCGGCCAAAAGGATTCTCCGTTTTGTTTCGGATATCGGGCTTTTTAAGTCTTAAGGTTCGGGGTTGCACAATGGACCTCTCGTCGAAGTGTGCGAACGGGCATGTCCCAAGCCCTTCACCCCTTTCACTAATAATAATAATAATAATAATACAGAGCCGGGATTTCTTTAATTGCCTTACAAAAGCGTGGGGGTAAGTTTCTTTCTTGTTGAAAATTCGACCCCTCTCAAAAGGAGAGAAGATTCTCGAGGGACTCTGTGTAACGATAACGCCATCTAATATGATCTATCGAAATTCAAATATGGTCTAATATATCATACGTTTTACAAGGCTTAGCAATTCAGTGTTGTTATACATGGAAGGTTGGGCTGGGATGGCACCTATTTAACTAAGTTGCTAATATATTTAAAAAAAGATGCAAGTTTATTTGTTCTGTCAAGAACCGCATTAATTAAAACATATGCTTCAATATTCTATGCATTTTTATTTATCTTTAATGCAAAATTCCTAAATACAAATTTACTTACTTCTTAATTTAATTCTTTATCTTTGAAATATCCGAAACTTATGTCCCAACTATACTGATTCCGTAAATCTGGACTGATAAACTCTTCGTTTTGATGTTAAAATTGGTAGATGTTTTAGCTCTTGGATCGTTTTTCCTCGCGTTTTTCTCTTTAATTTCCCCTTTTTTTGGTAGTAAACTTGGCGAAAGCTTATTATTCTTTGTCGTTTTTTGGTTATTATTTGCCAATTTTTATCGAAATTACTTGCTACAGATTTCTTTTTCGTTTTAGATTTCCCAATTCTTTAATAGTTATATTTAGTTGATGCATCTTTCAGTGGTTGTACAGGCTGCCATTTTCCTGTGTTTCTATAAATTCCCACCAGGTGCCGATCTCGGTCTTAATCCCGTGATAGGTGGTCAAAATTGTCCTCCGGCCTAGACTCCCCCCTCTCTCTGGTAAGCCAAATGCGCCCCCAGTGGGCTCTATAGCTCTATGATCACTTCCCCTAATCTATTTCTGGTATTTCATTTTTTATCTTTTTCTCTGAATTTCTTTTATTTGTTATAACACCTTCTTAAAGTCAATCAATTCAATGATATCAGCCCGAGGAATATGAAATTTTCCAATTTAAGATTTAATAAAGACTAGTTCTACAGTCCTTAAACAGCAGTAGCTTTTTGCTCTAATGCTTTTTAGGTTTATCCATTAATTAGACATTCGTGTATAACGCACGCCTACAGAATGCTTTCTGGATTTTTCATCCTTTCTTTGAAACTTAAACAATATTAGGGCTCACTTTACTGCTGTGTACTACTGCTGTCGTTCTCTATAATGTGAAATACAGTTTTGTATAGCCTTTCCACAGTACCTGTGTCTAAAAATAGAAGAAAAGTCTTAGAATAAGTATATATAGTTTCCTCTCCGATTTTTATCGATTAATATTAGTGTGGATTTTCTTTTAACTAAATATAGCTGAAATACATCTAAAACAGGAGCTGGAGCAGTTTTGCTGGGAATCAATTCATTTTATAAACAACACAGGCTAGTCTCTTATTCCTAGTAACGACATTCATGTGGATTATGCGCGAAACGCGAAAAAATTACTTTCGATCATAACAACTGGAAAACTCACCGGATTGTCAAAGCAGAGTGGACGTTATACATACTGATACACAAAAGGTACAATTATTAAATGGTTTTAAACTTTATATTAATTTAATCATTGTTTTTATTTTAACTAAATTGGAATGGATTCCCTGGGTTGTATACTATTGGACCGAATCCCGTTTGACTGAATCCCATTGAATCGAAAAGTATTTTTATAGCCCAACATGGCGGGATTCAGTTGAATGGGAAATTTAAATCTGGTTCGTTTTCACTTCGGGTAGGTTAGTACAGGTTGGGTTATGTTAGGTTATGTTAGTTCAGGTTGGGTTAGGTTAGGTTGGGTTGGGTTGGGTTGGGTTGGGTTGGGTTAGGTTAGGTTAGTTCGGGTTGGGTTGGGTTAGGTTAGGTTAGATATGGTAGGCAACTATTTCACGTCGGGTCTTATCAAGGTTATTTTCCAAAATTAAACCCGGAAAATATCAAATTTCAAGGGAAAAATGTCTAAAAATACACGTCGGTACGAAATAATAAATATTTAAGACATAGTTTAGTCCAAATTAGATATACTATCGTCACGTAACCTAACATATATAAATATGTATAACTAACGATATATTGAATGAAAACCGCGCAAAACGCGGTTTTTGGTCGATTGCAATTCGGTTGAATGGTACATTCGGACGAATTGGATTTAGTTCCAATGGTCTACAATCGATTCCCTGTACTTGAGGGTACAAAAATAAAAAATCTTTTAAGCTGCACTAGGAATTATCAGTTTCAAAGATTGACAATTGTTTTAAATAACGGAAGTGTAACCTTAGCAGAATGCCAGCCGAAAGGTTGAATTGCAAACGGCGCAGTTGCAAATTCAGCCGCATCCTCATTAGCATTCGGTGAAGGAATCAAGAGCGTCGACTGTTGGGCGCACGTCATAGAAATGTTGAGAAACATTTGGTGAGTGGAAGACCGTCGTTACGAGACATGGCTTGTCCACAATTGGCTCATTTCTGGAGAATTGGACGTGGCCTGTACAGCTGCGAAAAACAGTGGAAATTCAACGAGGAGACAGAAAACTGTGCTTAATATTTTGAAGACGAAACTTTGGTTTGTTTGAAGGTTTTGAAAAGGATATAATTTTGTGGAAATAATTGCTTAGATTAAATAAAAATAGCATTATTGTACCTTGCAAGTTACTTTTTGTATTCCAGTCGATGAAACAAGAAATAACTTCTTACCGCTTGCTCACAAGCCGAAAATGGAGAGCACTTCCTACCATTGTGCACGATTGGATGACTTTTTTAGCTCAAAGAAACAGAAAAATTACGAGCTACTTCATTCAATCTGGGAAAAACAATCTGAGTGGTTTTGGAACTTATTTGAAATGGTAAAGTAAAATCTAGAGAGTATTCAGAACGGTGATGATTGGGAAGTGGCCACTGTCGTTCATATCAGTGGCGGAACGATAAATATTTGGTTTGGTAAGTCAAGTAACTAATGAGCCCCTATCTTAATATGTTGTGCCCCTTTTAAAGATTTTGGGCCCTATATTATTTGCTAAAACTATTTCCTACTTAAAATCATATTCTATGCTCCATGCGATAAATTTCTATAGAATTTTAAGGAATTTCAAATTTACGCTACAAAGGCTATCCCTTATTATAAAATTCTTCGGCCCCATGATAGAATTTTGGGTGCCCCATTTATAATTTCAAGGTTGATCATGGCATACCTTTCACAACCCCCTGGCGACGCCAATGGTCATTCCAGAAGGACGTCGTTTGCAAGCCACTCTGGGATAAATAATTCATTTAGAAAATGTACAACGTTCGCCCACAATACCACATGCGGAGAAAAACCAATGAGAACGCCCAAAATTATTTTGATATTTTTGTGCGAGAGTAATTTCCACTATTAATAATGAAGTATTTTTGTATTTATTTTACAAATTTATGTATTTCAAATAAATGGGTTGCCAAAACATATATTTAAGGCGGTACTTAATATTCCAAATCCGAGCAAATTTAGTTTCGGGGCCTTTAATTATTTATGATCATATATTTTGTTTAATGTACGGTTATTAATTATTAATAACTAACAGGAGCGAATGACAAAGGAGTCCGGGACGCTACCTTTTGTAGTGTTGAATATGGCGTGATTTTGACACGTCACAAATTTTAGCTAAGGTACCGCCATCTATGAAACCGAAAGAAAAAAATGCATATCAATTGATTCGCGTTTTGTATTTTAACTAGTGCACCAAAGTAGTCTGGGTAATTTTTGAAAATGGCAACTTTCGATCCTATCAGTTCTCGTCATAAATCAACCCATTATAATTATTACCAGTCAAAAACCAAATAGAAGTGTACACTTTACAATTATAAACCAAAACATTCCTCTAAATTTGTACAAAAAAAAAGATTGGTTAGTTTCAAAGACAAGGAAACTCAAGCCACTTCTAAAATTTCTGATTGTGCGGTGCAAACAGTGTCTGGTGATGATTCAACAGAATTGCCCTTATCAACAAAGTATTAGGAATACTAAATTCTAAAATATACTGCACTTTGCGATACAAGAATGGTTTGTTTTGCACATACACATATTCCTTAATTTCTAGAGTGAATCTAAACATTGAAATGCTAGAATAGGATTATAATTGGCGGGTGGCGGGAAGTTTGAATTAGACAATTTCTGTCGATATGCTAGAATAGGATTATAAATGGCGGGATGTATGAATTATGCAAATTCTTTCGATATGATAGAATTGGATTATAATTGGCGGGAAGTTTGAATTATCCAATTTCCGTGAATATGCTAGAATAGGATTATAATGGGCGGGATGTATGAATTGGATAATTTCTTTCGATATGCTAGAATAGGATTATAAGTGGCGGGATGTATGAATTAGATCATTTCTTTCGATATGCTAGAATAGGATTATAATTGGCGGGATGTATGAATTAGATAATTTCTTTCGATGTGCTAGAATAGGATTATAATTGGCGGGTGGCGGGAAGTTTGAATTAGCCAATTTCTGTCGATATGCTAGAATAGGATTATAAATGGCGGGATTTATGGATTATGCAATTTCTTTCGATATGCTAGAATTGGATTATAATTGGCGGGAAGTTTGAATTAGGCAATTTCTTTCGATATGCTAGAATAGGATTATAATGGAGGGAAGTATGAATTCGATACTTTCTTTCGATATGCTAGAAAAGGATTATAATTGGCGGGATGTATGAATTAGATTATTTCTATCGATATGCTAGAATAGGATTATAATTGGCGGGATGTATGAATTAGATAATTTATTTCGATATGCTAGAATAGGATTATTATTGGTGGGTAGGCGCGAAGTTTGAATACGGCAATTTCTTTCGATATGCCAGAAATGGATTATAATTGGCGGGAAGTTTGAATTAGGCAATTTCGTTCGATATGCTAGAATAGGAATATAATTGGCGGGTTGTATGAATTAGATAATTTCTTTCGATGTGCTAGAATAGGATTATAATTGGCGGGTGGCGGGAAATTTGAATTAGACAATTTATTTCGGAATGCTAGAATAGGATTATAATTGGCGGGTGGCGGGATGTTTGAATAAGACAATTTCTGTCGATATGCTAGAATATGATTATAATTGGTGGGTGGCGGGAAGTTTGAATTAGACAAATTCTGTCGATATGCTAGAATAGGATTATAAATGGCGGGATGTATGAATTATGCAATTTCTTTCGATATGCTAGAATTGGATTATAATTAGCGGGAAGTTTGAATTAGATAATTTCTTTCGATATGCTAGAAAAGGATTATAATTGGCGGGATGTATGAATAAGATTATTTCTATCGATATGCTAGAATAGGATTATAATTGGCGGGATGTATGAATTAGATAATTTCTTTCGATATGCTAGAATAGGATTATAATTAGCGGGATGAATGAATTAGATAATTTCGTTCGATATGCTAGAATAGGATTATAATTGGCGGGATGTATGAATTAGATAATTTCGTTCGAAATGCTAGAATAGGATTATAATTGGCGGGATGTATGAATTAGATAATTTCTTTCGATATGCTAGAATAGGATTATAATTGGCGGTTGGCGGGAAATTTGAATTAGACAATTTATTTCGGAATGTTAGAATAGGATTAAAATTGGCGAGTGGCGGAAAGTTTGAATAAACCAATTTCTTTCGATATGCTAGAATAGGATTATAATTGGCGGGAAGTTTGAATTAAGTTATTTCTTTCGATATGCTAGAATAGGATTATAATTGGCGGGTGGCGGGAAATTTGAATTAGACAATTTATTTCGGAATGCTAGAATAGGATTATAATTGGCGGGTGGCGGGATGTTTGAATAAGACAATTTCTGTCGATATGCTAGAATAGGATTATAATTGGTGGGTGGCTGGAAGTTTGAATTAGACAATTTCTGTCGATATGCTAAAATAGGATTATAAATGGCGGAATGTATGAATTATGCAATTTCTTTCGATACGCTAGAATTGGATTATAATTGGCGGGAAGTTTGAATTAGATAATTTCTTTCGATATGCTAGAAAAGGATTATAATTGGCGGGATGTATGAATTAGATAATTTATTTAGATATGCTAGAATAGGATTATAATTGGTGGGTAGGCGCGAAGTTTGAATTAGGCAATTTCTTTCGATATGCCAGAATTGGATTATAATTGGCGGGAAGTTTGAATTAGGCAATTTCTTTCGATATGCGAGAATAGGATTATATTTGCCGATATGTATGAATTAGATAATTTCTTTCGATATGCTAGAATAGGATTATAATTGGCGGGTGGCGGGATGTTTGAATTAGACAATTTCTGTCGATATGCTAGAATAGGATTATAAATGGCGGGATTTATGGATTATGCAATTTCTTTCGATATGCTAGAATTTGATTATAATTAGCGGGAAGTTTGAATTAAGTTATTTCTTTCGATATGCTAGAATAGGATTATAATTGGCGGGTGGCGGGAAATTTGAATTAGACAATTTCTGTCGATATACTAGAATAGGATTATAATTGGTGGGTGGCTGGAAGTTTGAATTAGACAATTTCTGTCGATATGCTAAAATAGGATTATAAATGGCGGGATTTATGAATTATGCAATTTCTTTCGATACGCTAGAATTGGATTATAATTGGCGGGAAGTTTGAATTAGATAATTTCTTTCGATATGCTAGAAAAGGATTATAATTGGCGGGATGTATGAATTAGATAATTTATTTAGATATGCTAGAATAGGATTATAATTGGTGGGTAGGCGCGAAGTTTGAATTAGGCAATTTCTTTCGATATGCCAGAATTGGATTATAATTGGCGGGAAGTTTGAATTAGGCAATTTCTTTCGATATGCGATAATAGGATTATATTTTCCGGGATGTATGAATTAGATAATTTCTTTCGATATGCTAGAAAAGGATTATAATTGGCGGGATGTATGAATTAGATAATTTATTTCGATATGCTAGAATAGGATTATAATTGGTGGGTAGGCGCGAAGTTTGAATACGGCAATTTATTTCGGAATGCTAGAATAGGATTATAATTGGCGGGTGGCGGGATGTTTGAATTAGACAATTTCTGTTGATATGCTAGAATAGGATTATAATTGGTGGGTGGCGGGAAGTTTGAATTAGACAATTTCTGTCGATATGCTAGAATAGGATTATAAATGGCGGGATTTATGGATTATGCAATTTCTTTAGATATGCTAGAATTTGATTATAATTATCGGGAAGTTTGAATTAGGCAATTTCTTTCGATATGCTAGAATAGGATTATAATGGGCGGGATGTATGAATTCGATACTTTCTTTCGATATGCTAGAAAAGGATTATAATTGGCGGGATGTATGAATTAGATAATTTATTTCGATATGCTAGAATAGGATTATAATTGGTGGGTAGGCGCGAAGTTTGAATACGGCAATTTATTTCGGAATGCTAGAATAGGATTATAATTGGCGGGTGGCCGGATGTTTGAATAAGACAATTTCTGTCGATATGCTAGAATATGATTATAATTGGTGGGTGGCGGGAAGTTTGAATTAGACAAATTCTGTCGATATGCTAGAATAGGATTATAAATGGCGGGATGTATGAATTATGCAATTTCTTTCGATATGCTAGAATTGGATTATAATAGGCGGGAAGTTTGAATTAGATAATTCCTTTCGATATGCTAGAAAAAGATTATAATTGGCTGGATGTATGAATAAGATTATTTCTATCGATATGCTAGAATAGGATTATAATTGGTGGGTAGGCGCGAAGTTTGAATTAGGCAATTTCTTTCGATATGCCAGAATTGGATTATAATTGGCGGGATGTATGAATTAGATAATTTCTTTCGATATGCTAGAATAAGATTATAATTGGCGGGTGGCGGGAAGTTTGAATTAGACAATTTCTGTCGATATGCTAGAATAGGATTATAATTAGCGGGATGAATGAATTAGATAATTTCGTTCGATATGCTAGAATAGGATTATAATTGGCGGGGTGTATGAATTAGATAATTTCTTTCGATATGCTAGAATAGGATTATAATTGGCGGTTGGTGGGAAATTTGAATTAGACAATTTATTTCGGAATGCTAGAATAGGATTAAATTTGGCGAGTGGCGGGAAGTTTGAATAAACCAATTTCTTTCGATATGCTAGAATAGGATTATAATTGGCGGGAAGTTTGAATTAAGTTATTTCTTTCGATATGCTAGAATAGGATTATAATTGGCGGGTGGCGGGAAATTTGAATTAGACAATTTATTTCGGAATGCTAGAATAGGATTATAATTGGCGGGTGGTGGGATGTTTAAATAGGACAATTTCTGTCGATATGCTAGAATAGGATTATAATTGGTGGGTGGCTGGAAGTTTGAATTAGACAATTTCTGTCGATATGCTAGAATAGGATTATAAATGGCGGGATGTATGAATTATGCAATTTCTTTCGATACGCTTGAATTGGATTATAATTGGCGGGAAGTTTGAATTAGATAATTTCTTTCGATACGCTAGAAAAGGATTATAATTGGCGGGATGTATGAATTAGATAATTTATTTAGATATGCTAGAATAGGATTATAATTGGCGGGTGGCGAGAAATTTGAATTAGACAATTTATTTCGGAATGCTAGAATAGGATTATAATTGGCGGGTGGCGGGATGTTTGAATAAGACAATTTCTGTCGATATGCTAGAATATGATTATAATTGGTGGGTGGCGGGAAGTTTTAATTAGACAAATTCTGTCGATATGCTAGAATAGGATTATAAATGGCGGGATGTATGAATTATGCAATTTCTTTCGATATGCTAGAATTGGATTATAATTGGCGGGAAGTTTGAATTAGATAATTTCTTTCGATATGCTAGAAAAGGATTATAATTCGCGGGTGGCGGGAAGTTTGAATTAGACAATTTCTTTCGATATGCTAGAAAAGGATTATAATTGGCGGGATGTATGAATAAGATTATTTCTATCGATATGCTAGAATAGGATTATAATTGGCGGGATGTATAAATTAGATAATTTATTTCGATATGCTAGAATAGGATTATAATTGGTGGGTAGGCGCGAAGTTTGAATTAGGCAATTTCTTTCGATATGCCAGAATTGGATTATAATTGGCGGGATGTATGAATTAGATAATTTCTTTCGATATGCTAGAATAGGATTATAATTGGCGGGTGGCGGGAAGTTTGAATTAGACAATTTCTGTCGATATGCTAGAATAGGATTATAATTGGCGGGATGAATGAATTAGATAATTTCGTTCGATATGCTAGAATAGGATTATAATTGGCGGGATGTATGAATTAGATAATTTCGTTCGAAATGCTAGAATAGGATTATAATTGGCGGGATGTATGAATTAGATAATTTCTTTCGATATGCTAGAATAGGATTATAATTGGCGGTTGGCGGGAAATTTGAATTAGACAATTTATTTCGGAATGCTAGAATAGGATTAAATTTGGCGAGTGGCGGGAAGTTTGAATAAACCAATTTCTTTCGATATGCTAGAATAGGATTATAATTGGCGGGAAGTTTGAATTAAGTTATTTCTTTCGATATGCTAGAATAGGATTATAATTGGCGGGTGGCGGGAAATTTGAATTAGACAATTTATTTCGGAATGCTAGAATAGGATTATAATTGGTGGGTGACTGGAAGTTTGAATTAGACAATTTCTGTCGATATGCTAGAATAGGATTATAAATGGCGAGATGTATGAATTATGCAATTTCTTTCGATACGCTAGAATTGGATTATAATTGGCGGGAAGTTTGAATTAGATAATTTCTTTCGATATGCTAGAAAAGGATTATAATTGGCGGGATGTATGTTTTAGATAATTTATTTAGATATGCTAGAATAGGATTATAATTGGTGGGTAGGCGCGAAGTTTGAATTAGGCAATTTTTTTCGATATGCCAGAATTGGATTATAATTGGCGGGAAGTTTGAATTAGGCAATTTCTTTCGATATGCGAGAATAGGATTATAATTGGCGGGATGTATGAATTAGATAATTTCTTTCGATATGCTAGAATAGGATTATAATTGGCGGGTGGCGGGAAGTTTGAATTAGACAATTTCTGTCGATATGCTAGAATAGGATTATAATTGGCGGGATGTATGAATTAGATAATTTCGTTCGAAATGCTAGAATAGGATTATAATTGGCGGGATGTATGAATTAGATAATTTCTTTCGATGTGCTAGAATAGGATAATAATTGGCGGGTGGCGGGAAATTTGAATTAGACAATTTATTTCGGAATGCTAGAATAGGATTAAAATTGGCGAGTGGCGGGAAGTTTGAATAAACCAATTTCTTTCGATATGCTAGAATAGGATTATAATTGGCGGGAAGTTTGAATTAGGTAATTTCTTTCGATATGCTAGAATAGGATTATAATTGGCGGGATGTATGAATTAGATAATTTCTTTCGATATGCTAGAATAGGATTATAATTGGCGGGTGGCGGGAAGTTTGAATTAGACAATTTCTTTCGATGTGCTAGAATAGGATTATAATTGGCGGGATGTATGAATTAGATAACTTCTTTTGATGTGCTAGAATAGGATTATAATTGGCGGGTGGCGGGAAATTTGAATTAGACAATTTATTTCGGAATGCTAGAATAGGATTAAAATTGGCGAGTGGCGGGAAGTTTGAATAAACCAATTTCTTTCGATATGCTAGAATAGGATTATAATTGGCGGGAAGTTTGAATTAGGTAATTTCTTTCGATATGCTAGAATAGGATTATAATTGGCGGGATGTATGAATTAGATAATTTCTTTCGATATGCTAGAATAGGATTATAATTGGCGGGTGGCGGGAAGTTTGAATTAGACAATTTCTGTCGATATGCTAGAATAGGATTATAATTAGCGGGATGAATGAATTAGATAATTTCGTTCGATATGCTAGAATAGGATTATAATTGGCGGGATGTATGAATTAGATAATTTCTTTCGATATGCTAGAATAGGTTTATAATTGGCGGTTGGCGGGAAATTTGAATTAGACAATTTATTTCGGAATGCTAGAATAGGATTAAAATTGGCGAGAGGCGGGAAGTTTGAATAAACCAATTTCTTTCGATATGCTAGAATAGGATTATAATTGGCGGGAAGTTTGAATTAAGTTATTTCTTTCGATATGCTAGAATAGGATTATAATTGGCGGGTGGCGGGAAATTTGAATTAGACAATTTATTTCGGAATGCTAGAATAGGATTATAATTGGCGGGTGGTGGGATGTTTAAATAGGACAATTTCTGTCGATATGCTAGAATAGGATTATAATTGGTGGGTGGCTGGAAGTTTGAATTAGACAATTTCTGTCGATATGCTAGAATAGGATTATAAATGGCGGGATGTATGAATTATGCAATTTCTTTCGATACGCTTGAATTGGATTATAATTGGCGGGATGTATGAATTAGATAATTTATTTAGATATGCTAGAATAGGATTATAATTGGTGGGTAGGCGCGAAGTTTGAATTAGGCAATTTTTTTCGATATGCCAGAATTGGATTATAATTGGCGGGAAGTTTGAATTAGGCAATTTCTTTCGATATGCGAGAATAGGATTATAATTGGCGGGATGTATGAATTAGATTATTTCTTTCGATATGCTAGAATAGGATTATAATTGGCGGGTGGCGGGAAGTTTGAATTAGACAATTTCTGTCGATATGCTAGAATAGGATTATAATTGGCGGGATGTATGAATTAGATAATTTCGTTCGAAATGCTAGAATAGGATTATAATTGGCGGGATGTATGAATTAGATAATTTCTTTCGTTGTGCTAGAATAGGATTATAATTGGCGGGTGGCGGGAAATTTGAATTAGACAATTTATTTCGGAATGCTAGAATAGGATTAAAATTGGCGAGTGGCGGGAAGTTTGAATAAACCAATTTCTTTCGATATGCTAGAATAGGATTATAATTGGCGGGAAGTTTGAATTAGGTAATTTCTTTCGATATGCTAGAATAGGATTATAATTGGCGGGATGTATGAATTAGATAATTTCTTTCGATATGCTAGAATATGATTATAATTGGCGGGTGGCGGGAAGTTTGAATTAGACAATTTCTTTCGATGTGCTAGAATAGGATTATAATTGGCGGGATGTATGAATTAGATAACTTCTTTCGATGTGCTAGAATAGGATTATAATTGGCGGGTGGCGGGAAATTTGAATTAGACAATTTATTTCGGAATGCTAGAATAGGATTAAAATTGGCGAGTGGCGGGAAGTTTGAATAAACCAATTTCTTTCGATATGCTAGAATAGGATTATAATTGGCGGGAAGTTTGAATTAGGTAATTTCTTTCGATATGCTAGAATAGGATTATAATTGGCGGGATGTATGAATTAGATAATTTCTTTCGATATGCTAGAATAGGATTATAATTGGCGGGTGGCGGGAAGTTTGAATTAGGCAATTTCTTTCGATATACTAGAATAGGATTATAATTGGCGGGATGTATGAATTAGATAATTTCTTTCGATATGCTAGAATAGGATTATAATTGGCGGGTGACGGGAAGTTTGAATTAGACAATTTCTGTCGATATGCTAGAATAGGATTATAATTGGCGGGATGTATGAATTAGATAATTTCGTTCGAAATGCTAGAATAGGATTATAATTGGCGGGATGTATGCATTAGATAATTTCTTTCGATGTGCTAGAATAGGATTATAATTGGCGGGTGGCGGGAAATTTGAATTAGACAATTTATTTCGAAATGCTAGAATAGGATTAAAATTGGCGAGTGTCGGGAAGTTTGAATAAACCAATTTCTTTCGATATGCTAGAATAGGATTATAATTGGCGGGAAGTTTGAATTAGGTAATTTCTTTCGATATGCTAGAATAGGATTATTATTGGCGGGATGTATGAATTAGATAATTTCTTTCGATATGCTAGAATAAGATTATAATTGGCGGGTGGCGGGAAGTTTGAATTAGACAATTTCTGTCGATATGCTAGAATAGGATTATAATTAGCGGGATGAATGAATTAGATAATTTCGTTCGATATGCTAGAATAGGATTATAATTGGCGGGATGTATGAATTAGATAATTTCTTTCGATATGCTAGAATAGGATTATAATTGGCGGTTGGCGGGAAATTTGAATTAGACAATTGCTTTCGGAATGCTAGAATAGGATTAAAATTGGCGAGTGGCGGGAAGTTTGAATAAACCAATTTCTTTCGATATGCTAGAATAGGATTATAATTGGCGGGAAGTTTGAATTAAGTTATTTCTTTCGATATGCTAGAATAGGATTATAATTGGCGGGTGGCGGGAAATTTGAATTAGACAATTTATTTCGGAATGCTAGAATAGGATTATAATTGGCGGGTGGTGGGATGTTTAAATAGGACAATTTCTGTCGATATGCTAGAATAGGATTATAATTGGTGGGTGGCTGGAAGTTTGAATTAGACAATTTCTGTCGATATGCTAGAATAGGATTATAAATGGCGGGATATATGAATTATGCAATTTCTTTCGATACGCTTGAATTGGATTATAATTGGCGGGAAGTTTGAATTAGATAATTTCTTTCGATACGCTAGAAAAGGATTATAATTGGCGGGATGTATGAATTAGATAATTTATTTAGATATGCTAGAATAGGATTATAATTGGTGGGTAGGCGCGAAGTTTGAATTAGGCAATTTCTTTCGATATGCCAGAATTGGATTATAATTGGCGGGGAGTTTGAATTAGGCAATTTCTATCGATATGCGAGAATAGGATTATAATTGGCGGGATGTATGAATTAGATAATTTCTTTCGATATGCTAGAATAGGATTATAATTGGCGGGTGGCGGGATGTTTGAATTAGATAACTTCTTTCGATGTGCTAGAATAGGATTATAATTGGCGGGTGGCGGGAAATTTGAATTAGACAATTTATTTCGGAATGCTAGAATAGGATTAAAATTGGCGAGTGGCGGGAAGTTTGAATAAACCCCTGTAGCACAAAACAGTCGGGCCGACGTCGACTAGGCAGAGTCGCATAGTCGGTTAAGTGTCGAGCTGTCAACTCCGATTCAAGGTCGGGAGTGTCCTGGAAAAACAGTCGAAATGTCCTACCTGAATTGCAGTCGGCCGACTGTTTATAGTGTGCTTTTTGCCGACCGCCGAAAGTGTGGCCTACCGACATCCTTATGTCTAGTTAATTACCTAAAAATAGTCCTATTAACCGACACCTTTTTGTTGGCCTATTCAGAGTCGGTCATTATAACTCCCCCCCCCCCTCTTCTCCAATACCAATTCAAGAATGATACAGAATTTTTATACTAAAAAGTTGTTTATTTTTGTAATAAAATGTTTTGACAAAAATTTAATTATACTCTATTTGAAGTATTTATTTATCTGAAACTTCAGGTAGTGAAGTCTGGAAACAGTTAACAAACATTTCTGCAATTTTCCAAAGTTGACAGTTTTTTTCCAGACTACCTGGTTTAAGCCCTAAAATAGGGTAAGCTGAGAAGAAATAATTCACTTTGATTTATTTTAAATTGTAGAAATATATACCTTTGGTAAATTATTGATATATCTAAGTCAATATTTTTTGGTGACAAATCGAATATAAATTATAACTTGTTTCCCATTTTTATACTCATTTTTACAATTAACTAAAACATTATCACAATTACACAAGGTATGATTGTGTTTACAACTTGTTATAAAAATATGTTGAAAGATTATTTCTGATTAATTTATCAGATATACATTGAAAAAATCTTAAGGTTTTTTGAACAGTATGACTAGTGAGTATCAAACAAATATATTAAACAGTTTTTTTAAAGTCTCTCCGCTCTTCATCCGTCTCGGTCCATTTTGTCTATCACTGTCATGGAACTGGCAAGGGCCAGCTTGACACTCATTAGCATTCGTTCCAACCGCAATATTATCCTGCAAAGCATTATTGATAAACTCATTTGTTATTCTTCTTTTTTGTCTAGAGAAAATGTCATCTATAGCCTTGTAAGCCTTTCGCTTTCCCGCCATAACTAAGCCTTAGCTAACGTAGAACTACTTAAATTTTATAATTTTAATAAAAATTACCCTTCTTTTTCTTCCTTTCAAGTTTCCTTCCGGCTAGGTAGCGGTTTATGACAACTAAAATCACGGAAACTTTAAGAATTCTACTTTATATACGACAAACCACAATAAATTATCAAACACTAACCAAAATGAATCCCATCCGCCGATCCGAACATGCACTTCTGTTTTTGGTTACGATAAAAATCATGACTTAGCGTCACTGTAGGTGGCATGGTTGTCGCAATTTTTTTTTAAATTTAAACGGTTTAAATAAAAAGAAATTATTATTATTATCATAAATACTTTACACATTTTTTAAGTTTCATATGAAGTTAAATGCATTTAAGACTATCGTTCAAAATATTTTATTTAGATGACTCTGCATGATTTCCGGGAAAATTTAAATGGGTATTTTTGCCGGCTAAAAAATGGATAGTCGAATCACTAGTATATTGGAAGTTGTACTATATAAAAAACGGACGTCATAAACTACGTAACCGACTCAAGGCCGACTGCATTTCTTGAACAATTTGAAACAGTCGGTTTTGCCGACTTAATTTCGGAATCTTTCTAAAAATTAAATAATCGTTAATTTTCCGACTCTAATCAGTATTCTGTTTCGAAGTAATTTTAATAGTCGCAATCTCGACTACATTTTTCAAAAAAAATCATATCGTCGGCTAAGAGTCGAAATGCCGACTGCGACTCCAAAACGACTGTTCGACCCCTAACCGACTCGTTTTCGGAGGCATTGTGCTACAGGGGAACCAATTTCTTTCGATATGCTAGAATAGGATTATAATTGGCGGGAAGTTTGAATTAGGTAATTTCTTTCGATATGCTAGAATAGGATTATAATTGGCGGGATGTATGAATTAGATAATTTCTTTCGATATGCTAGAATAGGATTATAATTGGCGGGTGGCGGGAAGTTTGAATTAGGCAATTTCTTTCGATATACTAGAATAGGATTATAATTGGCGGGATGTATGAATTAGATAATTTCGTTCGAAATGCTAGAATAGGATTATAATTGGCGGGATGTATGCATTAGATAATTTCTTTCGATGTGCTAGAATAGGATTATAATTGGCGGGTGGCGGGAAATTTGAATTAGACAATTTATTTCGAAATGCTAGAATAGGATTAAAATTGGCGAGTGTCGGGAAGTTTGAATAAACCAATTTCTTTCGATATGCTAGAATAGGATTATAATTGGCGGGAAGTTTGAATTAGGTAATTTCTTTCGATATGCTAGAATAGGATTATTATTGGCGGGATGTATGAATTAGATAATTTCTTTCGATATGCTAGAATAAGATTATAATTGGCGGGTGGCGGGAAGTTTGAATTAGACAATTTCTGTCGATATGCTAGAATAGGATTATAATTAGCGGGATGAATGAATTAGATAATTTCGTTCGATATGCTAGAATAGGATTATAATTGGCGGGATGTATGAATTAGATAATTTCTTTCGATATGCTAGAATAGGATTATAATTGGCGGTTGGCGGTAAATTTGAATTAGACAATTGCTTTCGGAATGCTAGAATAGGATTAAAATTGGCGAGTGGCGGGAAGTTTGAATAAACCAATTTCTTTCGATATGCTAGAATAGGATTATAATTGGCGGGAAGTTTGAATTAAGTTATTTCTTTCGATATGCTAGAATAGGATTATAATTGGCGGGTGGCGGGAAATTTGAATTAGACAATTTATTTCGGAATGCTAGAATAGGATTATAATTGGCGGGTGGTGGGATGTTTAAATAGGACAATTTCTGTCGATATGCTAGAATAGGATTATAATTGGTGGGTGGCTGGAAGTTTGAATTAGACAATTTCTGTCGATATGCTAGAATAGGATTATAAATGGCGGGATATATGAATTATGCAATTTCTTTCGATACGCTTGAATTGGATTATAATTGGCGGGAAGTTTGAATTAGATAATTTCTTTCGATACGCTAGAAAAGGATTATAATTGGCGGGATGTATGAATTAGATAATTTATTTAGATATGCTAGAATAGGATTATAATTGGTGGGTAGGCGCGAAGTTTGAATTAGGCAATTTCTTTCGATATGCCAGAATTGGATTATAATTGGCGGGCAGTTTGAATTAGGCAATTTCTATCGATATGCGAGAATAGGATTATAATTGGCGGGATGTATGAATTAGATAATTTCTTTCGATATGCTAGAATAGGATTATAATTGGCGGGTGGCGGGATGTTTGAATTAGATAACTTCTTTCGATGTGCTAGAATAGGATTATAATTGGCGGGTGGCGGGAAATTTGAATTAGACAATTTATTTCGGAATGCTAGAATAGGATTAAAATTGGCGAGTGGCGGGAAGTTTGAATAAACCAATTTCTTTCGATATGCTAGAATAGGATTATAATTGGCGGGAAGTTTGAATTAGGTAATTTCTTTCGATATGCTAGAATAGGATTATAATTGGCGGGATGTATGAATTAGATAATTTCTTTCGATATGCTAGAATAGGATTATAATTGGCGGGTGGCGGGAAGTTTGAATTAGGCAATTTCTTTCGATATACTAGAATAGGATTATAATTGGCGGGATGTATGAATTAGATAATTTCTTTCGATATGCTAGAATAGGATTATAATTGGCGGGTGACGGGAAGTTTGAATTAGACAATTTCTGTCGATATGCTAGAATAGGATTATAATTGGCGGGATGTATGAATTAGATAATTTCGTTCGAAATGCTAGAATAGGATTATAATTGGCGGGATGTATGCATTAGATAATTTCTTACGATGTGCTAGAATAGGATTATAATTGGCGGGTGGCGGGAAATTTGCATTAGACAATTTATTTCGAAATGCTAGAATAGGATTAAAATTGGCGAGTGGCGGGAAGTTTGAATAAACCAATTTCTTTCGATATGCTAGAATAGGATTATAATTGGCGGGAAGTTTGAATTAGGTAATTTCTTTCGATATGCTAGAATAGGATTATAATTGGCGGGATGTATGAATTAGATAATTTCTTTCGATATGCTAGAATAGGATTATAATTGGCGGGTGGCGGGAAGTTTGAATTAGACAATTTCTTTCGATGTGCTAGAATAGGATTATAATTGGCGGGATGTATGAATTAGATAACTTCTTTTGATGTGCTAGAATAGGATTATAATTGGCGGGTGGCGGGAAATTTGAATTAGACAATTTATTTCGGAATGCTAGAATAGGATTAAAATTGGCGAGTGGCGGGAAGTTTGAATAAACCAATTTCTTTCGATATGCTAGAATAGGATTATAATTGGCGGGAAGTTTGAATTAGGTAATTTCTTTCGATATGCTAGAATAGGATTATAATTGGCGGGATGTATGAATTAGATAATTTCTTTCGATATGCTAGAATAGGATTATAATTGGCGGGTGGCGGGAAGTTTGAATTAGGCAATTTCTTTCGATATACTAGAATAGGATTATAATTGGCGGGTGACGGGAAGTTTGAATTAGACAATTTCTGTCGATATGCTAGAATAGGATTATAATTGGCGGGATGTATGAATTAGATAATTTCGTTCGAAATGCTAGAATAGGATTATAATTGGCGGGATGTATGCATTAGATAATTTCTTTCGATGTGCTAGAATAGGATTATAATTGGCGGGTGGCGGGAAATTTGAATTAGACAATTTATTTCGGAATGCTAGAATAGGATTAAAATTGGCGAGTGGCGGGAAGTTTGAATAAACCAATTTCTTTCGATATGCTAGAATAGGATTATAATTGGCGGGAAGTTTGAATTAAGTTATTTCTTTCTATATGCTAGAATAGGGTTATAATTGGCGGGTGGCGGGAAATTTGAATTAGACAATTTATTTCGGAATGCTAGAATAGGATTATAATTGGCGGGTGGTGGGATGTTTAAATAGGACAATTTCTGTCGATATGCTAGAATAGGATTATAATTGGTGGGTGGCTGGAAGTTTGAATTAGACAATTTCTGTCGATATGCTAGAATAGGATTATAAATGGCGGGATGTATGAATTATGCAATTTCTTTCGATACGCTTGAATTGGATTATAATTGGCGGGAAGTTTGAATTAGATAATTTCTTTCGATACGCTAGAAAAGGATTATAATTGGCGGGATGTATGAATTAGATAATTTATTTAGATATGCTAGAATAGGATTATAATTGGTGGGTAGGCGCGAAGTTTGAATTAGGCAATTTTTTTCGATATGCCAGAATTGGATTATAATTGGCGGGAAGTTTGAATTAGGCAATTTCTGTCGATATGCGAGAATAGGATTATAATTGGCGGGATGTATGAATTAGATTATTTCTTTCGATATGCTAGAATAGGATTATAATTGGCGGGTGGCGGGAAGTTTGAATTAGACAATTTCTGTCGATATGCTAGAATAGGATTATAATTGGCGGGATGTATGAATTAGATAATTTCGTTCGAAATGCTAGAATAGGATTATAATTGGCGGGATGTATGAATTAGATAATTTCTTTCGTTGTGCTAGAATAGGATTATAATTGGCGGGTGGCGGGAAATTTGAATTAGACAATTTATTTCGGAATGCTAGAATAGGATTAAAATTGGCGAGTGGCGGGAAGTTTGAATAAACCAATTTCTTTCGATATGCTAGAATAGGATTATAATTGGCGGGAAGTTTGAATTAGGTAATTTCTTTCGATATGCTAGAATATGATTATAATTGGCGGGATGTATGAATTAGATAATTTCTTTCGATATGCTAGAATAGGATTATAATTGGCGGGTGGCGGGAAGTTTGAATTAGACAATTTCTTTCGATGTGCTAGAATAGGATTATAATTGGCGGGATGTATGAATTAGATAACTTCTTTCGATGTGCTAGAATAGGATTATAATTGGCGGGTGGCGGGAAATTTGAATTAGACAATTTATTTCGGAATGCTAGAATAGGATTAAAATTGGCGAGTGGCGGGAAGTTTGAATAAACCAATTTCTTTCGATATGCTAGAATAGGATTATAATTGGCGGGAAGTTTGAATTAGGTAATTTCTTTCGATATGCTAGAATAGGATTATAATTGGCGGGATGTATGAATTAGATAATTTCTTTCGATATGCTAGAATAGGATTATAATTGGCGGGTGGCGGGAAGTTTGAATTAGGCAATTTCTTTCGATATACTAGAATAGGATTATAAATTTTTCGGGATGTATGAATTAGATAATTTCTTTCGATATGCTAGAATAGGATTATAATTGGCGGGTGACGGGAAGTTTGAATTAGACAATTTCTGTCGATATGCTAGAATAGGATTATAATTGGCGGGATGTATGAATTAGATAATTTCGTTCGAAATGCTAGAATAGGATTATAATTGGCGGGATGTATGCATTAGATAATTTCTTTCGATGTGCTAGAATAGGATTATAATTGGCGGGTGGCGGGAAATTTGAATTAGACAATTTATTTCGAAATGCTAGAATAGGATTAAAATTGGCGAGTGGCGGGAAGTTTGAATAAACCAATTTCTTTCGATATGCTAGAATAGGATTATAATTGGCGGGAAGTTTGAATTAGTCAATTTCTTTCGATATGCTAGAATAGGATTATTATTGGCGGGATGTATGAATTAGATAATTTCTTTCGATATGCTAGAATAAGATTATAATTGGCGGGTGGCGGGAAGTTTGAATTAGACAATTTCTGTCGATATGCTAGAATAGGATTATAATTAGCGGGATGAATGAATTAGATAATTTCGTTCGATATGCTAGAATAGGATTATAATTGGCGGGATGTATGAATTAGATAATTTCTTTCGATATGCTAGAATAGGATTATAATTGGCGGTTGGCGGGAAATTTGAATTAGACAATTGCTTTCGGAATGCTAGAATAGGATTAAAATTGGCGAGTGGCGGGAAGTTTGAATAAACCAATTTCTTTCGATATGCTAGAATAGGATTATAATTGGCGGGAAGTTTGAATTAAGTTATTTCTTTCGATATGCTAGAATAGGATTATAATTGGCGGGTGGCGGGAAATTTGAATTAGACAATTTATTTCGGAATGCTAGAATAGGATTATAATTGGCGGGTGGTGGGATGTTTAAATAGGACAATTTCTGTCGATATGCTAGAATAGGATTATAATTGGTGGGTGGCTGGAAGTTTGAATTAGACAATTTCTGTCGATATGCTAGAATAGGATTATAAATGGCGGGATATATGAATTATGCAATTTCTTTCGATACGCTTGAATTGGATTATAATTGGCGGGAAGTTTGAATTAGATAATTTCTTTCGATACGCTAGAAAAGGATTATAATTGGCGGGATGTATGAATTAGATAATTTATTTAGATATGCTAGAATAGGATTATAATTGGTGGGTAGGCGCGAAGTTTGAATTAGGCAATTTCTTTCGATATGCCAGAATTGGATTATAATTGGCGGGGAGTTTGAATTAGGCAATTTCTATCGATATGCGAGAATAGGATTATAATTGGCGGGATGTATGAATTAGATAATTTCTTTCGATATGCTAGAATAGGATTATAATTGGCGGGTGGCGGGATGTTTGAATTAGATAACTTCTTTCGATGTGCTAGAATAGGATTATAATTGGCGGGTGGCGGGAAATTTGAATTAGACAATTTATTTCGGAATGCTAGAATAGGATTAAAATTGGCGAGTGGCGGGAAGTTTGAATAAACCAATTTCTTTCGATATGCTAGAATAGGATTATAATTGGCGGGAAGTTTGAATTAGGTAATTTCTTTCGATATGCTAGAATAGGATTATAATTGGCGGGATGTATGAATTAGATAATTTCTTTCGATATGCTAGAATAGGATTATAATTGGCGGGTGGCGGGAAGTTTGAATTAGGCAATTTCTTTCGATATACTAGAATAGGATTATAATTGGCGGGATGTATGAATTAGATAATTTCTTTCGATATGCTAGAATAGGATTATAATTGGCGGGTGACGGGAAGTTTGAATTAGACAATTTCTGTCGATATGCTAGAATAGGATTATAATTGGCGGGATGTATGAATTAGATAATTTCGTTCGAAATGCTAGAATAGGATTATAATTGGCGGGATGTATGCATTAGATAATTTCTTTCGATGTGCTAGAATAGGATTATAATTGGCGGGTGGCGGGAAATTTGAATTAGACAATTTATTTCGAAATGCTAGAATAGGATTAAAATTGGCAAGTGGCGGGAAGTTTGAATAAACCAATTTCTTTCGATATGCTAGAATAGGATTATAATTGGCGGGAAGTTTGAATTAGGTAATTTCTTTCGATATGCTAGAATAGGATTATTATTGGCGGGATGTATGAATTAGATAATTTCTTTCGATATGCTAGAATAAGATTATAATTGGCGGGTGGCGGGAAGTTTGAATTAGACAATTTCTGTCGATATGCTAGAATAGGATTATAATTAGCGGGATGAATCAATTAGATAATTTCGTTCGATATGCTAGAATAGGATTATAATTGGCGGGATGTATGAATTGGATAATTTCTTTCGATATGCTAGAATAGGATTATAATTGGCGGTTGGCGGGAAATTTGAATTAGACAATTGCTTTCGGAATGCTAGAATAGGATTAAAATTGGCGAGTGGCGGGAAGTTTGAATAAACCAATTTCTTTCGATATGCTAGAATAGGATTATAATTGGCGGGAAGTTTGAATTAAGTTATTTCTTTCGATATGCTAGAATAGGATTATAATTGGCGGGTGGCGGGAAATTTGAATTAGACAATTTATTTCGGAATGCTAGAATAGGATTATAATTGGCGGGTGGTGGGATGTTTAAATAGGACAATTTCTGTCGATATGCTAGAATAGGATTATAAATGGCGGGATATATGAATTATGCAATTTCTTTCGATACGCTTGAATTGGATTATAATTGGCGGGAAGATTGAATTAGATAATTTCTTTCGATACGCTAGAAAAGGATTATAATTGGCGGGATGTATGAATTAGATAATTTATTTAGATATGCTAGAATAGGATTATAATTGGTGGGTAGGCGCGAAGTTTGAATTAGGCAATTTCTGTCGATATGCTAGAATAGGATTATAAATGGCGGGATATATGAATTATGCAATTTCTTTCGATACGCTTGAATTGGATTATAATTGGCGGGAAGATTGAATTAGATAATTTCTTTCGATACGCTAGAAAAGGATTATAATTGGCGGGATGTATGAATTAGATAATTTATTTAGATATGCTAGAATAGGATTATAATTGGTGGGTAGGCGCGAAGTTTGAATTAGGCAATTTCTTTCGATATGCCAGAATTGGATTATAATTGGCGGGGAGTTTGAATTAGGCAATTTCTATCGATATGCGAGAATAGGATTATAATTGGCGGGATGTATGAATTAGATAATTTCTTTCGATATGCTAGAATAGGATTATAATTGGCGGGTGGCGGGATGTTTGAATTAGACAACTTCTGTCGATATGCTAGAATAGGATTATAATTGGTAGGTGGCGGGAAGTTTGAATTAGACAATTTCTGTCGATATGCTAGAATAGGATTATAAATGGCGGGATTTATGGATTATGCAATTTCTTTCGATATGCTAGAATTGGATTATAATTGGCGGGAAGTTTGAATTAGGCAATTTCTTTCGATATGCTAGAATAGAATTATAATGGGCGGGATGTATGAATTCGATACTTTCTTTCGATATGCTAGAAAAGGATTATAATTGGCGGGATATATGAATTAGATAATTTATTTCGATATGCTAGAATAGGATTATAATTGGTGGGTAGGCGCGAAGTTTGAATACGGCAATTTCTTTCGATATGCCAGAATTGGATTATAATTGGCGGGAAGTTTGAATTAGGCAATTTCGTTCGATATGCTAGAATAGGATTATAATTGGCGGGATGTATGAATTAGATAATTTCTTTCGATGTGCTAGAATAGGATTATAATTGGCGGGTGGCGAGAAATTTGAATTAGACAATTTATTTCGGAATGCTAGAATAGGATTATAATTGGCGGGTGGCGGGATGTTTGAATAAGACAATTTCTGTCGATATGCTAGAATATGATTATAATTGGTGGGTGGCGGGAAGTTTTAATTAGACAAATTCTGTCGATATGCTAGAATAGGATTATAAATGGCGGGATGTATGAATTATGCAATTTCTTTCGATATGCTAGAATTGGATTATAATTGGCGGGAAGTTTGAATTAGATAATTTCTTTCGATATGCTAGAAAAGGATTATAATTCGCGAGTGGCGGGAAGTTTGAATTAGACAATTTCTTTCGATATGCTAGAAAAGGATTATAATTGGCGGGATGTATGAATAAGATTATTTCTATCGATATGCTAGAATAGGATTATAATTGGCGGGATGTATAAATTAGATAATTTATTTCGATATGCTAGAATAGGATTATAATTGGTGGGTAGGCGCGAAGTTTGAATTAGGCAATTTCTTTCGATATGCCAGAATTGGATTATAATTGGCGGGATGTATGAATTAGATAATTTCTTTCGAAATGCTAGAATAGGATTATAATTGGCGGGTGGCGGGAAGTTTGAATTAGACAATTTCTGTCGATATGCTAGAATAGGATTATAATTGGCGGGATGAATGAATTAGATAATTTCGTTCGATATGCTAGAATAGGATTATAATTGGCGGGATGTATGAATTAGATAATTTCGTTCGAAATGCTAGAATAGGATTATAATTGGCGGGATGTATGAATTAGATAATTTCTTTCGATATGCTAGAATAGGATTATAATTGGCGGTTGGCGGGAAATTTGAATTAGACAATTTATTTCGGAATGCTAGAATAGGATTAAATTTGGCGAGTGGCGGGAAGTTTGAATAAACCAATTTCTTTCGATATGCTAGAATAGGATTATAATTGGCGGGAAGTTTGAATTAAGTTATTTCTTTCGATATGCTAGAATAGGATTATAATTGGCGGGTGGCGGGAAATTTGAATTAGACAATTTATTTCGGAATGCTAGAATAGGATTATAATTGGTGGGTGGCTGGAAGTTTGAATTAGACAATTTCTGTCGATATGCTAGAATAGGATTATAAATGGCGGGATGTATGAATTATGCAATTTCTTTCGATACGCTAGAATTGGATTATAATTGGCGGGAAGTTTGAATTAGATAATTTCTTTCGATATGCTAGAAAAGGATTATAATTGGCGGGATGTATGAATTAGATAATTTATTTAGATATGCTAGAATAGGATTATAATTGGTGGGTAGGCGCGAAGTTTGAATTAGGCAATTTTTTTCGATATGCCAGAATTGGATTATAATTGGCGGGAAGTTTGAATTAGGCAATTTCTTTCGATATGCGAGAATAGGATTATAATTGGCGGGATGTATGAATTAGATAATTTCTTTCGATATGCTAGAATAGGATTATAATTGGCGGGTGGCGGGAAGTTTGAATTAGACAATTTCTGTCGATATGCTAGAATAGGATTATAATTGGCGGGATGTATGAATTAGATAATTTCGTTCGAAATGCTAGAATAGGATTATAATTGGCGGGATGTATGAATTAGATAATTTCTTTCGATGTGCTAGAATAGGATTATAATTGGCGGGTGGCGGGAAATTTGAATTAGACAATTTATTTCGGAATGCTAGAATAGGATTAAAATTGGCGAGTGGCGGGAAGTTTGAATAAACCAATTTCTTTCGATATGCTAGAATAGGATTATAATTGGCGGGATGTATGAATTAGATAATTTCTTTCGATATGCTAGAATAGGATTATAATTGGCGGGTGGCGGGAAGTTTGAATTAGACAATTTCTTTCGATGTGCTAGAATAGGATTATAATTGGCGGGATGTATGAATTAGATAACTTCTTTCGATGTGCTAGAATAGGATTATAATTGGCGGGATGTATGAATTAGATAATTTCTTTCGATATGCTAGAATAGGATTATAATTGGCGGGTGGCGGGAAGTTTGAATTAGGCAATTTCTTTCGATATACTAGAATAGGATTATAATTGGCGGGATGTATGAATTTGGGAATTTCTTTCGATATGCCAGAATTGGATTATAATTGGCGGGAAGTTTGAATTAGTTAATTTCTTTTGATATGCTAGAATAGGATTATAATTGGCGGGATGTATGAATTAGATAACTTCTTTCGATGTGCTAGAAAAGGATTATAATTGGCGGGTGGCGGAATTTTAAATAAGACAATTTCTTTCGGTATGCTAGAATAGGATTATAATTCACGGGTGGCGGGAAGTTTGAATTAGGCAATTTCTTTCGATATGCTAGAATAAGATTATAATTGGCGGGATGTATGAACTAGATTATTTATTTCGATATGTTATAATATAAATATTTTCCGACGTTGTAAATTAGTTTTATTGTATTATATTGTATTGCGTAGTTGGCTCTAAATGGGTTAGAGTGTGCAATAACTGGTGGCTTTACCGGGGAGTCGGGGTCAAGCTCTTGTAACCCATAAGGGCGGTAGCGCACTGGGAGATGTTAGCTTCAATGAAATGGTCATATCTCGACCTTCGACTTCGGTCAGGTTTGGGCTGGATACTGAGCTTCGGTTCAGGCTACCGGAGAGGGTCCGTGCAAACTGGCCGCCTCGGCGGATTGGGTTGCCTGCTGTGGGGTGGCGGGCTTCCATATGTGGGCATCGCGGTCCTGTTTTCCGGACTTTTGGAACAACACCGGGATCTCCGGCTCCGGCTGTGCCGGGTTACTTGGACTGCTGTGTGCCCATCGTTCCCCTTTAGGAGCTCTCTCCAAAGGGTTTGACTCCTTACCTACGTAGGTAGGGTGTCGGCAGGAGTTGTTACAGCATCCATTCTTACTCCCACTGCTATGTGCGAAGTGGGAAATGGTGCATACATTGCTGCACCTTCTGCTGGGTTGGGTATCTTGCGTCTAAGGTGCAACCATCAGTAGTAGGGTTCTACTACCCTTGCTGGATTTGTCACCTGTCCGGGCTGTGGGACGCTGGGGTAGGGCACCTCCGGTGGTATAGTCTTTGTAACTAGGTACACCGGGCTTTAATTTCTGACACACTGAGTTTTGTCGATGTGAAACTTATATTCGATGACGACATTTAATTGGTTTCTGCGACGACTATTAAGTGGTTTTCATTATTAATTGATCATTTGATGTTCCCTATTTCAATAGAACACGGGCACCGAAATAATATTAACGCCTTCTTGGTGAACTTGTTTTACTTAGACCATTTCGATCGTTTCACCATCATTTTAGGATAAATTGTTATTTAATAAACTAGTAAATTATTAGTTTAACATTTTAAACTTGTTTTGAAAGTTTTAGGATAAGATAAATTGCCTTTCTTGTTTATCTAAAGGTATGTACCATATGCAAATTTTTCATTTTAGAAAAGGTTTTTGGAAAAAGCGCATTTGTTTGGTCCAGTTGCCTTGCGGTAGCTTCCAATTGATAGTGCAATAATTCCTTTAGGCCTTGTCCTACGTAAAGAAAACCTTAAAACTACACGACAAAAAATATAAAATATATTAAAACATACCATGGAATATTTTCATTTACGGAGTCCATAACCTACCCAACACTTTGCCAACATATAAAATTTATACTAAATAGGACCAAAATGGTTATTTTCTCAAAGGCCGCTGCTATTTCACTAACACCCAGTGAACCTGAAGCAGACGCCAAATTCGAAGAAAAAAAAACGCATATATCGTTCCTATGACGCTTTTTTGACGTCGACCCCAACAGTAAAACAAGTTAGTCGGTGGGAAAAACAATTTGCCTATTCAGCTATTATTTGTTTCGCAGACAGGTTTTTCTTTTTTCCTTTAACAGAAACTCTTCTTATACCACCCAAACTTCCCCCTCTGAGTTTGAATATTGCACTTAAACTCTCTTTCTTCAAGTATGAGGCACTGTTAGTATTAGAAAAGTCTTTCCATTTTTCTTGTTGACCAATTAATTGCCCATATTCGAAAACTTTGCCTACGTTAAATGAAAAACCCGATATTAACTCTGAAGTACTGTCACTTAAGGCTAAATTTTTGAAGCTGCTAAAATATCCCTCTCATTTTTGCCGCTTGTTTGTGGCAAACAAACATAAATTTGGCCATTGCAAATTTGGTCTGTTTTCGAGGCTTCTCTTCACATGGATTTTCATTTTCTTCTACTTGGATTACCTCTTTCTTCTTTTTTGGCCTCCCTTTAGATTTAGGCTTTAAAAGTTCATTGTATATTTCTATTTCAATCCTCTTGTAGGCTTCCACTAATTCTTATATAAATTCAGAAATACTTGAGGCTGTAGCACATTTTATGCTGTTATATATGAGATGACGTTCTTCACCTGGTTTTTCTTTTTCAATTTCGGTGTTTACAAATTCTAAAACAACATTTAAATCCATTTAAGCAGGATCATTGTAAACCCTAAACCACAAATACTTTCTATGCTTTGTCAGAATAAGCAGTCGAAAAAAGTTCTTATGATAGGTAAAAAAAAAATCGATTTCCCGGAGCCCCTTTCGAGAATGGCAGCCACGCTTTTGGTTGAAACCTTTTCGAAAAAATAATGTTAATCTAGAGCTACAGGTAGCGCGACTGTGCCGCTTTTTTTTAAATATTGGTGATGTAATAAAATCCCGCCGTATTCAACACTACCTTTGTAGTTCGCTCCTGTAATTAATAATTCAAAAAATTATATTATTTATAAAGCCATTTTTGGTTTATATCTAAAATGATAACACGGTCTTTATTCAGCTACTTATTAATTAATATAAAGATTTATTCATGACCTTGCAGATAAATAATAATAATAATCAGCTAGGCTAATATTCCAGGCACCCCCATAGGCCTAAGTCATCAAGCGCCTTAACCGTTAACCACTACAAGTTTTTCAGTGGTTCGTATCCAAGATGCTCTCTGTAGAAGGTCATTGAAACTTGGTAAGGCAAATATTTTTAATTATTTTTTAAATGTTAACAGTGCAACCGTGGTTTTATATCTTTATTCCTTTTTTTTAATGCAATTAGTAAAATTTTGTACGAAACATTATATTTTTAGATTGATTACGGTATTTAATATAAAAATTTTGGGAAATCTATGTTTGAATAAACTCAAATGAACCCTGGGAGGGTGTTTAATATAACGTCAGGTGTTCTTTTTGATAACTTACAGCATATCCACCACATTTCAGACTAATTGACATTTCAAAGACGCATTGTTTACAATTAGACGCATTACACACGGTTTCTTCCGTGACATCTCGAAGCGGTGCCTCATTGAATGGCGTCCCCCAACGATGCGCGAGCTGTATAAAAAGCGAATGCAACTCCAAACTTTCATCATTTCGAAGCCCAATATTTGTGTTGGATTTTCGAATAAGGAGTTCAGTTAAGATTTGGAAACAATGAAAATGTTCATGCTTTGCGTTTTCCTTTTGGTTCTGGCGGTTCATTACAGCCATGGTAAGTGTTATTTTGCACTTTTGTTGACAGTTATCTAACCAGACTCAGACTGCATATTTTCTAATAGATTTACAAAATAAATATTATATTTTATTAAAAGTGATATTCTTTTTTACAATTTTAATCATTTATCAGAAACTAGAAAGCGGTATTTCATTACTTTCGTGAATTGTTACAAATATTTTATCACCTACAAAAGAGTGAAATTCAGTTAAACATAAGCTTAAATTGGCTTAAATAACTCTCTGGTTGAATTGATTACGGTTATCGCCCCGGAATCACATTGTAACCACTTCATTAATTCCTTATGTTATCACTGTACAGACATATTTATATAATGTTTAGCTTCTAAGCTTTCTCTCTGCTAGTAACAGAAGCTGACGTGTTTGGTGACTATGGTTTTAAAAGCTACAAATCTAGATCACTTTCTTTTTAGTACTAGAGCAGAATCCAGACAAATTTGATGATACTAAACAAGCAAATAAAATTCGACGGCCGTCACGCCAATTTGGGCCAATTTTCCTTTTATTTTCTTTGTGGCTCGTAATAGTTCAAAAAATTTGCAGTCCGTTTAGAAACATGTCATTGAGGTGCCGATTTTGTTAGCAAACCGCAGATATAGACTGAAGCCAAATTAATTTAGCTTTAACGGTTCCAGGGCTCCGATTCTAGAACTCTCCCAAAAAGGGATTTCTTACATAAGGACAAATCCCGATTTCGCTTTTATCCTTAAAGCTAAAGACAATTCCATTTTTAGCGAAAATTCGTGTTCTACTGTCATGTCCTTGCGGAGAATCTTTTCCTTGAGGAGAAAAGCAAAAACCAGACCACGTGGCTTATTCTTAGCAAATGGTGTTTCACGAATCTATCCCCGAAATGTTTGTTAGGAAACGTTCGTTTTGTCTTAGTTCGATCAAGCGGGACGAGTTTTAGCCCACAACGCAATGACCCATTGAAATGGTAGCCTTCGGAAGTTAGTTAAATATTCATTTTGAAAGTAGGCTTTGTTATTTAAGATTTGAATTAAGTTATGAAAGTAAATTAATTTTTCAAGTTCCATTATCTTAGAGTAGATATTACAACAAATTTAATAACGGTTACATACAGTTTACCTTTATTCGTGTAAACAACTACCTTTAAAAAAGGAGTCATTATATAAATTATCATTAAATTAAATTCTTATTATTCTTTTTCACTAAAAATCGTTTTTGGTGCCTTTTGAACATTGACTATAACAGCTAAATGAAAAATTTCGATATTTATCAAGGCGGGCATCTTAAATATGATCGAATTAAGGATAATTCTCGGTCTTTAAACCTCTAAGGAGTGCTTTTACACTCACTTTTTCTTTTGGACTATTTTCGCTCCATACTGAAGACAATTTTTCTCAAGCATAAGAGAAGAGTACGAAATTTTGAATATAAGGATGACTGAAATTTTTACGGACAATTTTTGAACCTTACGAATCATAAGGAGGGTTGTAGAATCGGACCCCAGGGTTTCGTTAACTACGGTGATAGGGTGACTACAATGTATGTGGAAGTAAGCATCTTTACATGAGGGTTACGAAATGAGTGGGTTACAATGGTTCGTATTTTGTTCTACTTCGTTTCTATTTTTTATATTAAATATTTAGATTTTTCTAATAACGCTTACTTAAAATATCGACCATTCTGTTTTTGCAAATATTATATTTTAATGTACTAACCAAATGAAAATAACTTCATGAAGCGAACATCTTTACGGAATTTGATAATAGAACAAAACTAACAAATTACTATATAACTATTTTTTTAAATAATAATTATTTCTTTTGAAAAGGTCAACTCCCCTGTATGTCAGCAAAAGAAGTAAGTTTACCAATTTTCAGTGATATTATTATTACTATTAATATATCTGATCATAAAGGGAATATTAAATACGATTTGTTACCGGAGTTTAATAAACTCGTAACTGTAACTTAATCGTACCGTTTTTCTAACCTTAAACGCGATGATTTTTCCTCTACATAATTTTTGTTTTTAAACTGGGAATTAATTTTGCGACATTAATAATAATCATCGGATAAGCTGATACCCAAGGAACCACAGAAGCCTAAGTCAACTAGTGACGTGTGACTGGTAGCCGGATTAAATTGCGAAGCAGGGTGGTGGCAAGCCTTTCATGGCACGTGAGCCAAGAAGCTCCCTACATTATACTATACCCGTTAAGTTCAGCAAGTTTTTGGGGAAAGGGTAAACCTAAGAGCTCCGGGGAAAACGACCCTAACCAGAAGGGAGGAAACTTACAAACTCAACCCGGGAGTGGTTCCGAGTCTTCACCAAGTGCCCAAGCAGGGCCGCTGAGAGCGGGGACGGGGCCCTGCAAAATATAAATTTCGGGCCTTAATAGAGGCTCTGCTACATAATAAGTAACTTGCTTTTTAATATTTTGTTATAAAAATATCGTGACTCTCAATTTCTATATTGTCTATTTTTGTATGGAAAACGCTTTGATATTTATAAACGAAAGTTCATTGTGACAAAATAGTAGCTCGGAATTTTGTTAATTGATTTTTAGGCTGTTAAAGAGTTTGCAAATAGTTATTTACATCTTTTAAACGTTTAAAACGTTTCTGTTACACATCAAGGTTAATTGAAATCTCTATTATTTAATGATTGGACTTTATTAAACTGAGAATTATCAAAGAAGAATTTTAAAACACTGCAGAATATTAGAAATGAAATAAGTCAAGAGGTTTTCGTAATCTTGTTTTGACGTTTCTTATGGTAGTTTGATGAAAAGGCTGATTGCCTCTCTGCTATAGAACTACAGTTCTTGGGCTACTAGCTAATCACATTAAGTCCAGTCTGTTCAAGAGGACAGCTCTCTTTTCCTTTAACCATTCCGATCACTATTCCGAGCTTAGTTTAATGGAAACAATTATAAATAACACATCATAAAACTCGATTTATGAAAATAGTTTAAAAATTATACGTTTCGAACTGTCGGCGGTTTTTGGAAAGACTCCAAGTTTTTAGAATTTGACATCTTATCATATTACTCCTGTTAAAGTATCTTCTCCCGTTAAATATCAAATTACCGAATGGACAGAAGTGGTATTTCTGGATTGATGTGTTTTAAATTTTGTTGTACGCTATTTAAACCATACCTCGTTGACTTGATGACTTAGGCCTAAGGTGGCCTAGCTGATTATTATTATTATTTTATTATTATTTTCTGATTAGCGAGAAAACTAAAATGCATATTTTTCTAGGAGTGTGAAAAAACGAAGAATAATGAATCTTTAAAAGGGTGTACTAAGGTAAAAACAGAATGTTTATTCATTTATCAGAGAAAACAAAATAAAACCTGTTGGGTTAACTCAAAATAGATATTCTCGGTTTGGACTTTTGGGAATAATTGGTATTTATCGTCAAAGTAGCGGATTCTTAATTGGTGTTCTCAAGAGACTATTAGTGGGGGAACATACGCTGAGCTTCATTCAAAGATCACAAGATGGCGTATGTCGTCGGCTGTTTTATAGCAGAGCAAAGATAATAATCAAAATATTCTCACACAAAATTTTACGTTTTCCTTTTCTTAAATAAGCCATATTGTATCGACTTCTTTAGTTTTAGGCCACATAATACTTTATAACAGCTGATGACCTTAAGCTATTGGTACGCCCTCTTTTGTTTGCCGTCGAAAACTAAATAGATAGTGATTGAGAAGAACTAGCTCTTATTTATATAAGCAGATGAAATGTTAGTTCCTTAAATGATGCGTTACGGTTAGGTTTAATTTTTTTTCCAAAATTTATTATGAATCTATTTAATTAAATTGTTTCATCTATTTATTTAATTAAATTGTTTCATCTATTTATTTAATTAAATTGTTTCATCTATTTATTTAATATTATTTTTAGAGCATTTATTTTTAAATAATAATAATTTGGCAAACATTGACTCAGGTTTTCTTAAGTAGTATCACCTAGGCTTAGCTTTTCAGAGATATTTTGAATTTTTAAATTATTAAAAAATCCCACAGACTCGATAGAATCGCTTACAAAAAATCGGAGTAAAATTCACGTATTTTTATTTTTCTTCGAGTAAATTTAACAACAGGTAACCTTAATTTTAACAAAATAACGCGAACCGTCCGTGAGAAGTCATTTCGCGGTAAGTCTGTTCTTGACTCTCGTAAACTAACTGGCCCTAAAATGAAATCACGAATTCATTCTTATTGGCTTAAAAACGTCAATCACCCGTGTGGCGTAAAAAATCTGCGCACCACGTTCTGTCGAAGTGTACCGTGACTGTTCACGGGTTAAATAGATTCATGGTAACAATTCTGCATTGTCTCGGACATTCTGGGTTTGACACACTTTTTATAGAATAGAAATGGGATGTTTTTCTATTCCCAATACTATTTAAAAGTATTTATTTATTACGATTATTTAAAAGAAGATTTTTCAAAAAAATGGAAAAAAAATAATTACTGAAATAATAGTAAACACTATTAAGCGGGTCTGTTATTTTTCTGGGATAATTTTAACACGTATTTAATTCTGATAATTTATTATTATTTTTTTTAAATTATTTAGGACTTCGGTGATCTTTGCACGTACACTTGTAGTTATGGAAGCGAAGGTGCAATTACAGAAAATAAAAATTCACCTGACGACGATATGTGTATAAAGGTATGGTATCCTTTAACAAACTTCATCAGTAAAAACGCTTTTTTCTTCCAAGTACCAACTAGCATACGGTGTATCAGTCTATCAACAATTGATTCATGAAAACACGGTTCTTTAAATTGAAGAGCTTAGAAAACAAATAAATTAATTTATAAATTATTTAATTGTGAGAAGGAGAATCTTGGGCGAAAGAATGTCTTATGAAGTCAATATAAATGATACATAAAAATTACAGCAGTAAAATGAATTGATATTATTCATTGTGATATTTTCCGATAGAGTTCATTTAAATGATTAAGATGTCCATAACTTAAAACTTACATCTACGAAAATAAATATTGTGAACACGCCCGTTTAGATAAACCTCAATACGCCACATTAACTAAATAATTTTTTAAATATTTCGTAAGTGAATATTCGGGAATCCATCAAATTGCCTATTATGCTTATAAAAAACACTAGAAAATGTTGTGACGTAACTAAGAATATTTTAAACCGGGTCAGAATTATATATATTTGCTATTTGTCTAAATGATCAGAGCCGATCGGATCTTGGCATTTTAGACATAAAACACATTTGACGGTAAAAATATTTAATGAGTTGTTTGTATTTCAGGAGGGCTCAATGGGAAAATGCAACGCTGGACAATGTGTTATAAAAAAAGAATAAAAAAGGAACTACAAATGTTGGGCTAATAAATGGGGGAAATGTTTTAAATTTTTAATTTTCAATAAAATATGTCAATATAAAATTATTTGTTATAAAACTTTTTCAATAAAGTACATTTATGGGAATACCTTTATAAAACAGATTTCAAACCCTTATTTTAACACACGCCCTACGAATGGTCTAAAGATGACCCTGCATCAACTTATAATCAACAAAACTATTTCAAATACGCTAAAAGGAGTAGTGTAACACCCTTAAGGGAGTAGTTAAGTGTATAGTCGAAAATCATTCGCTCATTCTTTCGACGTCGTTTTAAATAATTAGATTATTTTCAAACCTACGTTTAATTGGATAGTTTTGGCCACCCAATTTTGGGTCCGATATGTAACCAACTTAAAAATTGCGTCGTCTAAATTTTAATTTGGTTAAAGGTCGGTCAGTCATGCATTTTCCGCCACATTTAGACGCCCAATAAGTAACTCATAAGACACGATTTAAATAGAGCGATTTAAATACTTATTTTATACCTTTTTGGCTATTTGTTGGTGGGATACGTTTATTTATATTTTTGGACGCTGAGTTTTGTTGTTCCGGAACATTAAACTGGTACAAAAGGTAAAACATTTGATGGAATGGCTGGAGGGAGTATCTATTTATCCCAAGGTGCTTCGAGTGTATGAAAATCGGACACGTTATTGCATCCTGCAATGAGAAAAACAAGCTTCAACTCCTCTCTGGACAACCTCTGTCCACTTAACATGAGGAAGCTGCAATATTTGCGATCGAGAACTGATTTTACTTCTTAGCCCAATGATTTAAAATAATAAATAACATCAAATTAATTCAGATTAATCTTGGCAAAAGGAAGGGGGCCTCATCCCCTCTAAGGCAGTATCAACTTCGCAATTGTTCAGGAGCCTCGTGTGGTGGACAAGAGGGTGTCGGGTCTCCCACTATCATCCAGGGTTGTTTGCTACAACCCGAACCAAAAAACAGCTATTGCCAAATTTAATCCCAAATTTCAAGTCATTAGTCTTCCTTATGAAGACTGTATATAACCATCGATGGTTTAAAGGCCAGGGTTTTATCTGTAATAGTGTTCTCCATTTATTTACCTTGGATGAACACCTGAACATAATTTCGGACCAAATTAGTAAATTTGCAGGGCGTAAAATAATTATTAGTGGTGATTTGAATTCTCATCAGACTCTCTGGGGCTCGAGGGTCAATTGAACTAGAGGTGCTGCTTGTGTTGATTTTGCGGAGTCTCTAGACCTGGTCGTGTTGAATGATCCATGGTCAGATCCTACCTTTCCGAGCACCAATGTTAATAGTTGGATAGATCTGACTATATCTACCATAAAAGTATTTTATACTTTCAATTATTGGTGTGTCTCTGAAAAAATTAGCAACAGTGATCGTAACTTTATCTCTTTCAATATATCCACTTTTGACATTCCTCATAGTGGAAGGACTATTAGACTAACGGATATGGACCTGGATCGTTTTCGCGACCAGGTTGATTTGTCTCTTGGGGTTCTGAGTGAAGTAGTACTTAAAACTACTTCTGTAGCACATAGGCACCGAAATATAGTTGGTTAAGAGTCCTTGTGTCCAAAGTTTGTAGACGGTAAAAATTACTATTAGCCGACTTATCAAATAACTGTCAGCGGTATCTTTGTTTCGGGGTGCTGATTTCCGACAGTCGGCCGACTGTTGGATTAAAGGTCTCTTTCTAGACCTCAAAAATTACTATTGGCCAACGGTTCGAATAACTGTCAGAGGTATCTTTGTTTCTGGCCTGATTTCGGTACAATTATAGTATAAGGTATCCGTGGCAATTTTCTTTTTTATTCATTTTTTTTAAACCATCAATGAACAAACCAATTTTATTTCAAATCAACCCCCGCTTTTCAAGAAACATTGAGAGTTTATGGTATATTTTCAAAATTTAAAAATACGATATTCTATCCAATATAGGTAGAATAGACAGAGCAAATTTGGTCGTATTTATTCATTTTGATAGATTGATAGATAGTAGGGTACACGTCGGTAGTCTTACTACTTTTGGACTTAACTACGATTTACACAGTAAATGCAAACCGAGTAGAGGCAAAACGAGAAATACCCGGTTAGGTTGATTTCGTAATATAGGTGCGTATTTATGATTTTCTACTATTTCTGCGACGTTTCGTCGGCCAATAAAAATGAGGTGCATTAATCCGGCTATCGTCAAGTCCAAAATGGCTCTTTATATTCTACCTATATTGGATAGAATAACGTAATTTATGATTTTGAAAATATACCATAAATTCTCAATGTTTCTCGAAAAGCGGGGGTTTATTTGAAAAACAATTGTATTGTCCATTGATTGTTTAAAAAAAATTAAAAAAACAAAATGGCGACGGATACCTTATACTATAATTCTACCCTGATTTCCGACACATTTAACATTAAAATTTTAAAATTTATTATTATTATTATTTTATTTTTTGCTCAGATTACTGCAATAAAAAATAATGCATAATAATGAATTTTAAAATTTTAATGTTTAATGTGTAGGGAAGAAAATAAATATAAATATGGATACCTTTGTGGGCAAAATTGGATCAAAGATTTTGTGTTAAAAATTGGAGGAGCAGTGGACTATGATTTGAAAGGCGAAATGACGTCATTCTGTTGTTGACAGGAATATTTTTAATGCTTTAAATGAATTTGACATATTAATCAACAATAAAAATAATATATGTCCCTTTAAAGCTGCACATTTCACAAACTCTAAATTTTTTTCAGTTCATTGAACTGTTTTTGTTATAATTTATATATATATCAATCTAAATATATGTTGTGTTTATAAAGTTTATATTGACTCTTGTTATAAAATTAAAATAAACAGAATGTAACCAAAAATGATCCTTAACTAATTATTAAAAATTAATTTTTTGTCACGTAGGTCGTGCAGGAGGGATATTTGATACGTACATTTTATGATATGTAAATGACCTTGATGATATGGTTCAAAGTCATTCCCTCAAGAAGCTTTGAGTTTAGAAACTTAAATCCAGTAAGAACAAGTTGGCAAACTTGCCAAAATATACCACTCCTCGTAAGAATTATTCCTTGGGCGTATTAACTACTGGACACGGCACTCAACGATATTTCGCCATCTAAAGCGTCCTCCAAAAAAATGTTATCCCGGTGCTATCCTAACCAGTAGATTATTTTTAATTTTAATTATAAATATTAAAAATTTTATTGCATTAAACAAATTGCCAATATCAATAGAACAAAAAGCCAACTTTAGACCCAAAACGTTATTAAATTACCGAAGCAACAAAATGAGAAATATAAAAAAGAAATTTAAACTTATTCGAAAGCTCACGAAACGTAAAGTATACGTGCGAGAAACTATTTTATAGACAAAAACCAACCCATTGTATTAAAAGTCTTAAACAATAAAATTTATATGGAATAACAAAAGTTAAAGCGAAAACCAAATCGATAAGTGAAAGCACTAATAAAAACTGCGTGGGCTCATGACAGTAGGCCAACGAAGCCGATAAAAATCGTCGACATTAATTATCCCCCACATCATCAACAAACAAGAAAAATTACCACTACATAAATATTAAGAATGGCCGGTAGGCCATTCTTATTTAAGGGGTCAGCGCGATTTCGTATGGCTAAAATTAATACAGCCAAGCGCAGGAGAATCAATAGTTGGGTCGCTAAAATTTTTAAGACTTTATTTTAAGCGATTTTCATGCCCAGGAATCATTATTGTGGATGCCTACTTGCCTAGCGGGATTATTCTTACTGTCAACAATTATTGTCTGTAAGTACTACAATGAATATTAATGTATCAGCGTTGGTGTACAGTACAGAGATAGCCATACGGATTTGTTGCTACTGTCAACTTCAGCGAGAAACGTATTAGAATCCCGTCATTTAGCGAAAGTTAGTCGACTGTAGATAAGAAGCTTCGTACTGTAATGAGTTAGTGTACCATTTTTGACATGGAAGGCCAACTGATCAGCTCGTATCCAGTTTCCCGGAAAAATGCAAAAATCAAATTTTGTCCGTCTTCGAGTTAACGTTGTTTTTCGCACTTTACTCAAGAAATAATAAACCATTTCTTATTGGAACTTTATTTAAATTTCATTATTTATACATAATTAAGTTTTTTTAAGTTAAAATTATCATTATTGTAATTAATTTACTTGCAGTTGAATATTAATTAACATTTAACCACTAAGCCTTTGCTTCGTAGGGAAAATTAGCCGGTAGAACCCAATCATATGTTCTAGGTTAATAATAACGTATTTAGTAGTAACAGAAATAATTTTGTGGAAAGTGAAATTAAGTTTGAAGTTAATTTTGTTTTAACTCTTCCATAAGTTTTTTTTACCCAGCTGATTTTTTACAGAGTTAAAAAAATTAATAATTGAATTTTGATTTAGGTGTATCCATCTAGCATTGTGTAAATAATTTTGGGAATTTTAATTACAGTAATGAAGTATGGTAAATATTTGAATAATTTTCATAACAATAAACGTTTTGGGCATTCAAACTTAATCCTCCACCATTCAAGTACTGTTGATAAATGTGCTTACTTACACTAAGCGCGTTAGAATTGTTTTTAGTTTTTTAATCTAACATCTATTCATATTAATTGCCTTCGTGGCTATTTTCATTTACAATGTCTGTGTAGTGTACGTACGTGAAAGATTTACCAAAATTAGCTTATTTCCCTTGCTTACTAGAACCAGTTATACACCTATTATCTTGTTATCTAAGTCTTAATGGGAAAGTAAAACTCAATTTGACATAACCAATAATCATCATTATTTCAAAATGTTAAGTAAAAAAAATTAAGATAAAATTCAATATTTTAAATTACATTCAAAAATATAATAATGTCTGTTCAAAATATATTTAAAAATAAAACCTATTTATTTTCTAACTTACTGCTTTTATTTTCAATTATTAATTTTAGGCAAAATATGCCCTGTGAGGCAGAGCAAAGGGACAGCTATTAAATAAAAATGCTTTTATCAAAGCAGTTGGAAGGTTGATTTAAGGGGTAGTTCGGATCTATAAAGGCACAGATATTGGAAATGTTTTAGAATTAAAGAGTTATTTTTTGGAATTATTTTAAAAAGGAAAATACATTTCTAAAATAATTTCCATTAATTTTTTCTAACCTTTTATATATTTTAAAACCCTTTCCTTAAATTTGAGCCTTGAAACTGTAACAGTAAACTGATAAAATTAAAAAATTTAAAGGATTACGTGTAAAATTACAGCATTTAAATTGCTGAAACTTATTATAGAAACTAAACTAGTAAAAAAGTCATCAATAAAAGAGATTTGCAATCAATTTAATCAAGAAAGTTATTAAAGTTAACAGAAAATTAGGGTGCAGCTATAGAGCCTCTATTTTCACCTTCAACAGATGATATTATCTACCTATAGAGAGAGCCTGCAAGTGCCAAGAGAGCCATGTGTCTTGTCCTTTAGCTTAGAAAAGATAAGTCATGAATTTTCTTTTATTAAAAAGACTTTCAAGAGACCGTCTAGTCAATTTAAAATACGTAATTCAGTTGCCGTACAATTTGAACCCAAAGTTCCGACTGAATGACTTATATTCAACTAGGTCGTTCTTGAAAGTCCCTTTAACAATTCAAACCAGCTACTGCAGTGTAACTGCACACATTTCAGCAGGCCTTTCTAGAAAGAAATGTGGTCATTTTAATGTAACTGTAATGTCACTCTTTTTTACTACCAGCGGGTACTTGATTTTCAGTTTTTCATGATGCATGCCAAATTTAAATACTGATGTATAATTCTACTTTAAACCAGAAGTTTAAAATAATAAGTGCAGACTTAGATAGATAGAATTAAGTACATGTCTGTTTTATAAATTCATTAAATTCATTAAGATAATTAACTTAAATAGAAAGTTGCAAACTCCTTTAACAGTTTAATTTCATAAGTATTTATACAAAATTTTAATTTAACATATAAAACAGCATATTAATTAAGCTTATAATATTTTGCGAGTAGTAGTTTGAACCATAAAACTGCAGAATCCAGTTACGACAGCATAGCAGACGTCTATAAAGGGCTTCCACATTTGATATCTAAAATTTTCCTCTTGCGATAATTTCATTCAATGAAAAATTCCGTTTTTAGCGTTTTTGACCTAGAAATTTCCATTTTGTATCCCTCGCTCTTAATACTAATTTATATAGATATTCAGATTAATTCTGAAAATGAATCCAAATTTAAGGTTTTATTTATTATAAAATTACTTACATTTGAATAATTTTATATAAACTTATCCTCAAAATTATTTTAGATATTTAGATCGTGACTTTCATTACTTTTATAATGACCCTTTATTAAATTTCCACCGTTTTCCCTCCTAAATTGCATTATTCCCTTTTAGCGTTTTTAAAGGTTGAAAAATTCTGGAAAAAGGAAAAATTCCCCGCATATGGAAACACTGCGTCTATAGCATTGAAAATCAATACCAGAAAAAGCGTTTCAAAAATATGGTGCCTTATCAAGCAACATAACTCGGCTCAAAGTATGTTTTTTCTTTAATTTGTTTTTATCCCACAGCCCTATTTTATATCCATGGCGGCCGATTTTAAAATTCATTTTAAATATTTCCATTCGAATATACATAATCGGAACTTAACACGCGTACTCCTTTACAATTTAAAATTTTCTCAGTTTACTGTTACAGTTTCATGGCTCAAATTTAAGGAAATGGTTTTAAAATATATAAAAGGTGAGAAAAAATTGATGGAAATTATTTTGGAAATATATTTTGCTTTTTAAAATAATTCCAAAAATAACTATTTAATTCTAAAACATTTCCTATATCTGTGCCTTTATAGATCCGAACTACTCCTTAAATCAACCTTCCAACTGCTTTGATAAAAGCATTTTTTATTTAATATAATAATAACCCAACTAAGTAACAAGTTAATTCAAATACTTAGGAATCAAGAAAATACTAAAAGTTATCAACATTGTAGTAACAGATGCGATAAAAATATAAAATAATAACCCAATCAAACAACAAGGTAATTCAAATACTTAGAAATCCAGATAATGTCAATCCATATACCCACGGTAATGAAAATTGTAATAGAAAAACCAAACACCACTTACCCGCCTTATAACGCATACAAAAACCTTAAATGAATAGTGAAGGCTAAACAACAGCGCATTTCTCAAAATATAAGGCCAACGTAACTGCATTAATGGAAATGTATCACACATTTAAAGCCGATAAGAAAACACATAAAATAAATTACGAAGTTACGAGTAAAGTAAGCAAAACGAAAAAAGCGCGTTGTATACCACTTGAAATTGTATTCATAAATGACCCTTAACGGTTCAAAAGTACCTATAGACAAAAAACTAACTAAGTGGACCACCCACGGGTTCCACCCTTTAACCCTCTTATCTCTGCTGACTGCGCTAAAACAAGATTTGACCTTTAAAATTTCACACGTAAGCAAATGTAGACTTTAAAATCTATTAATATACTATTCCGCTTAATCTGAGCTTAAAATTTTCAATGAATCGTAACATGTATCGGTGGTTCTGTGGTAGAACACTTGCCTGTCATGCAGGAGGGCTCGCGTATACCGTGAACACCCTGCCATTTGGACGTTGAGACGTTTACCATAACCCTCAGCACTCGGTCCGTCCCAAAAGTCTAAGATTCTTCACGTACAATCACAATTCGCAAAAGAAAATTCTGGTACACCCAATGACAAAAAGAGGGCCCTTTTGGAAAAACCTTTTCCCTTATTCTAAGAAACAGCGTAAGCAGCGATTACACTTTGCTCGGAAAATGCGAACGCGTTGGCAGAACAGACAGACACATCCACCCACACCCACCCACACCCACCCAGTGGCGTAGCTAAGACCCGCGAGCCCCCCCCCCCCCGCAAAACAATATTCGGAATTTTATCCGGTATCTAGTATATACTTTGATATGAAATTAGGGGGCCCCTTAAGCTCCGGGGCCCCCCCACTGCGGGGTCTGCGGGGGCCTTATCTACGCCACTGCACCCACCGACAGACACGGTTACATATTCCCCGCGAAGAGGTAAAAATGTAGCCCTTGACATTTTAAGGTGAAATGGATTTGGACCTCACGCAAATTTGCCAATACAAAGCCGAAAAATTTGGGGAAAAACCAGAAATATTTCATGACAAATGACCCACTGCACGAGCTACGTACGTGACATTAAAATTTGAAATCTGTATTATAAATAGATTTTGACATATAAGCACTGGATAGGTTTTTGGGTTGATATTTTTAAATGAAATGGTGGTTTATGAAAATAACAGTGGCCGGCTAAAACTACTATTCCCTTTCCAAGAAAACTAGGTTTACACAAAATTACCATCAATTGGGTTTTAACATGAATTTATTCATTTTAAAATGAATAAATTCATGGTTTTAATGGTTCATCAATGATCTTTGGAAAATTTAACCCCATCAAATACACTAAAGTAACAACCCGGTTTTATAAAAATTATTCGATCCCAAATAAATCTCATGATTTAAAACAATTTGATTTAATGCATGATTAAAATAAAGATTTAATTCAACTGATTTTTTAAATCATTAAATATAATGTTTTTCAATGGCAGAATAAAAAATGCCCATAAATTGATCTAAAAAAATAAAATACATAGAATATCTGAGCAAACTAAAATATTGCATAGGAATAAATTTCATTAAAATTTAATATAATTCAAGGTAAGTGACTGGTAAAAGTAAAATATCCGTTAATTATACAGGAAAAGAATCGTTAATTGTATAAAAATCAATAAATTAAGAAAAAACAATTTAAATAAAAAAATAGATTGGTTTGATATTAAAAAAAAAGATTAAAAAGTGCGAGAGGAATTTTCCGACTTGGATGCTGTATCACTTTACGTTGTTTCTTCAATCGACTCTTTTTCTCATCTGTAAGTTGAACGTTCCAACGAAGTTCATTTATTATACCTAATAAAATCAACGCTAAAATAGCGTATCTATTTGCTAGATTGACGAAAACTTTTCTCTGTTTCGCGTTAAAAGTGCTCAAATATTTCAAAGAGTTCAGGTTTTTACAAACTAGTTTTGAAGTTCGTACGCTCATTTTGGAACGAAAATCGCGGGTTCTTCTCCCGCTTTGATTCCCGTTCGCAGCCCATATTCTTTCAAGTGTTTGGTTACAAATCGATGCATAAATAGCCGTACGTCTTCGACGAATTTGGTATTTGTTGGAGATAGATGGTGGGGTGGTGGAGTAGTTAGTATTTTCGCCTCGCAGCAAGAGTAGCCGGGTTTGATTCGAGCTTGTGGCACTGGGTGGAAGCACTGAACCACTCCTTCTGCGTAGAGTTTCCAAGTTATCTCCCCTCTGGTTGTAGGGGTTTTCCCTCTAGTTCTTCGGTTTCCCTTAAAATCAATACCGATGTGTTCCTTTGATGCGCACCTCGGATGAATAAATTGTTATTAGCTATTTCGCATAATAGGTCATCGAGAATAACGAAATTTCTAATCGCCGGATTAAAATTTTCAAGGTCTATCAAACTTTCGTGAATCTCGACTGTTGGATCATGTTCCAATACTGAATTAAATATTTTTTTTAATCAGCTAGGCTAATACCCAAGGCACCACCTTAGGCGTAAGTCGTCAAGCGACTTTTGAAGCCATTAATTCAGGTGGCCGGGTTACAATGCGTATAACCCCAAATTATTCCTTGAGTTGACGATGATACGCAAAACTCGCTGTGCGCGATTGCGTGGGTCCTGACACGAGCCCCGACGGGGCCGGCTCAAGAAATTTTATACACCCGGGCAAGGGGGATTTTTGGCGCCCCTTTTATTTTGAGACTAAATTAAACTATCCCCCCCGGTAAAAAACATAACCATGTCCATGTTATAAATTTACCGTTTTCATAAAAATAAATAATCCCTTTAATCACTTTCTCAATACTTTGTGTAAATAAGCAAAATACTAGTCTCAAATCCATGGGTTTAAAAAGAAACTTAGATCGTGAAAATATTCTTAACCCCAAACGTACTTCAATACCTAGGGTCCCTCCTACAGGCTACCACTCCTAAAAGCATATGTTTCATAATTACTCATAAGTATGCCACTAGCATTATTTCTTCACTAACGGTTTGTTTCACAGATATTGCGTCATACATACCCTTCGTAATATTTGATATCATATTTTATGTCATATTTGACGTCATCGAATCTCAAATGCCGATAATACCGTCGCCCAAATAGCTTTACGTCTGATAAACCGACGGCCATTATTTTAGTAAACAAACCGGTTTGAACAACCAAGGCTTGTGAGCTAAAATATAGTGTCAAGTTCTGCTAATGTAATTATTTTGCCAATTAATTAAGTTCTCGGAGACTCACGTTCTAAAATAAATTTGCATTGTCAAATAAAAGAAGCAGGTTTATTGGAAAAAATAGTTGAAATTCAGGTTGATCTTTTCTGGCGCATTTAAAAGGTTGGAGTCTTTGCAGATTCTTTTGAGCCTAGGCATAACTCTTCTAGGCTTGGTATGGGATTTAATAACGCTGGTGGAATATCCCACTTCGACTACTTATTTCATTTTCGGAAAGTGATCTCTGAACCGAACCGTATTGGTCATTTTCCTTTTATTTTTCTAAACTACTCAGTATTTAACTTCTTCCGCACAAACCGAGCGAGTTTATAAATTTCAATAAAGCTACATTGGGATGACTAAAATTCCGACGCAAAAAAATTCCTTCTCAATTTAGAGGTTTTCCATTGGCTTAAATAAATATGTTAGTAGCCAATAGTGTGATTCCCAAATTACTAGGATGAATAAAAAGGTTAAAATCTAACGTAGTCCACCTTTTTACTGGTTCGTGGTGAAACAAACCGTTAGTGAAGATTTTTGAATGGAATAAAGGTACAGTGGCATACTACTGAGCAATTATGTTACATATGCTTAAAGGTACGTCTCTAAAATATTCATATAAAGACAGGATATAAGCCAAATTCTCTTAAACCAAAGAATAACAAACTTTGTTAGTCCTGATGAACTAGCTCTATAGTCTGTATGAAACGCTTGGCCGGTTTTGGGCCTATTCGATAGAACGCTTTATTGCTTTAACAACTTAATTAAAACAGTATTTGGCGGGATTTTTTAAGGCCTACACTTAAGAACTTTTTTTAAGCTGTCGCTTTCTTTTCTGCTTCAACTGCTTCTCTTAATTTCCTTTTTTATAATCTTAATTCAATTCAACGTGTCTCTAATTAATATCTATCTAACTAAAACTATTTAACTGAAACTAATAAATGGCTTTCTGCGCGTGCGCGTAAAATAGAAGTGACTAACGCTAACCACGGACACACGACAGATTAAGGGGGAAGAATACAGTAAAAGCCTCTTTTTCGTTCAACGTTTAACAATTACATAATTGAATTATATTTTTATTATTAGGCTGAACCTTCCTCTAGTGCTTAAAATAATTTTGATAATTCTGTTCCTGTTTCTCGGCCTTTTCGAGTCGCACCGGGATCTCCGGTGCCAGTTGTGCCCGTTTTATGTGGACCGCTGTGTTCCCGTCGTTCCCCTTTAGGAGCTCTCTCCAAAGGGTATGACTCTTTACCTACGTAGGTAGGGTGTCAGTAGAGATGGCTCAAATATGAACATGTAAATCCAAGATGGCCGCCAAGATGGCCGCCAAAACACCCCCCAAAATATTTTCCAAAAACAAAATGTTTGTCCTTGGAAAAATCGAAAAACATATTTTCAATCTCAAATTTCACCTTGAAGATGATCTTTGACCTCGACGTTCGAACACTGTCTACCCCCCTAAGCCTCGGTCTATCACCCCAACAAGTTGGGACACGATCGGACAAGGTCGGCCCGAGATATCGGCGGTATTACGTAACCCCCCGATTACGTCAACTTATTTACTTTTGGTGTCACTTTTTTCGTTTTTTCGTTTTTTCGCCGTTTAAAATGCTAATTAGTTATTTGCGAGATGGGGAAACCTTCGCTTTATAGCCTTGACAAGTTTGTCTGTCACGTGATATCCAACTTACCCCTGTTGAAAATTAAACTTTATTTACTTTTTGGAAATAAATAAATAAACAATCAATACACATGGGGAAACGAATTCAAGACCTTCGCTTTATACCCTTGACAAGTTTGTCTGTCACGTGCTATCTAACTTACCCCTGTCGAAATAAAATACATATTTTAAAACACAACAAATTGCAATAGGCCTGATTGGTCAATATCCTCCCAATAACTTATGTTTTACCCCTGTTGAAATGAAACTTTATTTACTTTTGGAGATAATTAAATAATACAATAACGACATAATAAACAATCAATACATATTTTAAAAACACAACAAATTACAATGTGGCTGGTCAATATCCGCCCAAGATATAGCCCCTTATGTATAACCCCGGTCGAAATAAAATACAATTTAACTTACCCCTGTCGAAATAAAATACATATTTTAAAACACAACAAATTGCAATAGGCCTGATTGGTCAATATCCGCCCAATAACTTATGTTTTACCCCTGTTGAAATGAAACTTTATTTACTTTTGGAGATAAATAAATAATACAATAACGACATAATAAACAATCAATACATATTTTAAAAACTCAACAAATTACAATGAATAAAAGCGGTATTTATTTAAGTAATTGTTTGTTTTTATTTAAATTCAATTATTTAAACATTTTGCAATTTTTATTAAACTATTAGTTATTTAAATAAATATTGAAATATAGCCGAGCTTATTTTATTCATTAAAAAAAATTAATCGACTGCCGAGCACTAACTTTTGCAACTCGAAAGACTATAATTTAACACAAATGGTTGGCTGGTTAATTTTTAATAGTAAAATAATATATTCTAAAGTTGGAAAATCATTTTTAAGTTACATAATCAATAAAAATTCCAAAAACCATTTATAGAAAATAAATAAAAAATAATTAACTTTTTTAAATTAAAAATAGCAACATTGTAAATAGAATTTTCTCTGACAATACACAGTAAACGAACGGGTGTTTAACGGTGGCTAAATTAAAACAACATTAAGTTTAATAATTTTAATTATTTTCAAAATTAAACATTACTTACATTGATTGATATTTTTTTAACTTTATGTTGAACAGCGTTACCAGAAACACGCTCTATGAAATTCTGCCGGATTGCGAGCGATATCTTTAAATTCATAAATTATAATTACCTCTAGGATATAACTGGTTCAACATTCTATTGTATTAGCCTTGTAAAACTGATTTTATAACCACACCCTAATTATCGTCATGCGTAGAATTTATCAACTCATTACAACCTTGTAAAACTAGATTGGATTTTTCAACAATTTACTGTCACACTTTCAAACGCAAAAATCTTCATAAAAATCGATTTTACCCTTATCTTGTCAAATACATTGTAACACATCTCCGCGGTAAAACGATAAAATTACAAACCCAGATCACGTTTCGCCAGGAGACATTCAACAGAGCCAGTGAGAAGAAAAAACTGGTTTTTACAAACAACCGCTAGATATTAATAAAATATCAATTAATAAATCCTCTAATTTGAAAAAAATTGTAAATAAAAATGAATGTTTTTAAAAACAAAGCTTATTGACAATTTACTTTTTGAAGATACAATCGTTTATAATACTTAACAACTATTGATAATAATAGTAATAATAATAATAATACTTCTTTCGCAAAAGACTAAATGTATTGGTTACCAGGATATTGCAATAAATAAGATAAAAGAATTTACACCAATAAAATTATTTTTTAAACAATTGCAAATTAAATTATATAAACAATAAAGATTAACAAAAAAATCTCAAAATATGTACAAAATAGCCTATTTAATTAAGAGATAATTAGTAATATGAAAAAAATTAAAGGTTGTAAATATAGAAATATAAAAAACAAATTATAATGACACAAATAAATATAGTTATATTTACCTGAATTCGTAGAAGATATTTCTTTACTACGAAATTAGGTATCAGGTTTGAAATTCGGGCTAAAACTTGTAATTGTTAATTAGTATATTAAATAAATATAATGATAAATATTAACTAACAAATTATTTGATTTTATGCTGTTGTAATGTGTTTACGTTGTTAAAAGAGCGGTTTTTATGCTGAATTCCCCTACACATTTGAACAACAGCATCATTGCTAATAATGGAATGGATTTGGTTTTGAATATAAAAATGTTTTTAAATTTAATTATTAAAAAAACGTAAAAATAAATAAAAAACAGTATCATTTTTGTATTTTTATATTGTAAGCGTAGTTTCTATAAATCAATTATCTGTAAAAGCTTTTATTATAAATTAAGATAAAAAATATAAGAATCATTATTAAGATTTCACTAGAGTAAAGTGAATTTTCTCAAAAATACTTTTATCTTATATTAATAAATAATAAGTGTAACCTGGTACACTATCGAATGTTAATTATAAAACAATTTAATTTTATCGTATATGTTTTTATATAGAGGGAATTATTTAGTGTTTAAACAGGCAACGTAATTTGTTGAACTTGTGTGCTTTTTCGAACGTAGGTGCGCAACGGTCTTAGATTTTGTTATTCTAATAAAAAGAAAACTAAACATTAATTAACACAAATTATATTCTGTTTTCAATCCAAGGTATCAGATTTCGAACAATTTAGCTTAAATTATTATTTACTAATTAGACGACATGTTCTACAACCTGTGTCATATAACCGTTTTATTTATGGATTTCAGTTTAAACAGCAGAACAGTTATCATATTCCCAATCACAAAGACAATTCAACTGTTAAGTACAAAATAGAAATATTAATTGCAGAAGCATGTTCCTTAAAAAAGAGGATATTTAAATCGATTATTTTTTTATTTTAAACCTTAATTACCGTGTCATTATTAATTCTGTTACATTAACAATGCGCTTCTGATTTCACCTGTCTGTTATTAAAATTTAAATATTCGGTTTTTATGTTTGCAAAGCGAATTTTACATTTTCAACTAATGTTAAATATGTTAGGAATTCTATTTATAAAAATATTTTAAAAATTAATTTAAATTTTATTTTTAATATTTGTTAAAAAAAATTCAAAACAACCATTTACTTTCATTGAAGATATTCAATAATAATTATAATTTATATTAACCAAAACGAACTTTGCAGATAAAAAAAGGATGTTTATATATGTTGGTAAACAAGACAGCACAAACAAATATACTAAATTAATATTGAGTTAATTAAAAAATAAAATTAACTTAAACCAAAAACAAAAATAAGAATAATAATTTAATAGAAAAAATAATCAAAAGATTCATTAAAAATAAGTTTGAGCTCTATTAAAAGAAAAATTAATTAGTTTATAACAATTTAAATAACAATGTTATAAATTCCTCTATCCGTAAATAATATTTGTATCTGTTGTCAAGTAGTTGAGATTTAAATTTAAAAAAATAAGTTTGATATTTTGAAACAAATGTTAGGTTGATGTTCTAAATAAAATAGCCTTTGTTGAATATTTCAATTTGAATTGATTATGATTTTGTTGTTTTTGATGTATAATAATCATTGAACAATCGCTTATAAACCCAATATAATTTTCTTTATATATGTGCACGGTAACTTTCCACCAACTATTTTAATTTCTATTACAAACATTGAAGATTTAAACAACATTAGCAATTGGTGGCTCAAGGTTTTAAGATAAATAAATAAATAAATAATAATCAGCTAGGCTAATACCCAAGGCACCACCCTAGGCCTAAGTCATCGAGCGACTTTTAAAGCCTTTAATTCAGGTGGCCGGGTTACAATGCGTAGGAGGGTGGTGGCCAGCCCTTCACGGCAGCCAACAGCTCCCTACACTTACTATTACCGTTAACCTCAACATTACAACCATTTTTCGTTCCGAATACAAGATCTTTACGACGTTCTAATTCTATAATAAAGAAAATCTACAATTAACGTGGAAATTGTAGATATCCTTTCCAATACCAAGATCCACATTTGGAAAAATTATAATTTTATTTAAAATCTATTTTTTTGGACAAATATTTCCGTCATAGTCCTACAAAACTGTTAAATGTACACATAAGACAAGAAAATTTACACTTATACGAAATGTTTATTATATTTTCTACAAAAGCATGTTTGGATGTATTATGCAATAACCGTATGATTAAATCTTATAAGAATTATCGCGATGTTTAGTGTTATTTAAAACTTTGAATGCTTGAATTAGTAAAATATTTCAAACCAGGCAAGAATAAGTTCCACTTAACCGAGAGAAGAGTATATGAATCGCAAAACACAAAATACTGTGATGTTATCATGTTGCCGAGCTTGTTCACCTTGGTATTAGGTATTATTTTTACGGTCTGTTATTGAACGTTTACAATTCACTTCTCTGTGATTCAATAGGATTTATTGACCATCGCCTTGATTAATGTGTATTGTATGTTACAATTATTACAATCAGTTAAATTTATTCCGATAGTTGGATTTACCACATACTATACAAATAATCCTTTAAAGTTGATCATAGCAAATTTAACATATTAATAATGGTGTCCTAGGTAAAATATTTACATTCCAAAAGAACATTATTAGATAAATAGACCAAGCTTAAAGACCATTTTCAATATAATAATATATCAAATGGGCTTTGAATTTTGAAATGTAAAATATATTATAACAGATTTGACATACTATGAATTACATTATTTTTGCGGTATTTATTAAGATAATAGTAGAATATCGCATTAGGAAACATTTCCATAATTTTAGTTTTAATGTAGTATGAGATTGTCAATTTAAAAGTAACAGTCGATCAGTTTGATATTTAAGAACATTTTGCAAATTATGTGATTATTAAATTTTAGAGTCATTCCAGGTGAGATAATATTAAATTATTTTAGAATAAAGTCTTTATCTTTCAAGATTTACTGGTTCTATTAAATACCATGGAACAATGACAACATTTTTATCATCAGAGTAAATCAATCCTATTTCTTTTGAAAGAAATTGTGCACCCTTTTGCAAAATAGCGCAAATTAATGTATCTTTGTAGCGATAAATTCTATATTATTAGTGATTTGAAGAAAAAACCCATGGACATTTTCATATAAAATGGGTAAATTTGAATACATTTCGGCTAAATCAAATTAAATTGGGTAAGTTCTTATATTATTGGATTAACTGAAATTATTATGATTGACTTGATAATAAATTGAAAACTTTCGAATACATTTTGGTAAATTCTTGTAAAAAAATGTGTGTGGAATATATAAACCTTACGAACCACCATACAAGTTACAAGCAAGTGTTTTGATAGGTCACAAAACGTCAAACATCAAAGAAATTGGTAAATTATATAAACGGCAAAACTGACAATCATACATAGAATTATACAAATAATTTCAATCCTTATGTGCAAAGATTTATTGAAAAGTTACTCCATCGGATGATATTACTGAAAGCACCCGAATCCAATTTCTACAGGGTTAACATCCAAGGAAAAATTTAACGAATTTTTTACACAACGCTATCAACATAATGAAAAATTGAAATTATTTAGAAGTTTGTAAACTTTTGAAATTACTTTGAATAAATTTTTTTTAAACCTTATCAAGCTGGCTTATTTCATATTTACTAAACATTTTGGCTGAGGCAAGGAGGTTTGTACTTTTTTACAGACAAAAATACATTTAAAAAATCGAGATTGTTAATTTTGTGCGACATTATCATTCGTCTAACTTGTTTTCCTCGAGAACGGTGTAAATGACTAAAAACTATGCAAAATTGGTAGTTTGAAATGTTTTTCGTGACAGTGTGCTCAATTCGTGTAAGACTGTTTTATAAAACTTGAAACTATTGCGAAAATATAAAATTTGTTAAGTAGTAAATTTATGAAATTTTGTTTTAATAAATAGTTATTTAAATGTGATGACAGAGAATACATTATTTATTTACAAGCTGAAAACACTTTTTAAATATTGTACGTCATTTAAACAATGATCCATTAATTCCCTTACGTCAAATGGGCAATAACCTATAAATTGATCCAAAAATCTTCTTCCACTTGATAATCCTGTGAAATACGAAAGGCAGCGTAGATTTCTACGAAATCACAGAGTGCGTCTCGCTTTTCCAGTGGATTATAAAACACTTGAAATTTCGAAAAATTATCAACCAATACAGAAAACATTTGATTTACAGCAAACATGCTATTTCTTAACAGATTTAACTGTTCATCTATACGCAGTTTAAATTCGTCTAAAGCTATGACTTGCACTCTACTAAGTGAAAAACTGGTTGAATAGTTCATTTCGTATTCAAGATACTTTTGCGTAAAAGGTAATAATGACCACATAAATTTTCCACCATCGGAAGACACTTCAAAACTGTGATGGAAAGTACAATCGGAATAAGGATCAACGATCGGAATTGGCAGGTTAACTTTTTTTTTTGATGTAGAGCTTAGATTTTCAATAATTGAAGACCATGATTTTGTGAGGGCGTCCCATGTTTGCAAGGAAATGATAGTGCTTTGGTTCCCATTGGAAATGTAAATTCCGGGCTCTTTCCGAAAAATTGATACTGTTACAACTTGTCGACTGTCCGACCTAAATTTTAAAGATACTGCAACAACAAAAAACAATTTTAAAACCATATAAGTTATTTTAAAAATACAAGTTTTAACGTACCCTTTTTAAAAACCATTGTGTATTTAATGAATTCTTCAAGAGAAATAGTACCAAAAATCCACTTTTTTGTGATCAAAATACACAAATTTTGCCGAGTTAATTAGAAATTCCACGTAACGGTTATAAAACACAGTAAATTTAGTTCTAGCTAGATCGAATAAAACGTGCAGGAATGTTTTAATAGAGAGCGTTTCTCACCGTTCTTCCTTATCGTAAGGCTTTTTCTCCCGGTATACCCTGGAGTTGATGCGCGTAACGTTTTCCCTCACGCTAAGATAGCCCGCCGGCTAAGACAGTTGGGGAAACTCCGCCTTGATGAGGGTTGTTTTATCTGATTGTTTAGTATGTAATAGTATTATGTAAATTTATAACGCTACCAAGAAAAAACGGTTTTAAATGTGCGGTAGATGGCCAAGTCAAATAGCGATTTATAATCCTCCTGTATTCATCCATACAACATATTATAAATATAACTATTAAAATATAACTTAACATTTTTAAAGACAATACAAAAGTAAATTAATTAAAATTTTAAAAATGCAGCCGATACATTTAAGCGATCGTACAAAATAGTAAGAAATCAATTACACGAAACATCGTTAATTTGTTTGATTTATAATACATTTTTAAGACTCGCTTTTACTGTCTGCTACGTTTTACAGTCTGTGAGGTTGATATGTTAATTGTTTGGGTTTTAGTTCTTTAACAATTAATCTAGTTTACATCTAAAAATACTACTACCTATATTGGCATTTCGGAAGTATATTTTAACGTGTTGAATGTAGAGTATAGAGAGTGTTGTAGTATTTTTCTTCCTACGTGACTACACCGGAAACGTCTCTGTGTTATTCGCTTTAGTAATCAAGCCGACTCTGAACATATGTTTTACTCTTTATTCTACGAGGTTTAAACATACACCATTTCAGTACATTCTTAACTTATTCCATACGCTATTTAAAACACATGCGATAAAGATAACGAGGAAACAAGTTAACTCTGAACATATATGTTATGCTCTATACGTGAAGGATGTTGTAAGCTTAAATTCATAATGGTTAATGTGTAGTATTTTTCTACCTTTTTACATTTTATAGTATTTCTTTATCTATATTTGTGTATCGGAAATGTATTTTAACGTATCGAACGTAGAGTAAATTTTTTTTATATTTTCTTTATATATTTGCGTATCAGAGTTGTGTGTTGTCGTATTAAAAGAAGAAAAAGGAACTTTTCATAGTGTTATTCTACCTATTTACATATCGGAAATGTATTTATATTTTACCGTATTTAAAATATAGGTAATTGTTTTTATTGGCTTGACTTAAATAAAGCGTGAAAGTTATTAGTTTCAAAATGATATTTACAAATCTTATCCACACAAATTTAATTTAATTTTAATTTTAGTGTTTTATAGTATCTTTCTGACTATATTTGTGTATAAGAATTATATTTTACCGTATTTAAATAGTAATAAAAGCGAATTGAAAGTTTGAAGAAAATATGAATTAAGTTCGTAAATAAAATCCTTTTATAGTACTTTGAAGGACTCTTAATACGTTTTCAACTTGAATAAAATTAAAAACAATAATCTAAGATACCCTTTAAAGTTAAATTCCTTTAGCGTTTATCAGTAAAACCACTTTAAGTATTTTTTCAATCCTTATACCTATATTTACATATTGGAATTGTTACAAAAGGTTCTTTTAAACGTAACTTAGTACACTAATTAAGTATTTTTAATTTACCGTAATTAAAATATAGGTAAGTGGTTTTTATCTTATTTTATACCTACGGAAGCGATAAATAAATTAAAGCAATAAATATTTGGAGTTTGGAGATGGGTGGAAAAAAAAATAAGGCTCTTCGTTTTTCCAACTGCTTTTCTGATGTACCCAAAAATGGACCAAAATAGACCAAAAGTACCCTTAAAACGACCAAAGTCGCCATTTTCGGCCCTATGTACCCCATTTCGGACCAAAAGTACCCCAAACTGGACCTATTAGCTTTATTGTAATGTTAAACTCCCATAGAGATTCCCCTAAAAGAAAAAAACTTGCGGTCCAATTTTGGGTACATGAATTATTTCGGAGAGGGAATCCATGTTTTAAATTCAAATTAACCGCGCGCCCGGGCAATCCGCGCCTCCCAGGTTATCCACGCCTCCCAGGTAATCCACGCACGCGCGCGCTATCTTCCTGCCTAGGTTATCAAGTATCATACAACTTACATAATTTTCACTTATTTCGTACGATAAAACGCGATCGAGATATTCGTTTTAAGAAATACTCGTGAGATTGGTTAAAGTGTCAAGCATACTACAATGATATTAAAATGAAGTTTAAAAATATTTCCATTCTACTTTAACAACGAATATTCAATGACGTCAAAACACTCTTAAATTCAAATTAATCGCGTCCCCCAGGGTAATCTGCGCACGCGTCCCCTAGGTTATCAATTTTTACATCATTTCAACTTATTCCGTACGATAACACTTGATAAGATATACGTTCAAGTATCTTTCGAGATAAGCGTAGATAAATGAACAATTTGGCCTGGACACAATATGTTGATATACGAAAAAACAAATCGTCGCGAGAAATACCCTAAATACATTGACTTTTCGACGATTTTACCCCCATTTCACTCCTTAAATCCCGGACCCCGATCCCGAACCTGACCCCGTCCCCGGGGTCGGAGCCTCGCCATCACTTTCCTTCTACTTCTTGCGTTTTCCCATTTCAACTGTGATATAATAAAAAAAATTTACTCTCAATTAGGTTTTTACAGTGATATTATACAGCTCAATCGGGCCCACTACCTGTTGAAAAAACAAGGTCAACAAATAACTTAAATTTTGAAAAATATTAAATTCCTCAAGGTTAGCAGGTTTGTGTATTGATGGGGGAAAGCACATTCCAACGATACGAACACCCTTTTTAATATTTAAAAAGTACATGTATTTACGATAAATTTGTATTATAATTAAAGTTTAATAAGGATTAAAATAATTACAAAATATAAATTATTTTTGAGACATAATTATTTGATTAATCATTTCTAAAGGTGATTTTAAATATATTATATTATGAAAAAAGATTTTACCTTGACTTATTTTTATATAACTTGAAATCTTCGGGGTTTTTAATTTATGATAATACTAATATCTACACATACAACATTTGTATAAAAAACTTGAATTATACCTTTAATCATTAGAAATATATTCGCCGTGTAAACGAGAGAGTTGAATATTAAGAAATACAGTTTTTCTTCAATTTTGGAGATAAAAGTATGTTATTTAGTAATTTTAATATTCTTTAATTATATTTTTTTAATTATTTCTTCATTTTATATAGTGGACGAGAGTTCTTGCAGAAATTTGTTAGAAAGAGGTTCTGTTAAAGTACAAAAAGATGGTTTTATTTGTTGTCCTTATTGTTTTGGATATACTGAGTCGTTAGAAACCTATGGAGGACTCCTATATTATTGTTGGAATAAACAATGTCGATTTTACTACCAACCTGTTGTTTTTAGACAAGGCAATTGTTTATCAATGCGAATTCCATCGGATGCATTATTAATCTTTCCTCAACATTTAATTTGTATAATATGTGGTGTAAGAGGAAATTGAAGACGTTCGAGAGATACAGATTGTATAGAATCCGAATATAGTTCGGTATGTATTTATCCTCAATCTAAAAAAAACACTGTGTATAAAATGAAATAAATCTTTTTTTATAAATATTTCTTGTATTATATATAGAAAAGTTACATAAACAACAGAGCAATACAAAATAAAATTGAATTTTTTGAAAAAAAACCGTTTTTTAATTTCACATTAAATATATACAACGTTTGTTAGAGCAACCAGTTTTTTTTTCTCTTTATAACGGGGCTCTGTGGAATGTCTCCTGGCAAAACGTGATCTGCGTTTATAATTTTATTGTTTAATTCAATCTGGCGCGGAGATGCGAAAGTTGGGAAAAAATAGAGTAGGATCAATGATGCCAGATGTTAATAAACATTTTTGCGTTTAATTGATATAATTAGTCAATTGTTGAAAAATCCAAACTAGTTTTACAAGGCTGTAACTGTAGTTGATAACGTTTACACGTGACGATAATTAAGGGTGGGTATCAAATTACTTCTACCAGGCTAATGCAATTGAACCTGTTCTATCCTAGAGGTAATTATAATTTATGAATTTAAAGATATATAGATATTTTTTATAGTTCACAATGCGGCAGAGTTTCATAGAGCTTGCTTCTGGTAATGCTGATCAACAGAAAGTTAAAAAATTATAAATCAAAGTAAGTAATATTTAATTTAAAAATAATTAAAATTATTAAACTTAATTTTGTTTTAATTTAGCCACAAATAAATACCCGTTGGTTTACTGTGTATAATCATCAACCAATCAAGCCCATTGTAAGGTTTTAACATATTAATTAATTGTGTATTGATTGTTTTTGATTGTTTATTATGTAATTAGTTTATTATTTAAAAAAAATAGTTTTATTTGATTTTGTTACTTTAGAATGTATTGGAGTACTATTGAAAACCAATTTCCCTGATAAAATTACACCTTTGTATTGCAAATGTTAAAAACATTGTATCTCCAAAAGTAAATACATTTTATTTTATTTATTATAAACAAAATTGGCTATATCTCAGGTGGATATTGACCAGCGCCATTGTAATTTGTTGTGTTTTTAAAATATGTATTGATTGTTTATTATTTATTTATCTCCAAAAGTAAATAAAGTTTCATTTCAACAGGGGTAAAACATAAGTTATTGGGCGGATATTGACCAATCAGGCCTATTGCAATTTGTTGTGTTTTAAAATATGTATTTTATTTCGACAGGGTAAGTTAAATTGTATTTTATTTCGACCGGGGTTATACATAAGGGGCTATATCTCGGGCGGATATTGACCAGCCCCATTGTAATTTGTTTTAAAATGTGTATACATAGTTTGCACCGAAGGGAGGGGCCTATGGTCTCCAAGGAAACTGGGAGGGCGATCAAAAATTCAAACCATTTCGCGCGTAGCTACTAAATAGGTAGCCATTTTGTTGGTAATCTCGTCAAAGCGACAAAACGTACGAAAATTAGATTTATGCTTTCAAATTTTAAATGGGTCCTAAACAAAGTCAGATAAGATTCTAAGGCCGGGTTATTTAAATAAAATATCAAATTACGACAGAAATATCTACGAAAAGAAGTTGACAAAGCTTATCAAAGTTAGGCCTTTGCGGTCATCCTTTTTACAATTACCTTCGCTATCGAATAAAATAAACAATTTTCGCTCTCCCTTGGTAATTGAACAACTCGAACAATTTTTAACCAGGCAGATAACCATTTTTAACGTGAAACTAATTTCTTAATCATTTGAAAATAATTAAAATCCGCAAACAGACGATTGAAACTGTTAACCCTCCCGTTTTACTAAGAAATCTACACCGGCAAAATGGCGGCATAGAATCGTTCATTCTAGCTCAAATTAAATATTTATTCTTGGTTCTTATATCTATACTTGGAACTGCGTCATTGATGACGTAGGGATGCAAACTATGTATTGATTGTTTATTTATTTATTTCCAAAAAGTAAATAAAGTTTAATTTTCAACAGGGGTAAGTTGGATATCACGTGATTGGGTGTGGCCAAAAGTTGCCAAGGATATAAAGCGAAGGTTTCCCCATCTCGCAAATAACTAATTAGCATTTTAAACCGCTAAAAAACGAAAAAAATAAAAAAGTAACACCAAAAGTAAATAAGTTGACGTAATCGGGGATGTTACATATTACCACCGATATCTCGGTTCGACCTTGTCCGATCGTGACCAAACTTGTTGGGGTGATAGACCAAGGCTTAGGGGGGGTAGACAGTGTCGAGGTCAAGGATCATCTTCAAGGTGAAATTTGAGATTGAAAATATGTTTTTCGATTTTTCCAAGGACAAAAATTTTGTTTTTGGAAAATATTTTGGGGGTGTTTTGGCGGCCATCTTGGCGGCCATCTTGGATTTACATGTTCATATTTGAGCCATCTCTACTGTTGTCGGCTGGAGTTGCTATAGCATCCACTCTTAATCCCACGGCTGTGTGCGAAGTGAGGATTGGTCCACCCATTGCTGCACCTTCTGCTGGGTTGAGTGGTTTGCGTCAAAGGTGCAACCATCAGTAGTAGGGTACTACTATCCGAGGGGCTAACCACTTCCCGTAATCGGTGTTCACCCTAACTGTAATCTTCGGTAATCTTTTGAACTCATTTGTAATCCCGTAATCATTTGTAATTTTCGTACTCATCTGTAATCACGCGTATTCATTGGAATTACCCCGTACTTAATTACTCATCTGTAATCATTATGTTCTCATCCTAATCATTCTGTACTCATCGTAATCGGTCTGTACTCATCGTAATCATGTGTACTCATCTGTACTCATTATTGATTACGTAATTGGTGTACAGGCAAATTCTTACTGGCTAGCCCCTCGCTGGATTTGTCACCTGTCCGGGCTTTGGCACGCTGGCGTAGGGCACTATGATGATAGGCTTCCGGTGGTATGGCTCCTGTTGCTAGGTACACCGGGCTAAAAATTCTGACACCCTTCTATTCTTGTACTATCGCCCAACCACTTTTTCTTCTTCATATTATATACCCTGTTTTATAATGAAAATACCAGGAAAATGCTTTATCCGTCAGAACTATGCACCGTAATTTTATGGTTTATTTACTATTGTAAAAAAATAGTCGCAAAAAACGTTCATTGACGATGTTGGACATTTTGGTTGGTAAAACAGTTTGTATTTCCAATTAGCTAAAGATTTTTCAAATTATGTTATGCTTTCATTAAAATTTTTATAAACAAATCCGATTCTTGGTAAACCAAAAAGGCTCACAACTCAATTTCGGCGCCCCTCTCAAACCGGCGCCCCGGGCAGTTGCCCGGGTTGCCCGGCCCTTGAGCCGCCCCTGAGCCCCGTGAAAGGATGTATCATGAAAGGGTCCATTTTTGTAAATGTGATAAAAAATAATGAGCAGGGTTTTTAATAAGATTCTTTTTATTGATATTTTTTAGCAATCTTCCGTGTTATACAATAAAAGCCTAAATATCATCCCGAAAATCCTCGCTTAAAAAGGGGTTATTCCCGAATAAATTATTTGTGCCATGGCGTCAAACAAGTTCACATCTAAATGGGAATACCAATCTATCAAATAACACTCATGTTGTGAAAGGTGATCAATATCACAACCTTCGCAATGCTTATTTACGTAATACGTAAGTTCGTTTAGTACAGTTTCTTTAATATTGTTAAAGACGCGTTTGACTTCGTTGTGATAGATCCTCTTTTACAAATCCTCGCAATTACAAATTCGGAATGAAGATGTACGGGAAAATAAATCTCTTTACATAGTACTCGTTAGTGTATTTTTTTACTTAGTTCCTATTCTGGGCAATATAATGGTATATTTCAATCACTTTTAATCATTTTCATTAAAGTTAAGTCTATTTCGTTCGTCGTAAATATTTCACCTTTTCCTCGATAGAAATTTCTCTCATCTCGATTCCCATCTTGAAGAAGGAAGAACGAGTTTGTTACTGTTATGAATTCCAAAATCCCTCGAGGTAATGAGGAACGCTGAAAAACTCATTCATTTAGGTATTGTTAACTTCTGGAGGGGCCCACTTAAGATTATTATAAAAGTTGAGGTTCGTATGTCTACACTCTTAAAACAGTTGGGTTAAAATCTACCCAAAATGATTTATTTTTTTAACCCAACGCTGGGTCAGTATTTACCCTACCCTTTTTTGGGTTATTTTAATTTCAAACCAGAAATGGTTAGAACTTGCAACCCAAAGTTGGGTTGCTAAGTTTTAACCCACAGTTGGGTTACAAGAATAACATAAACTGGGTTATTTTTCGTAACCCAAAACTGTGTTAATATCTAAAACAACTCATTTTGGGTTCCAATAATAACACAATTTGGGCTCTTTTTTAAACTGAAACACCCCATTTTGGGTTGCAATAAAAACCCATTTTGGGCTTTTATTTACCCAAACCACCCATTATTGGTTACAATAATAGTCCTATTTGAGGTCTTTTTTAAATTTTATTCCATAACTTTGTTAATATCCCATCAATAACAGCCCAATTTTGGTAGCCTTACAAAACAAAACTGAAGCAATCCATATTTGGGTTACAAAGGGTTTCCAGCCTATATATAAAATATTCATAATACTGTACCTGTATTTACTAACATTAAGCTTAAAAATATACTCATTTAGTTTATATATACCGAAACTTTATAACATTCTTGGTAAAAAATTAAAAACTATCTCTGATTGACCTAAAACAACCCTTTCTAGCCTAAACAGGTATAACCTAGCCGGTTCCTCTATCCTTTGTGCATACAATCAATAAATACCAAACTCAATTTAAAATTTTAACTCAACAGTACAAGTATGTTACAATTTTTTAAGATACCTGTATTTTACCACAACTTTAAGCAAAATAAAAATATTAGACTGTGGTAAAACCAATTAAAAATTGTTTATTACAAAACTTAAAAAACAAAAGGAATTTGACTTAAAACTGCTTTTTGCTTCACAAATAGAGGTATGGTACTGAATTGATTTTTCAAAAACATTTACAAAAGTGTTAGTGTGGGTAATATCCATAAAAGTACCAAAACATCAGTTACTTTTACAAGGGAAAGTAATAAAAAATTATCATTTTTAAGAGCAGGATTTAACTAATTTTACAAATAGTAAAAATCAGTTTGAAATAGGTCAGAAATATAGGTATGATAAAGAAATGATTTTTCAAAAACATTTATAGAAGTGCTAGTCTTTGGAACGAAAAAACATTTGTGCGCTTTATACATATAATAGTTACAAGTTTTACCATTATATCGTCAGACTTGTAAAAATCCCTGAAGAAGGAGGAAGAGTTCCTCCGAAACGTTGGATGTTTTAAATAAATTGTGAATTTAAAACTGTTGAAGTCTCTTCTAATTTAGTTTTTTTTTTCACAATGTGCTTCTCTTCTCTTCTGTCAGGGCCGGATTAACGCTATGGGGGGCCCTGTGCAAAGTAGAATTTGGGGCCCCCTAAAAAATTCAGACCTTACTTTTTGACTTGAAATAATAATATTAAAAAAAATGAAAAAACATTTATTTCGAAGATGGGGGCCCGTTAAACTCGGGGCCCCTTTGCCATGGCACACTTGGCACATGCCTTAATACGGCCCTGTCTTCTATGAATATTAGATTGACTATAAATCTCTTTGCGTTTGATCATTTGGCAGTTTATCGCAAAGAGGTCATAAACAAACAAATATTCTATGAAATATTTTTGTATTAGAAATTACACCGTTGAATTACTTACTACCACGTAGCGAATGTGTTTTTGTTCGATATAGTGTACTTTACATCTTACTTCTAACTTTTTTGAAAACCCTCAGATATTCAGCCCCATTCGCTACTGAGCTTACAAAAAATAAGCATTTTCAACTACAAAAATTAAATTTTTTCAAATGGTTGGATAATATATTTCATCTATGATTTTAAGTTAATTTGGTTAGGGTTGATTATCATATTCAATAATTTTAAGAAGACCATACGTCTAATTCCACGATCTAGGCGTATTTGGTAGATGTAATAGTTTACTTAAAAATATATTATAGACCGCAATCAATTGTGCATAGGTCTATTTATTATTATTACTACTTTTTGTTATTCTGAACTTAAGCAACAATTAAGCCTACCACTTTGAAGCATGCATGTATAGGCTTATTAGGGAAATAACCTTGAATGGACCTGTTCATGGATGACTTTTACCCTAAATATTTATAATGAAGATGCTGCACAATATAGTCTTTAAACTAATTATCTTGACCATAGAGTATACTCTATGTCTTCACCATATAATTGAAAGAGTAATAATGAATTAAATCAACATTCACCCACTCGAAAAAACGCTGCTTTCGCGCGAAAATTATGGCGTCGTGCGACGTCATAATTAATATTCCCACGAATTTTGTAACTCAATTTTCGGTTGTAAGAACATGTGACCCAAAATTGGTTAATAACAACCCAGAATGGGTTTAAAAAATAAGCAAAATTTTGGGTTAGACTTTTCGACCCAGTTTTTTGACCCAGAACAAAATGTAAGAAAAACCATAACCCAAAACTAGTCAATTTTAGCCATTTCTGGGTTAAAACTAAAACGACCCAAAATATTTAACCGAACTGTTTTAAAAGTGTACACTAAAGGGCTACGCCGGATGTACTTTTACTCAAGTATGATCAAACCTGGTTTCCATTAGATCCAAGTCGTGGAATGCTCTAACGTTCTGGAGATTACCATGCAGTCATTACCTTCGAAGCATCGATATAACTCGCTAAGCAAGAACTTCATCGGAAGGTTGATGCTTAATGCTCTAGGAAGAGAAGGAGATCGCTAAAGGGTCCGTCGATGATGGCCCCGTCGATGATGGCCCCGTCGATGATGGCCCCGTCGATGATGGCCCCGAGAGAAACGTCGCCCAAGTACCAAATATAGACGGATTTGTGTGGTCACGTGTGCAGAGTGTATAACCCCACTACTCTCCCATCATATGGGCAATTGTTTCATTATTATTATTATTTAAAGATAAGTCACAATGTATACATAGTCCATACGATTTTAAATATATAAAAAATCAGTTCATTTCCAATTTAAAAAAATCTAAAGCAAACGGAAAGCCTCCATAATACTTTCTTAAATAACGAAACGTTTAAATTAACAAATACACTGTACATTAATTATTATATTGAACGATTAAATATTTAGGTAATAGTATAGCTTTTCCCGTAATTTTAAAGTGAATTTTAAAAACTCACTTCTTTGAAATAGCCAGAAATTGATGACAGGTTAGAAGCTTAATATTTAAATTTGAATTAACCATATTGTAATTGGAAACATTAACTTTCTTTATTAATTAAAGGAACTTAATTTATAGAGACAAAATGAAGTAGCTAGTTTCACTCGAAAAACGAAAGGCGAGTTTTCTTAAATTGTAACAATCAAGGAAACCAGATAATATATTCATGATAGCAAAGTATATAAAGCCACATCTATAGCGTCTGTTTTCATGATTCTTGGAAGATATTCTCCGCCCAGAAGCGAGAGCCTGTGATCCTGTCTCAGTGTCTTCCCCGGCCACAACCGGAAAAGAGAGCAAAGTAAGAAAGGGCGTTTCTATCAGAAATCGATCAGCGAACAGGCTTCTGAATTCTTTTATTACCTGAACACATTTCTTAGAATAATAATTGATAAAAAACGCACGAAAGGTGGTAATTTAGCTGGAAAATATTTAAAAATCAAGCATTTTTAAATCCTTTTGCTATGATTGGAAGTATTTAAGTGGATGCTCCTACTTCGAAAAGATAATTGGTAAACAGTTGAATCCACACTGTTCATTTCCAAATTGCGGTAAAATGGATGAAAACCATACTACTTAATGAACCGAAACATTTACCGTCGCTAGAACAGAAACCCTTTCAATGGCAATACGTAACTCATGTTTTTAAATGTAGCGACATATCTTGATTAGAAAGTGTCTCTTTAAATAAAATATTGATTAAGTGCAACACCATAAGTCTGACTTTTAGGATCCTAACAGGCAAGGGAACTCAAATTGGATATCGGAATCCGTGGTATTCTTCACGTAACTGCTTGATCAATATTCAAAACACTTTGTTGATTTTACAAAAATCTTTCTATCCACTCAATATCAATCAGGTCATGTCGTGCTCTTTCCATATTTATTAACGCCTCGAGAGCAAGATTTCGATCGATATCCCTCTCGATCTCGAACGCTAAAATGCAAAAATGGTATTCTCTAACTTTTGAGCCTCGATTTGAAGTCGGTCTCTATGGGGTGGCAGCAGTCGACTTCATTTCGAGAAAGAACCTTTCATTTAAATAACGTGTTTCTTACCGCGTTGTCATCTTTAAATGATTGATTTTTATTGCGAAATAAATAAGCTCCGATCATTTACAAATATATATGTAGAAATTGAAATTAAAATTGAAAAAACATAAAATGAAAAGCGACATATGGGGTTTTAACAACAGTTTACCTAAAGAAAGAATTTGGTTATACCATTTAAATATAATTGGGCTAATTGGTTAAATAGTTTTCCCAATTTTGCGTTCAAAAAATTAAAATGGTGGAAAAGTATAAAACACAGAATTAAAAGAATAACAATGAAATATACTTAACCAACAAACATTCTGAAATGGAAACACTATATGAAATTTAGGAGAAGGACACTTTACCTTAAGTAAAGATAATTATTTTGCAAAAACCTTTGGAATCTCTCCAGCAAGAATAACAAACTGAAGCTAGGTTGACCCATGCTCATATCTGCCAGAAATTATTCTCACTTTCCGCAAATGGAACGTTCGAAGGAAATAAATCTATAGGTTTCTGTTGGAAAAGAAGATTATTTAAAAACCAAAACTCCTAAATAAATGTACATGCAAATTATAAATTATTACAATCACCTCTTTGTTTTGATTCTGTACAGGATAGCTCGACGTATCTTGCTATCCTCCCAAAAATATCAGAAGACGGTAAAAATAAATGTAAAGGTTATATAGCCAAGAATTAATTATTAGATATATACTTAAGAAATGCAAAATCGCCAGGTATTAACGGAATAACGAACGCGTTCTATAAATGTTTTCAGACTTTTATAAGCGATGTATACTTTTACTACCAAATATCACGAGCTCCTTTTCAAAAGCGGACCATTTATATCTGTGTAATTGGAGGCCTTTTTCTCTCCTTATTAACGATTATAAAATTTAAACTACATGTTTTGCCAAAAGAATGAGCGAGGTTATATACTTAATTATTAACGAAGATCAAACTTCAAGTGTATCAAATAGAACTATCTGATCAAATCTAAAGATGATTAACTTTTTTGTATAGTTATTAAGATTAAATATGACTCATTATTATAGCATACTAGTAATATTTATTATAAATTTTATCACACAATTGCTAAGATAACATAGCGCTATGACGGCCGTTACCGAACTGCCAGCTTATCTGATAGGAGATAGAAATCATATTTTATCTCTTGAGAACTGACTACTGGCCCCGTCTATACAAATGTACATCAGACTTACAATGCTTTTAAACAGGTGGCCGGGTTACAATACATAGTGAGTCACTTTAATATTTACTCAAACCAAAAATTGGCAATGGTGTCTTTAGATCAAAGCAAAGCTTTTGATAGGGTTTCCCATTCGGACTTATTTCACATCTTAGATCGCACAAATATTGCCTCTAAAAACTCCTAACTTCGTTAAATTAACGTATCAAAATGCTGTAGCTAGAGCGAAGGTTAATAATGCTTTAATATGTGGTCAGAAATTTATATACCGGTGCTCCAAGCGATCAAACAGCCGATTACACCGGTGGTCTGTTAATGCTTTAACAGCGAAATTACTTATTTGCAAAGGTATTGGACACGGTGACCCCTGTTCTAGTTTCCTCTTTAACTTGACTCTAGAGCCATTTTTATGCCCTATTTGTATTAGTTTATTAAAATATAGTCCAAAATTTACAATTTATAGCGAGACTTCTGACTAATTCTACTTTTGCCGATGACGTCACAGCTCTTATTTAGGATAATAGAGGGTTGAGAGTTTTAACAACTGAGTGCGAAATTTATAGTTCAGTTAGAAACGCAATAATTAATCTGAACAAAACCTAGTAACTGTGGTTTTAGGCGTAAGGTTTAATACCGAACACAATTGGAAAATTTAATTTGATGATAATGCAATAACAGATTTTAGCATAGTCAGCAATTCGAAATTTAATACAGGAAAGTGGCAAGGATTTTAAAGGGTTATGCAACTGGAAACATGATTTGATACGCCGCTTAATATAAAGTGGGGTAATAAAAGTTTAACTACCCTTGGAGTCACCTTTACTACTGGAATTAGTCAAGTCATCACGAACAAATTAGATATTGTCTCAAAAATTTCAAAAAACATCTCATACAAAACTCGAACTCAGCTGTGCAATTTCATTTTAAGTAAATTTTATTATTTTTTTCCTCTTTTCTTTTTACCTTTAAATATATCGGAAATACTAACTAACAACATTTTTTTTGAAATTAGTCTTTTATCACCAAAATGGAAAACTCGGGGTTATCGCTAAATCTCTGATATTTTTGACCATCAAAATAAAACTTAATAAACCCTTTTAGAAATCAAGGCCTTAGAGCCTCAACTGAATGTTAGTTCAGTAATCAATATCTGAAAATTAAGAAAATTATACCACAACAATTTCACGTAGAAAACTATAGAAACAAATTATATAAATCATTTGATAACATGAAAGAAAATTTAGTAATAAAAATTGGCGAAAAATATGCACTTGTAAAAAATACTTCTAAATCAAAATTTAAAGAATATTTATTGACTCGATCTAAAAATCTAAAAACCAAATTTTTAAATATTTACTCCTAATGAAAATATGGTTCCACACTGAAATGTTGTTTGACAATCAGATTTTTTTAAAGGAAAATAATAACCCTTGGAGAACTGCTATTGGAAATGCAACTACTCCAATTCTATAGCGAGCAAATGATTTAAAGTAAAGTGAGGAGTATCTTTCTGTAAAAAATAAAGGGGTTGTATTACACATATATATTTACACCATGATATAACAGAAAGGTTTTGCATAGAATTGTAAAATTTTAAAAAATGTTTTAATTCCGATATTTTAACCCCGATGATTATTTTAGGGATTAGTGTGATAACGAAAGAATTCCTAGTTACAACTTCATGATTACCCGTGATAATAAGTTTTTTATGATTATTACAATAAACTGAAATCAAATTAATGGTTTCTGGAAGTTATTAAAACTAGAGTTTTACTATTTTACACATCTACCATGTTTATATGATTGGAAATTTTAAAGTGCCATCTCTTATTTTGAAAGTGTGAAAGATTTATTATCGGGTACGCACTGCTCATTTCCAAATTGCTATTTAATGGATCAGAGCAACCTTAACTTATGCACAAAAACGCTTGTTAATGCTACTCACTAAATCGATATTCTTCGGCTTAAAATATATTCTAAAGCGGTAGTAAAAGTGTCTCTTCAAATATAATATGGATTTAGCACACCACTTTTGCTAATGGCTGGAGTTTTAAGATATAAAGAGTTATTTTAAAAGCCAATAGGCGAGGGACCACAGTTTGGACACCACATTTGACAAATCACTATTAATGAAGTGCAGAACTTGTAATTTTTACCCTATTATTCGGCCTTTTCTCGCTACTCTATGTTTAAACCTATCTATTCATATTTGTGACCAGTTAACTAGCCTGGCTCTGCATCGTCTTTTAGAAGTTCATTTCATAGTAAGTCGTTGTCACCTGAAATAGCCTTGGCTGGGTTATACCTTATATTACAGCAAGTGCTAGGACTAAATATTTCATAATGATGCCTACATCATGTCATTTTTACAGTAACGGAGGAGATAAAACTTGTACCCCATTGACGTCAAGCCACCCGCGGAGCAGTGGCAAAAGTGGCAGAACAATTAGTAGTTGGAGAATTGAGTAAGTTCATAATTTCTGAAGATGACGTTGGATTTGAGGAATCTTAAGCTGTGCGTGACCACGATTCTGACAAATTCAATTAAAATGTTGGTGACTTTCGCAACAGGAACTAACAAAATTGTTTTCCATCATAATTATAGATGAGTTTAGAATTAGAGCTCACTACATCCAACGGCAAAACAACATTTGCTTTATTTAAAAAACAACAATTCGATTAATACTTATTAAATATGTTTTTTTTTCTTTTAGGCTAGTATTCTAATATATACGTATCAAAATGAATATGTCGACGAATCCATACCCATTTAGAGTTACACTTTCACCAAGAGTCCCGGTAAATAATGTTTTGTTAAAATCAAACAATTTCTTGCCTTGTTAGTATTATTAAGTTTCACCTGAATTAAAGGCTTCAAAAGTCGCTTGATGACTTAGGCCGAAGGTGGTGCCTTGGGTATTAGCCTAGCTGATTATTATTATTATTATTATTATTATTATTATAGTTCCCTCGTGGAGTTCCCATTTGTTACTGTACTCCACGATAAGTTATCAAAACTAATGCTGATTTAAAAATAACCTTAAAATCCAGATTTTTACTCAAGTTAATAAATGTAGGATCTGCAGAAAGGTTTAAGATAATATTTAAATTTAGTAAATAGTCTATATTCCTGGGTAAAGTTTGCAAAAAATCGCATATTTTATTAGAAAAATACCACTTATTGTTTTACTTATCATTGGATAAGATAATGTTTTGTTATGATTAATAGATAAATCTTGATAAGTCAAACTACACAGATTTTAGAGCGCTCAAAAATGGTTATATTTGCTGTCTAACCGATATGAAGTTTTCGTTTTCTTCTCCAGAATGTAAAAACTTGTATTAGTCAAGTCTTAAGATTTCGAAAAAAAAATTACTGTGTATTTTTAAATTGGTGGTATTTATTTAAATTTTACGACAAAATTACTATTTTTGCATTCATTTGAATTTCAAGATTTTTTAATTTTTCACTTAACACTTTAGTATTGCAATGCCAATGTTAACTGTTATGGCAGTTATGGAGCTGCAGGGTCGCGCGGGGAAAAGCTTTTGTCAGCACTGGCCTAGAACGGAAATTCGGCCACCTGGATTTCTAGCATAGCTTTGTGTTCAAAACTAAATAGCCATCAGATTCAAATAACATTGATATCAAGGAGTACGCTCTAAGCGAAGTAGCGTAAAAAGGGTGTTTCTCATATCATAGTGGCGAAGATGACTACGCTTCAGAAACCTAAAGTTAATTAATTTGTAACATTTGATAGCCCTAAGTACTTGCGAAAATGTCCGTAATATAATTTACTTTAAACAGTGTTTACAAATAGTTTTTAAACCCCGAAATTCCGTTTTTGAGAAAGGTCTTATTTGATATATTCCAAAATCAGGAAGTATTTTTTAACGTTAACAGACCACTTCCAGAAATAACGGGTTTTTTAGTAATGGCACTTGCCTAGTACATGTAGGTATTGGTGCAGTTATATAAGATTGTGATTTCTCTTTTTTTTTTAATTGAACAACTGGTATGATGGTTTATTTATTATAAATTTGGGTGGCTCATTTATTGTTTTAAAAATATATATTTTCCAAAATATGAAACGAAGAGTCGCAATTGAAAACTCGCAATTCTTTCGAAATGTAGTTCCTAATAAACATTCTGGTAAACGATCCAAAAACTATATATCCACCAGATGGCTTTTAAACATATCGCACTTATTGTGGACAGTGTACAAAGAAAATTGTGAAAAGAATTTACCAGTAATTATGTCAAAAAGGGGTTTAGAATGACAGCCACCGATAACCACGCGTTGATTAAGAATAGTTTGCTCTAGTTGCTCAGAGAAAAATAATTCGTACTTCGTCACTCTTAATATTTTAAGTAAATATTAATCGAGACTGAACATTTTTTATTTTTTGCCTAAAAATTGACTCTTCGATTATTGAGTTTGGGTCTTGATGTCTTAAAAAGCTATTGATTATAGAAAATATTCTAAGTATAAATAAAGCTCATAATAATATGCAATTATTTTTAAACAGGGCTTTCAATATATCCCAGATCTTTTGCTCTCTCTTGGCAATGTACATTTTATATATCTTTGTTTTCTAAAGATTTTGATTTTGAGAGTGTTTTAAGCTGAACTTGCTAGGAAATATTAACAAGTTGGCAAGCCAAAATATACCTTTCCTCGGAAGCATTGTCCCTAGTGGTATTAATTTCTCGAGATGACCCTCTAAGTTATATCTCCCCAATTCAGAGTTATTTACTAATAACGTAATCCTGGTTCAATCCCGCCCGGTATAAAATTTTGATTTGAATTATAATAATTGAAACGAAACAACCGAGATTAATTTGTTCAGAATATTATAAATTAAGTAGTTACAACAGTGAGTTAGACGAACTAGAACAACGCACAATTGAATTTAACCCTATTTACAGAAAGTTTTTATCAGTTAAATGTAATACGAAGCAAACTTCAATAAAAGAAATATCTACAGAGGGTATTTGTATTTTTATCGCTTACGATATAACAACACAGAAAACCTTCTTTAAACCACTTCACACGAAAAAATGATAATTAAAGCCAACAATACCGCCCAAAAGCTCAACACAATCAAAATTAAAATACAACTAGCGGTATTAATTTCTCGAGATGACCCTCAAAGTTATATCTCCCCAATTCAGAGTTATTTACTAATAACGTAATCCCGGTTCAATCCCGCCCGGTATAAAATTTTAATTTGAATTAAAATAATTGAGACGAAACAACAGAGATTAATTTATTCAGAATATTATAAATTAAGTAGTTACAACAGTGAGTTAGACGTACTAAAACAATGCACAATTGACTTTAACCCTATTTACGGTACAAGTTTAGCAGTTAAATATAATACGAAGCCAATTTTAATGAAAGAAATATCTACAGAGGGTATTTGTATGTTTGTCGCTTACGAAATACTTGCCGCATAGTTAACGATCATTTTATTTCAACGTTCGCCCGATCAAGATACCGTAGATATCTGGTAGTGGACGACTCGTAGACTGTCGGAACCATCCTGTTGACGTTGTGACACATACCGCATGAAAAAGACCAAAACCGTCCAATTTCCAATATCATATAATGACTCGCACACCCAGGATATCAATGACTGCATAAGAAATCGTAGATATCCAAATATCCACACCACCAAAAAACTTATTAACAAGAAGCGAAAGACTTACCATTCACAAAGCCACTTGACTAAACGTATATCAATAAATGACCGTAGAGGGAATAGTTAGGGTTCTTTATAAATAAACACAAACGAACCCAATTGATGAACTGCATTAAACATCTTAATCAGCCGAGAAAACGTTTAAAATAAATTACGACCGAGATGAAAACCAGACCAACTCGATATGTTGTTAATAATTGAATTATTAAGCTTGAAAACCAATACGCTAAACCTAATAGATAAGAATATATGACTGAAAAAACTAAATAAATTACAAAAAACTAACGGGTTCTACCCTTTATTTTATCTGCTGACTGCGCTAAAACAAGATTTGACCATTAAATATTTTGAAAATGCGACGTATACACTTTGAAGGTTCCGTCAAAAATTATCCTTTCCCAAACGTAAAGGTTCTCAAAACATTAATACACAAAAAAAATAAGTAAAAAGGTTCCTCCAAAAAATGAACCATTTTGCGGAAGAAGTAAATAATTTTAAAAGAATAAAAGATAAAACAAATATACAACCGCAAAAATAAAACGTCAAATAATAGAAGAAAAAAATCTTTAACTCCATTCATTAAAAAAACCCTAAACAAAAGTACCAAATTGAAATAAAGCAACTTATTATATTAAACAAGATTAAGTCTTTATAATTTTTTCGTAAAAAAACCACATTAGGCCTTCACAATTTCATTCGTAAAAAAATTCAAGACTTTGTTAACTATTATGCTTACAATGAGTGTCTTATTTGCAGTATAGCTTGAAGTTATCGTTGGTTCTGTGGTAGAGCGCTCGACTGTCTAACTGAACGGCCCGGGTTCAAAACCTGGGTGACGCATTTGTTTTTAATCAAATGAGAAATCGCTAAATTAGAATTTCTTCGATGCAATAATTTAAATCTTCCACGAAATCTTGCTCTATTTCAATTAAACCAAAATTTCGTACTCTATTAAATACGCTTTCGATAAAGCTGAAGGTCTAATTTTCAATGAAACGTAATAAGTGTCGGTGGTTCTGTGGTAGAACGTCCGCCTGTCAAACAGGCGGTCTCGGGTTCGAAACCCGCCCGATGCGATCGCAAATTGATACTAAGACGAATACCGGTAACATTTGGTGGAAACCCTGCCATTGGATGTTGAGAGGTAGCATTACACTCAGCACTCGGTCCGTCCCAAAAGTCAATAAGAAAGAGTTGGAGAGATACCACCCGTACATACACACTACAAACTCAACACCCACAAACGTCATAACAATAACTCAACATTACCACCCTACACATAAACATTACAATAGCGAAATATCCAAACCACTGAAATGAACCTGTCGTGACGGCGAGCGTTGACGAAAAAAAACCACCAAGCCAACCCCGACTGCAAATTAATCCGTTAACGCTCACCGTCCCACGGTGGTTTTGCAAACACGGTTTTTCGACTTTGTTCCCTAATTACTAGCAACTGCGAACGCAAAGATCTCGAGAAACTGCGTACGCAGTGATTACACTTTGCACCGAAAATGCGAACGCGTTCGCAGGCCTGACAGACATACAGACCCACCCACAGACCCACAGACAGACACGGTCGTTGTATAACCCCTCCTAGGGGACTTTGTCCCCTCGGAGAGGTAAAAACCATGAAAGTTCAAGTGTAGGTACAAGAAATTTTATTTACAGTATAAATTAACAAGTTGGCAAGCCAAAATATACCTCTCCTCGGAAGAGTTTTTATTTTTCAATGAAGCGTAACTGAATCCGTGGTTCTACCGTAGAACGCTCACCTGTCGGGTTCGAATCCCGGCCGTTTAAAAAATTATACTACACCCAATGACAAAAAGAGGTCGCTTTTGGAAAAACATTTTCCCTGATTCTAAGAAACTGCGCACGCAGTGATTACCCTTTGCCCCGAAAATGCGAACGCGTTCGCAGGCCTGACAGACAGACCCACAGACAGACAGACAGACACGGAGAGGTAAAAACCCAACTAGTTTCGGTCACGGTATCGTTTCCTGGTTGAATGAAGATACCAAAACGCATTTTGATTTTTACTTATCTAATAACTGTAAACAATTCTCAAGTTTTTTTAAGTAAATTCGCTCATGTGAGGTATTTTTAGCTTAATTGAGTTAGTTGAAGTATTTTATTAGAGGATGTTTATCTTAAATAAAGGTGATTCTTTTCTCTAAGGGTATGTCCTTTTAACAGAATAATCAGCAATATTTATTCTATTTTGCCGTTTATTAACGTTTCCCGCCTTTGAAAGTTAAAATAATTATAATGTATTTATTGTAATATGTAGTTCATTTCATATCCCTTTTACCTTGATATTTATCCTACAATTGATTAATATGTTACACGGCTTATCTTTCATAAGATTTTTACACTTTACGTACCTTTTGCTGAGTAAAATACTTTGAATTTATTGTATCTCCTTCAATTGATACGAATATAACGCGTGTATTTCATATCAATCTTTCAGATCCCTATATAATATGGTCTAAAATTTCCAATATCTCTAGCTATTGTCACAAGACGTACGATAAACCTACTCTTGTTTAGAGAATCGTGCCCTACATTTTACATTACATCTAAGGTTGTTAGTCAGTAAATCACGATTTAAATATATATTACGCTACATTTTCATAGTTTATTTGAAGCTGCTTTTCAGGGGTGATACTAAAGAGAATCTTTAGAATCTCTAGAATCCCGTAACCCTAAAACTAAAAAGAATTTTAGAATCTTAGAATCCTTAGAATGCAGAATGTTTGCTACTAACATAGGTAAGAGAGTACTATTTGACAAAATATATAACTTCACATATCAAAGATAATAACTTTACACACGTCACTCGAAACGCTTAAAATAAAACCAATTATCTAAAATTGTACATATTTCAATCTTTGTTTTTTTAGATATAGAATTATATACAATGAAAAAGATATTTTAATTAAACCACAAAATCCTCCAGAATCCAGTATAAAAATTTTTCACTCGCAAACTAATCTTGATATTTTATTTAATTCTAAATCTTTTTCATCTAGAATCCACTATAATAACAAAGTATCTGTAAAGTAAAGATGATATTTTATTTTATTATATTTATTTTTCATCTAGAATCTACTGTAATAACCTACTATATGTATAGGAAACATAATATTTTATTTAATTCTAAATAATTTGCATCTAGAATCCACTGTAATAACCTACTATATGTATAGTAAACATGCTATTTTATTTAATTCTAAATAATTTGCATCTAGAATCCACTGTAATAACCAATTATATGAACAGTAAACATGACGTTTTATTTAATTCTAAATAATTTGCATCTAGAATCCACTGTAATAACCTATTATATGTACAGTAAACATGACGTTTTATTAAATTCTAAATAATTTGCATCTAGAATCCACTATAATAACAAAGTATCTGTAAAGTAAAGATGATATTTTATTTTATTCTAAATAATTTTAATTTAGAATCCACTGTAATAACCTATTATATGTACTGTAAACATGACATTTTATTTAATTCTAAATAATTAGCATCTAAAATCCACTGTAATAACCTACTATATGTATAGTAAACATGCTATTTTATTTAATTCTAAATAATTTGCATCTAGAATCCACTGTAATAACCAATTATATGAACAGTAAACATGTCGTTTTATTTAATTCTAAATAATTTGCATCTAGAATCCACTGTAATAACCTATTCTATGTACAGTAAACATGACGTTTTATTTAATTCTAAATAATTTGCATCTAGAGTCCACTATAATAACAAAGTATCTGTAAAGTAAAGATGATATTTTATTTTATTCTAAATAATTTTCACGAAGTTAAGCACCACAAGGTGCGTTTAGGGCACATTTACGGTTGCCGTATTGGCGAAGTTTGAAACGATACTTAGGATTTTATCAATAGGTCCATCTGATCTCGGCGTTCGTCCATACGTGGCTGCGTTGAACATCAAGACGTGGGTCGTACGCGTACACTCGTTGATACGGAGACCGTGGCGCGTGGAAAGCGAATTCACTGCGACATTATCACTTCGTCCTTTTACCGCGTTAACCCTTTTCGGTGCCGAAACTAACGTGTCGAAATAAAACTTTTCTCGTTCACTTGGAGAATGGTGGTCACGAACTATCCCATATCTCGCTATGTGGATATCTCCCTGAGTCTGTCCCTTTTTGGCGGGAGCCAGGTCTTTTTATCACCTTCCCTCGGACCTCGTGACGTCCTTCGCGCACAAAACGTTTCAAAAACTTTCCCAAGTATCTACGACTCGCGCCCGTGTTTCTCGTGTTGGGGAAAACCCCGGGCCACAAACATTTTAACATTTACAATAACGGAATGGAAAATTACACTTTTTAACTCCCTATACAACTGCGCCTATCAACCTCTCATTCGTTTGGACACTTCGGAGTTAAGAGTAAAGGGGGGGGATAATTGAAAGCGACAGAACTACTGGCTGAACCCATCGCAGGAAACGAAAGAAACGGAAACTATAGAAAACCCGCGATGAAGGGACGGGCCCTTCCCCTCATCGAGAAATTCCTGGATGCAAACTAACAATACTGTAGGCCTAATACTCTACCAGCGAGTATTTCCAAAGAAATGTTTTTAAATTTGTTAAAGTTTAAATTGGGTGTTTTGTTTAAATTTGAATTAAGTTAATTTTGAATGAATTTGAATTAAGTTAAATTACCTGCTATTGAATTATCTTAATATACAGCTAAATTCATATAACTAATACAAATTCACTATAATAACCTTTTCCCTAAACAGTAATCTTAATATTTTATTTTATTATAAATCTTTTTCTTCTAGAATCCACTAAAATAACATAACATCTGTAAAGTAAAGATGATATTTTATTTTATTCTAAATATTTTCTCTACAAATAGCGCCATGTCAATATGTTTTTGATATTTAAAGTTTTTTTGTTGGAATCAGTTACAGTAGAATTACTTCATTCTGTAATTAATAGTAACTTGAATCATCAAGCTCCATTTATTTCCAAAAGGATATCAAACAACACACCAAGCTGTCTAACGCCAGATATAAATCATAATATGCATCTGAGAAATGCGTACCTAAGAAAGAGCCGGAAGAATGCTGTTTTTTAAAATCAACCTAATTGAATAAGCTAAAAAGAAATCACTACAGTCAAGTATTGAAGGTTCAAAGCAGGGCAGTAGTAGCACGTGTAAAACTTTAAACCACCACCTTTAACCCCCTGTGGAGAGCAGGGCCGGACTTAGAGATCCTGGGCCCATAGACAGATAAGGAGTCTGGGCCCCCTTTTCACGCGCTGCATTTTCTCTTATCCCTGGAACTAGGCTGTGCCTGAATTTCCCTGATTCAGCGTAGAAGTCTGAGCTCTACGGTTATATTACTAAATTAAAGCTCTTAACAATCGTCGACTAAATATGCGATAATTACGCAACATTGCGATTTAAGGCTGCGTCCGTAAACTGCAAGGCAGAAATTTTGGTAATTTTAAAACAAAATCTTCTAGCTAGGAATTTCTCCAATATAAATTACGATTGATATTATAGATTGATGCCTTCGAAAACAGTAATTATGGTCACTGGAGGGCCCCTTCCAAGGATGGGCCCCTAGGCCACGGCCTAGGTTGGCGTAGGCGGATATACGGCACTGGTGGAGAGGATATCGCACATTAGAATCGGTGACAAAATAATTCTGAATTTCAATACATTGCAGTGGAATTGAATAAATATTCCAGTAACTTCAATATTACAGCCTTGAATACTATTAGTGACCTGCCGACTCAACTGTTTAAATTTCGGGATTCATTCCATGTGTTCATTCCACGATATATTTTTTTAAATGATGTTACTCTATCGATATCGTGTTGTTTTAAAGTAATCAAATCAGTTAAAAAGTGTTTTAAATTTGGGGACAGAACCATAAACTTGGTTTTCTTTTTATTCAGTTTTAAATTCTGATTTGAAAGTTTTGTTTTGAGATTCTTTATATCCAATTCCATATTATATATTAAGTCCGATATACTGTTTGAGGCAGTCATTAGCGAACTGTCATCTGCATATTCGTGTGCTGTGCTATTCACCAGACAAGTATGAATATCGGCTGTATATATATTAAATAATAGGGGCCCCAGTACACTTCCCTGGGGTACCCCGCTGTGATGTATAACAACAGATTGACTTCTGTGTGTGAGATACGATGTAAACCATTTATTTTCAGTATTATTTACGCCATAGCATTCCATAATTTGAAGTAGAATTTGGTGACTAACGGAATCAAAAGCCTTTGACATATCCACGAACACCAAACCAACGATCTTCCGCTCTTTTAACTTATTAATAATTGATTCTAAAAGGTCTGTCGTACATGTTAAAGTTGAATGGCCGCTCCTGTAGCCACATTGTTTTAGGTATAGAATATCATCTTCTATGGCATGCTGATATAACTGGTCATATGCTATTGTCTCAAGAGTTTTCGATAGACAAGCCAAAACTGATATTAACCTGAATTCGCTTAATTCTTGAGCGGTATTGCTTTTGCCTTTTTCCATTCTGTGGGGAAAACACCGGGAAAGAAAGATAGGTTTATGATATATGTTAATATTGGAGCTATGATGTGTGCTAAAGCGTGAATTAGGGCAGGATTTAGATTATCTATCCCAGTTGGTTTTGCTGGAATTATTTCATACAGATGCTTGGTAACGAATTTCTCGTTAATGTCCCGAAATTTAAACAGTTGAGTCGGCATGTCACTAATAGTATTCAATGCTACTACTGTCCAGCTTGGAACCTTCAATACTTCACTGTAGCGATTTCGTTTTAGCTTGTTCAATTAGGTTATTTACTTTGTTTCTGAGTCGTTGATATTGATTTTTAAAAACAGCATTCTTCCAGCTCTTTCTTGGGTACGCATTTCTCAGATGCATATTATGTTTTATATCTGGCGTTAGCCAGCTTGGTGTGTTGTTTGATATCATTTTTAAAATAAATGGAGCTTGATGATTCAAGTTACTATTAATTACAGTATAAAGTAACTCTACTGTAACTGATTCCAACAAAAAAAGCTTTAAATATCAAAAACATATTGATATGGCGTTATTTGCAGAGAAAATTATTTAGAATAAAATAAAATATCATCTTTTACTTTGCAGATACTATGTTATTATACTGGATTCTAGATGTAAATTATTTAGAATTAAATAAAACTTCTTGTTTACTGTACATATAATAGGTTATTACAGTGGATTCTAGAGGAAAATTATTTAGAATTAAATAAAATGTCATGTTTACAGTACATATAACAGTGGATTATAAATGAAAATTATTTAGAATAAAATAAAATATCATGTTTACTGCACATATAATAGGTTATTACAGTAGATTCTAGATTAAAATTATTTAGAATAAAATAAAATATCATCTTAACTTTACAGATATTATGTTAGTATCGGTTAGTATAGTGGATTCTAGATGCAAATTATTTAGAATTAAATAAAATGTCATGTTTACTGTACATATAGTAAGTTATAACAGTGAATTCTTGATGAAAATTAATTAGAATTAAATAAAATATCATCTTAACTTTACAGATACTTTGTTATTATAGTGGATTCTAGAAGAAAACCATTTAGAATAAAATAAAATATCAAGATTAGTTTGCGGGTGATAAATTTTTATATTGGATTCTGGAGGATTTTTCGGTTTAATTAAAATATCTTGTCATTGTATAGGATTCTATATCTAAAAAACAAAGATTCTAATATGTACAATATTAGATAATTGGTCTTATTTTTAGCGTTTCGAGTGACGTGTGTAAAGTTATTATCTTTGATATGTGAAGTTGTATATTTGGTCAAATAGTACTCTCTTAACTATGTTAGTAGCAAACATACTGTATTCTAAGGATTCTTAGATTCTAAAATTCTTTTTAGCTTTAGGGTTACGGGATTCTAGAGATTCTAAAGATTCTAAGATTCTTTTTAGTATCACCCGCTTTTCAGTTTAAGCACTAGACAAATTCAAATAAAAGCTTTCCCTTCTACTTGCGTTTTACCTTAAGCCTGTCGAACTATACCTATTAGTGCCTATTCATTACGAGAGAATTAATATGTTAATCCTTTGCCTAATCTGATAAAATCTTATTTTAGTTTGCATTTTATAAATCCGTACCAATTCCGAATGCATCCAGATTTTTATACCAATCCTAGAAGGACTCTGAGTCACGCACTTGGTACAGGGGTAAGTTGCAACAGGAATCTTCTATATTATTCAAAGACACGCTGCCATTTCTTTATATTTACCATACAAGAAACCTCAAAGGTCATCATCTTTTTATTGCCAATGGACATCCTAGAGTGAAACCTTTTTCAAAACATAAGTGAAAATACCGCTTGTTTATATGTAACCCCGGGACTTCTGTCAAGTCAGAGCACATGCTGTGAACAGAATGTTTATGCCGAATCTAGTTGGAGCTGGCGTCCATAGTATTTTTAATAGTTGAAAAATGGAAAAACTTAATTGTACTGCACATATTACATTCTTTTCTTAGAAATAGGAATATTATTTAATCATAAAACCTTTGAATAGCATTTTGATATAACTTTTCATAACTTAAATTTTAAAAACGTACATTAACAGTTTCTCACCTAGTTTCATAATAATAAGTCTACTGGACAGAATCGATGTAATTAAACATTTTATGGTTATTAATTACGCTTGCGAAAAAACGAAAACTCTAAATTAGTTAAATTAAGCCTAATTATACGCGTTTTGACAAGACGAAAAGGAACGTTTTTCCGACCGATACTAGATTACAGTTAGGAAATTGTAGGCAGGTAATTAAAAGTTTTCATAATAATACCTTATTTTTTATGGAAAAATATTCTTGTAGGAGACAATTTTTTAGCAATATGCCTCCACGCCCGTCAGCTGGGAAACAATGTGTAAATAACAATGTTAACTTTTTTTTAGAAATTCGATACTTCATCTAATCTCTTTGGTAACATAAGCCATCCATGATGTCGATAATTTATTTGATATCGAATTGTTAACAATATAAAAACTGAATAGTTTCATTTATTGCGTGCTACTTACACAAACCACAAAAAATTCCCCACCCGAACAACTGCCATTCTGAATCCAAGATGGTGTCCATTAAATTCATTTTTTTTCGTAAAATACATTGGTGCTATATAAAATTTCAAGGTCGTCAAAATGTTTTCGCGCTAAGACCATACCCTTTTTTTATATAAACCATCTTTAAAATCGAAGAAGGCGATCATGTTATTATAGAAAATTCCTTTTTTAGGGCATATTTGGCATCATGGAAAGAATTTTGCTATATGTTTGATCAACCCAGTTATGGCCGCGCTCAATCATTTTCATATTACGAAAGTTATCTTTTTGTACCTAAAACATTCATGCAGAAAGTAGAGTCCGATGCCGTTATATATTTTTATAGCTCTTGTTCGGGATGCGATTGAAGGGTAATTTCATCGGCTCTTTGCGGGGGTGCAGCTTTAGGGTCATTTCATCGGATCTTTGCGGGGGTGCAGCTTAAGGGTCATTTCATCGGCTCTTTGCGGGGGTGCGGCTTTAGGGTCATTTCATCGGCTCTTTGCGGGGGTGCAGCTTTAGGGTCATTTCATCGGCTCTTTGCGGGGGTGTGGCTTTAGAGTCATTTCATCGGCTCTTTGCGGGGGTGCAGCTTTAAGGTCTTTTCATCGGGTCTTTGCGGGGGTGCAGCTTTAGGGTCATTTCATTGGCTCTTTACGGGGGTGCAGCTTTAGGGTCATTTCATAGGCTCTTTACGGGGGTGCAGCTTTAGGGTCATTTCATCGGCTCTTTGCGGGGGTGCAGCTTTAGGGTCTTTTCATCGGCTCTTTGCGGTGGTGCGGCTTTAGGGTCATTTCATCAGCTCTTTGCGGGGGTGCAGCTTTAGGGTCATTTCATCGGCTCTTTGCGGGGGTGCAGCTTTAGGGTCATTTCATCGGCTCTTTGCGGGGGTGTGGCTTTAGAGTCATTTCATCGGCTCTTTGCGGGGGTGCAGCTTTAAGGTCTTTTCATCGGGTCTTTGCGAGGGTGCAGCTTTAGGGTCATTTCATCGGCTCTTTACGGGGGTGCAGCTTTAGGGTCATTTCATAGGCTCTTTGCGAGGGTGCAGCTTTAGGGTCTTTTCATCGGGTCTTTGCGGGGGTGCAGCTTTAGGGTCATTTCATCGGCTCTTTGCGGGGTGCAGCTTTAGGGTCATTTCATCGGCTCTTTACGGGGGTGCAGCTTTAGGGTCATTTCATCGGGTCTTTGCGGGGGTGTGTCTTTAGGGTCATTTCATCGGCTCTTTTCGGGGGTGCGGCTTTAGGGTAATTTCATCGGCTCTTTGCGGGGGTGTGGCTTTAGGGTCATTTCATCGGCTCTTAACGGGGGTGCAGCTTTAGGGTCATTTCATCGGGTCTTTGCGGGGGTGTGGCTTTAGGGTCATTTCATCGGCTCTTTTCGGGGGTGCGGCTTTAGGGTAATTTCATCGGCTCTTTGCGGGGGTGTGGCTTTAGGGTCATTTCATCGGCTCTTTGCGGGGGTGCGGCTTCAGGGTAATTTCATCGGCTCTTTACGGGCGTGCAGCTTTAGGGTCTTTTCATCGGGTTTTTGCGGGGGTGTGGCTTTAGGGTCATTTAATCGGCTCTTTACGGGGGTGCAGCTTTAGGGTCATTTAATCGGCTCTTTACGGGGGTGCAGCTTTAGGGTCACATCATCGGCTCTTTGCGGGGGTGTGGCTTTAGGGTCATTTCATCGGCTCTTTGCGGGGGTGCGGCTTTAGGGTCATTTCATCGGCTCTTTGCGGGGGTGCGGCTTTAGGGTCATTTCATCGGCTCTTTACGGGGGTGCAGCTTTAGGGTCATTTCATCGGGTCTTTGCGGTGGTGTGGCTTCAGGGTCATTTCATCGGCTCTTTGCGGGGGTGTGGCTTTAGGGTCATTTCATCGGCTCTTTGCGGGGGTGCAGCTTTAGGGTCTTTTCATCGGGTCTTTGCGGGGGTGTGGCTTTAGGGTCATTTCATCGGCTCTTTGCGGGGGTGCGGCTTTAGGGTAGTTTCATCGGCTCTTTACGGGGGTGCAGCTTTAGGGTCTTTTCATCGGGTCTTTGCGGGGGTGTGGCTTTAGGGTCATTTCATCGGCTCTTTACGGGGGTGCAGCTTTAGGGTCATTTCATCGGCTCTTTGCGGGGGTGTGGCTTTAGGTTCATTTCATCGGCTCTTTGCGGGGGTGCGGCTTTAAGGTCATTTCATCGGCTCTTTGCGGGGGTGCGGCTTTAGGGTCATTTGATCGGCTCTTTACGGGGGTGCAGCTTTAGGGTCATTTCATCGGGTCTTTGCGGGGGTGCAGCTTTAGGGTCATTTCATCGGCTCTTTGCGGGGGTGCAGCTTTAGAGTAATTTCATGGGCTCTTTGCGGGGGTGTGGCTTTAGAGTCATTTCATCGGCTCTTTGCTGGGGTGCGGCTTTAGGGTCATTTCATCGGCTCTTTACGGGGGTGCAGCTTTAGGGTCATTTCATCGGCTCTTTGCGGGGGTGTGGCTTTAGGGTCATTTCATCGGCTCTTTACGGGGGTGCAGCTTTAGGGTCATTTCATCGGCTCTTTGCGGGGATGTGGCTTTAGGGTCATTTCATCGGCTCTTTGCGGGGGTGCAGCTTTAGAGTCATTTCATCGGGTCTTTGCGGGGGTGCGGCTTTAGGGTCATTTCATCGGCTCTTTGCGGGGGTGCAGCTTTAGGGTCATTTCATCGGCTCTTTGCGGGGGTGTGGCTTTAGAGTCATTTCATCGGCTCTTTGGGGGGGGTGCAGCTTTAAGGTCTTTTCATCGGGTCTTTGCGAGGGTGCAGCTTTAGGGTCATTTCATCGGCTCTTTACGGGGGTGCAGCTTTAGGGTCATTTCATAGGCTCTTTGCGGGGGTGCAGCTTTAGGGTCTTTTCATCGGGTCTTTGCGGGGGTGCAGCTTTAGGGTCATTTCATCGGCTCTTTGCGGGGTGCAGCTTTAGGGTCATTTCATCGGCTCTTTACGGGGGTGCAGCTTTAGGGTCATTTCATCGGGTCTTTGCGGGGGTGTGTCTTTAGGGTCATTTCATCGGCTCTTTTCGGGGGTGCGGCTTTAGGGTAATTTCATCGGCTCTTTGCGGGGGTGTGGCTTTAGGGTCATTTCATCGGCTCTTTACGGGGGTGCAGCTTTAGGGTCATTTCATCGGGTCTTTGCGGGGGTGTGGCTTTAGGGTCATTTCATCGGCTCTTTTCGGGGGTGCGGCTTTAGGGTAATTTCATCGGCTCTTTGCGGGGGTGTGGCTTTAGGGTCATTTCATCGGCTCTTTGCGGGGGTGCGGCTTCAGGGTAATTTCATCGGCTCTTTACGGGCGTGCAGCTTTAGGGTCTTTTCATCGGGTTTTTGCGGGGGTGTGGCTTTAGGGTCATTTAATCGGCTCTTTACGGGGGTGCAGCTTTAGGGTCATTTAATCGGCTCTTTACGGGGGTGCAGCTTTAGGGTCACATCATCGGCTCTTTGCGGGGGTGTGGCTTTAGGGTCATTTCATCGGCTCTTTGCGGGGGTGCGGCTTTAGGGTCATTTCATCGACTCTTTGCGGGGGTGCGGCTTTAGGGTCATTTCATCGGCTCTTTACGGGGGTGCAGCTTTAGGGTCATTTCATCGGGTCTTTGCGGTGGTGTGGCTTCAGGGTCATTTCATCGGCTCTTTGCGGGGGTGTGGCTTTAGGGTCATTTCATCGGCTCTTTGCGGGGGTGCAGCTTTAGGGTCTTTTCATCGGGTCTTTGCGGGGGTGTGGCTTTAGGGTCATTTCATCGGCTCTTTGCGGGGGTGCGGCTTTAGGGTAGTTTCATCGGCTCTTTACGGGGGTGCAGCTTTAGGGTCTTTTCATCGGGTCTTTGCGGGGGTGTGGCTTTAGGGTCATTTCATCGGCTCTTTACGGGGGTGCAGCTTTAGGGTCATTTCATCGGCTCTTTGCGGGGGTGTGGCTTTAGGTTCATTTCATCGGCTCTTTGCGGGGGTGCGGCTTTAAGGTCATTTCATCGGCTCTTTGCGGGGGTGCGGCTTTAGGGTCATTTGATCGGCTCTTTACGGGGGTGCAGCTTTAGGGTCATTTCATCGGGTCTTTGCGGGGGTGCAGCTTTAGGGTCATTTCATCGGCTCTTTGCGGGGGTGCAGCTTTAGAGTCATTTCATCGGCTCTTTGCTGGGGTGCGGCTTTAGGGTCATTTCATCGGCTCTTTGCGGGGGTGTGGCTTTAGGGTCATTTCATCGGCTCTTTGCGGGGGTGTGGCATTAGAGTCATTTCATCGGCTCTTTGCGGGGGTGTGGCTTTAGGGTCATTTCATCGGCTCTTTGCGGGGGTGCGGCTTCAGGGTAATTTCATCGGCTCTTTACGGGCGTGCAGCTTTAGGGTCTTTTCATCGGGTTTTTGCGGGGGTGTGGCTTTAGGGTCATTTAATCGGCTCTTTACGGGGGTGCAGCTTTAGGGTCATTTAATCGGCTCTTTACGGGGGTGCAGCTTTAGGGTCACATCATCGGCTCTTTGCGGGGGTGTGGCTTTAGGGTCATTTCATCGGCTCTTTGCGGGGGTGCGGCTTTAGGGTCATTTCATCGGCTCTTTGCGGGGGTGCGGCTTTAGGGTCATTTCATCGGCTCTTTACGGGGGTGCAGCTTTAGGGTCATTTCATCGGGTCTTTGCGGTGGTGTGGCTTCAGGGTCATTTCATCGGCTCTTTGCGGGGGTGTAGCTTTAGGGTCATTTCATCGGCTCTTTGCGGGGGTGCAGCTTTAGGGTCTTTTCATCGGGTCTTTGCGGGGGTGTGGCTTTAGGGTCATTTCATCGGCTCTTTGCGGGGGTGCGGCTTTAGGGTAGTTTCATCGGCTCTTTACGGGGGTGCAGCTTTAGGGTCTTTTCATCGGGTCTTTGCGGGGGTGTGGCTTTAGGGTCATTTCATCGGCTCTTTACGGGGGTGCAGCTTTAGGGTCATTTCATCGGCTCTTTGCGGGGGTGTGGCTTTAGGTTCATTTCATCGGCTCTTTGCGGGGGTGCGGCTTTAAGGTCATTTCATCGGCTCTTTGCGGGGGTGCGGCTTTAGGGTCATTTGATCGGCTCTTTACGGGGGTGCAGCTTTAGGGTCATTTCATCGGGTCTTTGCGGGGGTGCAGCTTTAGGGTCATTTCATCGGCTCTTTGCGGGGGTGCAGCTTTAGAGTAATTTCATGGGCTCTTTGCGGGGGTGTGGCTTTAGAGTCATTTCATCAGCTCTTTGCTGGGGTGCGGCTTTAGGGTCATTTCATCGGCTCTTTACGGGGGTGCAGCTTTAGGGTCATTTCATCGGCTCTTTGCGGGGGTGTGGCTTTAGGGTCATTTCATCGGCTCTTTACGGGGGTGCAGCTTTAGGGTCATTTCATCGGCTCTTTGCGGGGGTGTGGCTTTAGGGTCATTTCATCGGCTCTTTGCGGGGGTGTGGCATTAGAGTCATTTCATCGGCTCTTTGCGGGGGTGCAGCTTTAGGGTCATTTCATCGGCTCTTTGCGGGGGTGTGGCTTTAGGGTCATTTCATCGGCTCTTTACGGGGGTGCAGCTTTAGGGTCATTTCATCGGCTCTTTGCGGGGGTGTGGCTTTAGGGTCATTTCATCGGCTCTTTGCGGGGGTGTGGCATTAGAGTCATTTCATCGGCTCTTTGCGGGGGTGCAGCTTTAGAGTCATTTCATCGGGTCTTTGCGGGGGTGCGGCTTTAGGGTCATTTCATCGGCTCTTTGCGGGGGTGCAGCTTTAGGGTCATTTCATCGGCTCTTTACGGGGGTGCAGCTTTAGGGTAATTTTATCGGCTCTTTGCGGGGGTGTGGCTTTAGGAACATTTCATCGGCTCTTTGCGGGGGTGCGGCTTTAGGGTCTTTCATCGGGTCTTTGCGGGGGTGTGGCTTTAGGGTCATTTAATCGGCTCTTTACGGGGGTGCAGCTATAGGGTCATTTCATCGGCTCTTTACGGGGGTGCAGCTTTAGGGTCATTTCATCGGCTCTTTGCGGGGGTGTGGCTTTAGGGTCATTTCATCGGCTCTTTACGGGGGTGCAGCTTTAGGGTCATTTCATCGGGTCTTTGCGGGGGTGAGGCTTTAGAGTCATTTCATCGGCTCTTTGCGGGGGTGTGGCTTTAGGGTCATTTCATCGGCTCTTTGCGGGGGTGCAGCTTTAGGGTCTTTTCATCGGGTCTTTGCGGGGGTGTGGCTTTAGGGTCATATCATCGGCTCTTTGCGGGGGTGCGGCTTTAGGGTAATTTCATCGGCTCTTTACGGGGGTGCAGCTTTAGGGTCATTTCATCGGGTCTTTGCGGGGGTGCAGCTTTAGGGTCATTTCATCGGCTCTTTGCGGGGGTGCAGCTTTAGAGTCATTTCATCGGCTCTTTGCGGGGGTGTGGCTTTAGAGTCATTTCATCGGCTCTTTGCGGGGGTGCGGCTTTAGGGTCATTTCGTCGGCTCTTTGCGGGGGTGCAGCTTTAGGGTCTTTTCATCGGGTCTTTACGGGGGTGCAGCTTTAGGGTAATTTCATCGGCTCTTTACGGGGGTGCAGCTTTAGGGTCATTTCATCGGCTCTTTGCGGGGGTGCAGCTTTAGGGTCATTTCATCGGCTCTTTGCGGGGGTGTGGCTTTAGGGTCATTTCATCGGCTCTTTACGGGGGTGCAGCTTTAGGGTCATTTCATTGGCTCTTTGCGGGGGTGCAGCTTTAGAGTCATTTCATCGGGTCTTTGCGGGGGTGCGGCTTTAGGGTCATTTTATCGGCTCTTTGCGGGGGTGTGGCTCTAGGAACATTTCATCGGCTCTTTGCGGGGGTGCGGCTTTAGGGTCTTTCATCGGGTCTTTGCGGGGGTGTGGCTTTAGGGTCATTTAATCGGCTCTTTACGGGGGTGCAGCTATAGGGTCATTTCATCGGCTCTTTACGGGGGTGCAGCTTTAGGGTCATTTCATCGGCTCTTTGCGGGGGTGTGGCTTTAGGGTCATTTCATCGGCTCTTTACGGGGGTGCAGCTTTAGGGTCATTTCATCGGGTCTTTGCGGGGGTGTGGCTTTAGGGTCATATCATCGGCTCTTTGCGGGGGTGCGTCTTTAGGGTAATTTCATCGGCTCTTTACGGGGGTGCAGCTTTAGGGTCATTTCATCGGGTCTTTGCGGGGGTGCAGCTTTAGGGTCATTTCATCGGCTCTTTGCGGGGGTGCAGCTTTAGAGTCATTTCATCGGCTCTTTGCGGGGGTGTGGCTTTAGAGTCATTTCATCGGCTCTTTGCGGGGGTGCGGCTTTAGGGTCATTTCGTCGGCTCTTTGCGGGGGTGCAGCTTTAGGGTCTTTTCATCGGGTCTTTACGGGGGTGCAGCTTTAGGGTAATTTCATCGGCTCTTTACGGGGGTGCAGCTTTAGGGTCATTTCATCGGCTCTTTATGGGGGTGCGGCTTTAGGGTCATTTCATAGGCTCTTTGCGGGGGTGCAGCTTTAGGGTCTTTTCATCGGGTCTTTGCGGGGGTGCAGCTTTAGGGCCTTTTTATCGGCTCTTTGCGGGGGTGCAGCTTTAGGGTCATTTCGTCGGCTCTTTACGGGGGTGCAGCTTTAGGGTCATTTCATCGGGTCTTTGCGGGGGTGTGGCTTTAGGGTCATTTCATCGGCTCTTTTCGGGGGTGCGGCTTTAGGGTCATTTCATCGGCTCTTTGCGGGGGTGTGGCTTTAGGGTCATTTCATCGGCTCTTTGCGGGGGTGCGGCTTTAGGGTAATTTCATCGGCTCTTTACGGGGGTGCAGCTTTAGGGTCATTTCGTCGGCTCTTTGCGGGGGTGCAGCTTTAGGGTCTTTTCATCGGGTCTTTACGGGGGTGCAGCTTTAGGGTAATTTCATCGGCTCTTTACGGGGGTGCAGCTTTAGGGTCATTTCATCGGCTCTTTGCGGGGGTGCAGCTTTAGGGTCATTTCATCGGCTCTTTGCGGGGGTGTGGCTTTAGGGTCATTTCATCGGCTCTTTACGGGGGTGCAGCTTTAGGGTCATTTCATCGGCTCTTTGCGGGGGTGTGGCTTTAGGGTCATTTCATCGGCTCTTTGCGGGGGTGTGGCATTAGAGTCATTTCATCGGCTCTTTGCGGGGGTGCAGCTTTAGAGTCATTTCATCGGGTCTTTGCGGGGGTGCGGCTTTAGGGTCATTTCATCGGCTCTTTGCGGGGGTGCAGCTTTAGGGTCATTTCATCGGCTCTTTACGGGGGTGCAGCTTTAGGGTAATTTTATCGGCTCTTTGCGGGGGTGTGGCTTTAGGAACATTTCATCGGCTCTTTGCGGGGGTGCGGCTTTAGGGTCTTTCATCGGGTCTTTGCGGGGGTGTGGCTTTAGGGTCATTTAATCGGCTCTTTACGGGGGTGCAGCTATAGGGTCATTTCATCGGCTCTTTACGGGGGTGCAGCTTTAGGGTCATTTCATCGGCTCTTTGCGGGGGTGTGGCTTTAGGGTCATTTCATCGGCTCTTTACGGGGGTGCAGCTTTAGGGTCATTTCATCGGGTCTTTGCGGGGGTGAGGCTTTAGAGTCATTTCATCGGCTCTTTGCGGGGGTGTGGCTTTAGGGTCATTTCATCGGCTCTTTGCGGGGGTGCAGCTTTAGGGTCTTTTCATCGGGTCTTTGCGGGGGTGTGGCTTTAGGGTCATATCATCGGCTCTTTACGGGGGTGCGGCTTTAGGGTAATTTCATCGGCTCTTTACGGGGGTGCAGCTTTAGGGTCATTTCATCGGGTCTTTGCGGGGGTGCAGCTTTAGGGTCATTTCATCGGCTCTTTGCGGGGGTGCAGCTTTAGAGTCATTTCATCGGCTCTTTGCGGGGGTGTGGCTTTAGAGTCATTTCATCGGCTCTTTGCGGGGGTGCGGCTTTAGGGTCATTTCGTCGGCTCTTTGCGGGGGTGCAGCTTTAGGGTCATTTCATCGGCTCTTTACGGGGGTGCAGCTTTAGGGTAATTTCATCGGCTCTTTACGGGGGTGCAGCTTTAGGGTCATTTCATCGGCTCTTTATGGGGGTGCGGCTTTAGGGTCATTTCATAGGCTCTTTGCGGGGGTGCAGCTTTAGGGTCTTTTCATCGGGTCTTTGCGGGGGTGCAGCTTTAGGGCCTTTTTATCGGCTCTTTGCGGGGGTGCAGCTTTAGGGTCATTTCGTCGGCTCTTTACGGGGGTGCAGCTTTAGGGTCATTTCATCGGGTCTTTGCGGGGGTGTGGCTTTAGGGTCATTTCATCGGCTCTTTTCGGGGGTGCGGCTTTAGGGTCATTTCATCGGCTCTTTACGGGGGTGCAGCTTTAGGGTAATTTCATCGGCTCTTTACGGGGGTGCAGCTTTAGGGTCATTTCATCGGCTCTTTATGGGGGTGCGGCTTTAGGGTCATTTCATAGGCTCTTTGCGGGGGTGCAGCTTTAGGGTCTTTTCATCGGGTCTTTGCGGGGGTGCAGCTTTAGGGCCTTTTTATCGGCTCTTTGCGGGGGTGCAGCTTTAGGGTCATTTCGTCGGCTCTTTACGGGGGTGCAGCTTTAGGGTCATTTCATCGGGTCTTTGCGGGGGTGTGGCTTTAGGGTCATTTCATCGGCTCTTTTCGGGGGTGCGGCTTTAGGGTCATTTCATCGGCTCTTTGCGGGGGTGTGGCTTTAGGGTCATTTCATCGGCTCTTTGCGGGGGTGCGGCTTTAGGGTAATTTCATCGGCTCTTTACGGGGGTGCAGCTTTAGGGTAATTTCATCGGCTCTTTACGGGGGTGCAGCTTTAGGGTCATTTCATCGGCTCTTTACGGGGGTGCGGCTTTAGGGTCATTTCATCGGCTCTTTACGGGGGTGCGGCTTTAGGGTAATTTCATCGGCTCTTTACGGGGGTGCAGCTTTAGGGTAATTTCATCGGCTCTTTACGGGGGTGCAGCTTTAGGGTAATTTCATCGGCTCTTTACGGGGGTGCAGCTTTAGGGTCATTTCATCGGGTCTTTGCGGGGGTGCAGCTTTAGGGTCATTTCATCGGCTCTTTGCGGGGGTGCAGCTTTAGGGTCATTTCATCGGGTCTTTGCGGGGGTGTGGCTTTAGGGTCATTTCATCGGCTCTTTTCGGGGGTGCGGCTTTAGGGTCATTTCATCGGCTCTTTGCGGGGGTGTGGCTTTAGGGTCATTTCATCGGCTCTTTGCGGGGGTGCGGCTTTAGGGTAATTTCATCGGCTCTTTACGGGGGTGCAGCTTTAGGGTAATTTCATCGGCTCTTTACGGGGGTGCAGCTTTAGGGTCATTTCATCGGCTCTTTACGGGGGTGCGGCTTTAGGGTCATTTCATCGGCTCTTTACGGGGGTGCGGCTTTAGGGTCATTTCATCGGCTCTTTACGGGGGTGCAGCTTTAGGGTAATTTCATCGGCTCTTTGCGGGGGTGCGGCTTTAGGGTAATTTCATCGGCTCTTTACGGGGGTGCTTCTTTAGGGTCATTTCATCGGCTCTTAGCGGGGGTTAGGCTTTAGGGTAATTTCATCGGCTCTTTACGGGAGTGCAGCTTTAGGGTAATTTCATCGGCTCTTTACGGGGGTGTGGCATTAGAGTCATTTCATCGGCTCTTTGCGGGGATGCAGCTTTAGAGTCATTTCATCGGGTCTTTGCGGGGGTGCGGATTTAGGGTCATTTCATCGGCTCTTTGCGGGGGTGCAGCTTTAGGGTCATTTCATCGGCTCTTTACGGGGGTGCAGCTTTAGGGTAATTTCATCGGCTCTTTGCGGGGGTGTGGCTTTAGGAACATTTCATCGGCTCTTTGCGGGGGTGCGGCTTTAGGGTCTTTCATCGGGTCTTTGCGGGGGTGTGGCTTTAGGGTCATTTAATCGGCTCTTTACGGGGGTGCAGCTATAGGGTCATTTCATCGGCTCTTTACGGGGGTGCAGCTTTAGGGTCATTTCATCGGCTCTTTGCGGGGGTGTGGCTTTAGGGTCATTTCATCGGCTCTTTACGGGGGTGCAGCTTTAGGGTCATTTCATCGGGTCTTTGCGGGGGTGTGGCTTTAGAGTCATTTCATCGGCTCTTTGCGGGGGTGTGGCTTTAGGGTCATTTCATCGGCTCTTTGCGGGGGTGCAGCTTTAGGGTCTTTTCATCGGGTCTTTGCGGGGGTGTGGCTTTAGGGTCATTTCATCGGCTCTTTGCGGGGGTGCGGCTTTAGGGTAATTTCATCGGCTCTTTACGGGGGTGCAGCTTTAGGGTCATTTCATCGGGTCTTTGCGGGGGTGCAGCTTTAGGGTCATTTCATCGGCTCTTTGCGGGGGTGCAGCTTTAGAGTCATTTCATCGGCTCTTTGCGGGGGTGTGGCTTTAGAGTCATTTCATCGGCTCTTTGCGGGGGTGCGGCTTTAGGGTCATTTCGTCGGCTCTTTGCGGGGGTGCAGCTTTAGGGTCTTTTCATCGGGTCTTTACGGGGGTGCAGCTTTAGGGTAATTTCATCGGCTCTTTACGGGGGTGCAGCTTTAGGGTCATTTCATCGGCTCTTTATGGGGGTGCGGCTTTAGGGTCATTTCATAGGCTCTTTGCGGGGGTGCAGCTTTAGGGTCTTTTCATCGGGTCTTTGCGGGGGTGCAGCTTTAGGGCCTTTTTATCGGCTCTTTGCGGGGGTGCAGCTTTAGGGTCATTTCGTCGGCTCTTTACGGGGGTGCAGCTTTAGGGTCATTTCATCGGGTCTTTGCGGGGGTGTGGCTTTAGGGTCATTTCATCGGCTCTTTTCGGGGGTGCGGCTCTAGGGTCATTTCATCGGCTCTTTGCGGGGGTGTGGCTTTAGGGTCATTTCATCGGCTCTTTGCGGGGGTGCGGCTTTAGGGTAATTTCATCGGCTCTTTACGGGGGTGCAGCTTTAGGGTAATTTCATCGGCTCTTTACGGGGGTGCAGCTTTAGGGTCATTTCATCGGCTCTTTACGGGGGTGCGGCTTTAGGGTCATTTCATCGGCTCTTTACGGGGGTGCGGCTTTAGGGTCATTTCATCGGCTCTTTACGGGGGTGCAGCTTTAGGGTAATTTCATCGGCTCTTTACGGGGGTGCAGCTTTAGGGTAATTTCATCGGCTCTTTACGGGGGTGCAGCTTTAGGGTCATTTCATCGGGTCTTTGCGGGGGTGCAGCTTTAGGGTCATTTCATCGGCTCTTTGCGGGGGTGTGGCTTTAGAGTCATTTCATCGGCTCTTTGCGGGGGTGCGGCTTTAGGGTCATTTCGTCGGCTTTTTGTGGGGGTGCAGCTTTAGGGTCTTTTCATCGGGTCTTTGCGGAGGTGTGGCTTTAGGGTCATTTCATCGGCTCTTTACGGGGGTGCAGCTTTAGGGTAATTTCATCGGCTCTTTACGGGGGTGCAGCTTTAGGGTAATTTCATCGGCTCTTTACGGGGGTGCAGCTTTAGGGTCATTTCATCGGCTCTTTATGGGGGTGCGGCTTTAGGGTCATTTCATAGGCTCTTTGCGGGGGTGCAGCTTTAGGGTCTTTTCATCGGGTCTTTGCGGGGGTGCAGCTTTAGGGCCTTTTTATCGGCTCTTTGCGGGGGTGCAGCTTTAGGGTCATTTCGTCGGCTCTTTACGGGGGTGCAGCTTTAGGGTCATTTCATCGGGTCTTTGCGGGGGTGTGGCTTTAGGGTCATTTCATCGGCTCTTTTCGGGGGTGCGGCTCTAGGGTCATTTCATCGGCTCTTTGCGGGGGTGTGGCTTTAGGGTCATTTCATCGGCTCTTTGCGGGGGTGCGGCTTTAGGGTAATTTCATCGGCTCTTTACGGGGGTGCAGCTTTAGGGTAATTTCATCGGCTCTTTACGGGGGTGCAGCTTTAGGGTCATTTCATCGGCTCTTTACGGGGGTGCGGCTTTAGGGTCATTTCATCGGCTCTTTACGGGGGTGCGGCTTTAGGGTCATTTCATCGGCTCTTTACGGGGGTGCAGCTTTAGGGTAATTTCATCGGCTCTTTACGGGGGTGCAGCTTTAGGGTAATTTCATCGGCTCTTTACGGGGGTGCAGCTTTAGGGTCATTTCATCGGGTCTTTGCGGGGGTGCAGCTTTAGGGTCATTTCATCGGCTCTTTGCGGGGGTGTGGCTTTAGAGTCATTTCATCGGCTCTTTGCGGGGGTGCGGCTTTAGGGTCATTTCGTCGGCTTTTTGTGGGGGTGCAGCTTTAGGGTCTTTTCATCGGGTCTTTGCGGAGGTGTGGCTTTAGGGTCATTTCATCGGCTCTTTACGGGGGTGCAGCTTTAGGGTAATTTCATCGGCTCTTTACGGGGGTGCAGCTTTAGGGTAATTTCATCGGCTCTTTATGGGGGTGCGGCTTTAGGGTCATTTCATAGGCTCTTTGCGGGGGTGCAGCTTTAGGGTCTTTTCATCGGGTCTTTGCGGGGGTGCAGCTTTAGGGTCATTTCATCGGCTCTTTGCGGGGGTGCAGCTTTAGGGTCATTTCGTCGGCTCTTTACGGGGGTGCAGCTTTAGGGTCATTTCATCGGGTCTTTGCGGGGGTGTGGCTTTAGGGTCATTTCATCGGCTCTTTTCGGGGGTGCGGCTTTAGGGTCATTTCATCGGCTCTTTGCGGGGGTGTGGCTTTAGGGTCATTTCATCGGCTCTTTGCGGGGGTGCGGCTTTAGGGTAATTTCATCGGCTCTTTACGGGGGTGCAGCTTTAGGGTCTTTTCATCGGGTCTTTGCGGGGGTGTGGCTTTAGGGTCATTTCATCGGCTCTTTACGGGGGTGCAGCTTTAGGGTAATTTCATCGGCTCTTTACGGGGGTGCAGCTTTAGGGTCATTTCATCGGCTCTTTACGGGGGTGCGGCTTTAGGGTAATTTCATCGGCTCTTTGCGGGGGTGCGGCTTTAGGGTCATTTCATCGGCTCTTTACGGGGGTGCAGCTTTAGGGTAATTTCATCGGCTCTTTACGGGGGTGCAGCTTTAGGGTAATTTCATCGGCTCTTTGCGGGGGTGCGGCTTTAGGGTAATTTCATCGGCTCTTTACGGGGGTGCTTCTTTAGGGTCATTTCATCGGCTCTTAGCGGGGGTTAGGCTTTAGGGTAATTTCATCGGCTCTTTACGGGAGTGCAGCTTTAGGGTCATTTCATCGGCTCTTTACGGGGGTGTGGCTTTAGGGTCATTTCATCGGCTCTTTGCGGGGGTGCGGCTTTAGGGTCAATTCATCGGCTCTTTACGGGGGTGCAGCTTTAGGGTCATTTTATCGGCTCTTTTCGGGGGTGCGGCTTTAGGGTAATTTCATCGGCTCTTTGCGGGGGTTTGGCTTTAGGGTCATTTCATCGGCTCTTTGCGGTGGTGCGGCTTTGGGGTAATTTCATCGGCTCTTTACGGGGGTGCAGCTTTAGGGTCTTTTCATCGGGTCTTTACGGGGGTGCGGCTTTAGGGTCATTTCGTCGGCTTTTTGCGGGGGTGCAGCTTTAGGGTCTTTTCATCGGGTCTTTGCGGAGGTGTGGCTTTAGGGTCATTTCATCGGCTCTTTACGGGGGTGCAGCTTTAGGGTAATTTCATCGGCTCTTTACGGGGGTGCAGCTTTAGGGTCATTTCATCGGCTCTTTATGGGGGTGCGGCTTTAGGGTCATTTCATAGGCTCTTTGCGGGGGTGCAGCTTTAGGGTCTTTTCATCGGGTCTTTGCGGGGGTGCAGCTTTAGGGTCATTTCATCGGCTCTTTATGGGGGTGCGGCTTTAGGGTCATTTCATAGGCTCTTTGCGGGGGTGCAGCTTTAGGGTCTTTTCATCGGGTCTTTGCGGGGGTGCAGCTTTAGGGTCATTTCATCGGCTCTTTGCGGGGGTGCAGCTTTAGGGTCATTTCGTCGGCTCTATACGGGGGTGCAGCTTTAGGGTCATTTCATCGGGTCTTTGCGGGGGTGTGGCTTTAGGGTCATTTCATCGGCTCTTTGCGGGGGAGTGGCTTTAGGGTCATTTCATCGGCTCTTTGCGGGGGTGCAGCTTTAGAGTCATTTCATCGGCTCTTTGCGGGGGTGTGGCTTTAGAGTCATTTCATCGGCTCTTTGCGGGGGTGCGGCTTTAGCGTCATTTCGTCGGCTCTTTGCGGGGGTGCAGCTTTAGGGTCTTTTCATCGGGTCTTTGCGGAGGTGTGGCTTTAGGGTCATTTCATCGGCTCTTTACGGGGGTGCAGCTTTAGGGTAATTTCATCGGCTCTTTACGGGTGTGCAGCTTTAGGGTCATTTCATCGGCTCTTTATGGGGGTGCGGCTTTAGGGTCATTTCATAGGCTCTTTGCGGGGGTGCAGCTTTAGGGTCTTTTCATCGGGTCTTTGCGGGGGTGCAGCTTTAGGGTCATTTCATCGGATCTTTGCGGGGGTGCAGCTTAAGGGTCATTTCATCGGCTCTTTGCGGGGGTGCGGCTTTAGGGTCATTTCATCGGCTCTTTGCGGGGGTGCAGCTTTAGGGTCATTTCATCGGCTCTTTGCGGGGGTGTGGCTTTAGAGTCATTTCATCGGCTCTTTGCGGGGGTGCAGCTTTAAGGTCTTTTCATCGGGTCTTTGCGGGGGTGCAGCTTTAGGGTCATTTCATTGGCTCTTTACGGGGGTGCAGCTTTAGGGTCATTTCATAGGCTCTTTACGGGGGTGCAGCTTTAGGGTCATTTCATCGGCTCTTTGCGGGGGTGCAGCTTTAGGGTCTTTTCATCGGCTCTTTGCGGTGGTGCGGCTTTAGGGTCATTTCATCAGCTCTTTGCGGGGGTGCAGCTTTAGGGTCATTTCATCGGCTCTTTGCGGGGGTGCAGCTTTAGGGTCATTTCATCGGCTCTTTGCGGGGGTGTGGCTTTAGAGTCATTTCATCGGCTCTTTGCGGGGGTGCAGCTTTAAGGTCTTTTCATCGGGTCTTTGCGAGGGTGCAGCTTTAGGGTCATTTCATCGGCTCTTTACGGGGGTGCAGCTTTAGGGTCATTTCATAGGCTCTTTGCGAGGGTGCAGCTTTAGGGTCTTTTCATCGGGTCTTTGCGGGGGTGCAGCTTTAGGGTCATTTCATCGGCTCTTTGCGGGGTGCAGCTTTAGGGTCATTTCATCGGCTCTTTACGGGGGTGCAGCTTTAGGGTCATTTCATCGGGTCTTTGCGGGGGTGTGTCTTTAGGGTCATTTCATCGGCTCTTTTCGGGGGTGCGGCTTTAGGGTAATTTCATCGGCTCTTTGCGGGGGTGTGGCTTTAGGGTCATTTCATCGGCTCTTAACGGGGGTGCAGCTTTAGGGTCATTTCATCGGGTCTTTGCGGGGGTGTGGCTTTAGGGTCATTTCATCGGCTCTTTTCGGGGGTGCGGCTTTAGGGTAATTTCATCGGCTCTTTGCGGGGGTGTGGCTTTAGGGTCATTTCATCGGCTCTTTGCGGGGGTGCGGCTTCAGGGTAATTTCATCGGCTCTTTACGGGCGTGCAGCTTTAGGGTCTTTTCATCGGGTTTTTGCGGGGGTGTGGCTTTAGGGTCATTTAATCGGCTCTTTACGGGGGTGCAGCTTTAGGGTCATTTAATCGGCTCTTTACGGGGGTGCAGCTTTAGGGTCACATCATCGGCTCTTTGCGGGGGTGTGGCTTTAGGGTCATTTCATCGGCTCTTTGCGGGGGTGCGGCTTTAGGGTCATTTCATCGGCTCTTTGCGGGGGTGCGGCTTTAGGGTCATTTCATCGGCTCTTTACGGGGGTGCAGCTTTAGGGTCATTTCATCGGGTCTTTGCGGTGGTGTGGCTTCAGGGTCATTTCATCGGCTCTTTGCGGGGGTGTGGCTTTAGGGTCATTTCATCGGCTCTTTGCGGGGGTGCAGCTTTAGGGTCTTTTCATCGGGTCTTTGCGGGGGTGTGGCTTTAGGGTCATTTCATCGGCTCTTTGCGGGGGTGCGGCTTTAGGGTAGTTTCATCGGCTCTTTACGGGGGTGCAGCTTTAGGGTCTTTTCATCGGGTCTTTGCGGGGGTGTGGCTTTAGGGTCATTTCATCGGCTCTTTACGGGGGTGCAGCTTTAGGGTCATTTCATCGGCTCTTTGCGGGGGTGTGGCTTTAGGTTCATTTCATCGGCTCTTTGCGGGGGTGCGGCTTTAAGGTCATTTCATCGGCTCTTTGCGGGGGTGCGGCTTTAGGGTCATTTGATCGGCTCTTTACGGGGGTGCAGCTTTAGGGTCATTTCATCGGGTCTTTGCGGGGGTGCAGCTTTAGGGTCATTTCATCGGCTCTTTGCGGGGGTGCAGCTTTAGAGTAATTTCATGGGCTCTTTGCGGGGGTGTGGCTTTAGAGTCATTTCATCGGCTCTTTGCTGGGGTGCGGCTTTAGGGTCATTTCATCGGCTCTTTACGGGGGTGCAGCTTTAGGGTCATTTCATCGGCTCTTTGCGGGGGTGTGGCTTTAGGGTCATTTCATCGGCTCTTTACGGGGGTGCAGCTTTAGGGTCATTTCATCGGCTCTTTGCGGGGATGTGGCTTTAGGGTCATTTCATCGGCTCTTTGCGGGGGTGCAGCTTTAGAGTCATTTCATCGGGTCTTTGCGGGGGTGCGGCTTTAGGGTCATTTCATCGGCTCTTTGCGGGGGTGCAGCTTTAGGGTCATTTCATCGGCTCTTTGCGGGGGTGTGGCTTTAGAGTCATTTCATCGGCTCTTTGGGGGGGGTGCAGCTTTAAGGTCTTTTCATCGGGTCTTTGCGAGGGTGCAGCTTTAGGGTCATTTCATCGGCTCTTTACGGGGGTGCAGCTTTAGGGTCATTTCATAGGCTCTTTGCGGGGGTGCAGCTTTAGGGTCTTTTCATCGGGTCTTTGCGGGGGTGCAGCTTTAGGGTCATTTCATCGGCTCTTTGCGGGGTGCAGCTTTAGGGTCATTTCATCGGCTCTTTACGGGGGTGCAGCTTTAGGGTCATTTCATCGGGTCTTTGCGGGGGTGTGTCTTTAGGGTCATTTCATCGGCTCTTTTCGGGGGTGCGGCTTTAGGGTAATTTCATCGGCTCTTTGCGGGGGTGTGGCTTTAGGGTCATTTCATCGGCTCTTTACGGGGGTGCAGCTTTAGGGTCATTTCATCGGGTCTTTGCGGGGGTGTGGCTTTAGGGTCATTTCATCGGCTCTTTTCGGGGGTGCGGCTTTAGGGTAATTTCATCGGCTCTTTGCGGGGGTGTGGCTTTAGGGTCATTTCATCGGCTCTTTGCGGGGGTGCGGCTTCAGGGTAATTTCATCGGCTCTTTACGGGCGTGCAGCTTTAGGGTCTTTTCATCGGGTTTTTGCGGGGGTGTGGCTTTAGGGTCATTTAATCGGCTCTTTACGGGGGTGCAGCTTTAGGGTCATTTAATCGGCTCTTTACGGGGGTGCAGCTTTAGGGTCACATCATCGGCTCTTTGCGGGGGTGTGGCTTTAGGGTCATTTCATCGGCTCTTTGCGGGGGTGCGGCTTTAGGGTCATTTCATCGACTCTTTGCGGGGGTGCGGCTTTAGGGTCATTTCATCGGCTCTTTACGGGGGTGCAGCTTTAGGGTCATTTCATCGGGTCTTTGCGGTGGTGTGGCTTCAGGGTCATTTCATCGGCTCTTTGCGGGGGTGTGGCTTTAGGGTCATTTCATCGGCTCTTTGCGGGGGTGCAGCTTTAGGGTCTTTTCATCGGGTCTTTGCGGGGGTGTGGCTTTAGGGTCATTTCATCGGCTCTTTGCGGGGGTGCGGCTTTAGGGTAGTTTCATCGGCTCTTTACGGGGGTGCAGCTTTAGGGTCTTTTCATCGGGTCTTTGCGGGGGTGCAGCTTTAGGGTCATTTCATCGGGTCTTTGCGGTGGTGTGGCTTCAGGGTCATTTCATCGGCTCTTTGCGGGGGTGCGGCTTTAGGGTAGTTTCATCGGCTCTTTACGGGGGTGCAGCTTTAGGGTCTTTTCATCGGGTCTTTGCGGGGGTGTGGCTTTAGGGTCATTTCATCGGCTCTTTACGGGGGTGCAGCTTTAGGGTCATTTCATCGGCTCTTTGCGGGGGTGTGGCTTTAGGTTCATTTCATCGGCTCTTTGCGGGGGTGCGGCTTTAAGGTCATTTCATCGGCTCTTTGCGGGGGTGCGGCTTTAGGGTCATTTGATCGGCTCTTTACGGGGGTGCAGCTTTAGGGTCATTTCATCGGGTCTTTGCGGGGGTGCAGCTTTAGGGTCATTTCATCGGCTCTTTGCGGGGGTGCAGCTTTAGAGTAATTTCATGGGCTCTTTGCGGGGGTGTGGCTTTAGAGTCATTTCATCAGCTCTTTGCTGGGGTGCGGCTTTAGGGTCATTTCATCGGCTCTTTACGGGGGTGCAGCTTTAGGGTCATTTCATCGGCTCTTTGCGGGGGTGTGGCTTTAGGGTCATTTCATCGGCTCTTTACGGGGGTGCAGCTTTAGGGTCATTTCATCGGCTCTTTGCGGGGGTGTGGCTTTAGGGTCATTTCATCGGCTCTTTGCGGGGGTGTGGCATTAGAGTCATTTCATCGGCTCTTTGCGGGGGTGCAGCTTTAGGGTCATTTCATCGGCTCTTTGCGGGGGTGTGGCTTTAGGGTCATTTCATCGGCTCTTTACGGGGGTGCAGCTTTAGGGTCATTTCATCGGCTCTTTGCGGGGGTGTGGCTTTAGGGTCATTTCATCGGCTCTTTGCGGGGGTGTGGCATTAGAGTCATTTCATCGGCTCTTTGCGGGGGTGCAGCTTTAGGGTCATTTCATCGGCTCTTTACGGGGGTGCAGCTTTAGGGTAATTTTATCGGCTCTTTGCGGGGGTGTGGCTTTAGGAACATTTCATCGGCTCTTTGCGGGGGTGCGGCTTTAGGGTCTTTCATCGGGTCTTTGCGGGGGTGTGGCTTTAGGGTCATTTAATCGGCTCTTTACGGGGGTGCAGCTATAGGGTCATTTCATCGGCTCTTTACGGGGGTGCAGCTTTAGGGTCATTTCATCGGCTCTTTGCGGGGGTGTGGCTTTAGGGTCATTTCATCGGCTCTTTACGGGGGTGCAGCTTTAGGGTCATTTCATCGGGTCTTTGCGGGGGTGAGGCTTTAGAGTCATTTCATCGGCTCTTTGCGGGGGTGTGGCTTTAGGGTCATTTCATCGGCTCTTTGCGGGGGTGCAGCTTTAGGGTCTTTTCATCGGGTCTTTGCGGGGGTGTGGCTTTAGGGTCATATCATCGGCTCTTTGCGGGGGTGCGGCTTTAGGGTAATTTCATCGGCTCTTTACGGGGGTGCAGCTTTAGGGTCATTTCATCGGGTCTTTGCGGGGGTGCAGCTTTAGGGTCATTTCATCGGCTCTTTGCGGGGGTGCAGCTTTAGAGTCATTTCATCGGCTCTTTGCGGGGGTGTGGCTTTAGAGTCATTTCATCGGCTCTTTGCGGGGGTGCGGCTTTAGGGTCATTTCGTCGGCTCTTTGCGGGGGTGCAGCTTTAGGGTCTTTTCATCGGGTCTTTACGGGGGTGCAGCTTTAGGGTAATTTCATCGGCTCTTTACGGGGGTGCAGCTTTAGGGTCATTTCATCGGCTCTTTGCGGGGGTGCAGCTTTAGGGTCATTTCATCGGCTCTTTGCGGGGGTGTGGCTTTAGGGTCATTTCATCGGCTCTTTACGGGGGTGCAGCTTTAGGGTCATTTCATTGGCTCTTTGCGGGGGTGCAGCTTTAGAGTCATTTCATCGGGTCTTTGCGGGGGTGCGGCTTTAGGGTCATTTTATCGGCTCTTTGCGGGGGTGTGGCTCTAGGAACATTTCATCGGCTCTTTGCGGGGGTGCGGCTTTAGGGTCTTTCATCGGGTCTTTGCGGGGGTGTGGCTTTAGGGTCATTTAATCGGCTCTTTACGGGGGTGCAGCTATAGGGTCATTTCATCGGCTCTTTACGGGGGTGCAGCTTTAGGGTCATTTCATCGGCTCTTTGCGGGGGTGTGGCTTTAGGGTCATTTCATCGGCTCTTTACGGGGGTGCAGCTTTAGGGTCATTTCATCGGGTCTTTGCGGGGGTGTGGCTTTAGGGTCATATCATCGGCTCTTTGCGGGGGTGCGGCTTTAGGGTAATTTCATCGGCTCTTTACGGGGGTGCAGCTTTAGGGTCATTTCATCGGGTCTTTGCGGGGGTGCAGCTTTAGGGTCATTTCATCGGCTCTTTGCGGGGGTGCAGCTTTAGAGTCATTTCATCGGCTCTTTGCGGGGGTGTGGCTTTAGAGTCATTTCATCGGCTCTTTGCGGGGGTGCGGCTTTAGGGTCATTTCGTCGGCTCTTTGCGGGGGTGCAGCTTTAGGGTCTTTTCATCGGGTCTTTACGGGGGTGCAGCTTTAGGGTAATTTCATCGGCTCTTTACGGGGGTGCAGCTTTAGGGTCATTTCATCGGCTCTTTATGGGGGTGCGGCTTTAGGGTCATTTCATAGGCTCTTTGCGGGGGTGCAGCTTTAGGGTCTTTTCATCGGGTCTTTGCGGGGGTGCAGCTTTAGGGCCTTTTTATCGGCTCTTTGCGGGGGTGCAGCTTTAGGGTCATTTCGTCGGCTCTTTACGGGGGTGCAGCTTTAGGGTCATTTCATCGGGTCTTTGCGGGGGTGTGGCTTTAGGGTCATTTCATCGGCTCTTTTCGGGGGTGCGGCTTTAGGGTCATTTCATCGGCTCTTTGCGGGGGTGTGGCTTTAGGGTCATTTCATCGGCTCTTTGCGGGGGTGCGGCTTTAGGGTAATTTCATCGGCTCTTTACGGGGGTGCAGCTTTAGGGTCATTTCGTCGGCTCTTTGCGGGGGTGCAGCTTTAGGGTCTTTTCATCGGGTCTTTACGGGGGTGCAGCTTTAGGGTAATTTCATCGGCTCTTTACGGGGGTGCAGCTTTAGGGTCATTTCATCGGCTCTTTGCGGGGGTGCAGCTTTAGGGTCATTTCATCGGCTCTTTGCGGGGGTGTGGCTTTAGGGTCATTTCATCGGCTCTTTACGGGGGTGCAGCTTTAGGGTCATTTCATCGGCTCTTTGCGGGGGTGTGGCTTTAGGGTCATTTCATCGGCTCTTTGCGGGGGTGTGGCATTAGAGTCATTTCATCGGCTCTTTGCGGGGGTGCAGCTTTAGAGTCATTTCATCGGGTCTTTGCGGGGGTGCGGCTTTAGGGTCATTTCATCGGCTCTTTGCGGGGGTGCAGCTTTAGGGTCATTTCATCGGCTCTTTACGGGGGTGCAGCTTTAGGGTAATTTTATCGGCTCTTTGCGGGGGTGTGGCTTTAGGAACATTTCATCGGCTCTTTGCGGGGGTGCGGCTTTAGGGTCTTTCATCGGGTCTTTGCGGGGGTGTGGCTTTAGGGTCATTTAATCGGCTCTTTACGGGGGTGCAGCTATAGGGTCATTTCATCGGCTCTTTACGGGGGTGCAGCTTTAGGGTCATTTCATCGGCTCTTTGCGGGGGTGTGGCTTTAGGGTCATTTCATCGGCTCTTTACGGGGGTGCAGCTTTAGGGTCATTTCATCGGGTCTTTGCGGGGGTGAGGCTTTAGAGTCATTTCATCGGCTCTTTGCGGGGGTGTGGCTTTAGGGTCATTTCATCGGCTCTTTGCGGGGGTGCAGCTTTAGGGTCTTTTCATCGGGTCTTTGCGGGGGTGTGGCTTTAGGGTCATATCATCGGCTCTTTACGGGGGTGCGGCTTTAGGGTAATTTCATCGGCTCTTTACGGGGGTGCAGCTTTAGGGTCATTTCATCGGGTCTTTGCGGGGGTGCAGCTTTAGGGTCATTTCATCGGCTCTTTGCGGGGGTGCAGCTTTAGAGTCATTTCATCGGCTCTTTGCGGGGGTGTGGCTTTAGAGTCATTTCATCGGCTCTTTGCGGGGGTGCGGCTTTAGGGTCATTTCGTCGGCTCTTTGCGGGGGTGCAGCTTTAGGGTCATTTCATCGGCTCTTTACGGGGGTGCAGCTTTAGGGTAATTTCATCGGCTCTTTACGGGGGTGCAGCTTTAGGGTCATTTCATCGGCTCTTTATGGGGGTGCGGCTTTAGGGTCATTTCATAGGCTCTTTGCGGGGGTGCAGCTTTAGGGTCTTTTCATCGGGTCTTTGCGGGGGTGCAGCTTTAGGGCCTTTTTATCGGCTCTTTGCGGGGGTGCAGCTTTAGGGTCATTTCGTCGGCTCTTTACGGGGGTGCAGCTTTAGGGTCATTTCATCGGGTCTTTGCGGGGGTGTGGCTTTAGGGTCATTTCATCGGCTCTTTTCGGGGGTGCGGCTTTAGGGTCATTTCATCGGCTCTTTACGGGGGTGCAGCTTTAGGGTAATTTCATCGGCTCTTTACGGGGGTGCAGCTTTAGGGTCATTTCATCGGCTCTTTATGGGGGTGCGGCTTTAGGGTCATTTCATAGGCTCTTTGCGGGGGTGCAGCTTTAGGGTCTTTTCATCGGGTCTTTGCGGGGGTGCAGCTTTAGGGCCTTTTTATCGGCTCTTTGCGGGGGTGCAGCTTTAGGGTCATTTCGTCGGCTCTTTACGGGGGTGCAGCTTTAGGGTCATTTCATCGGGTCTTTGCGGGGGTGTGGCTTTAGGGTCATTTCATCGGCTCTTTTCGGGGGTGCGGCTTTAGGGTCATTTCATCGGCTCTTTGCGGGGGTGTGGCTTTAGGGTCATTTCATCGGCTCTTTGCGGGGGTGCGGCTTTAGGGTAATTTCATCGGCTCTTTACGGGGGTGCAGCTTTAGGGTAATTTCATCGGCTCTTTACGGGGGTGCAGCTTTAGGGTCATTTCATCGGCTCTTTACGGGGGTGCGGCTTTAGGGTCATTTCATCGGCTCTTTACGGGGGTGCGGCTTTAGGGTAATTTCATCGGCTCTTTACGGGGGTGCAGCTTTAGGGTAATTTCATCGGCTCTTTACGGGGGTGCAGCTTTAGGGTAATTTCATCGGCTCTTTACGGGGGTGCAGCTTTAGGGTCATTTCATCGGGTCTTTGCGGGGGTGCAGCTTTAGGGTCATTTCATCGGCTCTTTGCGGGGGTGCAGCTTTAGGGTCATTTCATCGGGTCTTTGCGGGGGTGTGGCTTTAGGGTCATTTCATCGGCTCTTTTCGGGGGTGCGGCTTTAGGGTCATTTCATCGGCTCTTTGCGGGGGTGTGGCTTTAGGGTCATTTCATCGGCTCTTTGCGGGGGTGCGGCTTTAGGGTAATTTCATCGGCTCTTTACGGGGGTGCAGCTTTAGGATAATTTCATCGGCTCTTTACGGGGGTGCAGCTTTAGGGTCATTTCATCGGCTCTTTACGGGGGTGCGGCTTTAGGGTCATTTCATCGGCTCTTTACGGGGGTGCGGCTTTAGGGTCATTTCATCGGCTCTTTACGGGGGTGCAGCTTTAGGGTAATTTCATCGGCTCTTTGCGGGGGTGCGGCTTTAGGGTAATTTCATCGGCTCTTTACGGGGGTGCTTCTTTAGGGTCATTTCATCGGCTCTTAGCGGGGGTTAGGCTTTAGGGTAATTTCATCGGCTCTTTACGGGAGTGCAGCTTTAGGGTAATTTCATCGGCTCTTTACGGGGGTGTGGCATTAGAGTCATTTCATCGGCTCTTTGCGGGGATGCAGCTTTAGAGTCATTTCATCGGGTCTTTGCGGGGGTGCGGATTTAGGGTCATTTCATCGGCTCTTTGCGGGGGTGCAGCTTTAGGGTCATTTCATCGGCTCTTTACGGGGGTGCAGCTTTAGGGTAATTTCATCGGCTCTTTGCGGGGGTGTGGCTTTAGGAACATTTCATCGGCTCTTTGCGGGGGTGCGGCTTTAGGGTCTTTCATCGGGTCTTTGCGGGGGTGTGGCTTTAGGGTCATTTAATCGGCTCTTTACGGGGGTGCAGCTATAGGGTCATTTCATCGGCTCTTTACGGGGGTGCAGCTTTAGGGTCATTTCATCGGCTCTTTGCGGGGGTGTGGCTTTAGGGTCATTTCATCGGCTCTTTACGGGGGTGCAGCTTTAGGGTCATTTCATCGGGTCTTTGCGGGGGTGTGGCTTTAGAGTCATTTCATCGGCTCTTTGCGGGGGTGTGGCTTTAGGGTCATTTCATCGGCTCTTTGCGGGGGTGCAGCTTTAGGGTCTTTTCATCGGGTCTTTGCGGGGGTGTGGCTTTAGGGTCATTTCATCGGCTCTTTGCGGGGGTGCGGCTTTAGGGTAATTTCATCGGCTCTTTACGGGGGTGCAGCTTTAGGGTCATTTCATCGGGTCTTTGCGGGGGTGCAGCTTTAGGGTCATTTCATCGGCTCTTTGCGGGGGTGCAGCTTTAGAGTCATTTCATCGGCTCTTTGCGGGGGTGTGGCTTTAGAGTCATTTCATCGGCTCTTTGCGGGGGTGCGGCTTTAGGGTCATTTCGTCGGCTCTTTGCGGGGGTGCAGCTTTAGGGTCTTTTCATCGGGTCTTTACGGGGGTGCAGCTTTAGGGTAATTTCATCGGCTCTTTACGGGGGTGCAGCTTTAGGGTCATTTCATCGGCTCTTTATGGGGGTGCGGCTTTAGGGTCATTTCATAGGCTCTTTGCGGGGGTGTGGCTTTAGGGTCATTTCATCGGCTCTTTGCGGGGGTGCGGCTTTAGGGTAATTTCATCGGCTCTTTACGGGGGTGCAGCTTTAGGGTAATTTCATCGGCTCTTTACGGGGGTGCAGCTTTAGGGTCATTTCATCGGCTCTTTACGGGGGTGCGGCTTTAGGGTCATTTCATCGGCTCTTTACGGGGGTGCGGCTTTAGGGTCATTTCATCGGCTCTTTACGGGGGTGCAGCTTTAGGGTAATTTCATCGGCTCTTTACGGGGGTGCAGCTTTAGGGTAATTTCATCGGCTCTTTATGGGGGTGCGGCTTTAGGGTCATTTCATAGGCTCTTTGCGGGGGTGCAGCTTTAGGGTCTTTTCATCGGGTCTTTGCGGGGGTGCAGCTTTAGGGTCATTTCATCGGCTCTTTGCGGGGGTGCAGCTTTAGGGTCATTTCGTCGGCTCTTTACGGGGGTGCAGCTTTAGGGTCATTTCATCGGGTCTTTGCGGGGGTGTGGCTTTAGGGTCATTTCATCGGCTCTTTTCGGGGGTGCGGCTTTAGGGTCATTTCATCGGCTCTTTGCGGGGGTGTGGCTTTAGGGTCATTTCATCGGCTCTTTGCGGGGGTGCGGCTTTAGGGTAATTTCATCGGCTCTTTACGGGGGTGCAGCTTTAGGGTCTTTTCATCGGGTCTTTGCGGGGGTGTGGCTTTAGGGTCATTTCATCGGCTCTTTACGGGGGTGCAGCTTTAGGGTAATTTCATCGGCTCTTTACGGGGGTGCAGCTTTAGGGTCATTTCATCGGCTCTTTACGGGGGTGCGGCTTTAGGGTAATTTCATCGGCTCTTTGCGGGGGTGCGGCTTTAGGGTCATTTCATCGGCTCTTTACGGGGGTGCAGCTTTAGGGTAATTTCATCGGCTCTTTACGGGGGTGCAGCTTTAGGGTAATTTCATCGGCTCTTTGCGGGGGTGCGGCTTTAGGGTAATTTCATCGGCTCTTTACGGGGGTGCTTCTTTAGGGTCATTTCATCGGCTCTTAGCGGGGGTTAGGCTTTAGGGTAATTTCATCGGCTCTTTACGGGAGTGCAGCTTTAGGGTCATTTCATCGGCTCTTTACGGGGGTGTGGCTTTAGGGTCATTTCATCGGCTCTTTGCGGGGGTGCGGCTTTAGGGTCAATTCATCGGCTCTTTACGGGGGTGCAGCTTTAGGGTCATTTTATCGGCTCTTTTCGGGGGTGCGGCTTTAGGGTAATTTCATCGGCTCTTTGCGGGGGTTTGGCTTTAGGGTCATTTCATCGGCTCTTTGCGGTGGTGCGGCTTTGGGGTAATTTCATCGGCTCTTTACGGGGGTGCAGCTTTAGGGTCTTTTCATCGGGTCTTTACGGGGGTGCGGCTTTAGGGTCATTTCGTCGGCTTTTTGCGGGGGTGCAGCTTTAGGGTCTTTTCATCGGGTCTTTGCGGAGGTGTGGCTTTAGGGTCATTTCATCGGCTCTTTACGGGGGTGCAGCTTTAGGGTAATTTCATCGGCTCTTTACGGGGGTGCAGCTTTAGGGTCATTTCATCGGCTCTTTATGGGGGTGCGGCTTTAGGGTCATTTCATAGGCTCTTTGCGGGGGTGCAGCTTTAGGGTCTTTTCATCGGGTCTTTGCGGGGGTGCAGCTTTAGGGTCATTTCATCGGCTCTTTATGGGGGTGCGGCTTTAGGGTCATTTCATAGGCTCTTTGCGGGGGTGCAGCTTTAGGGTCTTTTCATCGGGTCTTTGCGGGGGTGCAGCTTTAGGGTCATTTCATCGGCTCTTTGCGGGGGTGCAGCTTTAGGGTCATTTCGTCGGCTCTATACGGGGGTGCAGCTTTAGGGTCATTTCATCGGGTCTTTGCGGGGGTGTGGCTTTAGGGTCATTTCATCGGCTCTTTGCGGGGGAGTGGCTTTAGGGTCATTTCATCGGCTCTTTGCGGGGGTGCAGCTTTAGAGTCATTTCATCGGCTCTTTGCGGGGGTGTGGCTTTAGAGTCATTTCATCGGCTCTTTGCGGGGTTCGGCTTTAGCGTCATTTCGTCGGCTCTTTGCGGGGGTGCAGCTTTAGGGTCTTTTCATCGGGTCTTTGCGGAGGTGTGGCTTTAGGGTCATTTCATCGGCTCTTTACGGGGGTGCAGCTTTAGGGTAATTTCATCGGCTCTTTACGGGTGTGCAGCTTTAGGGTCATTTCATCGGCTCTTTATGGGGGTGCGGCTTTAGGGTCATTTCATAGGCTCTTTGCGGGGGTGCAGCTTTAGGGTCTTTTCATCGGGTCTTTGCGGGGGTGCAGCTTTAGGGTCATTTCATCGGCTCTTTGCGGGGGTGCAGCTTTAGGGTCATTTCGTCGGCTCTTTACGGGGGTGCAGCTTTAGGGTCATTTCATCGGGTCTTTGCGGGGGTGTGGCTTTAGGGTCATTTCATCGGCTCTTTTCGGGGGTGCGGCTTTAGGGTCATTTCATCGGCTCTTTGCGGGGGTGTGGCTTTAGGGTCATTTCATCGGCTCTTTGCGGGGGTGCGGCTTTAGGGTAATTTCATCGGCTCTTTACGGAGGTGCAGCTTTAGGGTCTTTTCATCGGGTCTTTGCGGGGGTGTGGCTTTAGGGTCATTTCATCGGCTCTTTACGGGGGTGCAGCTTTAGGGTAATTTCATCGGCTCTTTGCGGGGGTGCAGCTTTAGGGTCTTTTCATCGGGTCTTTGCGGGGGTGTGGCTTTAGGGTCATTTCATCGGCTCTTTTCGGGGGTGCGGCTTTAGGGTCATTTCATCGGCTCTTTGCGGGGGTGTGGCTTTAGGGTCATTTCATCGGCTCTTTGCGGGGGTGCGGCTTTAGGGTCTTTTCATCGGGTCTTTGCGGGGGTGCAGCTTTAGGGTCATTTCATCGGCTCTTTATGGGGGTGCGGCTTTAGGGTCATTTCATAGGCTCTTTGCGGGGGTGCAGCTTTAGGGTCTTTTCATCGGGTCTTTGCGGGGGTGCAGCTTTAGGGTCATTTCATCGGCTCTTTGCGGGGGTGCAGCTTTAGGGTCATTTCGTCGGCTCTTTACGGGGGTGCAGCTTTAGGGTCATTTCATCGGGTCTTTGCGGGGGTGTGGCTTTAGGGTCATTTCATCGGCTCTTTGCGGGGGTGTGGCTTTAGGGTCATTTCATCGGCTCTTTGCGGGGGTGCAGCTTTAGAGTCATTTCATAGGCTCTTTGCGGGGGTGTGGCTTTAGAGTAATTTCATCGGCTCTTTGCGGGGGTGCGGCTTTAGGGTCATTTCGTCGGCTCTTTGCGGGGGTGCAGCTTTAGGGTCTTTTCATCGGGTCTTTGCGGAGGTGTGGCTTTAGGGTCATTTCATCGGTTCTTTACGGGGGTGCAGCTTTAGGGTCATTTCATCGGCTTTTTACGGGGGTGCGGCTTTAGGGTAATTTCATCGGCTCTTTGCGGGGGTGCGGCTTTAGGGTCATTTCATCGGCTCTTTACGGGGGTGCAGCTTTAGGGTAATTTCATCGGCTCTTTGCGGGGGTGCGGCTTTAGGGTAATTTCATCGGCTCTTTACGGGGGTGCTTCTTTAGGGTCATTTCATCGGCTCTTAGCGGGGGTTAGGCTTTAGGGTAATTTCATCGGCTCTTTACGGGAGTGCAGCTTTAGGGTCATTTCATCGGCTCTTTACGGGGGTGTGGCTTTAGGGTCATTTCATCGGCTCTTTGCGGGGGTGCGGCTTTAGGGTCAATTCATCGGCTCTTTACGGGGGTGCAGCTTTAGGGTCATTTTATCGGCTCTTTTCGGGGGTGCGGCTTTAGGGTAATTTCATCGGCTCTTTGCAGGGGTTTGGCTTTAGGGTCATTTCATCGGCTCTTTGCGGTGGTGCGGCTTTGGGGTAATTTCATCGGCTGTTTACGGGGGTGCAGCTTTAGTGTCTTTTCATCGGGTCTTTACGGGGGTGCGGCTTTAGGGTCATTTCGTCGGCTTTTTGCGGGGGTGCAGCTTTAGGGTCTTTTCATCGGGTCTTTGCGGAGGTGTGGCTTTAGGGTCATTTCATCGGCTCTTTACGGGGGTGCAGCTTTAGGGTAATTTCATCGGCTCTTTACGGGGGTGCAGCTTTAGGGTCATTTCATCGGCTCTTTATGGGGGTGCGGCTTTAGGGTCATTTCATAGGCTCTTTGCGGGGGTGCAGCTTTAGGGTCTTTTCATCGGGTCTTTGCGGGGTTGCAGCTTTAGGGTCATTTCATCGGCTCTTTATGGGGGTGCGGCTTTAGGGTCATTTCATAGGCTCTTTGCGGGGGTGCAGCTTTAGGGTCTTTTCATCGGGTCTTTGCGGGGGTGCAGCTTTAGGGTCATTTCATCGGCTCTTTGCGGGGGTGCAGCTTTAGGGTCATTTCGTCGGCTCTTTACGGGGGTGCAGCTTTAGGGTCATTTCATCGGGTCTTTGCGGGGGTGTGGCTTTAGGGTCATTTCATCGGCTCTTTGCGGGGGTGTGGCTTTAGGGTCATTTCATCGGCTCTTTGCGGGGGTGCAGCTTTAGAGTCATTTCATCGGCTCTTTGCGGGGGTGTGGCTTTAGAGTCATTTCATCGGCTCTTTGCAGGGGTGCGGCTTTAGGGTCATTTCGTCGGCTCTTTGCGGGGGTGCAGCTTTAGGGTCTTTTCATCGGGTCTTTGCGGAGGTGTGGCTTTAGGGTCATTTCATCGGCTCTTTACGGGGGTGCAGCTTTAGGGTAATTTCATCGGCTCTTTACGGGGGTGCAGCTTTAGGGTCATTTCATCGGCTCTTTATGGGGGTGCGGCTTTAGGGTCATTTCATAGGCTCTTTGCGGGGGTGCAGCTTTAGGGTCTTTTCATCGGGTCTTTGCGGGGGTGCAGCTTTAGGGTCATTTCATCGGCTCTTTGCGGGGGTGCAGCTTTAGGGTCATTTCGTCGGCTCTTTACGGGGGTGCAGCTTTAGGGTCATTTCATCGGGTCTTTGCGGGGGTGTGGCTTTAGGGTCATTTCATCGGCTCTTTTCGGGGGTGTGGCTTTAGGGTCATTTCATCGGCTCTTTGCGGGGGTGCAGCTTTAGAGTCATTTCATCGGCTCTTTGCGGGGGTGTGGCTTTAGAGTCATTTCATCGGCTCTTTGCAGGGGTGCGGCTTTAGGGTCATTTCGTCGGCTCTTTGCGGGGGTGCAGCTTTAGGGTCTTTTCATCGGGTCTTTGCGGAGGTGTGGCTTTAGGGTCATTTCATCGGCTCTTTACGGGGGTGCAGCTTTAGGGTCATTTCATCGGCTCTTTACGGGGGTGCAGCTTTAGGGTCATTTCATCGGCTCTTTATGGGGGTGCGGCTTTAGGGTCATTTCATAGGCTCTTTGCGGGGGTGCAGCTTTAGGGTCTTTTCATCGGGTCTTTGCGGGGGTGCAGCTTTAGGGTCATTTCATCGGCTCTTTGCGGGGGTGCAGCTTTAGGGTCATTTCGTCGGCTCTTTACGGGGGTGCAGCTTTAGGGTCATTTCATCGGGTCTTTGCGGGGGTGTGGCTTTAGGGTCATTTCATCGGCTCTTTTCGGGGGTGCGGCTTTAGGGTCATTTCATCGGCTCTTTGCGGGGGTGTGGCTTTAGGGTCATTTCATCGGCTCTTTGCGGGGGTGCGGCTTTAGAGTCATTTCATCGGCTCTTTGCGGGGGTGCGGCTTTAGCGTCATTTCGTCGGCTCTTTGCGGGGGTGCAGCTTTAGGGTCTTTTCATCGGGTCTTTGCGGAGGTGTGGCTTTAGGGTCATTTCATCGGCTCTTTACGGGGGTGCAGCTTTAGGGTAATTTCATCGGCTCTTTACGGGTGTGCAGCTTTAGGGTCATTTCATCGGCTCTTTATGGGGGTGCGGCTTTAGGGTCATTTCATAGGCTCTCTGCGGGGGTGCAGCTTTAGGGTCTTTTCATCGGGTCTTTGCGGGGGTGCAGCTTTAGGGTCATTTCATCGGCTCTTTGCGGGGGTGCAGCTTTAGGGTCATTTCGTCGGCTCTTTACGGGGGTGCAGCTTTAGGGTCATTTCATCGGGTCTTTGCGGGGGTGTGGCTTTAGGGTCATTTCATCGGCTCTTTTCGGGGGTGCGGCTTTAGGGTCATTTCATCGGCTCTTTGCGGGGGTGTGGCTTTAGGGTCATTTCATCGGCTCTTTGCGGGGGTGCGGCTTTAGGGTAATTTCATCGGCTCTTTACGGAGGTGCAGCTTTAGGGTCTTTTCATCGGGTCTTTGCGGGGGTGTGGCTTTAGGGTCATTTCATCGGCTCTTTACGGGGGTGCAGCTTTAGGGTAATTTCATCGGCTCTTTGCGGGGGTGCAGCTTTAGGGTCTTTTCATCGGGTCTTTGCGGGGGTGTGGCTTTAGGGTCATTTCATCGGCTCTTTTCGGGGGTGCGGCTTTAGGGTCATTTCATCGGCTCTTTGCGGGGGTGTGGCTTTAGGGTCATTTCATCGGCTCTTTGCGGGGGTGCGGCTTTAGGGTCTTTTCATCGGGTCTTTGCGGGGGTGCAGCTTTAGGGTCATTTCATCGGCTCTTTATGGGGGTGCGGCTTTAGGGTCATTTCATAGGCTCTTTGCGGGGGTGCAGCTTTAGGGTCTTTTCATCGGGTCTTTGCGGGGGTGCAGCTTTAGGGTCATTTCATCGGCTCTTTGCGGGGGTGCAGCTTTAGTGTCATTTCGTCGGCTCTTTACGGGGGTGCAGCTTTAGGGTCATTTCATCGGGTCTTTGCGGGGGTGTGGCTTTAGGGTCATTTCATCGGCTCTTTGCGGGGGTGTGGCTTTAGGGTCATTTCATCGGCTCTTTGCGGGGGTGCAGCTTTAGAGTCATTTCATAGGCTCTTTGCGGGGGTGTGGCTTTAGAGTAATTTCATCGGCTCTTTGCGGGGGTGCGGCTTTAGGGTCATTTCGTCGGCTCTTTGCGGGGGTGCAGCTTTAGGGTCTTTTCATCGGGTCTTTGCGGAGGTGTGGCTTTAGGGTCATTTCATCGGTTCTTTACGGGGGTGCAGCTTTAGGGTCATTTCATCGGCTTTTTACGGGGGTGCGGCTTTAGGGTAATTTCATCGGCTCTTTGCGGGGGTGCGGCTTTAGGGTCATTTCATCGGCTCTTTACGGGGGTGCAGCTTTAGGGTAATTTCATCGGCTCTTTGCGGGGGTGCGGCTTTAGGGTAATTTCATCGGCTCTTTACGGGGGTGCTTCTTTAGGGTCATTTCATCGGCTCTTAGCGGGGGTTAGGCTTTAGGGTAATTTCATCGGCTCTTTACGGGAGTGCAGCTTTAGGGTCATTTCATCGGCTCTTTACGGGGGTGTGGCTTTAGGGTCATTTCATCGGCTCTTTGCGGGGGTGCGGCTTTAGGGTCAATTCATCGGCTCTTTACGGGGGTGCAGCTTTAGGGTCATTTTATCGGCTCTTTTCGGGGGTGCGGCTTTAGGGTAATTTCATCGGCTCTTTGCAGGGGTTTGGCTTTAGGGTCATTTCATCGGCTCTTTGCGGTGGTGCGGCTTTGGGGTAATTTCATCGGCTGTTTACGGGGGTGCAGCTTTAGTGTCTTTTCATCGGGTCTTTACGGGGGTGCGGCTTTAGGGTCATTTCGTCGGCTTTTTGCGGGGGTGCAGCTTTAGGGTCTTTTCATCGGGTCTTTGCGGAGGTGTGGCTTTAGGGTCATTTCATCGGCTCTTTACGGGGGTGCAGCTTTAGGGTAATTTCATCGGCTCTTTACGGGGGTGCAGCTTTAGGGTCATTTCATCGGCTCTTTATGGGGGTGCGGCTTTAGGGTCATTTCATAGGCTCTTTGCGGGGGTGCAGCTTTAGGGTCTTTTCATCGGGTCTTTGCGGGGTTGCAGCTTTAGGGTCATTTCATCGGCTCTTTATGGGGGTGCGGCTTTAGGGTCATTTCATAGGCTCTTTGCGGGGGTGCAGCTTTAGGGTCTTTTCATCGGGTCTTTGCGGGGGTGCAGCTTTAGGGTCATTTCATCGGCTCTTTGCGGGGGTGCAGCTTTAGGGTCATTTCGTCGGCTCTTTACGGGGGTGCAGCTTTAGGGTCATTTCATCGGGTCTTTGCGGGGGTGTGGCTTTAGGGTCATTTCATCGGCTCTTTGCGGGGGTGTGGCTTTAGGGTCATTTCATCGGCTCTTTGCGGGGGTGCAGCTTTAGAGTCATTTCATCGGCTCTTTGCGGGGGTGTGGCTTTAGAGTCATTTCATCGGCTCTTTGCAGGGGTGCGGCTTTAGGGTCATTTCGTCGGCTCTTTGCGGGGGTGCAGCTTTAGGGTCTTTTCATCGGGTCTTTGCGGAGGTGTGGCTTTAGGGTCATTTCATCGGCTCTTTACGGGGGTGCAGCTTTAGGGTAATTTCATCGGCTCTTTACGGGGGTGCAGCTTTAGGGTCATTTCATCGGCTCTTTATGGGGGTGCGGCTTTAGGGTCATTTCATAGGCTCTTTGCGGGGGTGCAGCTTTAGGGTCTTTTCATCGGGTCTTTGCGGGGGTGCAGCTTTAGGGTCATTTCATCGGCTCTTTGCGGGGGTGCAGCTTTAGGGTCATTTCGTCGGCTCTTTACGGGGGTGCAGCTTTAGGGTCATTTCATCGGGTCTTTGCGGGGGTGTGGCTTTAGGGTCATTTCATCGGCTCTTTTCGGGGGTGTGGCTTTAGGGTCATTTCATCGGCTCTTTGCGGGGGTGCAGCTTTAGAGTCATTTCATCGGCTCTTTGCGGGGGTGTGGCTTTAGAGTCATTTCATCGGCTCTTTGCAGGGGTGCGGCTTTAGGGTCATTTCGTCGGCTCTTTGCGGGGGTGCAGCTTTAGGGTCTTTTCATCGGGTCTTTGCGGAGGTGTGGCTTTAGGGTCATTTCATCGGCTCTTTACGGGGGTGCAGCTTTAGGGTAATTTCATCGGCTCTTTACGGGGGTGCAGCTTTAGGGTCATTTCATCGGCTCTTTATGGGGGTGCGGCTTTAGGGTCATTTCATAGGCTCTTTGCGGGGGTGCAGCTTTAGGGTCTTTTCATCGGGTCTTTGCGGGGGTGCAGCTTTAGGGTCATTTCATCGGCTCTTTGCGGGGGTGCAGCTTTAGGGTCATTTCGTCGGCTCTTTACGGGGGTGCAGCTTTAGGGTCATTTCATCGGGTCTTTGCGGGGGTGTGGCTTTAGGGTCATTTCATCGGCTCTTTTCGGGGGTGCGGCTTTAGGGTCATTTCATCGGCTCTTTGCGGGGGTGTGGCTTTAGGGTCATTTCATCGGCTCTTTGCGGGGGTGCGGCTTTAGGGTAATTTCATCGGCTCTTTACGGAGGTGCAGCTTTAGGGTCTTTTCATCGGGTCTTTGCGGGGGTGTGGCTTTAGGGTCATTTCATCGGCTCTTTACGGGGGTGCAGCTTTAGGGTAATTTCATGGGCTCTTTGCGGGGGTGCAGCTTTAGGGTCTTTTCATCGGGTCTTTGCGGGGGTGTGGCTTTAGGGTCATTTCATCGGCTCTTTTCGGGGGTGCGGCTTTAGGGTCATTTCATCGGCTCTTTGCGGGGGTGTGGCTTTAGGGTCATTTCATCGGCTCTTTGCGGGGGTGCGGCTTTAGGGTAATTTCATCGGCTCTTTACGGGGGTGCAGCTTTAGGGTCTTTTCATCGGGTCTTTGCGGGGGTGTGGCTTTAGGGTCATTTCATCGGCTCTTTGCGGGGGTGCAGCTTTAGAGTCATTTCATCGGCTCTTTGCGGGGGTGTGGCTTTAGAGTCATTTCATCGGCTCTTTGCGGGGGTGCGGCTTTAGGGTCATTTCGTCGGCTCTTTGCGGGGGTGCAGCTTTAGGGTCTTTTCATCGGGTCTTTGCGGAGGTGTGGCTTTAGGGTCATTTAATCGGCTCTTTATGGGGGTGCGGCTTTAGGGTCATTTCATAGGCTCTTTGCGGGGGTGCAGCTTTAGGGTCTTTTCATCGGGTCTTTGCGGGGGTGCAGCTTTAGGGTCATTTCATCGGCTCTTTGCGTGGGTGCAGCTTTAGGGTCATTTCGTCGGCTCTTTACGGGGGTGCAGCTTTAGGGTCATTTCATCGGGTCTTTGCGGGGGTGTGGCTTTAGGGTCATTTCATCGGCTCTTTGCGGGGGTGCAGCTTTAGGGTCATTTCGTCGGCTCTTTACGGGGGTGCAGCTTTAGGGTTATTTCATCGGGTCTTTGCGGGGGTGTGGCTTTAGGGTCATTTCATTGGCTCTTTGCGGGGGTGCGGCTTTAGGGTCATTTCATAGGCTCTTTGCGGGGGTGCAGCTTTAGGGTCTTTTCATCGGGTCTTTGCGGGGGTGCAGCTTTAGGGTCATTTTATCGGCTCTTTGCGGGGGTGCAGCTTTAGGGTCATTTCGTCGGCTCTTTACGGGGGTGCAGCTTTAGGGTCATTTCATCGGGTCTTTGCGGGGGTGTGGCTTTAGGGTCATTTCATCGGCTCTTTTCGGGGGTGCGGCTTTAGGGTCATTTCATTGGCTCTTTGCGGGGGTGTGGCTTTAGGGTCATTTCATCGGCTCTTTGCGGGGGTGCGGCTTTAGGGTAATTTCATCGGCTCTTTACGGGGGTGCAGCTTTAGGGTCTTTTCATCGGGTCTTTGCGGGGGTGCGGCTTTAGGGTAATTTCATCGGCTCTTTACGGGGGTGCAGCTTTAGGGTCTTTTCATCGGGTCTTTGCGGGGGTGTGGCTTTAGGGTCATTTCATCGGCTCTTTACGGGAGTGCAGCTTTAGGGTAATTTCATCGGCTCTTTACGGGGGTGCAGCTTTAGGGTCATTTCATCGGCTCTTTACGGGGGTGCGGCTTTAGGGTCATTTCATCGGCTCTTGGCGGGGGTGCGGCTTTAGGGTCATTTCATCGGCTCTTTACGGGGGTGCAGCTTTAGGGTAATTTCATCGGCTCTTTGCGGGGGTGCGGCTTTAGGGTAATTTCATCGGCTCTTTACGGGGGTGCTTCTTTAGGGTCATTTCATCGGCTCTTTGCGGGGGTTAGGCTTTAGGGTAATTTCATCGGCTCTTTACGGGAGTGCAGCTTTAGGGTCATTTCATCGGCTCTTTACGGGGGTGCGGCTTTAGGGTCATTTCATCGGCTCTTTGCGGGGGTGCGGCTTTAGGGTCAATTCATCGGCTCTTTACGGGGGTGCAGCTTTAGGGTCATTTTATCGGCTCTTTTCGGGGGTGCGGCTTTAGGGTAATTTCATCGGCTCTTTGCGGGGGTGTGGCTTTAGGGTCATTTCATCGGCTCTTTGCGGTGGTGCGGCTTTGGGGTAATTTCATCGGCTCTTTACGGGGGTGCAGCTTTAGGGTCTTTTCATCGGGTCTTTACGGGGGTGCGGCTTTAGGGTCATTTAATCGGCTCTTTACGGGGGTGAAGCTTTAGGGTCATTTCATCGGCTCTTTACGGGGGTGCAGCTTTAGGGTCATTTCATCGGCTCTTTGCGGGGGTGTGGCTTTAGGGTCATTTCATCGGCTCTTTGCGGGGGTGCGGCTTTAGGGTCATTTCATCGGCTCTTGGCGGGGGTGCGGCTTTAGGGTCATTTCATTGGCTCTTTACGGGGGTGCAGCTTTAGGGTCATTTCATCGGTTCTTGGCAGGGGCGCGGCAGAAGGGTCATTTCATTCGTTCTTGACGGGCGCGCGGCAGAAGGGGCATTTCATTGATTTTTGACGGGGGCGCGGCTGTAGGTTAATTTTATCGGCTCTTGGCAGTGGCCCGGCAGAAGGGTTATTTCATCGGTTATTGACAGGGTCGCGGCTGTAGGGTCATTTCATCGGTTCTTGACGGAGGCGGGGCTGTAGAGTCATTTCATCGGTTCTTGGTGGGGGAGTGGCTGTAGGGTAATTTCATCAGCTCTTGGCAGGGGCACGGCAGAAGTGTCATTTCATCGGGTTTTCACGGGGGGCGGCAGAAGGTTCATTTTATCGGCTCTTGGCAGAGGCATGGCAGAAGGATCATATCATCGGTTTTTGGCGGGGGTGCGATTGAAGGGTCATTTCATCGATTCTTGGCGGGATTGCGATCATCGGTTTTAGACGTAGGCGTGGCTGTAGGGTAATTTCATTGGTTCTTGGCGGGGGTTCGGCTGTTGGGTCATTTCATCAGTTCTTGGCAGGGGTACGATTGTAGGGTCATTTTATCGGTTCTTGGCAGGGGTGCGGCAGAAGGGTCTTTTCATCGGTTCTTGGTGGGGATGCGGCAGAAGGTTTAATTCATCGGCTCTTGGTAGGGATGCGGCAGAAGGGTCATTTCATCGGTTCTTGGTTGGATGCGGCAGAAGGGTCATTTCATCGGTTCTTGGTGGGGATGCGGCAGAAGGGTCATTTCATCGGTTCTTGGTTGGATGCGGCAGAAGGGTCATTTCATCGGTTCTTGGTGGGGATGCGGCAGAAGGGTAATTTCATCGATTCTTGGTTGGATGCGGCAGAAGGGTCATTTCATCGGTTCTTGGTGGGGATGCGGCAGAAGGGTCATTTCATCGGTTCTTAGTTAGATGCGGCAGAAGGGTCATTTCATCGGTTCTTGGTGGGGATGCGGAAGAAGGGTAATTTCATCGGTTCTTGGTTGGATGCGGCAGAAGGGTCATTTCATCGGTTCTTGGTGGGGATGCGGCAGAAGGGTCATTTCATCGGTTCTTGGTTGGATGCGGCAGAAGGGTCATTTCATCGGTTCTTGTGGGGATGCGGCAGAAGGGTCATTTCATCGGTTCTTGGTTGGATGCGGCAGAAGGGTAATTTCATCGGCTCTTGGCAGGGGCGTGGCAGAAGGGTCATTTCATTCGTTCTTGACGGGGGAGCGATTGTAGGGTACTTTCTTCGGCAATTGGCTCAGTGTTGCTGTTAAAAACTTCAACAAGTTCGCATGGGTCCACAAACGTCGGTATGAACGATTTTTAGTATTTCAGCTTATCTTAAACATATTAGTAACAAATTACACTTCAAGAGAAGGCATTACATTACTAAGCATTGCAAGTGTCTATTGATATTAGATAGGTTTTACCATGTACTCTTAACTCGCAGTGTTGGCTATGAATTGTATGTAGCTATACTTTCCAGGTATAATTTTATCTCTACTCCTTAGATTTACATCTTACTAAAATATGGATTTCTTTCAATTTCTTAAGTAGGATTTAAACAAAAATTGCCCTTGATGTTGTTGGAGTATAAATTATGATTTTCAAAATAAATAAATTTTCAGTGCTTAAGTGGCTGCCATCTTGGATATAAAATGGCCAAATAAAGCGAATAAATAAGGTAATTCGTTTTAACACGGAAATGCCGTGGAAATTTTGTTAAAAGTGTATATACAATTTTTCAAAAGAATAAAGTAGATTTCTACAGATTAAGTGCCCATCATCTTGGTTATTCATAGGGTACAAAATGTGTCTTCTATATTAACTATTAACATTATAATCAGCTAGGCTAATACCTAAGTCACCACCTTAGGCCTAAATCATCGAGCGACTTTTAAAGCCTTTAATTCAGGTGGCCTGGTTACAATGCGTAGGAGGGTAGTGGCAAGCCCTGCAAAACCACGCGATCCAACAGCTCCCTATACTAACTATTGCCGTTGACCTCAACAAGTTTTTATGGAAGGGGAAACCGAAGAGCTCGGTAGAAAACCCCTTAAACCAATGGGGAGAGAACTTCCGGGGGTTTATTCTTTAATCCCATTTCGGAAACAATAAATAAAGGGCTGTTGTTTGATGGTAATCTTTCGATAATACCTCGTAGGTCCCAAAATAACCTAAAAACGTTTGATTTTTTTAGTATCTCGATTTAGTTTTGGTGGGTAAGCAACTACACCGTGCTGCATTTCATAAAGCTCACATTTCACCAATAATTTCGCAAGAGGGAATATTTATAGTAAGTGCAGTTAACGAGATTAGAATAAGAAGTTACTCGATCATGGCATTGGATGTTTATGTTTGGATGGCAACTGCTATAGCTGTAATCTCACTCTCATTGATTTCCCACAAGTTTTTATATTTATCCAAAAAACCATCATATTTTTTCGATGTTCTACAATTCATGTGGCTTTATACAATATACCTTTTACAAAACGGTCAGTTACTTTTTCTACTTTTATAAATATGTAGAAATTTCTAAGTGCACGATGTTTTATTTATAAAAATTATTATACAGAATAATCCATAAATTTATCTAATCGAATAGTTGTTATAAGTGGTGATTAAAAATATTTTATATTAAGTTCTTCTTTGAGGAAGTTAGATAAATTGAAAAAAAAAACCCCAATTATTTGTCCAATCCTAAGAGTAACACGATTATCAATTTTTAAATTTGTCTTAATACGTTTTTCTCTCTCAATTCTACAGAACCTACCATGAAAATAAAACAGTTGAAGTCGCAATTTCTTATATTATTTTGGGTCCTGGCTGCGTCTGTGTTAACCAAAGCCTACTCTGGAAATTTAAAAGGCAAACTCATGCTCGAAAAAGGAAAATATTTCGATACGGTCCAAGACATCCTAGAAGCAAAAACTGTGAAAGTGGCTTTGGTTGAAAATTCCATCATTAAACGAAAAAAAGGTGATATATTAATCTTCGGTCTAATTTTGCTCTGACAATGCATTTTTTTAAAAAACTTTAATAGTTTAAGTTTTTAATTATTCAGTTTATACGTATGCCGACGTAAATATTCTAACATTTTAGAAAATTAAAAAAATAGTTTCATGGATTTCAGATTTTTATTCTAGACCGGTAGGTGATAGACGAAAAAATGTAATGAAAAATGTACTTAAAAACGTACCAAAAAGTTGGCTTGGTCAAAAAAGATAAATTTTTCATAAATATATGAGGTCATGAAAAAGTAGAAGTAGCTCTTAGGAGGGTAGCTTTTTCAGGCACAAATGTACCAAGGAGTTATCTTTTTACTTAAGCAAACCAAAAAATCATCATTTAACATCATTATCCCTAGTTATTGTAGTTTAATAAAGATGGCTATTTGTTCTCGCGATCCGCATGCATTAATTGTTCAATTGTTTAATAGCAAAGTGAAACTGAACACTACATGAGTATGTCAGTTGTTTGGTATTCACTATCCAAACAGAACACCATGTCGTTATCCCGTCCTCGGAGTTGTTAGAGATTTCAAGCACCACGGAGATGTCCAACCCAGGTTCTGTGGAATAAAACGTCAAAACACAATCTGCTTAGGACAAATTTATTGCTTAGCTTCGACTGATCGGCCCTATTTTGGAAACATCGTCAGAATGGACAGATCGATTTGGAGCTCTTACGTTCGAAGACATTGCTCTGGTTGACTACCGCCGGATGTAGATTCAACATTACACTGCGCCATTGAATCAACCTCAAGCTGCTGTAGTTCATTTAAACGCTGAAACTTTTCAGCGATGGATTGAAAGGAACGAGCCCGTACGATGGTCTCATAAGAAGGAATGGCTTTCAAGATTCCCACGTTCACCAGACGCCCATTACGAACCTGGAAGAACTATGCTGGATTATTATTGATGCCTTTAAACTTGTCACTTCCGATATGATACAACGTTCATTTTGAGACATGCTTTACCGTGCAGAAACGTGCATTGCACCTAACGGAGGAATAATTGAAACAAATCTGTTACTTAATGCTGTGTGTTTTTTCAGTTTTGATTGATTAAAATGTCAATCATTTGTTCATTTGTGTTGGGCTTAAAATGTGTTTTCTAACAGTGCCCGAATCTATTGCCTCCTATGACCGTCTTGTTATTTTTCATGGGCTCTTATCTTGACGACAAAAAGACTGAACTTTCTTTATGGGTTCGGTTTCGAGAATGTTCTACATCGAAATATTTGAAAGTTTTCGTTCAAAAAGTGAAGAACTAGAAATTTTGTTTAGAATTTTTTGAAATACTTATGTCACCTCTGAGCAAACTCGGCATCAAGATGAGCTCTAACACGAAGGCTAAAATGAGGGGGTGCTCCGTCCTGCATAAACCACATTCCTTGTCTTACTGCTAGCGGTACGTCTTCAAGTAGCTCAGGCAAAGTGTTTTGTAGAAAAGTTTTGTACGACTCACCAGTTAGTCTTGGTGGATGCCCAAATATATGGTCGCCAAAAATTCCGCACCAGACGTTGAGACGAAACTGCACTTGATGTTACCTTATGGTCACAAGCCATCTACATTAAGTGACCTAGCATTCGGGAAAAAACTCGGAGATGAGCTAGATACGTTCCAAAACGCCTCAAAAAGTGTTAAATTTGTTCTTACTTATGGCACGTTTGCGAGTTTTTTGACGTTTTGGAGACCGATTATTAGGAAAACGATTCTTAGGCCTTTTTTCAATCCATGTTATCCAATGGATAACAAGAATTAAAAAAGGATAATATCCATGCCTGTAAATTTGTACAACACTTCTCTAAAACAGCCGGTTTATTATATGCAATATTTTCATATTATGTATTAAATGAAATAAAAAAAGGGCAATCGAAATTTTGAAAGTCTATCCTATAAAACGCATGTTTATTGTTTTTTATCCAATAAATCAACGAATATAACTAAGCAAGCGTTGTAAAATTAATGTAAGCCTAAAAAAGTTTTATTTGAAAATAGACTGAAAAACACCCAATTATTTTCAGGAATTATTTTAAAACAGTCCACTTTCCATTGTCATTTTCAGTCGAACCTTTGTTGTACACAAATACTTTAATTAAGTGTGGTTTTTGTAGAACATTTCTGGAGAATTTAACGAGGTGAAAGAAAAATTGATAAAAATGGTCGAGCCCTTCGATTCGGTGGAAGAAGCTCTAAATTTTTTGGTAAAAGGAAATGGAGTAATTTTTTGGAACGAAAAAGATATGATGGCCTTTTTTAAAGATATGCGGTTACTTTTCCCAAAATATAAATCAAAGGTTTACGTTGGAAATAAGGAATACAATGTCGTTTCGGCTCATTACCTTTTTTCGCTGTTTGCAGCGACTCAGATTAAAGAACAACTGGATTACTTGTAAGGATCAGTTTTTGCTTCAATTCTTAAAATAATTTCGGCGAAAGAGTTCATTTTCAAAACACGAACATTACCGAGCACTTTTTATTTTTTTCATTTAGAATGTCAAGATTCTTTGAAACATCTCAAGTGGAAACAAGTTATCGTCGTAGAAGTTTTTTTGGAGAACGAATCATGTTTGACAAAAATTATGTGCAACCCCTCGAGCCACTGAACATTTCGTTTCTGTTTCCAGTGTTCAGAATTTTATTTTATGGTATTTTGTTATCGGTCACTCTATTCGTTTTGGAATTTTTATCAACACCACGATTTAATTTAAAATACAGATTTCTAAAGATCATTCTTTGAACTGTAACCATATTGAAGACTGTTCTATCTTTTCTTGCCATATTCAGTATTTCAGCTTTTCACTAGTCAGGACAATATACATACAGGGATTAATATCCAGATTGAAATTACCATTTATTTGAATACATCAAGGCGGCTTAGCAAAGTGGCTAAAAGTAGGCTTCGTGGCTTAAGCTGTGAAAAACACTTTATTAGTTTTTGCTATTAATATTGCCATTTTCTTAAGGGGTTTTTCTCCGAGAGCTTCGGTTTCCCCTTGCTTTGTAAACTTAGTAATCATTTTACTTATTGAAATGACATTTGTGGGTTGTTTAGTTAATTGAAATTGATGTTTAAATGTTCAACGTACAAACATAAATATATCATCGTTACTATGTTACTATGCCAAAAAAGCATTTTATCATTCATTACTGTGTGAAAAGTTTTAGGTTTCAAAGTTTCGAAAAACCACGGTTGCGCGCCCCAGGTGAAACCAAGCTTTATTTTGTTTTTTTTTTCTAGAAGTGCATACAAATGTTCCTCCTTTTTGAATATTGTATTTTTATAATCCAATACTGTTTGATCCTGGCCCTATTTTAATAATATAAATACCGTGATAAAACTCACAATTAATGTTAATATCTTGGAATCAAAATAAGTCCTAATAAGACAAATAAGATTTGAAGAGACTACGTGTAGCCTAACTTGACAGTATTTTGTTTCATTATGCTGAGACCTGTGCTGGCACTGATTGATTCTAAACTGAATCATTAGAGCTGACACATATTTTAGCTTGCATTTATCTGTTGTTTAGTGGTCTCTTTAAAGTTTTCAATGAACCATTTTTATACCACCTACCGGCGAAAAAATACATTTATCGAAACGCCAATTTTACAAATAAACCGTTATCTACCTATCCCCGGCAAAATTCACAATTCTCCAATTTTGAGTATTGCGTTATTTCAAAGAGCCTAAATAGGGCAGACGTTGGCAAGTTATTGACAGCAGCAGTTAAGGTTTAGAAATTGTGCAGTAACAATTTTAGTGCAAAAGAGTTTGGTCATTCGAACCCACTAGCAAATAATTTTACAGCAGGGTTTTGGTGTAACATACAAAGTGAGAATTTAAGGCACGTACTTTATAGTTAAACTACTTTATTTTTTTTCGTATTCTTCATGTCATTAAGGACTTTTCCATAGGAAACCATTTCATTTCAGTATGTTATGTGGATTTATTCTTCCAATACCATTTTAACGTTTTAATTATATATTCATTTTATTGTTTCCAAATTTTGGCTATTGTGATTTTCAAGAAAAAACTACTTTTTGAATAAGCAGAGCACTGGGTTTACTCAGACTTGCAGGTATAAAAGAAATTAATTTTTTGGTCTTTTCGTACGAACCACGGTGATTTTTCTATTCATCATTGAAGAGTGTATTCGCTTTGAGTTCAATGAAGTATTGAACTTAAAGTTTATATTCACCTGCTATGACAATACTATTTATTGGGTTTCGGTATATCTTAATTTTGCTATTTTCGCGACTTTTCTTTTGAGATCGGCAGTGAAATCATTGGTTTAGTAGTTGGATAGCTGGATTCTTTATGTTAATTTCTTACATTTTTTAATGGAAAGACCGTATTACCTGTAACTTGTGTTTTATATTTCTTTAATAGAGCGTTCTATAGAATCGGCCCAAACCGGCCAAACGTTTCATACAGACTATAGAACTAGTTCAGCAGGACTAACAACATTTGTTATTCTTTGGTTTAAGAGAATTTGGCTTATGTCCTGTCTTTATATGAATATTTTAGAGACGTACCTTTTAGGAGTTGTAGGTGGGAGGTGTTGAAGTATGTTTGAGGTTAAGAATTTTTTCATGATTTAAGTTTATTTTTAAACCCAATGATTAATTTGGGACTATTATTTTGCTTATTTGCCATCATACATTTATTACAAAAATCATTTAAAATAAGAAAAACGGCGCGGAAAGCCGGAAATTAGTGAAGCCTAGACTAGAAACTACGCTACTCCTAAAAATCAACTGCTCTCAATTTCTTACGGGTTTGCCAGATAAATATTTTTATCTCACATGAAAAACCGGCCAAACCTTCACCTCCTCGAAACTCAAAAGGGGGAAAGCACACCACACCGATTTTAGAGAACGCTCTGATGTTTTAGTCTTGTGAAATATTCAGCGCGTTTCAAACGCGCCACCTTCGAAGTTCCTTCTTCACAGCTGAATGACACCCGCTCTTGGCCCTGAATATTTGTGTTGTGAATATTTGGAACATCCGTAAGGTTTTCGGTTCAGTATATTTTGTACGTGATTGTTAAGGATACAGCCTTTTTAAAACAGGTCATAAATGATACTGCCTAACTTAGCAATTATAATCTATTAATTGGCTATCTATCTGAATTCAATACTCTTATAAACCTTTTTTTTTACAAGAAATACAGCTCGCGATGTATTTCACCAAGAAATAAATTCATTATGATATTTAGCACTATCTGTATTTATTTTTTTTTGAGGCTTGTTAAGCGATACTAATTTTTTGCCATTAATTGTTTTTCCCATTGACGAGATCCTTGCCTCAAAAGTAAGAGGATTTTGTTTCCCCACCCCGCACATTAGGACACATTTTCCCATTATTTCACATAAACCTCAAGGATTAATAAAACAGAAAGGGATGACAATATGTTATTTCGCCCGAAAGCTTGTGGAAGGCGCTCAATAATCATTAAATTAATTGGGTTGAGGTAGGTCTGGGTCTCATTTTCTAAGTGAGCCATAAATCGAACTTATTTAATTTTAATATTAGTTATTTGACAGATTTCTAGACATCAATATTGGCTAGCCTTGAAGTGTTCATAACGTCAGAGTATTTGGAAACTCGTCTATTTACAAAATAAAGGCAGGTGGTAGAAACATTTTTCCGCAGGTATTGCTTTTAATAAAAACTTTACGTGCTGAAAGTGCAACCTGAATTAATGGCTTTAAAGGTCGCTTGATGACTTAGGCCTATGGTGGTGCCTTGGGTATAAGCCTAACTGAAAAAAAAAATGGATCATACACAGTGCCGGATTTACCTATGTGCTAAGTGTGCTACAGCACAGGGCCTCGCGATTTTAAAGGGCCTCGCCGCTTCTAGGCTTCCACTCTCCTCCTAAAGGTATCTGATTTTCTGAGTTATTGCGCTATCAAGGTTCAGTTAGCGCATGGCTCCCTCGAGTCCCCCAAACCTTTTTAAATCAGATCTTTTTTCTTTCCTTTCAAAGTTTCAATACAATTAACCAATTAGGATTTGATTGATATAGACTAGTTTACTTCGGTAAGTTCGGTTAGGCCTACCTAACCTTACGCGCGCGAGCCGCGACCCGATTCAAAAGTCAAATGAAAGTGACGAAACCGGCAGGCTGACAGCCAGGCCTCGCACATCACTACAACAAACTTCGAAAATTCTAGAAGCTAGTTATTACTTTTGACCAATCAGAAAAAGCCTGGCTTAAATTACTTGATCCGAAATAGTCAATTACGTTAATTCAGTATACTATCCTCCCAGTAGGCCAGCGCTCTCTTCAAGAGCGACACGGTCAACTGTGAGTCTGCGATCACGGGCTGTTCGAGATAGCTCGAACAGCACGTGATCAAAGTGGGTTGTCTGGGTGAAGACGAAACCATGACGGCACGGGTTGCACTGCCCCGCAGAGCTTCCCAGTGACCAAGGCAACAATATCGCGCAAAAATGAACCCATAAGGGATTCTCAACAATCAAAAGGTCTCATATCGGACTCGTGAAAATAATATGGAAAAAATGTTCTACTGAATCGTATCGTCAGGGTTAAATAGGGTATTTAAAGGCTCAATCATTGTGAAATTACCACACGTATATAATGGAGCGTTATCGTTACACGACTGAAGAACGTGCGGACATTAATTTTACGTAGCGGATGGTAATACATATTCTGTTCAACCGTGAAAGGTATCCAAACAAGAATATCTTGAACCCACGAATTTTCGCAAATGTCCATCGTCGATTGCGGAGACCGGCACCATACAGGTAACATTTGGTAGTTAAACTACTTGTAATTACTTTAAAGTGTAGTAATTACCTTTTAGTAAAGAGACTAACCTGATTTGCTTACAGGCAGCCAATCATGACAGAGGCCGCCCGGATACAATCATTCTTCTGCTTCTTGTGCTAATTACGATGACGGACAGCACCCTTATCATCGGCAAAAGGTGCAAGATCTTACAGCAACCGATTTCCCTATGAGCGTGGATTTTTGCGCGATGGTTTGCAGAACGTTCCGTCCAAGATTCCGTTTTTCCAACCACTGTGCTTTTAAGTGACGAAGACACATTTTCCAGGGATGGTGTTTTTAACACTCACAACCAGCTCGAATGGGCTCATGTAAATAATCATGCGACGTTTACCCGTGGTTATCAGGAAAGGTTATTCGTTAACTTCTGGGCTGGATTAAGGGAGACGATTTGATTGGTCCTTACATGTTGCCGCCAAAAGTCAATGGGATGACGTACAGTGCTTTTGCGCGTGATGGCTTACCTGACCTTCTTGATGATGCCCCGTTAGCAATTTTACGGTAAATTTGGTTTCAGTATGACGAGGTTCCGGCTCACGTTTCCTTGCGGGTTTGTAAGTTCCTCAACGAACAATTTCCACAGAAATGGATTGGTCGAGGAGGTCTAGTCGCCAGGCCTGCCAGATCTAAAGACGCTGGACTTTTTCTTGTGGGCTGGATAAAAGATTTTGTGTAGGAGACTCCAGTCGAATCAGAGGTGGATTTGGTTGTTAAAATTGACGCCGCTGTGGAAAACATTCGTATCACACCTGGAGTGATCGAGGACATACGTTCATCTCTTCTTCGCAGCTGCCTTCTTTTCTAAGAGTTGGAGGACGAAATTTTGAGCATTAAAAAAAATAACGTTTCGCACACGATAATGTTTTGCTTCTTTATTTTATAAAGTACCATTTTCCACCTACCCCTGAAATCGGCTTACCTATCTGGGTTCTTGAGTTCGTGTGGTAGCCTACTGTACTGTTAGGCGTCTTCAGGCCGAACTTTGAAACACTCTAGCGCTTGTCCAATTCGTTGCAGAGGATCGCCACGAAGACAGTTATACATCTTTACTCAACCCCTAAAATTCACAGTTAGAAAAAAGGGTTTGATTATAAACCCCCCAGGTGCTTAAAACAATTCCACAAATTCAAACCCTCCAAAACCCTTTAACGGAAATTTTCAAACCCAGAAGGCTTAAAAATGAGCACTTTTATGATTATAAATTGAACCATTAGAAACCCTTTAAAAACTTCCTAGGGTTTGCAACAAAACCCCGTAAATACAGACAATCGACACAAAACGGTTTATATTTAAACTCTTTTCAAACCCTTTAAACACTTCCTAGGGTTTGTATTTATAGATTAAATTAAAATTAATTAATTTAATTTACGACTTTATAACAAATTTCGCGATCGCAACGGGCGCGTTTCGAACCCAAGCCCTCTAGCACGACAGGCGGGTGTTTTACCACAGAACCACCGAAAGATGTATGATTTCAACGATGTTTAGAGAGACCATTTTGGGGGAAGTCCGTCTTCCTTTACGTTTTATGAAATTATTATACGGCTTGATATAAAATTTTGGCGTAGATGGCGTGAGATAATTTAAAACGTGCAGGGTTTGAAATGGGTTTTAAAAAGTGATAAATTATTATTTTGTTTTCTATAGGTTCTCTAATTGGAATCCTAAGGGTTTTCCATTGACCTATAGGGGTTTCGTTTAAACATTTACACCCTTTTCAAACCATGTAAGTTGCCAAAACAAACCTTAAGGGTTTATAATATTTTCCTAAACCTCTTTAAACCCAAAGCAAACCCTAATAAAACCCATGGAAACCCTTTTTTCTAACTGTGAACTACTCAAATTTTCTGCACTGAATTTTCAAACACCCTGTATAATATTGAAACATCTTCTTAAAGCCGCGACTTGCTTTAACGCCGCTAATGCTCTACGACTTGGACCTTAATGGGGGGGGGGCAGAATAACGTGGGAGAGTGAGGTTAATATAGCGAGAAGCCTTCACACCAGGCGCGCAATTTACAAACTTTTACCGGGAATTAGAGCTGTGGTACACAATATTCAGCAACCAATCACTACAGCTCCTTTAAGATGCGTGAACGCGTATGAGAGGGCCATTTGGGTCGCGAAGAGTTCTATCCTATTAATAGGATGATCCGAGTCAACCAGCGAAGTCGCACCCACTTTGAGAGAGGGAATCGAGAATGCCGCACCCGCGACACCATCTTCAATGAAGAGTTAGCCGGCGCTCATAAGAAGAGAGCTAAAATTGTTCTTAACCGGCCTATATTTACCGGATTCACCATTCTAGATTTATCTAAGGAGCTCATGTATCGGTTCTATACGGTAGCAGCGTCCCCCATAAGCTGTTATCTCTAAACATTGAGGAAAATCAGTATATTCAAGCGTATTGCAATCTTTTCATTCAAACTATACAGTGGAACGTAGATGAAGGGAATCAGATAAGTCGGGAAGATTACCCTAACGGAAATTGCCTATTCGCGTACAATTTAACCTCAGATCTTAATAACAACGCTAATCACTTGCATCTTGTAAAAAACAGTAACCTGAGATTAGAATTAAAATTTGAAAAACCGTTACCGGAGACGATTTCCATTCTAATTTACGCTGAGTTTCAAAATTTGATTGAAATTGATAAAAATCGAACCGTGATTTTCGATTACAGTAATTAATGGATTCGCTACAGATAACTAAAATTCTTGAAAAAGATTTAAGTACTAAAAGTATATTCCGAGGCGTGTTCGCGCCTGATAAAATAACTAAATATGTAAAAATATTCCCTTCTCTATTTATTGTAAATACCGATACGAGTGCTGGACCTGGAGAACACTGGGTTCTAATATATTTTTCCTTTGGAAACCCGCCAGATTTGTTTAAATTTAATGACTTTATTGAACGAAACAGTAAAACTGTTACATTTAATTCTAATCAATTACAGAGTAATTCTAGTAATACGTGTGGATCATTCTGTATCTATTTTGCTATAAACAGGTGTAAAGGAATAGAAATGTATAACATTGTGTCTAGGTTTAAGAAAGATAAAAATGTAAACGATAAAAGGATAAAAGAGTTTATGTACAAAATGTATTCAATAAAATAATTTTTTACAATTTACAGCAATAACAGTTTTTACATATACGTAAATACAAGCATCCATTATCAGTTTTCAATATCTTTATTACCGTGAGCTAAGGTACGAACCCTGCAGGGTAGAAAATATCTCTTATCATCATTTGGCGATAAACAAAGTTTTCTAGTATTCCATTTAATGTCATTAAGTGTTTATTTTAATCAATAAGATCATTCAACACGTTAAAATATATTTCCGAAATGCCAATATAGGTAGTAAAATACTACAAAATCTCTATACTCTACCTTCAATATGATAAATTACATTCGAATATTTAAATATAGGAGGAAAAATACTACAAAAACCTCTTTTCTTGGCATCCAATATGTTAAAATAGATTTCTGAAATGCAAATTAATTGTTCAGGATGCTTTTCTTACCTTAAGTGACAACCTTTCCTCAACCAAACGATCCATAGCTATATAAATCGCGTTTCATCGCACACCGTCGATACTCTGGACGTCCATGTGTTAATTCGGGTGACAAAGAAAATTGAAAACAACCAACCGTTGGAGGAAGGAAATTAGTTTCTAAAATAGATCAATTAGCATTTAAAAATAGGAGGGAGATAAACCAAAACCCATTTACCTTTTTGAAAAATTAAGAGCAGAGCGACAAAAAACCGATATTGACCTAAGCAGTAATGGACCACAGGGGAAGGTGAGTTAGTGTAATATAAAATGAATATCTCTAATTTAACTCTCTTAATATATGTATTGGTGTTGATCAGATTTTTAGATATCAATATTGGTTGGCTTGGTAGCGTTCACGATGCCAGAGTATTTGCAAATGCGTCTCTTTACAAAAAGGCAGTCGCTGGAAATCTTTTACCACAGGTATATTTGTTTAATTAAAATAATTAGTTGAATTTGTCTTTTTAAGGACATTTTTCCTTTATTTATAATTAAAATAAACTATATAAATCGTAACAATAATTATAGAAATTTAATAAGAAATGTAAATTAAGGAAAAGTATAATTAACGCTAAGGCCATAAAATTTCTAAACAATAATTGAAAATCAAAATATATCCTGCCAGATGAACATTGGTTTAAATTTATAAAAAAAAAAGAGTTTTTAAAGCCCTTTACAGTATTAATTGTAATTTTTATTCCTTAAATTGCATCTCATTTTTTTAAAGTAATTCTAACACTTTTAACTCATGATCCTGTTGTCGTTGATCCTTTTCCGCTTCGTACCTCATCATTTTCTCAAAAACAATCGGTCTCAAAATTGAGTTGCAGTTCTCAAAATTATTTCTGGTGAACAGCTGTGTTTTCTTTCCAAATTATGTTTCTACTTTCCCAAATTTTCTCTTGCGGACGGAACCTGGATAAGAAAGAAACTGACTTAACTAATCCAAATCTTCCTACGTTACATGTAGTATTATAATATTTACTTATGCGTGGTCTCACCGAACCATTTGTATTATCTTTGTTACTGGTTCACAATTCTAATTCTTGTTCATTAGGAATTATCATCTGATTACTACTTGAACCTGATTCATCCGTAGACAAACTTAATATCTCCAAGCTACAAACACCGTTACTATTTAATTCACCTGTTTATTATTTCAACTATTAGTTAAAGAATTACGATATAAAGCCAAAATAAAACACTAACTATCACAACTATTCTGTAGAAAAATATCATCAATAAAGATAAATTCTTGAGACTCTTTTCCAGACTGTTGGACTAAAATTTAATTTTAAAATGTTTCTTACTTCGAAATTGATTTATGAAGATGTAATTACTTACCTATTTCCCCATAGGTCCTCCATTTCGTCAAAAATCTGGCAGTTCTGTCTACTTCGGCCACGTATGGACTTCCGTAAGTATTTCTGGACTTTAACCTTATTTCGTACTTGAATACACGTATATTCTGTACCCGTTATTACTTTTTTTAAATCAGTAGCCACATAAATAACGTCGTTACGGAATCTAGTTGAAATATTATATTTCTTTCTTTCGAAATATTAAGAAGGACAGAGACATAATCGTCTCTCCGGCAGGCCACCATTTTAAAATATCCGATATCTCCGGCCGGTGGTCACGTGGTATTGAAGATTTCGACGTCACGAAACGTTGCCAAACTGCTCGGCGAAGCGGTTCAGCCATTCAGGGCCACCATATTAATTATCCACTGGAGAAATGTTAGGTTTCTGATTTTCTCCGCGCTTTTCTCCAACTTTGCTTTTTTTCGGCGGGGAGCTTCTGGGAAAAATGTGGGTTTAAGCGCCTGCCGTTTATCGGTCTTCAAACGACGAATGACTTTATGGACGTTCTGTAAATTGATTAAAATATTAATTTAATATGGTTTTTGGAGCCTTTAAATTGGGTCTTCTTAAATAACGTAAAATCGCGTGGCGTTCCCAATTATAGGGGTTGTTAGCAGGAGCCTTTACCTTCTTTTCGCCATAGTAACATATCGTGACGGTCGTACGACACGTCGCTAATACCGCAGATTGGTTGTTTCTCATGTATAAAAAAAGGTCTTGAATATTTTTCATAGAAGGCGGCCTTTAAATCCTAATACATTACGTAAGTATTTGATGAAGCAATCGGGGATAATACCCGAAATTTTTCCAGAAAGCGAGAGGAGCAAGGTCGTTTTATTGTTCCGGCTCTCGTCGCGTTTACTAGACCCCCTACTGACATTGTATCTGACCTGGAGGGGACACGTGCATGCTGGGATATTTCCCTAAATTCCCATAAGCCCCTTTCTTTTCAACTTTCTCTCATTTAATACGATACATATTGTCTACAAAAACTCACTTAGAAGCAATACACGTCCAGTCCTAAGACATTTAAAATAGTAAGGTGGTGCCTTGGGTATTAGCCTAGTTGATTATTATTATTATTAACCAATTTTAATCAATTTGGTTATTTCCTAGATATTTTTTTATATTTTGTTTTTAACGCTAGTTTCTGTCGTAATGGGTTTTAAAACAAGCATTCGTCAAAACCTTCTCTGTGGAGATGCTATATTATACAAACGATGTTACATACGCGATGAATTACGCAATATGATTCATTGGGATTTACAAAAAGCGTACAAGCAGTAGGCCTTCGATTTACCGAAATTGAAGGATCTGTTGCAACGCGTGAAATGCGTAAACTATATTCTGGATATATTTAATATTTTAACATACGCGATACATTTAGTTTTATCATTAAGCCAATTCATAGTTAAATTTGTTTGCTACTATAAGATGGCCACTATTTTATTTCTACAAATAATTTAGAGATATATCTACGTAGTGGAATTTACTATTTTATATTTAACTCCTTTCTTTACTGCATGTTCATTATTTTCTATTTTTGTGATCGGCAAAGTCGGCTCGGTTGAGAGCCCCCGAGACCATGGCGCAAACAACTCAGAGCGGCCAGTCCAATTCGCTTTTCACCGAACTATTGAAATAATTAAGTTAACTGTCCCACAGTAGCCATCGAGGTAGCTTAATGTTTATAGTTAATAAAATAAATGAATTGAGAGATTTTGTAGAAATTGAAGATGCTCCGATCGTTCATTGTCATTTATGGAAAAAAGTTTGAACTAACAAAATAATTTTGAGAGGGTGGATATTGAAAAAGGTAAGCGACTGAAACTGATTACCCAGGCCACCGAAGGTGGTGCAAACGAAACATTGTAATATTTGGTTAGACGAAAAATGGGCCCAAAATCACCCTGCGCTTAGGATAATCAAGTGAATTTGAAAATACATTTCATTCGTAGATTTTAGTTTGAATTTATACAATTTTACATTTAAATTTTACAACATTCATTTATTTTCAGAAAATAACATAAATAAAAGTTTTTTAATTAATCATATTTTTAACACCGACGTGGAACCATTTACGTTAAACGAATCAAATGTCCTAGTCACGCGCTCTTTGCCAATCACGTACCACGAGAACCAAGTTGTTTCCCATGGTCGGATTGTGTCAAAAGCCCCAGCAGCCACCATAAATCACGAATGGAAAAATTGTCTAAATTGGGATTTACAGGTTTCAAACGTCCCTGACACCTAGGAGCCTTTACGCTGAACGTTTTACGGGCGGTGAAAGACAATTTCCGAATTTTCCCCTTCCGACGGCAGCAGGCGCTAAAGCGTCTAGCCTATGAAAAATGTACACAAGAAAATCCACGACTTTTGACGGGTTGCGTTCTCCTTGTGTGGGGTTTTGTGTTTGTTGCTCGTAGCTGACACTAAGTCTCTAAAAATTTCGAACAATACAGCAAAATATTTCGTCAACCAGTACGCGGAAATAGTCGTAAAATCCGCGAAACGTCGCTAGCCCCGGGAATGAAAGCGGCGTACCAAACGACGGAGCGAAACTAGTCAAACAGTGCTTGTGAAATCATTCTGAATTGAAGGAAATTTGCATTTAAGTTCAGTGTATAATTTTTGATATTTCATTTATTAGTGTAATTTGTGTACTTCTTTTCTTTATATTTGTGTAATTTGTAACTTTATAAGGAATGTGTTTGACCCCTTTTTTCTTCAAAAATAGCCTAAAATCCAAGAGAGAAACCGTTTCTTTCGCCGATTTCTGAAGCCCATTTCTTAATCCCCTCTTAACAGGTACTTCTCCCTAGCTCCCCACTATACAGGGTGTCTCAATTTGCTCGATCAGGCCATTTTTCTCAAAATGTATTTATTCTAGGGTTCTGAAATTTTCATGGTTTATTTGTTAGGTATGGACGGCTATGGTTACTAAATTTCAGAAAAATCGAATGATTTTGTGCCGTTTTTGGAAAATTTATTTTATCACCGGTAGGTGTCACGCAAAATGTTTCAATAGAAAAGTTGTAGGGCATAGTCGAAAGTGTAAAAATAATTTTGGTTCGGTTGTAAAAGACCTATTTTTCACTGAGTTTGGAGGTCGGGGGAAAAACAAGTTGTACTAGCAGGCAATAGCCTTTAACGAATTGTAGGTAACATGCATTTCAGTTATAAGATTTCAAAAAATAAACAAATAATAATTAGCCCAAGTGACAAATGTTTTTTAATGACTTCTACAAAATGTTTTCAAAAATGCCACCTTCTGATGCATTGCACAAATATGCACGATGTCGCATATTGCGAAATGCTCCCCGAACCATTTCTGCAGTCACCCGGCGACATGCTTCGATGATTCTTTGTCGTAAATCTTCAACGCTCGTCACAGGTGTTTGGTATACGTAGTCCTTTACGAATCCCCAAAGAAAAAAGTCGAGTGGTGTTAGATCAGGGGATCTTGCAGGCCAACGAACAGGATCAGGGGATCTTGCAGGCCAACGAACAGGACCAGTTCTTCCGATCCATCTTCCAGGAAACTCGTCGTTTAGATATGCAACCACGTCACGATATTGGTGAGGTGGTGCCCCATCTTGCTGGAACCAGATGCGTCTGTACTCGGCCAGAGGAATGTCGTCCAACACGTTGGATATTTCATTTTGAAGGAACTCCAAGTAGTTTTGACCGTTCAGACGATTTGGCAGGAAGAACGGGCCAATAATTCTGTCACCTAACAGACCAGCCCACACATTTAAGCGAAACTGCACTTGGTGGCGGTGAGGAAATCCCCAGTGTGGATTCTCGTAGTCCCACATATGTTGGTTTTGACGGTTGAAAGGCCCATCTCTTCCGAATGAACATTCGTCGGACATGAGTAGTTGATCGTGAAAATCCTGGTGTGCGTCAGCCATGAGGCAAAACCAATTGCAGAAGTCGAGTCGACGCTGTCTATCACCGTCATGCAATCCTTGGTGAAGTGTCACTCGATAAGCATGAAAATGGTGTCTTTTGAGTGTTCTCCAAACGTAGTTTCGATCCAACCCTAAGTCCAAGCTGGCAGTCCTGACGCTCGCTCGAGGATAGGCGACGAAGTAGGCAAGTATGGTGTTTTCCATGTCGATGTCCTGGAGACCACGACCACGAAACCTCGGATTGATATTACCCCAGTTGTCGAAGTCGCGGACCACTCTAAAAACCGTCGAATGACTTGGTCTGCAATTGGTAAATCTTCGTCTAAATAACTGACTTACTAGAGTAGCATTACGACGACCTTCTCCGTAAAATAATTCTAGCATATGAGCGCGCTGATCTCGAGTGTAAAGAGGCATACTGGACAACAATCGGCCAAGCTGAGATAATGTTTTAACTTTGAAATGTAAACGCTTTAAATACTACTCGGACAATTGATATTTCACGTTAAAAAACAACAAAAGAAAAATAAACGTAATTTTTGGTCTATTTTTGATGATCTTACTCGTAACCACGTCGAAATGGAAGACGCGGTCTTTGTCTACTTTGTCTAATTAGGTGTTGAACGTAATAATTTTCTTTAACAATAACTTTTTGCAGATCTGATTATTAACTGCATAGCTGAAAGCATAAGTTCCCTAAAATAAATGTACATGTGTGTTGTGATTATGTACGATTGTTTACGTTAAAGGCTATTGCCTGCTAGTACAACTTGTTTTTCCCCCGACCTCCAAACTCAGTGAAAAATAGGTCTTTTTCAACCGAACCAAAATTATTTTTACACTTTCGACTATGCCCTACAACTTTTCTGTTGAAACATTTTGCGTGACACCTACCGGTGAAAAAATAAATTTTCCAAAACGGCACAAAATCTTTCGATTTTTCTGAAATTTAGTAACCAAAGCCTTTCATACCTAACAAATAAACCCTGAAAATTTCAGAACTCTAGCATAAATACGTTTTTAGAAAAATGGCCTGATCGAGCAAATTGAAACACCCTGTATATACTTTTAGGAAATATAATGTAATATAAAATCTATACGTATATAAATGAATATCGAGGGCACTTGGAGACGTAAAAGACAGATTCGTGAAAGAGCATAGATAGCTTGGGAAGAACACGAAAGAGACAGCTAGCAGAAGACCCATATTTTCTGGATGCGCTAGGTGACAAATATAAATAAATGGAACGTGGCACATTAGGCCTATGAATGTTGATAGCCCTAGAGTAACGTGGAGTTGAAGTCAAGTGTCGATATTTTTTCTTTCGGTGGAAAGATGGCGCTATAACATAGAGCATCCAGAAAATACGCATAGTCTGCTAGTTGTCGCTTCCGTATCAGTCACTCGTAGAATTGTGGATCTTTACTATTTCATATATATATGGTATGAGGTCCCTTCCGTTAGCATGACTGAAGCATCAAACAGATAACCTGTGTATATAATTCTTGATTCAATCTATCTAATAACAAACGTTCGTATATTTCAGACATTTTTCATAAAGAACATCAATTCCAAAACAAAATGACGATGAACTACTGACGGGCGCGTTAAGAAATTTTGCCCTGGAAATATTTGCGACCAACTTTAATTCTGAGCCTCAAATTAGACCATTTCTCTGTATGATCAGTGCCGGATTTAGACTACTGGAGGCCCTGTGCTTAACATACTAATAGAGGCCCCCATGGAGGTACTTGAACACAGGTTCCCAGCAAACAGGCTCCCTTTCGTGCTTCGAGCGTGGTGCCTAGCGCAGCTGCACAATCTGAACTGGCTCTTCCACTCCTCCAGGAGTCACCTACCCATTACTTATTCCCAGCCATGGGTGCCGCCAGAGGCCACGATCATTCCGCGCTGGCTATCTACTCCCAAGGAGGAATTAAATTCTGTACAGTTACGTCAACTATTCTTTGAAGCCTTAGATCCTCACATCACAGACGCAACGGTGATATATTCGGACGGCTCAACGGCTCCTGATTCAGGTGTCGCGGTTGCGGCATTCTCGATTCCCTCTCTCAAGGTGGGTGCGACTTCGCTGGTTGACTCGGTTCATCCTAAAAGTTGGTAAATTGCGCGCCTGGTGTGAAGGCTTCTCGCTATATACACCAATCTCACTCTCACACGTTATTCTGCCCCCCCCCCCCCATTAAGGTCCAAGTCGTAGAGCATTAGCGGCGTTAAAGCAAGTCGCGGCTTTAAGAAGATGTTTCAATATTATACAGGGTGTTTGAAAATTCAGTGCAGAAAATTTGAGTAGTTCACAGTTAGAAAAAAGGGTTTCCATGAGTTTTATTAGGGTTTGCTTTGGGTTTAAAGAGGTTTAGGAAAAAATTATAAACCCTTAAGGTTTGTTTTGGCAACTTGCATGGTTTGAAAAGGGTTTAAATGTTTAAACGAAACCCCTTTAGGTCAATGGAAAACCCTTAGGATTCCAATTAGAGAACCTATAGAAAAAAATAATAATTTATCACTTTTTAAAACCCTTTTCAAACCCTGCACGTTTTAAACTATCTCACGCCATCTACGCCAAAATTTGATATCAAGCCGTATAATAATTTCATAAAACGTAAAGGAAGACGGACTTTCCCCAAAATGGTTTCTCTAAACATCGTTGCAATTATACATCTTTCGGTGGTTCTGTGGTAAAACACCCGCCTGTCGTGCTAGAGGGCTTGGGTTCGAAACGCGCCCGTTGCAATCGCCGAAATTTGTTATAAAGTCGTAAATTAAATTAATTAATTTTAATTTAAACTATAAATACAAACCCTAGGAAGTGTTTAAAGGGTTTGAAAAGAGTTTAAATATAAACCGTTTTGTGTCGATTGTCTGTATTTACGGGGTTTTGTTGCAAACCCTAGGAAGTTTTTAAAGGGTTTCTAACGGTTCAATTTATAATCATAAAAGTGCTCATTTTTAAGCCTTGTGGGTTTGAAAATTTCCGTTAAAGGGTTTTGGAGGGTTTGAATTTGTGGAATGGTTTTAAGAACCTGGGGGTTTTTTAATCAAACCCTTTTTTCTAACTGTGTTGTAGGGGTTGAGTAAAGATGTATAACTGTCTTCGTGGCGATCCTCTGTAACGAAATGGACAAGCGCTAGAGTGTTTCAAAGTTCGGCCTGAAGACGCCAAACAGTACAGTAGGCTACCACACGAACTCAAGAACCCAGATAGGTAAGCCGATTTCAGGGGTAGGTGGAAAATGGTACTTTATAAAATAAAGAAGCAAAACATTATCGTGTGCGAAACGTTATTTTTTTTAATGCTCAAAATTTCGTCCTCCAACTCTTAGAAAAGAAGGCAGCTGCGAAGAAGAGATGAACGTATGTCCTCGATCACTCCAGGTGTGATACGAATGGGTTCCACAGCGGCGTCAATTTTTACAACCAAATCCACCTCTGATTCGACTGGAGTTTCCTACACAAAATCTTTCATCCAGCCCACAAGAAAAAGTCCAGCGTCTTTAGATCTGGCAGGCCTGGCGACTAGACCTCCTCGACCAATCCATTTCTGTGGAAATTGTTCATTGAGGAACTTACAAACCCGCAAGGAAAAGTGACCCGGAACCTCGTCATACTGAAACCACATTTATCGTAAAATTGCTAACGGGGCATCATCAAGAAGGTCAGGTAAGTCATCACGCGCAAAAGCACTGTACGTCAACCCTTTGACTTTTGGTGGCAACATGTAAGGATCAATCAAATCGTCTCCCTTAATCCAGCCAAGAAGTTAACGAATAACCTTTCCTGATAACCACGGGTAAACGTCGCATGATGATTTACATGAGCCCATTCGAGCTGGTTGTGAGTGTTAAAAACACCATCCCTGGAAAATGTGTCTTCGTCACTGAGAAGCACAGTGGTTGGAAAAACGGAATCTTGGACGGAACGTTCTGCAAACCATCGCGCAAAAATCCACGCTCATAGGGAAATCGGTTGCTGTAAGATCTTGCACCTTTTGCCGATGATAAGGGTGCTGTCCGTCATCGTAATTAGCACGAGAAGCAGAAGAATGATTGTATCCGGGCGGCCTCTGTCATGATTGGCTGCCTGTAAGCAAATCAGGTTAGTCTCTTTACTAAAAGGTAATTACTACACTTTAAAGTAATTACAAGTAGTTTAACTACCAAATGTTACCTGTATGGTGCCGGTCTCCGCAATCGCCGATGGACATTAGCGAAAATTCGTGGGTTCAAGATATTCTTGTTTTTATACCTTTCACGGTTGAACGGAATATGTATTACCATCCGCTACGTAAAATTAATGTCCGCACGTTCTTCAGTCGTGTAACGATAACGCTCCATTATATACGTGTGGTAATTTCACAATGATTGAGCCTTTAAATACCCTATTTAACCCTGACGATACGATTCAGTAGAACATTTTTTCCATATTATTTTCACGAGTCCGATATGAGACCTTTTGATTTTTGAGAATCCCTTATGGGTTCGTTTTTGCGCGATATTGTTGCCTTGGTCACTGGGAAGCTCTGCGGCGCAGTGCAACCCGTGCCGTCATGGTTTCGTCTTTGCCCAGACAACCCACTTTGATCACGTGCTGTTCGAGCTATCTCGAACAGCACGTGATCGCAGACTCACAGTTGACCGTGTCGCTCTTCAAGAGAGCGCTGGCCTACTGGGAGGATAGTATACTGAATTAACGTAATTGACTATTTCGGATCAAGTAATTTAAGCCAGGCTTTTTCTGATTGGTCAAAAGTAATAACTAGCTTCTAGAATTTTCGAAGTTTGTTGTAGTGAAGTGCGAGGCCTGGCTGTCAGCCGGCCGGTTTCATCACTTTCATTTGACTTTTGAATCGTGTCGCGGCTCGCGCGCGTAAGGTTAGGTAGGCCTAACCGAACTTACCGAAGTAAACTAGTCTATATCAATCAAATCCTAATTTGTTAATTGTATTGAAACTTTGAAAGGAAAGAAAAAAGATCTGATTTAAAAAGGTTTGGGGGACTCGACGGAGCCATGCGCTAACTGAACCTTGATAGCGCAATAACTCAGAAAATCAGATACCTTTAGGGGGAGAGTGGAAGCCTAGAAGCGGCGAGGCCCTTTCAAATCGCGAGGCCCTGTGCTGTAGCACACTTAGCACATAGGTAAATCCGGCACTGTGTATGATCCATTTTTTTTTCAGTTAGGCTTATACCCAAGGCACCACCATAGGCCTAAGTCATCAAGCGACCTTTAAAGCCATTAATTCAGGTTGCACTTTCAGCACGTAAAGTTTTTATTAAAAGCAATACCTGCGGAAAAATGTTTCTACCACCTGCCTTTATTTTGTAAATTGACGAGTTTCCAAATACTCTGACGTTATGAACACTTCAAGGCTAGCCAATATTGATGTCTAGAAATCTGTCAAATAACTAATATTAAAATTATATAAGTTCGATTTATGGCTCACTTAGAAAATGAGACCCAGACCTACCTCAACCCAATTATTTTAATGATTATTGAGCGCCTTCCACGAGCTTTCGGGCGAAATAACATATTGTCATCCCTTTCTTTTTTATTAATCCTTGAGGTTTATGTGAAATAATGGGAAAATGTGTCCTAATGTGCGGGGTGGGGAAACAAAATCCTCTTACTTTTGAGGCAAGCATCTCGTCAATGGGAAAAACAATTAATGGCAAAAAAAAATAGTATCGCTTAACAAGCCTAAAAAAAATACAGATAGTGCGAAATATCATAATGTATTTATTTCTTGGTGGAATACATCGCGAGCTGTATTTCTTGTACAAAAAAAAAGGTTTTCAAGAGTATTGAATTCAGATAGGTAGCTAATTAATAGATTATAATTGCTAAGTTAGGCAGTATCATTTATGACCTGTTTTAAAAAGGCTGTATCCTTAACAATCACGTACAAAATATACTGAACCGAAAACCTTAGGGATGTTCCAAATATTCACAACACAAATATTCAGGGCCAAGAGCGGGTGTCATTCAGCTGTGAAGAAGGAACTTCAAAGGTGGCGCGTTTGAAACGCGCTGAATATTTCACAAGACTAAAACAATAGAGCGTTCTCTAAAATCGGTGTGGTGTGCTTTCCCCCTTTTGAGTTTCGAGGAGGTGAAGGTTTGGCCGGTTTTTCATGTGAGATAAAAATATTTATCTGGCAAACCCGTAAGAAATTGAGAGCAGTTGATTTTTAGGAGTAGCGTAGTTGCTAGTCTAGGCTTAACTAATTTCCGGCTTTCCGCGCCGTTTTTCTTATTTTAAATGATTTTTGTAATAAATATATGATGGCAAATAAGCAAAATAATAGTCCCAAATTAATCATTGGGTTTAAAAATAAACTTAGATCATGAAAATATTCTTAACCCCAAACATACTTCAACACCTCCCACCTACAACTCCTAAAAGGTACGTCTCTAAGATATTCATATAAAGACAGGACATAAGCCGAATTCTCTTAAACCAAAGAATACCAAATGTTGTTAGTCCTGCTGAACTAGTTCTATAGTCTGTATGAAACGTTTGGCCGGTTTTGGGCCGATTCTATAGAACGCTCTATTAAAGAAATATAAAACACAAGTTACAGGTAACACGGTCTTTCCATTACAAAATGTAAGAAATTAACATAAAGAATCCAGCTATCCAGCTAGGCAGCTACTAAGCCAATGATTTCACTGCCGATCTCAAAAGAAAAGTCGCGAAAATAGCAAAATTAAAATATGTCATAACAGGTGTATATAAACTTTAAGTTGAATACTTAATTGAACTCAAAGCGAATACACTTTCAATGATGAATTGAACAAAATGGTATAAACAAACCCCCTCCCGAAGATTGAAAAATCACCGTGGTTCGTACGAAAAGACCAAAAAATTAATTTACTTTATACCTGCAAGTCTGAGTAAACCCAGTGCTCTGCTTATTCAAAAAGTAGTTTTTTCTTGAAAATCACAATAGCCAAAATTTGGAAACAATAAAATGAATATATAATTAAAACGTTAAAATGGTATTGGAAGAATAAATCCACATAACATACTGAAATGAAATGGTTTCCTATGGAAAAGTCCTTAATGACATGAAAAATACGAAAAAAAATAAAGTAGTTTAACTATAAAGTAAGTGCCTTAAATTCTCACTTTGTATGTTACACCAAAACCCTGCTGTAAAATTATTTGCTAGTGGGTTCGAATGACCAAAATCTTTTGCACTAAAATTGTTACTGCACAATTTCTAAACATAAACTGCTGCTGTCAATAACTTGCCAACGTCTGCCCTATTTAGGCTCTTTGAAATAACACAATACTCAAAATTGGAGAATTGTGAATTTTGCCGGGGATAGGTAGATAACGGTTTATTTGTAAAATTGGCGTTTCGATAAATGTATTTTTTCGCCGGTAGGTGGTATTAAAATGGTTCATTGAAAACTTTAAAGAGACTACTCAACAACAGATAAATGCAAGCTAAAATATGTGTCAGCTCTAATGATTCAGTTTAGAATCAATCAGTGCCAGCACAGGTCTCAGCATAATGAATCAAAATACTGTCAAATTAGGCTACACGTAGTCTCTTCAAATCTTATTTGTCTTATTAGGACTTATTTTGATTCCAAGATATTAACATTAATTGTGAGTTTTATCACGGTATTTATATTATTAAAATAGGGCCAGGATCAAACAGTATTGGATTATAACAATACAATATTCAAAAAGGATGAACATTTGTATGCACTACTAGAAAAAAAACCAAAATAAAGCTTGGTTTCACCTGGGGCGCGCAACGGTGGTTTTTCGAAACTTTGAAACCTAAAACTTTTCACGCAGTAATGAATGATAAAATGCTTTTATTGGCATAGTAACATAGTAACGATGATATATTTATGTTTGTACGTAGAACATTTAAACATCAATTTCAATTAACTAAACAACCCACAAATGTCATTTTACTAAGTAAAATGATTACTAAGTTTACAAAAGCAAGGGGAAACCGAAGCTCTCGGAGAAAAACCCCTTAAGAAAATGGCAATATTAATAGCAAAAACTAATAGTGTTTTTCACAGCTTAAGCCACGAAGCCTACTTTAAGCCACTTTGCTAAGCCGCCTTGATGTATTCAAATAAATGGTAATTTCAATCTGGATATTAATCCCTGTATGTATATTGTCCTGACTAGTGAAAAGCTGAAATACTGAATATGGCAAGAAAAGATAGAACAGTCTTCAATATGGTTACAGTTCAAAGAATGATCTTTAGAAATCTGTATTTTAAATTAAATCGTGGTGTTGAAAAAAATTCGAAAACGAATAGAGTGACCGATAACAAAATACCATAAAATAAAATTCTGAACACTGGAAACAGAAACGAAATGTTCAGTGGCTCGAGGGGTTGCACATAATTTTTGTCAAACATGATTCGTTCTCCAAAAAAACTTCTACGACGATAACTTGTTTCCACTTGAGATGTTTCAAAGAATCTTGACATTCTAAATGAAAAAAATAAAAAGTGCTCGGTAATGTTCGTGTTTTGAAAATGAACTCTTTCGCCGAAATTATTTTAAGAGTTGAAGCAAAAACTGATCCTTACAAGTAATCCAGTTGTTCTTTAATCTGAGTCGGTGCAAACAGCGAAAAAAGATAATGAGCCGAAGCGACATTGTATTCCTTATTTCCAACGTACACCTTTAATTTATATTTTGGGAAAAGTAACCCCATATTCTTGAAAAAGGCCATCATATCTTTTTCGTTCCAAAAAATTACTCCGTTTCCTTTAACCAAAAAATTTAGAGCTTCTTCCACCGAATCGAAGGGCTCGACCATTTTTATCAATTTTTCTTTCACCTCGTTAAATTCTCCGGAAATGTTCTACAAAAACAACACTTAATTAAAGTATTTGTGTACAACAAAGGTTCGACTGAAAATGACAATGGAAACTGGACCGTTTTAAAATAATCCATGAAAATAATTGTGTGTTTTTTTCAGTCAGTTTTCAAATAAAACCTTTTTAGGCTTACATTAATTTTACAACGCTTGCCAAGTGATTTTGGTTGATTTATTCGATAAAAAACAGTAAATATGGGTTATATAGGATAGACCACAAAATTGAATTAACTCTTCTAAAAATTTCCATTGCTCTATTTTATTTCTTATTTCATTTATTATATAATATGAAAACACTGAATATAATAAACAGAGTGTTTCAATGAAGTGTTGTACAAATTTACAGGCATGAGTAACAAGGAGTGAAAAAAGGCCCAAGAATCGTTTTCCTAAATTGAAGCCTTCTCGAGTAAATGGCCGTCAAAAATCGGCCTCCAAAAGGTCGAAAAACTCGCAAATGTGCAGTTTCTATTTTTCCTTGGACCAATTGTTTACTTTCACTAAGCATTGGTTTCTTATATTTTTTTATAAAAACAAATTTAGTGTTAAAAGTGCGTTATTATAATGAAAGAAGTAAGCTACGTGTAGACATACATATGAACAATAACAAGTATTTCTAAGTGACTACGCCTATTAAAAAAGGGATTTATTATATTTAGTTTTTTATTCTTCTAATGTCATAAGTTAGTACAAATTAAACACTTTGTGAGGTGTTTTGGAACATATCTAGTTCCCGAATGCTAGGACACTTAATGTAGATGGCTTGTGAAATTAATGGTCTCATTAAATAATGACCCACAAAAAATGTTTTTATTCTACACATGTTCTAATAGTTATTTTGGACGGGTACGAGGCTCGAATTTGCAATAAATTGAGGGGCCTCAATAATGAAATTCACATTTTGAATCTTAAAACTGCTAAGGCGTACTTCACGAATGCAGAATATGCCGATATGCATCTTATGTACGGTCTCGCTCGGGTAAATGGGGATGAAGCGCAGTGCTTGTTTCAGGAACACTTTCCTCAAAGACATCTTCCAAATAGAAAAACGCTCACGGCATTTGACAGAAGCTTAAGTGAAACTGTAAAAATACAAACCACGGGACCTGCTACTGCAGAAGGAGACGCTCCAGAAGACGTGGGGGAACAAGTACTTACTATCTTCAAGGATGATCCTACGACAAGTACGAGGCATGTTGGACGTTAATTGCGAATCCACCATGTACATGCTTGGCGTATCCGTCGAGGATATCAGTACCACCCATTCCATTTACCAAAATTCCACTCATTAAATCAAGTCGATTATCCAAGACGAGTCGAATTTTGTCAGTGATTTCAGGAGCAGACTAAAGACGTTAAGTACGCTCCCGAGATAAAATCCCCAAATTACATAATCGGCATGAGCGGCAGCAAGAAAATCCGCACGCGACTACCGTTAGGTCACATCAAGTGCAGTTTCATCTCAACGTCTGGTGCAGAATTTTTGGCGACCATTTTATTAGACCTTATTTTCTTCCGCCAAGACTAACTGAAGAGTACATAAACTTTCTACAAGACACTTTACCAGAGCTACTTGAAGAACTTCCGCTAGCAGTAAGACAAGGAATGTGGTTTAGGCACGACGGAGCACCCCCTCATTTTAGCCTTCGTGTTAGAGCTCATCTTGATGCCGAGTTTGCTCAGAGGTGATATAGGTATTGAAAAAAATTCTAAACAAAATTTCCAGTTCTTCACTTTTTTTTTGACGAAAACTTTCAAATATTAAGAAGTAGAACATTCTCGAAACCGTTCCAATAAAGAAAGTTCAGTCTTTTTGTCGTCAAGATAAGAGCTCATGAAAAATAACAAGATGGTCATAGGAGGCAATAGATTCGGGTACTGTTAGAAAACACATTTTAAGCACAACACAAATGAATAAAAGATTGACATTTTAATCAATCAAAACCAAAAAAACACACACCATTAAATTGCAGATTACGGTATAGCATATCTCAAAATGAACTTTGTATCATTTGGGAATTTACAAGTTGGAAGGCATCAATAATCATCTAGCGTAGTTCTTCGAGGTTCGTAATAGGTGTCTGGTGAACGTGGTAATCTTGGAAAACATTCCTTTTTATGAGGCCATCGAACGGTCTCGTTCCTTTCAATTCATCCCTGAAAATGTTTAGCGTTTAAAAGAACTACAACAACATGAAGTTGATTGGATGGTGCAGAGTAATGTTGAAACTACATCCGGTGGTAGTCAACCAGAGGAATGGCTTCCCACGTAAGAGCTCCAAATAGATCTTACGATGTTTCAAAAAAAGGGATGGACATCTCCATGGTGCTTGATATCTCTAACAGCTCCGAGAACGGTGTAAAGACTTGTTCTGTTCTTATAGTGAATACCAAATAACTGACTTACTCTTGTAGCGTCTGATTCACATCGCCGTGAAACAATTTAACAATTAATGCACGATGATCACAAGAACAAATAGGCATCCTAATTCTACTACAGTAACTAGAGATAATGATGTTACTTAAGGATATGTTTTGGTTTTGCCCGAAAAAGCAATCCTCCTAAAAACCTCTTTATTTTTCATGACCCCATATCTTTATGAAAAATCGGTCTTTTTCGACCGAGCCCACTTTGTTTGTACGTTTTTAAGTATGCTCTACATTTTTTTTCATTGAAAGATTTCTTCTATCACCTACCGATCAAGAATAAAAAATTTGAAATCCATTAAACTCTTTTTTTTTAATTTTCAGAAATGTTAGAATGTATCCTTTGGGATACGTAAACACTAAAAAATTAAATTTTTTTTAACTTTTATTGTTTTTGAGAAAAATCAGTCACCCTATATATCCGGTTAATTTAAAACCTAAGATAAATGTATCACCTCTTTCTGGTTTAAATCAGTGTACATGATGGAATATTTAACCAAAGCCACTTTTACAGTTTCTGCTTCAAGGATGTCTTGGACCGTATCGAAATATTTTCCTTTTTGAAGCATGAGTTTGCCTTTTAAATTTCCAGAGTAGGCTTTAGTTAACACAGACGCAGCCAGGACCCAAAATAATATCAGAAATTGCGACTTCAACTGTTTTATTTTCATGGTAGGTTCTGTAGAAATGAGAGAGAAAAAAGTATTAAGACAAATTTAAAAACTGATAATCGTGTAACTCTTAGGATTGGGCAAATAATTGAGTTTTTTTTTTTTAAATTTATCGAAATATTTGTAATTTTACCGAACTTCCTCAAAACAGAATGTATCATGAAATATTTTTTCCTAACCTTTTGCAACAACTAGTTGATTAGATAGATTTATGGATTATTCTCTATAATAACATTTCTAATAAAACATAAAATACTCATACTACAATTATTGAGACTTTAATATAAGTAGCTCGTACTTTTGGCCATTTAATAATTACATATTGTAAGCAAACTTCTTATACAAGCCCAATAAATAAATAAATAACCGATCTTGATATAAAACAATTAATATTGTTATAATTATTTTTGTTAAAACCAATGGCTTAGCATTGCAACAAATGGTTATATTTAAAGTTCGAACTAACTAATGATATAATCACTAAAGGCGACTATCATAGTCTTTACACCTATCTCGGCGATTTTTATTGATCCGATTTCTATAATCAAACCTATGTTGATGTGTGTTTTGCTTTACTTACTTAAAAAAATTAAATCGGTCGTGAATTTATTCATTCCCAAAATATTGTACAAAACGTTTTCCAAACTGTTATTCGGCGGAGTGAAATGCTGTTTTAAAGCGTCAAATTAACTTACGCGAATTAAGAACAATCTCCAAAATATTAATTCAAAGAGTTAAATCTATTATGAACCAAAATGTATGTCATATGGCGCTCAAACACCTCAAAATGTCTTAGAGATACGCGAAGAGAAATAGGGTTGCCCGCCGGAAATTGTCAAAGGGCGGTGCCATCTTCATACTTAGGAAACCAAAAAGTAAACCGATGCACACCAAGTTGAAATGAGGTGACATTTTCTGAACATCCCCAACCGATCTGTCCGAACCCTTCCTGGAGAACTTCTCAAATAAAGCGGTTGACACTGTCAGCACTGATCAACACTTCGAATACGACACTACCAAATTTTACTCTAATAGATTTAGCAAACTTAGTATTACTGATCTCGACATTAAAGCTTAGGCTAATCAGCTAATACCAAGGCTGAAAATAAAATAAGTAAATTATCGTGCACTTACCAATTTCTACATTATTATAAAAAAATAAAGTATAAAAAGTAACTGACCGTTTTGTAGAAGGTACATTGTATAAAGCCACATGAATTGTAGAACATCGAAAAAATATGATTGTTTTTTGGATAAATATAAAAACTTGTGGGAAATCAATGACAGTGATATTACAGCTATAGCAGTTGCCATCCAAACATAAACATCCAATGCCATGATCGAGTAACTGTTTATGCGAATATCTTTCACTGCACTTACTATAAATATTCCCTCTTGCGAAATAATTGGTGAAACGTGAACTTTGTGAAATACAGCACGGTTTATTATGCTACCCTTCAAAATTAAATCTAGATACTGAAAAATTTAAAAAAAATTGGGTTAATGAGGACTTACGAGCATCAGGTAGTATCGCAGGATTTCCGTCAAACAGCAGCCCTATATTTACTTAATTTGTTTCAAAATGTGATTAAAGCATGAACCCCTCAGAATGGAAAATGTTAAGATAGAAGATAAATTTTATACCCTATGGCAAAGCAAGATGATGGGCACTTTATGTGTAGAAATCTACTTTATCTTTACGAAAATTATTTTTAAACTTAATACAAAATTTTATTTGGCCATTTTATATCCAAGATGGCAGCCATTTAATCTTTGATTTTTTTGTTATTTCACACATACATTATACATAGAATGTAACAATTGTATTTAATGTGTGACCACTCCTAGCTAAGATAATTTTCGATCGAAGTTGGCCAACGACGAGTAGTATTATCTCTAACGAGCGGTTCCATTTTCCCAATAAGCTCAACACATCATCCATGGTTCTCCTCCACCAATCAGAAACTTCATTTGAGCATGCGATTTGAGCGTGGTACCCGCGGAGTGTCTGCCAGCTTACAGCAGCTTGCTTGAGTTTAGGAAATCTTAATTTTGCTTTATCAGGCACGATCTACTGATAACAATTCAATAGGTGTTTTTAGATTAATAAATATGTTTTATCGTTTTAAAAAGGATAATCAGCTTTCCAATACCCGAAATTACACGTGTCGTGTTACACTTTGCTTAGCAATAACGGGTGTTTTAATAAATAGCTAGGCTAATACCCAAGGCACCACCACAAGCCTAAGTCATCAAGCGACTTTTAAAGCCCTTAATGCGTAGGAGGGTGGTGGCACGCCCTTCGTGCCACGCGAGCCAACAGCTCTCAACACAAACTAGAAGATAAAACTATGGCCATGAATCTACAAAAAGTATAACACAGAATCAAATATTCAGCAAAACATGGCCAACTTCGACACCGAAAAGATGGAACTTTTCATACTGATGATTCAAGGAATTTTTACTGTAGCTCTAAATAACAATAAAATTAAAAAGTAAGTTTACCTTTTCAAAATCAAATTAATGTTTATTGTTTTATAAATATAAGTCTCAAACTTTATTTGTAAAGTATGGAAGAAGTAGCAATGGAACCTTGTTTTTGAATAAAGAATGCACACGTTTGTTACTAGTCCTTTTGATATTTTATATTAATTCATTTTTATGCTAACGCCGGCAAACGCCGCCGCCGCTGAAATTACCCTACAACCGCCGCGAAAACCAAATTGTCGTCGCACCACCGCCAAGAGCTCTAAAAATAAATTACGGCGTCAGACTCAACTTTCCGTGTAATAAAGTTTTTCTGACATCTTCACATGGCTGCTTTAGGTATAATAAAACGTCACTAAAATATGTCAGTCTTTTGTAGTATTTAAAATGATTGAGCGCGGACATTACGGGGTTGATCAAACATATAGCAATACTCTTTCCATGATGCCAAATATGCCCTAAAAAATATAATTTTCTATAATAACATGACCGCTTTCTTCGATTTTAAAGATGGTTTATTTAAATAAAGGGTATGGTCTTAGCGCGAGAATCTTCAAATAACCTTGAAATTTTATATAGCACCAATGAATTTTACGCAAAAAATGAATTTAATGGACCCCATCTTGGATTCAGAATGGCAGTTATTCGGGTGGGGATTTTACTTTGTTGTTTGTGTAAGCAGCTCACAATAAATGAAACTATTCAGCTATTATATGTGTACAAATTTCGTTATAAAATCAAAAATCGACATCTTGGGTCCAAGTTGGCTTATGTTACTAAAAAGATTAGATGAAGTATCGAATTTCCATATAAAGTTAAGAGTTATTTACACATTGGATCCCAGCTGACGGGCGGGGAGGCATATTGCTAAGAAATTATCTCCTACGTGTATATTTTTTCATAAAAAATAAGGTATTATTATGAAAACTTTTAATTACCTGCCTACAATTTCTAAACTGTAATCTAGTATCGGTCGGGAAAACGTTCCTTTTCGTCTTGTAAAAACGCGTATTATTAGGTTTAATTTAACTAATTTAGAGCTTTCGTTTGGTCGCAAGCGTAATTAATAACCATAAAGTGTTTAATAACATCGATTCTGTCCAGTAGACTTATTATTATGAAACTAGGTGAGAAACTGTTAATGTCCGTTTTTAAAATTTAAGTTATGGAAAGGTCTATCAAAATGATAATCAAAGATTTTATGATTTAACAACATTCCTATTATTGACTAAAATGAATAAACCACTGTTGTACAATAAAAGTTTTTGTTAATTAAAAACTAAGCTACGGCCGTTTCGGCGCCAATACTAGCGTCGTCGTCAGGCTAATTTACAATATTACAACAAATGCGAGAGCTCGTTTGAGGCAAGGGACAGAGTAAATACAATTTGAGTATTGTAAATTATCCTGACGACGACGCTAGTATTGGCGCCGAAACGGCCGTAGCTTAGTTTTTAATTAATAAAAACTTTTATTATTCAACAGTGGTTTATCCATTTAAATCAATTTTAAACATGTACAAGACTGCCCTTAAACCAACTTACTGTTAGTTAACATTCATATTTATAAATAACGATATAATACGTGTAGTAAAATTAAATTTTTCCATTTTTCAACGAGTTTCAAAATTATGGACGCCAGCTCCATCTAGATTCGGCATAAACATTCTGTCCACAGCATCTGCTCTGACCCGACAGAAATCCCGGGGTTACATATAAACAAGCGGCATTTTCACTTATGTTTTGAAAAAGCTTTCACGCCTAGGACGTTTATTTTCAATAAAAAGATGATGACCATTGAGGTTTCTTTTATGGTAAATATAAAGAAATGGCAGCGTGGCTTTGAATAATATAGAAGATTCCTGTTGCAACTTACCCCGCTACAAAGTGCTTGAGTGAGAGCCCTTCCAGGATTGGTATAAAAATCTGGATGCATTCGGAATTGGTACGGATTTATAAAATCCAAACTAAAATAAGATGTTATCAGATTAGGCAAAGAATTAATATATTAATTATCTCGTAAAGAATAGGCACTAATAGGTATCGTTCGACAGTCTTAAAGGCCTAGGATTTCTTCTGCCAGTTTTCCTGTAAGTTTTCTTCCGCCGCGCAAATATCCTGGTGGTAGGCCAACGTGTTCTGTGGTTGGCCTACCACCAGGATATTTGCGCGGCGGGAAGAAAACTTACAGGAAAACTGGCAGAAGAAATCCTAGGCCTTTAAGGTAAAACGCAAGTAGTAGGGAAAGCTTTTATTTAAATCTTTCTAGTGCTTAAACTGAAAAGCAGCTTCAAATATACTATGAAAATGTAGCGTACTATATATTTAAATCGTGATATACTGACTAACAACTGTAGATGTAATGTAAAATGTATAGCACGATTCTCTAAACAAGAGTAGGTTAATCGTACGTCTTGTGACAATAGTTAGAGATATTTGAAATTTTAGACCATATTATATCGGGATCTGAAAGATCGATATCAAATACATGTTTTATATCCGTATCAATTGTAATTTACTTTGTAATATATTCGAAACGTAAGTTTTACACGAAATTTATGGTCTGTTATTCTATAATAATATCAACTAAGAAACCCCTTTGTATAGTTCATTTAAATAATCAATAACATGTGACGTAAATTTAACAAAAAGTTTATTTTAACTTCAATTGTTTGTGTCAATTTTTTGAAATAGCTTGTATTCTTTGTTAGATTTATCTTACTTCTAATAGTCATTAATCAACTTTTGTCTCTATCCTTTTTTTCTAGCTTCACTGAATCGAATCGCTCAACGACCATTGTTCCTTTTAGTCCAAGAGCCCATGGCAAAATAAGCATGTGATAAGGTACACGATGGGTCAAGATATTTTTTAATTAGGTTAGTGATTTGTAACAAAGAACTGTTTGTCTTACGGGTCAGGGGCTTTCCGGAAATACGAACCACGTGACGTCATTTCCGGTGACCTTGAAAATTGATATGACCTGATATTGGTATCATTCGATCGGTCTCAACGTGCTCTTACCAAAAATCGCTAGATTAACCTTCAAATCTAAACCAAACGGCGTATAAGACTAAAAAAGTAATTTTGTCTTATACATGTAAATTTGGGAGGGGCTCAAAATTAGTTTTTTAGTCTTATACGCCTGTTGGTTCAGATTTGATCGTTAAATTAGCGATATTTGGTAAGAGCACGTTGAGACCAATCGAATGATACCAATATCAGGTCATATCAATTTTCAAGGTCACCGGAAGTGACGTCACGTGGTTCGTATTTCCGGAAAGCCCCCACTTTGACCCGTAAGACAAAGAGTTCTTGGTTACAAATCACTAACCTAATTAAAAAATATCTTGACCCATCGTGTACCTTATCACATGCTTATTTTGTCATGGGCTCTTGGACTATTTGTTGTTTTCTACTCATCAGGACCCAGTGAACATGTCCTAGATTTAACCACATCATTATCGAAAACACCCTGTGTATAAAATATGCACCGTGATACGCTGTTTTCAGAAGAAGAGAAAATATGAAATGTAACCCGTGTCACATTCTAATCACGGACATTCAATGTATGATTACTGATTTGTAAAATTCGCCGCGAAACGTTCCACGTCTCAGAGGATAGTTTTCGCGCAAAGAGAGTCGATGTCAACAAACCATGACGTCAAGATTTCGAAAGCGTGAAAAGGTCGTCTGCTTTGCTCGCTTTGCCTTATCTATTTGGATGCAAACAAATGAAGATATATTTAATAAGAATTATCCTAATAACCAATCAATGAAGGAAAGATTATTACTCGCCGAAGAAACGAATTTGAAAGGAGAGGAACGCGTTTGCAAAAAAGTCAAAAGATCTAGGGCTAATTTTCAAACAAATCAAGGAGACACCATTCCTACTATAACCAAATATATATAATACATTTGGAGCATTCGTACGCAAAGTAATAAAAAATTACAAAACAATATCTAATTAATGGTTTATTGTATCACCACCATACCTTATATTCCTCGGATTCCCTAAAGTCCACGATATCAGAATTTGCTACTGTATGGTTTTGACCCCCTTTAAAGTGTAAGTATTAAACGTAGATATTTTTCTTTACTCTATGCCATTTACATCGACAGTATCGACTCTCCCACACCAGGCGATCCATCCTTTACATTTCGTTAAATGTTATCTTAGGTTTGGGAAATGGTACAAAAAATATCTTATCCTTGTTCATCATAAAACGCGAGAATTTTAACGAGAGGCTGACCATTATCCGTAATCGGTGTACAGGCCCGTAGTTTTAACTGTACTAAAGTGATAACGTAATCGATTACAGATTTAGCACTACAAAGGCTGTACTCACTGTAATCGGGGTACAGAATTTAAGGAAGTGGTTAGCCCTTCGCTTTTTTACACCTCCCATAAACACATCCTTAAGTTTTTCCCATTGTTAAACGTATCTGGGTTTCAATTATCAACAAAACGATTCAAAATTTTCAAGATTAAAATAAAAGATCGGCTAAACAACACTCGTCTCCGCCATTTTGTTTGTTTACATCGACTCTCCTTTTAACTGAGAAATTTTGTGTCAGACCTGCCAGATTTTGGGACAATAAAGACAATATATTTTTTTTTCGATTTAAACGCGGGAAATGATAAAAACAAAAAAGAAACTAAATGTTGGTAATTGGTTTGTTAAAAGGATATACCCTAAGAGAAAAGAATCACCTTTAAAATAAACATCTTTAATAAATTACTTCAACTAACTCAATTAAGATAAAAACCTCACAAATAAAATAAATACCTCACATGAGCGAATTTACAACAACAAACTAGAGAATCGCTTACCGTAATTAGCTTAGTAAAAATTAAAATGCGTTTCGGTCCCGTTATTGTAAAACGAAACGATACCGCAATCAAAACTAGTTGGATTTTAAGTATACTGTAAATAAAATTTCATGTTAAACTATCGTTTTTTTTTAATTAATTAACCAAAATTTCCGTGCAAGTTCAGCTAAAAACGCTTTTCATATCAAAATGAGTTTAAAAAAATTTCAAGCTTCAATCTTTAGAAAACAAAGATGAGTGATCAAACCTCATTAATGCAATACCTGATATTCTTCAAATTGAATAATATGTACATAGCCAAGCGATAATTCACATCAGCATACGGCTTAAATTTACGAGAGAGCAAAAGATCTGGGATATATTGAAAGCCCTGTTTAAAAAATAATTGCATATTATTATGAGCTTTATTTATAATTGGAATATTTCCAATAATCTATAGCTTTTTAAGACATCAAGACCCCTACTCAATCATCGAAGAATCAATTTTTAGACCAAAATTACAAAATGTTCAGTCTCGATTAATATTTATTTAAAAGATTGCGAGTGACGAAGTACGAATTATTTTTCTCTGAGCCACTAGAGCAAACTATTCTTAATCAACGCGTGGTTATCGGTGGCTGTCATTCTAAAGCCCTTATTGACTTCATTACTTGTAAATTATTTGTCATAATTTTCTTTGTACACTGTCCACAATAAGTGCGATATGTTTAAAAGCCATCTTGTGGATATATAGTTTTTCGTTCGTTTACCAGAATGTTTTTAGGAAGTACATTTCGAAAGAATTGCGAGTTTCCAATCGCGACTCTTCCTGGAAAGTCGGTTTCATATTTTGGAAAATATATAATTTTAAAACAAGAAAAAGAGCCACCCAATTTTATAATAAATAAACCATCATAACAGTTGTTCAATTAAAAAAAAATAGATAAATCACAATCTTATATAACTGCACCAATACCTACATGTACTAGGCAAGTGTCATTACTAAAAAACCCGTTATTTCTGGAAGTGGTCTGTTAACGTTAAAAAGTACTTCCTGATTTTGGAATATATCAAATAAGACCTTTCTCAAAAACGGAATTTTAGAGTTTAAAAACTATTTGTAAACACTGTTTAAAGTAACTTATATTACGGACATTTTCGCAAGTACTTAGGGCTATCAAATGTAACAAATTAATAAACTTTATAAAAATATTTAAGAGGTCTCATGAGGCATATGATTTTAATTAATTTTAATACATTAAAAACATATATACAACAACTTAAAATAAAGCTGGAGTTTTTAACACGTTATTAGAGTTTTTAATATTTATATCTAAAAAATTTATTGAGTTGACATCTTGTTCTTCGATTTTAAATTGAATGTCTTCGTCGTAGGTATTTAGAGAGTTCAAAATGTCAAGTGGGTTGTCTGTGACAGAGGTCAAAATATCATCGACAAACCGATACCAGAATAAAATTTGGTTTTTATGGTCGTTGAGGAACTTTTTTTCTAGGTGTTGCATGTTCATATTTTCTAATAGTGGGGAGAGTGGTCCCCCATTGGTAATCTCTTCACTTGTCTAAAAATATTGTCGTCGAATTCGAAAAATGTAGTCTAAACATAATTCTATTGCGTGTAGGATATCCATAAGGCTGAATTTAGAGATATGTTTCCATTCTGAATTTTCTCTTAAGTTTTTTTCTAACACTTTTAATACACCGTCTCTCGGAATACTGCCAAACAAATTTATCACGTCAAAGCTAATTAGTTTATTTGAGTTAAGTTTGATTTTTTGTATTTTTGCAATTAAATCTTCACTATTTTTATTTCGTGTTTATTTATGGGAATAGTAACGGTCAATATGGGGATCAAATATTTGGAAAGTTTATAAGCTGGGGTTTCATTTGTATCAACAATAATTCTTTGTGGATTTTCGGGTTTCCACTAATTTGGCCGAGATGGCTACTGTTGTTTGTCTCGTGTTTTATTGTTTATTATATTACAATCATTCCATTGTTTTAATAATTCATAAATAGCAATAAAATTTCTTCGAGCTTCTATTTCAGTAGTTTTTTCGTAATCGGGGGTATTTAATATGGTATTTATTTTAAGTCTGTATTCGTCTAGGTGCATAATGACAACTTTACCGCCTTTATCGGCTTGTAAAATTATAATATCGTTATGTTTTAGTAATGTTTAAAGGGTATTTTTTTCTGATTTAGTTAGGACGTTATTGTTAGCTTTTACGAAAAAACTACTGAAATGAAAGCTCAAAGAAATTGTATTGCTATTAATAATAATAAAAACAATGGAATGATTGTGCCATAACAGTTAACATTGGCATTGCAATACTAAATTGTAAAGTGAAAAACTAAAAAAAAACCTTGTAATCCGAATGAATGCAAAGATAGTTACGTCGTAAAATTTCAATAAATACCATCAATTTAAAAATACTTATTCATTTTTTTTTCGAAATCTTAAGACTTTACTAATACAAGATTTTACATTCTGGAGAAGAAAACGAAAACTTCATATCGGTTAGACAGCAAATATAACCATTGTTGATCGCTCAAAAAACTGTGTAGTTTAACTTATCCAGATTTTTTTATTAATAATAATAAAACATTATCTTATCCAACGATAAGTAAAACATATATAAATGTTGTCTATTCAAAAAGTGGTATTTTTCTACTAAAATATTCGGTTTTTTGCAAACTTTACCCGGGAATATAGACTATTTACTAAATTTAAATATTATCTTAAACCTTTCTGCAGATCATACATTTATTAACTCTAGTAAAAATCTGGATTTTAAGGTAATTTTTAAATCAGCATTAGTTTTGATACCGTAAAAAATGGGAACTCCACGAGGGAACTCTGATTTTTTAAACTTAATAATACAAACAAGGCAAAAAATTGTGTGATTTTAACAAAAAATTATTTACCGGGACTTTTGGTGAAAGTGTAACTCTAAATGGGTATGGATTCGTCGACATATTCATTTTGATACGTATATATTAGAATACTAGCCTAAAAGAAAGAAAAAAACATATTTAATTAGTATTAATCGAATTGTTGTTTTTTAAATAAAGAAATTGTAGTTTTGCCGTTGGATGTAGTGAGCTCTAATTCTAAACTCATCTATAATTATGATGTAAAACAATTTTGTTAGTTCCTGTTGCGAAAGTCACCAACATTTTAATTGAATTTGTCAGAATCGTGGTCACGCACAGCTTAAGATTCCTCAAATCCAACGTCATCTTCAGAAATTATGAACTTACTCAATTCTCCAACTACTAATTGTTGTGCCACTTTTGCCACTGCTCCGCGGGTGGCTTGACGTCAAAGGGGTACAAGTTTAATCTCCTCCGTTACTGTAAAAATGACATGATGTAGGCATCATTATGAAATATTTAGTCCTAGCACTTGCTGTAATATAAGGTATAACCCAGCCAAGGCTATTTCAGGTGACAACGACTTACTATGAAATGAACTTCTAAAAGACGATGCAGAGCCAGGCTAGTTAACTTGTCACTAATATGAATAGATAAGTTTAAGCATAGGGTAGCGAGAAAAGGCCGAATAATAGGGTAAAAATTACAAGTTCTGCACTTCATTAATAGTGATTTGTCAAATGTGGCGTCCAAACTGCGGTCCCTCGTCTGTTGGCTTTAACAATAACTCTTAATATCTTAAAACTCCAACCATTAGCAACAGTGCTGTGCTACATCCTTATTATATTTGAAGAGACACTTTCTACTACCGCTTTAGAATATGTTTTAAGCCGAAGAATAGCGATTTAGTGAGTAGCATTAACAAGCGTTTTTGTGCATAAGTTAAGGTTGCTCTGATCCATTAAATAGCAATTTGGAAATGAGCAGTGCGTACCCGATAATAGATCTTTCACACTTTCAAAATAAGAGATGGCACTTTAAAATTTCCAATCATATAAACATGGTAGATGTGTAAAATAGTAAAACTCTAGTTTTAATAACTTCCAGAAACCATTAATTTGATTTCAGTTTATTGAAATAATCATAAAAAACTTATTATCACGGGTAATCATGAAGTTTTAACTAGGAATTCTTTCGTTATCACACTAATCCCTAAAATAATCATCGGGGTTAAAATATCGGAATTAAAACATTTTTTAAAATTTTACAATTCTATGCAAAACCTTTCTGTTATATCATGGTATAAATATATATGTGTAATACAACCCCGTTATTTTTTACAGAAAGATACTCCTCACTTACTTTAAATCATTTGCTCGCTATAGAATTGGAGTAGTTGCATTTCCAATAGCAGTTCTCCAAGGGTTATTATTTTCCTTTAAAAAAAAGCTGATTTCCAAACAACATTTCAGTGTGGAACCATATTTTCATTAGGAGTAAATATTTAAAAATTTGGTTTTTAGATTTTTAGATTGAGTCAATAAATATTCTTTAAATTTTGATTTAGAAGTATTTTTTACAAGTGCATATTTTTCGCCAATTTTTATTACTAAATTTACTTTCATGTTATCAAATGATTTATATAATTTGTTTCTATAGTTTTCTATGTGAAATTGTTGTGGTATAATTTTATTAATTTTCAGATATTGATTACTGAACTAACATTCAGTTGAGGCTCTAAGGCCTTGATTTCTAAAAGGGTTTATTAAGTTTTATTTTGATGGTCAAAAATATCAGAGATTAAGCGATAACCCCGAGTTTTCCATTGTGGTGATAAAAGACTAATTTCAAAAAAATTGTTGTTAGTTAGTATTTCCGATATATTTAAAGGTAAAAAGAAAAGAGGAAAAAAATAATAAAATTTACTTAAAATGAAATTGCACAGCTGAGTTCGAGTTTTGTATGAGATGTTTTTTGAAATTTTTGAGACGATATCTAATTTGTTCGTGATGACTTGACTAATTCCAGTAGTAAAGGTGACTCCAAGGGTAGTTAAACTTGTATTAGCCCACTTTATATTAAGCGGCGTATCAAATCATGTTTCCAGTTGCCTAACCATTTAAAATCCTTGTCACTTTCCTCTATTAAATTTCGAATTTCTGACTATGCTAATATCTGTTATAGCATAACCATCAAATTTAAAACCACAGTTACGAGAATTTGTTCAGAATAATTATAGCGTTTCTAACTGAACTATAAATTTCGCACTCAGTTGTTAAAACTCTCAACCCTCTATTATCCTAAATAAGAGCTGTGACGTCATCGGCAAAAGTAGAATTAGTCAGAAGTCTCGCGATAAATTGTAAATTTTGGACTATATTTTAATAAACTAATACAAATAGGGCATAAAAATGGTTCTAGAGTCAAGTTAAAGAGGAAACTGGAACAGGGGTCATATTGTCTAATACCTTTGCAAAAAATAAATTTCGCAGTTAAAGCATTAACAGACCACCGGTGTAATCTGCTGTTTGATCGCTTGGAGCCCCGGTGTATAAATTTCTGACCACATATTAAAGCATTATTAACCTTCGCTCTAGCTACAGCATTTTGATACGTTAATTTAACGAAGTTAGGAGTTTTTAGAGGCAATATTTGTGCGATCTAAGATGTGAAATAAGTCCGAATGGGAAACCCTATCAAAAGCTTTGCTTTGATCTAAAGACACCATTGCCAATTTTTGGTTTGAGTAAATATTAAAGTGACTCACTATATATTGTAACCAGGCCACCTGTTTAAAAGTATTATAAGTCTGATGTATAGAAGGCGCCAGTAGTCAGTTCTCGAGATAAAGGATATGATTTCTATCTCCTATCAGATAAGCTGGCAGTTCGGTAACGGCCGTCATAGCGCTTTGTTATCTTAGCAATTGTGTGATAAAATTTATAATAAATATTACTAGTATGCTATAACAATGAGTCATATTTAATCTTAATAACTATACAAAAAAGTTAATCATCTTTAGATTTGATCAGATAGTTCTATTTGATACACTTGAAGTTTGATCTTCGTTAATAATTAAGTATATTACCTCGCGCAGTCTATTGGCAAAACATGAACCTCCAATAACTTAGATATAAATGGTCCCCTTTCTTTCTGCTGTAATTGCAGCTTTTGAAAAGGAGCTCGTGATATTTGGTAATAAAAGTTATACATCGCTTATAAAAGGCTGAAAACATTTATAGAACGCCTTCGTTATTCCGTTAATACCTGGCGATTTTGCATTTCTTAAGTAATATATCACGTCTAATAATTATTTTTTGGCTATATAACCTTAACATTTATTTTTACCGTCTTATGATATTTTTGGGAGGATAGCAAGATACGTCGAGCTATCCTGTACAAAATCAAAACAAAGAGGTGATTGTAATAATTTATAATTTGCATGTACATTTATTTAGGAGTTTTGGTTTTTAAATAATCTTCTTTTCCAACAGAAACTAATAGATTTATTTCCTTAGAACGTTCCATTTGCGGAAAGTGAGAATAATTTCTGGCAGATATGAGCACGGGTCAACCTAGCTTCAGTTTGTTCTTGCTGGAGAGATTCCAAAGGTTTTTGCAAAATAATTATCTTATCTTAAGGTAAAGTGTCCTTCTCCTAAATTTCATATAGTGTTTCCATTTCGGCATGTTTCTTGGTTAAGTATATTTCATTGTTATTCTTTTAATTCTGTGTTTTATACTTTTCCACCATTTTAATTTTTCGAACGCAAAATTGGGAAAACTATTTAACCAATTAACCCAATTATATTCAAATGGTTTTACCAAATTCTTTCTTTAGGTAAACTGTGTTAAAACACCATATGTCGCTTTTCATTTTATGTTTTTTCAATTTTAATTTCAATTTCTACATATATTTGTAAATTATCGGAGCTTATTTATTTCGCAATAAAAATTAATCATTTAAAGATGACAACGCGGTAAAAAACACGTTCTCTAATTGAAAGGTTCTTTCTCGAAATGAAGTCGACTGCTGCCACCCCAAAGAGACCGACTTCAAATCGAGGCTCAAAATTCGCCAAAATGTTAGAGAATACCATTTTTGTTATTTGAGCCATCTGCATTCGAGATCGACAGAAATATCAATAATTTGAAATCTTGCTCTCGAGGCGTTAAAAAATATGGAAAGAGCACGACATGACCTGATTGATATTGAGTGAATAGAAAGATTTTGGTAAAATCAACAAAGTGTTGTATATATTGATCAAGCACTTACGTGAAGAATACCACGGATTCCGATATCCAATTTGAGTTCCCTTGCCTGTTAGGATCCTAAAAGTCAGACTTATGGTGTTGCACTTAATCAATATTTTATTTAAAGAGACACTTTCTAATCAAGATATGTCGCTACATTTAAAAACATGAGTTACGTATTGCCATTGAAAGGGTTTCTGTTCTAGCGACGGTTAATGTTTCGGTTCATTAAGTAGTATGGCTTTCATCCATTATACCGCAATTTGGAAATGAACAGTGTGGATTCAACTGTTTACCAATTATCTTTTCGAAGTAGGAGCATCCACTTAAATACTTCCAATCATAGCAAAATGATTTAAAAATGGTTGATTTTGAAATATTTTGAATCCAAATTACCACCTTTCGTTGCGTTTTTTATCAATTATTATTCTAAGAAACGTGTTCAGGTAATAAGAGAATTCAGAAGCCTGTTCGCTGATCGATTTCTGATAGACACACCCTTTCTAACTTTGCTCTCTTTTCCGGTTGTGGCCGGGGAAGACACTCCGACAGGATAGCAGGCTCTCTCTTCTGGGCGGAGAATATCTTCCAAGAATCATGAAAACAGACGCTATAGATGTGGCTTTATATACTTTGCTATCATGAATATATTATCTGGTTTCCTTGATTGTTACAATTTAAGAAAACTCGCCTTTCGTTTTTCGAGTGAAACTAGCTACTTCATTTTGTCTCTATAAATTAAGTTCCTTTAATTAATAAAGAAAGTTAATGTTTCCAATTACAATATGGTTAATTCAAATTTAAATATTAAGCTTCTAACCTGTCATCAATTTCTGGCTATTTCAAAGAAGTGAGTTTTTAAAATTCGCTTTAAAATTACGGGAAAAGCTATACTATTACCTAAATATTTAATCGTTCAATATAATAATTAATGTACAGTGTATTTGTTAATTTAAACGTTTCGTTATTTAAGAAAGTATTATGGAGGCTTTCCGTTTGCTTTAGATTTTTTTAAATTGGAAATGAACTGATTTTTTATATATTTAAAATCGTATGGACTATGTATACATTGTGACTTATCTTTAAATAATAATAATAATGAAACAATTGCCCATATGATGGGAGAGTAGTGGGGTTATACACTCTGCACACGTGACCACACAAATCCGTCTATATTTGGTACTTGGGCGACGTTTCTCTCGGGGCCATCATCGACGGACCCTTTAGCGATCTCCTTCTCTTCCCAGAGCATTAAGCATCAACCTTCCGATGAAGTTCTTGCTTAGCGAGTTATATCGATGCTTCGAGGGTTATGACTTGGAACCTCCAGAACGTTAAAGCATTCCACGACTTGGACCTAATGGAAACCAGGTTTGATCATAATTGAGTAAAAGTACACCCGGGTGTAGCGCTTTAGTGTAGAGATACGAACCCCAACTCTTCAAAATCTGACCAGTGACGTCACTGGTCAGATCGCCCGCTTGCTCTCTCTCTTCGCGTTTCGACTTTCTCTTCAAAAACGAGTTCGAGAGATGCGCCCCCGTTGCCACAAGCTCGAATTAAACCCGGCTACGCTTGCAGCGAGGCGAAAGTACTAACCACTCCACCACCCCACCATCTTTCTCCAACAAATACCAAATTTTATTATAAAAATCAAAAAAAATCTATTTTTAATAATTAGTTTGTTTTTTCTTAATTTATTGATTTTTATACAATTAACGATTCTTTTCCTCTATAATTAACGGATATTTTACTTTTACCAGTTACTTACCTTGAATTAAATTAAATTTTAATTAAATTTATTCCTATTCAATATTTTAGTTTGCTCAGATTTTCTATGTATTTTAATTTTTTCAGATCAATTTTTGGCCATTTTTTATTTCGCCATTCAAATACATTGTGTTTAATATTTAAAAAATCAGTTGATTTAAATCTTTATTTTAATCATGATTTAAATCGAATTGTTTTAAATCATGAGATTTATTTGGGATCGAATAATTTTGATAAATCCGGGTTGACGTTTCAGGAATTACTTTAGTGTATTTGATGGAGTAAAAATTTCCAAAGATCATTGATGAACCATTAAAGCCCAATTGATGGTAATTTTGTGTAAACCTATTTTTCTTGAAAACGGAATAGTAGTTATAGCCGGCAGCTGTTATTTTGATAAACCACCATTTCATTTTAAAATATCAACCCAAAACCTATCCAGTGCTTATATGTCAAAATCTATTTATAATACAGATTTCAAATTTTAATGTCACGTAGCTCGTGCAGTGGTATGGCACGCCAAACGGGACAAAATTATAAACCGTCTGGTGGAGAGATGTTTTTCTCTCGTGGGGAGATGTCTTAGTCTCGTGGGGAGATCTTTTAGTCTCGTGGGGAGATCTTTTAGTCTCGTGGGGAGATCTTTTAGTCTCGTGGGGATATGTCTTAGTCTCGTGGGGAGATGTCTTAATCTCGTGGGGAGATGTCGAAGTCTCGTGGGGAGATGTCTTAGTCACGTGGGGAGATGTCTTAGTCTCGTGGGGAGTTGTCTTAGTCTCGTGGGGAGATGTTTTATTGTCTCGTTGAGAAATATATTTTGTCTCGTGGGCCCCCCGCGGGATATCAAAAGGGCCCTTTATAACAGAGTTTTTAATCGTTCTGATTTGTAAAATGTGCACATATAATATATTTGGGCAGTGGCGGACTGAGTTTAGAAATATTGGTTGTCAAATGAGGGGGCCACCATGTGGAACACGTTCTCTTATGTTTAAGAGGAAGGGGCATTCCATGGGAGCCAATATGACCCACTTTATGAAATTAAATGCTTCTAAATCCCCAGGTCCCGACGGTCTTCACCCTCATTTAATTAAATCTCTAGCAAATGCCCTATCCCTCCCTCCCCTCTCCTTATTTCTCGTTCTTTTACTCTCTGTGAGCTCCCCCCTTCCTGGAAGGAGGCTCATATTACCCCCATTCACAAAAAAGGACCTCGGACCGACCGATTAGTAATTTAAATCAGGCCCCTAAACTATGCGAAATCATTGCGAACGACCAAATTACGGCCTTCTTACATAGCACTAATTTTTTTTCTCCTTCTCAGCATGGTTTTCTTTCCAAGCGTTCGTGTCTTACTAACTTGCTCCAGGCTACGAACGCTTGGTCAAAGTGGCTCGATGAGGGCTACAATGCGGATGTAATTTACTTGGACTTTTCCAAGGGCTTCGATTCCATCCCACATTCTATTCTCCTTGAGTCACTCCGCTGCGCCGGTATTGCTGGGGATGCGCTACCTTGGCTTGAGTTACTTAAAGGACCGCGAGCAAAGGGCCACGTTTCTGCCTGGAGTAACGTAGATAAGGGGGTCCCCCAGGGATCTGTCTTGGGGCCCCTCCTTTTCAATATTTTTATTAATTCCCTGCCAACCGTTGTTCTTACTGCTCTGATTTTGCTATTTGCGGACGATTCTAAACTTTTCCATAAAATTAAAGTTCACTCTGACAACCTCGCGCTTCAGGCTAACTTGGATGCTGTGGTTCTCTGGGCGGATTCCCATGGGTTGGCCTTCAACTCCAGAAAATGTTCTGTATTGCATTTAGGCCGTCACAACAACAATTTTGTTTATACCATAAAAGGCACTCCACTCGCATCCACTCTCTCCGAGCGCGACCTTGGAGTTATTGTAGACCCCAGCCTTAAGTTCTCTGCTCACAGTAATAAGGTCGCCAAACGTGACGTTCCGTGACTGGATTACTTCACCGCAACCTTAATTATCGTTCTCCCAAACTTATAAAACAAGTGTATAATTCACTTGCCCTTCCCATCATTGATTATTGTTCCCCCATCTGGACCCCCATTTATCAACGGATCTCTTAGCTCTGCAAAAAGCGCAAAACCAATTTTCCAAACTCGTCACTAAATTCCAAAAGCTCCCCGCCCCTTCCCGTTTAAAATCGCTTTCTATACAGCCCATCCATATTCGCCACAAAATTAATAATTTATGTCTACTCCACAAATTTTTCTATAACGGCATCGATAGTACCTTTAATGATTTCTTTTCCTTAAATGTGGGGTCCACGACGCGTGGTAATTCCCTTAAGTTAACTAAACCAAGAGCAAAAACTGCATTTCGTCATAATTATTTTTCCCATAGTGTAATTAATCATTGGAACTCTCTCCCAACGCAAATCGTTACTGAAAAACACTATTCTAAATTTAAAACTCTAGTAGAAATTTTTTTAATTCCGATATTTAATCTTATCTCCCTTATCTTATTTTACACCTTGTTCTGATTTTGTACTTGTTACTGTCCTTGCCCCATTTTGTATTGTATTACATTGTGTTCTGTACCATTTCACCTGTACGAGATTGGAAGCTTGCATATAAGCCTATTACGACTTTGTAGGCACAACATGTGACAATAAATAAATAAATAAGTAAAAACATTAAAAATGAGTATAAAGCCAGATCATCCAATAGTAGACCGGTTTCGCAATAGTTCTGTGACCATCTGTCGAGTCACCGAGTGTATTGTTTTTATAAATTTATTTAAACCGAAAACCCTCGACCACGATTACGGACGCTGTTTAAATGAAATGACTTTTACCAACGACGTTATGAGGAACATTTCCCGTTTAGGGAAACTTTTACCTTCCCAGAAAACAGGATTTTTTTAAATAATACAGAAAAATAGAGTGGGATGATCATAGAAATCAGAAAGTAACTAGATCGATTTTTGCAATGGTTAACCACGTGCCGATTGGAAACTGGCGTATTAGACAGTAACGCCGTCTATCAGTGGCGCACCCAGAAATAGTTTCTGGGGGGCGGGGCGATGAGTTCCAAAACTTGTTTAGATAGACCACTTCCACGTTCTGACATATATGATAATTTCTTCTTCCGGGAGGGGGCCGTGCCCCGTGTCCCTCCCCCTTGTGTACGCCACTGCCATCTAATCACAATATACTTTATTCGTACGGCTCGGATGCGGCAGACTTCCTACCAGAGCTTTACTTAATTGCTTTCGGCTGTGCCCTACCGACTCCTGTATTCGATGTGGCACGGGTGAGGATGCCTCTCATATTCCTTTTGACTGCCCCTCAAATGCGGCTGCTCGGAGCCTCCTCAGACGTACTTTACTTACTTCCAGAAACTTTGGTCGGCGTACTAACGGGGATCCACTCCGGGTCCCAGGGTGTGATTGAAGCGACTTGTGTCATTTTGCAAAAACTATTAGATACTGACTTTAACACTTCCGCGTCGTTTAACTCTTATGTTTTTGACATTTTAACAGTTATTGACCCCCCCAGGTTACAAAACTAGTGGGAGAGGCCGACCCCGGCGGACACCGCTAAGTTTTAGTAAAGTCAAATCGGTGGGTTTTCCGACAATGGAACCTTCTGATTTCTATGGGGATGATATTAAAGCGAAGCCAATAAACCAAAAATCTCCAGCTTTAATAAAATTTTATTCAGCAAAAATTTTAAGTATCGTGACGTTTTTGCAGTAGCGGATACAGACAAAACTCAAAGGGGGCGGTATTATGTTATGGGTGTAATAGCAAATCATCAAGTCATATACAAAGCCTAAGAAAAACCCGCGTCAAGGGGGGGGGGGGGCACCACTGCGCATCTATTCTAAATCCGCCACTGGAGGTTTTTGTCGAATTGGCATATGTGATAATACTTTATCTACTCGGTTAGTGACTGAGCAAGTCGTAAGCAGACAATGCCTGTTTTGCAGGGCCGGATTAAGCCATTTTTTGAGCTCCTGCACGTGTTTCTTCCTCGTTTGTCTTCAAAGTAGTGTTCAGTGGAAACTTAAGGCAGTGGGGCAAACCGATGGCATTTTTTTTGTAAATATTAGGGGTGATATAATATTTAAAAACGCCCGGTGACGCGAGGGAATACTCAGAGACCCCAAACGAAACCTTGGGCGCTTCCAATCATCCCTTAAATATATATTATCGGAGTTTTAAATTCATGTTATCGGCGCCTCTTAAAATCGTTAAGAAATCGGGCGTGGCAGTGGGAGAGTGACCAGTTTCAAACTTTTCCGCATCAATTTATTAATTTAATCGAAGGGGGTTAGTGGCTTATCTGCCCCTTAGTTTATCTGATCGGGTATGATCCTGTTTCTTTATCAGAATTATTTAACTGAACAGTTACCGATTTTTAAAACAGATACAAATTAAAAAACAGATACCAATCGAATGACGTAAAATTGTTCAGATAAGCACTAACTGGTAACTGTTATCTGTAGATTGTTAAAAAAAATCGATAATCTCCACACTGATCGGATACAGAATATTGCAGTTTATCTGTTTTGTGCTAGAAGCGCTAGGGGCGTGGTAAACCAAGGCAAAAATCGTTCTAGTTACTTTCTGATTTCTATGATCATCCCACTCTAATTTTTTAGTATATTTTGTTTTGTTTTAAAGGGATACTGAAATCGGTAAATAACTTGCTTTCTATCGATTTCTACTTGAAAAAAGTCTGAAAATTATTTTATAAAAGTTTTCCCGGTTACACTCAAGTATGAATTATTTTAAAACTTTGCCCAAAACTGAGTTTAGCAGACCACAAAGGTTTTGCCACGGAAATCAGATATTCTAACTCCCAATCCGAAAGTAGTGCTTTGGAAAACATAATCGAGTTTGAAATTAAATTGTAAAAGCTTCTGCTCAAAGTTTCAGCCTAGAAGAATTTAACTCCAAATGTGGTCGGATATTTTTTCACACATAGTTGACAGGTGAAATTATGATTTAATAATAAAATTGTTGGGTTTGAACTCGATCATACCTTGACAGAAATGTAAAAAAAAGTAGCTAGGACGGTTAGCCGTGAGAGTAAGGCTAGAAATCATCTCGATTTGGTTATTCACCTTAATTTTAAATAAATACATCCTTGATCTTGACAACGTCATCCTCGTATTTATTCTTGAATTTAAAGATTTTCCATTTATTACAGATAGATGGCGAGCGTGAAGTTAAGTGATGTATAAATGTACTAGTATTTGACTGGCAGCTCTGAATTGTTAGTTTACTCTTAAATGTTAGTGCGTTCTTCACGAGTCCTACAGTATTATATTTTATATTACGCATTGAAAAAGGAGACAACGCAACAATATTAAAATACTAATTAATATCTGAGTCGGAGAAAATAGGATCATCAATTTTATTTACAAAGCGTAATAATATAGGAATATCCAGTAAAAGCTAATTTATTATTATTATTAATATTTCTATAAATTCTAAAAAAATTTTTATGAGTCTTATAAATTGAATAACTTAACATTTGGTGTATATACTTTGAAGTTTGTTAAGTTTCTCCGAGGGGCTGATCACTCCGCGTAATCGGTGTACAGAGCCGTACCTTTGACTGTACTAATGGGACTACGCGTAATCTTTGTCGTTACGCCACTCAGTGGGGGCCTTGAAGCCCCAACGGGATCCCAGTCGATGAGTTTCGATTAAATTGAAAAAAACGTTTGGGAATTAAACTATTGTAATAAAAGTGAATTATGAGGAAATTCCTTATTTGTGTTTGAAATTGGCGCCACGAGAGTGCACGTGTACTTTCAAACATCTCTACACTAAACTTCAAAATATCTCCCCACGAAACTTCAAAATATCTCCACAACGAACGTATTTTTCCTACCCACACCCAGAGACAAGGAGAGAGGCACGGTGGGTGAAGGCCTCGGGTAAAGCTTACGCTGTCTCGTGTGGGTATGAAAAATACGCACGTTGTGAAGATAAATTTTAAAACGTTACAGAGAGAAACTTTTCGAAGTTACAGAGAGGGATGTTTGAAAGTTCTCGTGGGGAGTAGTCATGCGCTCTCGGCGCGTCAAATTCGAAATATAAAACGAAACATTAAAGTATTTCCCCACGAGACAAAATATATTTCTCCACGAGACAAAATATATTTATCCACGAGACAAAATATATTTCCCCACGAGACAAAATATATTTCCCCACGAGACAATAAAACATCTCCCCACGAGACTAAGACATCTCCCCACGAGACTAAAAAGATCTCCCCACGAGGATAAAACATCTCCCCACGAGACTAAGACATCTCCCCACGAGACTAAGACATCTCCCCACGAGACTAAGACATCTCCCCACGAGACTAAGACATCTCCCCACGAGACTAAGACATCTCCCCACGAGACTTTCGACATCTCCCCACGAGACTAAGACATCTCCCCACGAAACTAAGACATCTCCCCACGAGACTTCGACATCTCCCCACGAGACTTCGACATCTCCCCACGAGACTTCGACATCTCCCCACGAGACTAAGACATCTCCCCACGAGACTAAAACATCTCCCCACGAGACTAAGACATCTCCCCACGAGACTAAGACATCTCCCCACGAGACTAAGACATATCCCCACGAGACTAAGACATCTCCCCACGAGACTAAAACATCTCCCCACGAGACTAAGACATCTCCCCACGAGACTTAGACATCTCCCCACGAGACTAAGACATCTCCCCACGAGACTAAGACATCTCCCCACGAGACTTTCGACATCTCCCCACGAGACTAAGACATCTCCCCACGAGACTAAGACATCTCCCCACGAGACTTCGACATATCCCCACGAGACTTCGACATCTCCCCACGAGACTTCGACATCTCCCCACGAGACTAAAAGATCTCCCCACGAGACTAAGACATCTCCCCACGAGACTAAGACATCTCCCCACGAGACTTTCGACACCTCCCCACGAGACTAAGACATCTCCCCACGAGACTAAGACATCTCCCCACGAGACTAAGACATCTCCCCACGAGACTTCGACATCTCCCCACGAGACTTCGACATCTCCCCACGAGACTTCGACATCTCCCCACGAGACTAAAAGATCTCCCCACGAGACTAAGACATCTCCCCACGAGACTTCGACATCTCCCCACGAGACTTCGACATCTCCCCACGAGACTAAAAGATCTCCCCACGAGACTAAGACATCTCCCCACGAGACTAAGACATCTCCCCACGAGACTAAGACATCTCCCCACGAGAGAAAAGCATCTCTCCACCAGACGGTTTATAATTTTGTCCCGTTTGGCGTGCCATACAGTGGGACATTTGTCACGGAAAATTTCTTGGTTTCCCCCTAATATATCGGCTTTGGATTGGCAAATCCATTTCACCTTAAAATGTCACGAGCTACATTTTTACATCTTCGAGGGGAATATGTAACTTAGGAGGAGTATTACAATCACCGTGTCTGTCGGTGGTATATTTGTGTGTGTGTGTGTGTGTGACTGGGAACGCGAAAAAACGTAGCCAAGCGGGGGAAATTCCTCTTAGTTTGCGTTGTGTACATCATCAAGAGCGCTACACAACGGCAAATTGACGTGGCAACACAGGTTGAACTATATTCGATTCACCAGAGCGCGCTTGCGTTTTTCGGCTTCCCGGCTAGAAATGAAATATAAAAAATATGGCCGAACGACATCAAGAAAATACGAGCATTCAGGCAAAACGAGTTTAATTTCTAATCAAATTTAATGATAATTCATAAATAATACAAAATCTAGTTGCAAATTGAGTTTGTGCAATAAAAGAATTAGCGATTTGACCTGTATATAATTGTAATTTTGTTATTTCTGGCTATTTCGTTCTCAATTCATCCTTAAGACTTTGATGCTTTGGTATATATACGTATTTTGATTTTTGAACAATTTGTAAGTATAGAGGCTGGTATAATGGTTAAGTAAGCGCGCAATAGATCCCGCGTGCGTGAGTTCGAATGTCACTTCCGCGTACATTTTAATAGATTTTTTCATTTTAATTTTACTTTCAGTTTGAACATTTTCTCTGCTTTTTATATCAAATAATTTTTATTACTTAAATTCCTCGAATTTATTATCTTGTCATTTTAATTCATTTTGGGCTCCCAACGCCATCTTGTTACAAAACAAATAACTAAGAATTTTGGAATTGCTGTATTTTTCACTTATAATTATTTATAATAGTATTTAATTTCAGTAGTATTTACAAAAATATTGTTAAAAATATTAAATTACACCCTTTAAACTAAAATAACTACTAAAATAAACAATCTGAGCAAACCAGCACCTACACACGGGTAAACGATTCATATTACAAAAATTTATTTTTGTTTCCTTGTTTAAATTCTTATGAAGTAGAATTTTCTGATTTTAAAGTTGCTGTTGATTTTGATGTACTTGAAAATACATGGCCCCTACCAATTAGGACTTTTCATGAAAAACATTATGTTATACACAAATATTCATGTTTTATTAATTCAAGTTTATAAACATATAAAGTGGTATCTTTCCAGTGCAATCAGGGTTGGTTTTTATTTAATAAAATTCAATTTAATAAAAAAATTTGATTGGAAAATAAATTATTTTAATTACTATTTAAGAATTTAAGACTAATCAGATTTACTTTCTAATATAGAATTATTACAAACCTTTCTTTGCTATTTTTAAATCTTCTATTGAAATACATTAAGTGATTTAAATCAGCCAACCCTGAGTGCAATTTAAATTTTGTGATAACAGCTTTTACTTCTAGTCTGCTGTACTAACAATGAGGATGGACGAATAAACTTTTTAGCTGCAAATGGCATGGCTAAGCAAGTGGTCTTCCAAGTATATCATGCACGTTTCTCATTATAAAGACACTATTGCCAATGTTAATGTTTTTTCTACTGGCATGTCTTGACAAAGCGTATTTTGAACTAAATGTTATTATCAGCGAAAGCTCTTCTTTCATGCTCATTTTTCGCTTAATGTTTGTCAGCAGTGATTTCCCACTTTGAAATTCTCTTATAACAGGGTTGGCATGAGCCAGCCAAACCAGTTTTAATCACATAGTATTTCTATTTAATCTCTAAGAGAAATCCACAATTAAAATATAGATATTTATTAAGCGTAAATTAAATTAAATTAAGCAAAAAGTGCAAAATCCTTTTAATTCTCCTTTTAAAAATTAATTTTGATTCAATAAATTTTTCAAAATGGTATTATTTCTAAACACAAATTTACGTGAAAAATATAAAGAAAGATCACTTTAAGTTACCTTTCTTCATTATTTTAAACTAAGGTAGTTCATTTAATTTTTAAGAAAAAAGCCAGCTTTTTGCCAACCCCGTCCTAATCCCATAGACTATATATATACAATTTTATTTTAAAAATTATACACTATGTGGCTGCTAGAGATTGTTTAAAGATTGGAACCAGAAATATAAACTTTCGAAATTGAAAAATTTCATGCCTTATTGAAATTTTTATTTGATCTAGTAGCTATAATTTGCTCTGTGATTTTTTTAAATGAAACTTTATTCTAAAAAATTAATTAAAATTAATTTGAACCAGCCTTATAAAGAAAGTTAGAATATGTTAGACAACCGAGGGTGTAACAGGGGAAATGTAAAGAATGTGTGAGGAATACATGAGTCCTTCAACACCTAAAGATTTTAAATGTCTTTGTGCACCAACAAAACTTGTAAGGGGTAACTTGTTTATCAAACCTTTACTTTTTTATCACAAATAGTTTTTTTTTCGCTTTAGTACTAACAAATGAGCCAGCTCCTCAAGTTGGTGCTGCTTGTAATTATAATGATGAAAGTAAACCAAGAACGTAGCCTTTAAAGAGGTCATATGAAGAAAATGAAACTTCTGAGAATAATACTTTGTTTGTGAACAATGTTCCTAAGATGATAAAAATGAAAATTTAAAGGGTACATGCTTTTAATTAGTGTGAAACAAGGTTAAATTATTCCTAATATATTTCTATAATTAGCAAAAATTCTAGCTGACCTTATTTGTTTAAAAGGAATATCTTAATGTTTGCATACAATTCTCTGAAATAGTAATTTTTTTATTAATTCAAATACATTTAAATTAACACCAACATATAATTGTGAAAGCTCTTACTCAAGATTACGCTCTTCCAAAATTTTCTCCAATAATACAAAGTGCTTTGGACAATGGCACTGTTGTTACAAAAGGCTACCCAGGAAACACAAAACAACCAAGGGATATCTAATTTTGGTGTAAATGTCCCTAGTTGGTTATATCCTTTTTTCGGTGTTGGTCCATTTCATCGAAAAATATGTGATCGACAGTCGATCATTATACGTTGCAATTGATCGAAATTCCATTTGATCGAATCCCATTTGTCATTTGTTTCAGAAGATCGAACCTTCAAATGATCGAATACTGTTTGATCGAATTCAAAAGTATTTATAGTACCAGTTGGTATGTTTTTATTTTACCGAATGTCAATATAAAGTGCAGAAGGAATAATGATGGAATAATTCATTGCTTAAGTGCAGAAGGAATAATGATGGAATAATTCATTGCTTTAACTGTATTAAACCACAAAGATGAAGAGATTTTTACTTTATACACTATATGATGGAATTTTTTTGACATCGACGATAACGGTCCGTGGTTTTTGATATATATAAATAGGGTCAGGTTAGGTTAGGTAAGGTTAGGTTAGGTTGATGTACGCGCGCCGTAGGCGCGTATACACCGTTATATACGAGGGGTCTGACCACGTTCACGGCCCTTCTATTGCTAAAAATTAGGTACTCCCAAAAACTAGTAGTTTTACCCTACAGTAGCTTTCGATCAAATTTCGTTTGATCAAATGCCATTCGATCAAATGCAATTCGATCAAATGGAAATTCGAGCAAATGGGACCCGTTCTATCATTTGGGAATCGATCAAATAGACTCAAACCCTTTTTTCGATATCCTTAGAATATTCGTGTATAGTCCAAATTTCCTTATCGGACAATATCTCATTATATCCAAAAATAAGATGTCCTAAGGATATCCAGTATTAGTCCAAAAAACATTTTCCTTAAATATCTTTATTTCCAATTTTATAATGTCGTAGGGATATCCAGTTTTAGTCGAAATATCCTTTTCAATAAATATCTCTATATACAACTATACACGGATGTCGCGTAATTAGTCAAATATATATAATATTCGGGAAATAAATTAATATAAAAGATGTAGTTGATAATAGCTAAATCTAAATATTTTAAAGTCTTAAAATAATAATATACAATCTGCCTCTTTAAATATTAAAAATTACTACGTTTTCAGTGACGCTCTACAATTTTCTTATAGCACCTAGCGGTTAAAATTTAAATTTAAAAAAACGTGAAAATATTTTTCGATTTAGATGAAATTTTGGTAGAAAGTGTCCCTCGGCACGTATAATAAACTTTTCGAGCAAAACAAAAACACCATGTATATATACATAAACATTTAAAACTTTTAACTTTTATCTCGCAAATATATACAAAATTTACAAAGAATAGAGGTAATCCTCTAGGGAAGCCCCTGGAGGAAAGGTGTTTAAAATTGATGCCGCGTTGCCCCGCTGAATCGCGATCGCGATGCGTTGGAGAAGGAACTGAACCGAACGCGGCTCACCGGTGACGTCCTTTAAACGACGGCCAATGGCGTGAACTAAATTTAAACCTTCTTGGCCGAAGGAGCCGAGAGTTTCAACGGCCACCGATTTAAAAGTGTACCGATTCTCGAGTCCAGCGTACTTCGATCTTTTCTTCACTTCAGCCTGGGTAGCGGCCCAGAGATGGGCTGCAGAAGAAGCCGCCAAATATGAAGGCGCGAGGGGGTCATATAAAAAAGAATAACACGAGAGATCAATTATTAGTTTTAAGCTAATTATGAACTTCCAAAAACGACCTGAACTTGGTAAAATGACTTACAAAATTTTTTTGAATCAAATTCTTGTTTCACCACAAATAGGAACTGTATTGTTGTTCATGTATTTTGCAAGAGTAATCGGAGGGTTTCCACATTTTGGGGCGTACATAAATTTTATGGGGCCCAGAGCAAAAGTTATAATCAAGGGGCCTTTTCCATTGGAATTTTTGTTTATTTGCCTCCAACTCAAGATCATACAACATTTTTCAAGTTTTGTTGATTTGAAAACCCACCCCCCTAAACCCTTACAATGTTTGAAATTGCTTAGTGGCCTCCTCCCTTTAAACACATCAATGGACTCCTACAGCTGAGGGCCCCCAACCGATCCCTCGTGGGCCCAGGGGATTTTAACCAAATGCACTGCCCTGTCGGCAGGAATTTGAAAATAAACAAAACAATTATAGAGTTAAATTTTAGCTGAAAAGTTGAAAATCTGATTGATCCTTCTGATCTTATTCCTGCCCGGGTAGCAAAGTGAACGTGGCTGCATGGTTGAGTTTTGTTTTTTTGGTAGATAAAGCGTTTTTAGTTTATTATTAACTATTCGTCTACGTTGATATTTAATAACTGCAAAAACCAATTTTCAGCAGGAATATTGCTATATACATGTAGATATAAAACGTATTTATAACGTTTTTTACACACAATCCTAAGGATTTGTGTGTATTAGTCTCACGTACAGTGTAGCCGATGCCGATGCCGATGCCGCCGTGTCACGGATACCCCTTCAACGGTTAGGGCTAGAAGAGTCAATAATATCTCGTTCGAATGTACATGCATCGCCATTGATAGCCTTTCATAAAGTTTTGAAATCGAAGCCCAAGAAGTTGGGCATTTGCCCAATTTACCGTTTTCGGTAGTTTGGCTTTGTGTGGTTGATATTTTGTTAAAAATTAAGTCCGATAACGTTAAAAAAAATATTATTGGATAGGTTAGGATTCATCTGAACTACAACTTCGGTTATATCAGTAAATATTAAATTTCAGTATAGTTTTCGGGGTTATTTACGGGACCCCAATGTGGGTGGTTTTATATTTCCGCCTGAAAGTCGACATAACGTTCCTTAATTTAAGACCGATTTTCATGAAAGTTAAATTTTTGAATAGCTGTGGTTTCCATGTATCCTAGAATTGCAATTTCGTTGCTAAATTTTAATTCTTAGTAAGGTTTTGGGACAGCGTATACGTACCCCCCTCAACTTTTAACATTGGAAATACGCGTGGTTATAGAGACTTTTGTTAAAAATTAAATTCATGCCCCATTTTTTTGTATATAAAATAATTAACATGTGTCTAATTGTGTACGTTTAAAATTGTTATTAAGTGTATAATTGTGATTTGTGTAAATTTATTAACTTGTGTATTTTATTCTTGTAATTGTATTTATTTAGTTTTATATTTTTCGAGTTTCATTTCATTGTTATAATTTGTATTTTTGGCACTTACTGCCATATTGTTGGGGTCCTAATCCCTTCCGACGTCACGAGTTTGGAATGTTTGGGGAAATTTTTGAATGGGTCTTGTCCAATGGGAGTGGGGAGTAGCCTCGCTGCCCAAGATCCGGGTTTTTTGTGGAAAAATTGGCCTCGTTTTTCTGGCCGTTGAAGAGGCAGTTGTAATTTTGAAAGAAGGAAGAGCGGCGGTTAAAAATTCTTTAGCTACCTTTATTTTGTGCGCCTTTGTTCGGTAGTTAGCGGTTTTGAAAATAAATGGTTTTGGTTTGAATTAACTTAACGTGTTCATCATTTCAATTCTTGATCACCCCTTAAGAGTCTCTCGTTTTTCAGTAGGCGAGTGACTTTAGTGTACTTTATTAATTGCTCTCCCCCCCCTTTTGCGTTTAAGCTTTTTCGCAACAACTTTAAGCGAATTTCTCTCTGGCATTTTCCAAGGGCGTTCTAATATGACCCAAAGTAACAAATAAGTGTGACACTTATCGGAGGCCGTTCTAATATGACCCCAAGTAACAAATAAGTGTGACACTTATCGGAGGCCGTTCTAATATAACCCAAAGTAACAAATAAGTGTGACACTTATCGGAGTAATACGCGATGCTTACAACGTATGACCTGAAGTAACAAATAAGTGTGACACTTATCGGAGTAATACGCGATGCTTACAACGTGTGACCTGAAGTAACAAATAAGTATGCCACTTATCGGAGGCCGTTCTAATATGACCAAAAGTAACAAATAAGTGTGACACTTATATTTCGGCCTGAAAGTCGGCATAACGTTCCTTAATTTAAGTCCGATTTTCATGAAAGTTATATTTTTGAATAGCTGTGGTTAACATATAACCAAGAGTTGCAAATACGTTCCTTAATTTTAATTCTAAGTAAGGTTTTTTGGGCAGCGTATACGGAGCCCCGCAATTTTCAACATTGTAAATCCGCGTGTTTATAGAGGTCTACGCGCCTGTTTCCTTCTGGCGTTTTTCAAGGCCGTTCAGAGTGCGCCAAGCTTTCAACGTATGACCAGAAGTAACAATTAAGTAGGACACTGATCGACCTAGTTTTCGGCGTATGACCAGCAGTAATAAGTGTGATCAGATATAACAAATAAGTATAAAACCGATTGAACTAGTCTTTGCCTAAGGTGGTGCCTTGGGTATTAGCCTAGCTGACTATTATTATTATTATTATTATTATTATTATTATTATTATTATTATTATTATTATTATTATTATTATTATTATTATTATTATTATTATTATTATTATTATTATTATTAACTGAAGAAATAAGTGAGACACTCAACGGCTGACTAGTAGTATCAAATAGGTGTGATCAGAAGTAACCAATAAGTGTGATCAGAAGTAACTAATAAGTGTGAACAGAAGTAACTAATAAGTTACTAGAAGAAATAAGTGTGACACTCAACGGCTGAGTAGTAGTAACAAATAAGTGTGATCAGAAGTAAAAAATAAAAGTAACACTGATCGAAGGAATCTTCGATGCTTTCAAAGTATGACTAGAAGTAACAAATAAGTGTAAATATGTATATATGTGTGACCGTGGATATATTTTGGTTGTGATAACGGCGTTGCAGGTTGCTGTGAATAGCTCAAACAAACTTAACACATTAGGATTGTGTGTATTCTGACCGTCGTACGTCTTGTTTAAAACTGAACTGCATGAGGATATTTTGTGGGTAATTTTGGTATGAACTGAACGTTATTTTTAAGTAAATAAATGTACCTTAAATCTACTTAAATATTCATTATTCAAAGAAAGCGTATTTTTTTCTAAATTATTTAAAAAGCCCAAATCACTCTTATTCGCTAAAATCGCTACCGAAAACAATAATCCCTTTCGGCAGCAGTCTTAACACCGTGACCGTAAAATTTCCTAATTCTCTACCGAAACGAGTTTATAATAACCGGAAACGGTTAACGGAACCCGGTTTCTCTTTGAAAACGAGAGGCGTAAAAGTTCCACAAGACGGAGCTACACCTTCCATTCCTGGGGCTTTATATTCTTTGGTTAATAGCAAGAATGTATTTATTCATTCTCCCTGAGAATAAATAAATACATTCTTGTTAATAGTACTGAAAGTAGTGCATATTTTGTACTATGGCAAAAAAATTGTTAGCTGACGTTTCGCGGAAAACTAACTCCGCTTGAACACGGCCAACTTTGATCTCTCGCGAACAGCGCGTGATCAAAGTTCGCCGTGTCTGACCGTTAACGACGAGCAAACTGAGCGAAGCAGCATTTGAAATAAACGGTGGACACTTTAGACGAATAATCGAGTTGGAAGAGAAAAGAATGGTAAATGAAATTTAAATGCTCTTTTTATTCACTTATTTAGTTAGGGGGTGAAATATTTTTGCGCGCGTATTTAGTTAAAATAGTAGAAAAAACTAAAATTATGTTTAAAATAGATACTTTTAATGTTAGTAAGAGATTAAAAAATGCGGATAAATACAGAATTGAATTAGGGTTACGGAGAGAAAAAATATATTTCTTTTTGACGGTTGCTAGTACGTTTTTTTTTATTTTTTGCGCGTGCACACTTTTTTTAAAACCACTGTCAGCGCGTGCTCATTATCTTCAATCTTTTTTACGTGACGCAGACAAAACATTATGTATTTTCTAAGTCTATTTTTGCTTTTTGGGGAATATATTTTTACATTCCCCCGCGATGAACTTGTAGAAGTTCTTAATATTTCAGTTTTGTTCGATTGGGTATAACAAATTGATTGCTCTCTTGACGACTGCTCCACCCGCTACACGCAGATTGCAAGACCGTACGTGTCCATCTCGTCCTGGAAATGTCTCGCGAATTACGGCCAGCTTCCATAGATGTTTCGGTTGGTTAGCGTCTGATAGAATAACGACATCTCCTGGTTTAAATTCTGGATCATTTGAGTTTTTTATTCGGTGTGCTGTTCTTAGGTCCAAAAGGTACTCTTTTCGCCACCTTCTCCAGAATTGTGTTATGAGACTTTGACGATGTCTCCATCTCATTTTGATATCTTTTCGAGTCGGTTCGTGTGGAAGGTTTTGGAAATTTTGATCCGGCAAGCATGTTAGACGTCCGCCAATTAGGAAATGTCCTGGAGTTAGGGGACTTGGGTCTTGGGCGTCGTCGTTGACGTACGTCATTGGGCGGGAATTAATCACCGCCTCAGCCTCTTTGAGTATGGTCATTATCTCTTCAAAGGTTAGTAGCGCTTTTCCAAAAACCTTTTTGAGTATGGTTTTTGTAGAGCGAACCATACGTTCATAAAAAAACCCCCACCAGGGAGCTCGTTCCACGATAAATTCCCATTTTATGCCTTTTGTTCCGAAGAACTTCAGGACTTCATCTGATTGAAGATTTTTCCACAAAATTTCCAATTCCTTATTGGCTCTGATAAAGGTTTTTCCGTTATCGGATATAACGACTTTACAAATCCCTCTCGTCGCATTACAAACCACGCATTTGTTTAAGACGGATTTTATTTGTTGTCTCCCTTTTATCACCCAGAATTTATCTCTTAAATCAGTGAGCGTTTCAGCCGTTCCTTGGTGTAGTAAATTCAAATGAGCTTTAATTATCAGGAGTTCGGTAAATTTCGTATTTGGCGGTATTAAGATCGGATGCTTCTGGTCGTAGCTCGCTCCTGATTCTTGTAATCGCCCTCCAATTCGTATTATCCCCTTGCCATCGAGGAATACGTTAAATTGTTTTATGTTGGAATCCTTAGGGATATCTTTATTTTGCTTGAGGAATTGTAGTTCACGTGCGTATTTTCTTTCTGCGTTTGAATTACCCAATAATTTTCAACGTCGTTAAGTTCTTCTACGGTCAAACGGCCAGAGATGTTCTTATCGGGCTCTTTGATGTATTTTGTGAATCGCGCAAAAATCGCCGTTGTTCTAATTACTCGGTTTAAATCGCTGAAATTGTGTAATTCTAGAAGAGGTTTGATTGATTTCTCGATAGAGACGGTCGATACGTTGGCTTCGATCTTCTCGTCATCTTCGTTTACGTCGGATTCGTACTCTTCTCTGGAATTGATTGGCCATTCATTTATCGGTCGTTGAAGCCATTCCGGTCCGAACCACCATGATCTACCTTTGACAAGTTGATCAGCCGATAATCCTCTGCTGGGGTGATCAGCCGGATTACTTTCCCCTTCGCAGTGATTCCAATTTTCAGGGTTGGTAAGTAGTAGGATTTCTCTAACGCGGTTCGCAACAAATGGTTTTCTTTTCTTTTCCATTGTGATCCAATTTATGGTTATTAAAGAATCTGTCCAGTAGTAGACCTTCGAATCTTCAACTTCAAAAAGTTTTTTCATACGAGAAGTTAATCTGGATCCTATTAGAGCAGCCATAAGCTCCAGCCTTGGTAAAGTTAGATTTATTTTGCTAGTCGGCGCGACACGTGTTTTGGACGTTATCATACTTGTTCTTATTTCGCCTTTTTCCGTTCTCATTCTTAAATAGATTACCGCTGCATATGCGCTTTGGCTCGCGTCGCAAAAGCAATGTAACTGATATTCTATGACCCTTTCGTTGTTACATGTCGCCTCGTAAAATCTTGGAACTGTTATTTTCTGAATTTTTGGTATTTCAGAACACCATTTACTCCACTTTTCGCTCAGTTCTATGGGTAGAGGGTCGTCCCAATCCTTTTTTGCTTTCCACAACTCTTGTAGGAGAATCTTTGCTCGGACTGTGAACGGAGAAAGGAATCCCACAGGGTCAAAGATTCTTCCGATCGTTTGTAAAATCCCTCTTTTCGTTGTTTTGCAAGTTTCGATGAAGTTTATCAAGTCTTGTACCTCAAATCTGAAAATGTCTTCCTGATGGTTAGAAGAAATACCTAATACCTTCAAGGTTGAAGGAGCGATAATGGATTTGCCTTCGGTCGCTTCGCCTCCATTCCAATTTTCGTTATCCCATCGTTGTTTTAATTCGGGGGAATTTGTCTGCCATTTACGTAAGGGCATACCTCCCTCTTTAAGAATAATTTTTGCTTCATTTGCATGTTGGTATGCTGATTCCTTGTCTTTTCCTCCCGAAAGAAAGTCGTCTACGTATAACGAGTCGTCCAATTTCTTGCAAGTTTCAGGATATGTTTCTCTATACTTTTTCGTGTGAAATCTTACCGTTGCGGCGAGTAAAAAAGAACTACACGTCAGTCCAAATAATACTCTAGCCATTTGGTAACATTTGATCGTGAGGTCACCTTTAAGATTTGTTTCGTCATTTTCGTCTACCCAGAGAAAGCGTACGTAATTTCGGTCTTCTTCAGCTAATGAAAGTTGCAAGAATGCTTGCTGTATGTCGGATGTAAAAGCAACCTTGAAATTTCTAAATTTGATCAGTATGTCCAGTAAGTCTGGATTCAAGTTGGGACCAGACTGAAGACAGTCGTTTAAGGAATTTGCTCCTTTAGTGCGCGATGAACCATCAAATACGATTCGTACTTTTGTCGTAGATCTATTTTCTCGAATCACAGGCTGATGTGGCAAGTAAAATTGTCCGTCTTTGTTCTCTTCGATAGAAGGGACCTCCTTGATTATACCGTCTCGATCATAGTCTTGGAAGATTTCTTTGTACGTTGCGAAGAGATGTGGCTCTCGTTTGAATCTTTTGAACATGGAGCGTAATCTTCCATTGGCGTTATTGTAGTTACTTGGAAGGTTTCGTATTTCGTTCTTCCATGGTAGCTTAACTTCGTATCGGTTGTTATTGAATTTGATTTCGCTTTCGAAAAAGTTGACAATCGACTCTTCAGAATTTGATAGCGATAATCCTTCTGCGTCTTTTATGCCCAGATTTTCCAATTCCCAAAAACTTCTTAACTGTTTTGAGATATCATTCACATCGTCTCTAGGCGTTTCGTTTGTTTCTTGGATGGCCACGTGTTTCACCGTTGTGAATTTCATTCCCAAATGCATGCATGAAATTGCCGATCCTGATGTGAATCCGGAAAGTACCCATCCTAGTAATGTTTCCATGAGCATCAGATCCTCGTTTATTCTCTTGGTTTTTCCAGTAGCGATCCGCCAATAAAATTCCATGCCGATGAGGATTACCACTTCGTTGTTGTCGTTGGTGGTCTCCTTCGTAATCTCGTCAGCGAGATGCAGCCCGTTGAGATTTAAATTGTCTTTAAAGTGGCGCCCAGGACTTCTCAAATTTGTGGAGCTTACGGTTTCGGTTTCCAAGGCTTCGATCGCGATTTGATTGCCGTTAATGGGATTTTTCAGGGAGAGTTTCACTCTGTCGAACGTTATTACTTCTGGTGAGTTTTTCCCAAATACGTATACTTGGTGAGTCTCCTCTCCAATCTTTTCTAGATCTACGGATCTAGCTACGTCTTGACGTATAAAGGTGACTTCGCTTCCACTGTCAAGGAAACAACGAACTGGTGTTTCTAGACCGTCTTTTCCTAGTAGAGTTGCTCGGGCTGTTTGTAGCAGTACTTCTTTATGTTCGTTGTCTCCTGAAGTCGATACAGGAGTAACGTTCTTAACGGAAGTTTCCTTGGATTTTGCAAATTTAGCGTAGTCTTCGTGCATGACTTCGTGATGCCATCTGCCGCATTTCGCGCATTTCACGTCGTTTGGACAATTTCTCGATCGGTGCGTACCAACTAGACATTTAAAACATTTGTTTTTCTTACGTAAAATGTCTTTTCTCGCTTCTAATTCCTTTATTTCGGGACAGTCGATATGTTTATGGTTTTTATCACAGAATACGCAAGAATCTGATACTGCTACTGTTAAGGTTGATGATGAACTGTTGTATCGTTTCGACGGTTGTCTGTTACTCGAGTTGCTAGCGTGGTTCGGATGACTCTTCGAGTCTCGTGAATCCCGTTTATCTTTTTCTTTCCGTTTTGAATATATAAGGGCTCGTTCGCGGCTCTCTATATCCTTTCTGAGGAATCGCGAGAGTTTTGATACCTCCCAATCTTCTTCGTCGTCTTTCAAACGGCTGAATGCTAAGGTTAAATCATTCGGTAGCATGCGCAAGATAATTGGAATTAAAATGGCATCGTATCTGTCCGGTCCCCATCCTAAGTTATCGAGGCATCTGGTTTCTACTTCGCATTTATCGTAGAATTTTCGCAAAGCTACGACGTCGCTAGACGATTCCACGGGTGTCAAGGCCAAATCTAAAAGATTATTCATGTGGGCGTCCTTTCATGTCGTCCTTTCTTCCGAAACGTTTCTTGAGCAAACTCACGGCCGATTCGTAGTTTTCCGCGGTATCGCTAAATCCTGCGACCACAGTCGCGGCGTTTCCTCCCAATAAAGATTTCAGATAGGCAAACTTGATTGGTGCGTCTAAGTTCGTATTTTCTATGGATGTTTCGAATTGTCCCCAAAAATCTTCCCATTTCGATTTATCACCGTTTAAATGTCCGATAGTGATTTTTGGTAAATGCATAGCCGCGGCGTTATTTCCGCTTACGTTTTCTCCGGTTGGAAAATTGAGATTTCGGTTCGGTGGTAATCTATCCAGTGGCCTTAATCTAGCATTAGCTCTTTCTTTACATTCGAAAATCTTATCGAACGTTATTTCGTTATCTTCTATTTCCGCATTCATTTCGTCTTGGTTCGTTATGAATAAGTGTACGTTACGGTTATACTCTTTCAACGTCTCTGTTTTCTTGTCAAGTTTTCGTAACTCGAGAGTGAGCGTCGGTATGTTTATACCTAACGGATCATTCAACATTCCGTCTATTATGTTTACGGCCCTTGTTATCACTCCTTTATAACTTGACTGCTTTCGTATTACGGAGTCTTTCGTTTCCGCTAGTAAGGCTGCTTCGCCCCCTTCTTCGTTTGGCATTTTCGTTTCGTTACGTAATTCCACTAACCTTTAAACTTGATGTTCGTAATTGAAACCGTCGATTGATCTGTTGAATTTCGTTGCGTTATCAATCTAAGGTCCCGGGTTTTGGCACCATGAAATATTTTTGCGCGCGTATTTAGTTAAAATTATGTTTAAAATAGATACTTTTAATCTTAGTAAGAGATTAAAAATGCGGATAAATACAGAATTGAATTAGGGTTACGGAGAGAGAAAAATATATTTCTTTTTGACGGTTGCTAGTAGGTTTTTTTTATTATTTTTTTTGCGCGTGCACACTTTTTTTTTAAAACCACTGTCAGCGCGTGCTCATTATCTTCAATCTTTTTTACGTGACGCAGACAAAACATTATGTATTTTCTAAGTCTATTTTTGCTTTTTGGGGAATATATTTTTACAGGGGGAAATATAAAATTAGTAGGTATTTGTTCAATTGGACAATAACTTAACAGTTAACCCTAGGTGACATACCCGGCCTAGGCTTACAATCATTTTGGCTGCTTTGGCAACATGCATGCAGGAATCAAGGAGGATAGGAAGGGAGGCGAAGTAGGAGGGATGAACGCGCCAGCATCCTTGTAATATGGACTAACTAAATATTTTATAAACCTGCGTTGATGGAGCTTCAAGTCTTCATTACTGAACAACTGTTATCGCCCGCAAAATGTTTTATTATCTCTCAAAAATCTACAATTTGTGAAACATGACTTCAATAAATCCGACGCTCTAAATTAAAAGGTGCAGCTAATTAGGTTGTGTTTTTTTTTAAATTATTATCTCTTTCCCTGTTGATGTTTAAAAATTATCACATTTTGAAAAATTTCATACGTTTTCGTTGGAGTTGATAAAATGAAATAGTTCAAGTTTTTAAATACCAATTGATCCAATACACATTACAAAAAAACTTTAAGAAATATAATATTGAAAATTTTAAAAATCTTTGAAAAAATCACTTAGATATTTCCGAAATCAATTTAGAAAGACAATTTGGTCGTTTTCAACAACTTCATACAGCTATTGAACTAGAATTTTAATAAAAGTTCTGGTTAACGCCTATTAAATTCTAATGAATGGTGGTATTTGGTTTTATTTTTAGGAAACCAACTCAAGCATTTTTTGGGAAATCAACAGTCGAATTTTATACGGAGCCGGCTACTTGGATTTGGAAACCTTTAAAGACAAGGTTTTGATGGGATTTGAGCAAGACAACTTTATTATAGATGATATTATGAATTTTGAACGTTATATAGAATATATTCTACTAAACAGTCACCAAAGTAAAAGCAAATATGTAGAGCAATATTATTGCGGTTTGACAAAGTTTTTAACACGACAAGTGACCTACGTTGTTCGAAAAAATTGTTTGAGTTTCATAAGGAAAGTATCAATTTAATGTAAGTAAAATTTTAGAGACAATTTAAAAATATATTGGTGAACCACAAATAAAAACTGCATTTGTTATATTCTGACTGAATGGCGCTAAAAGCACCGTTCTAGAAAACTCGTTTTGACTCGATAAGAAGTGACGTGTATGAAGAGGGTAGTTTTATTAATTTATTCCTATTAATATTCCAAGGTTAAGTTATTTATAATAATGAGGGGGAGGGGTGCTTAATCGAGCCCCCTTGATATTGGATTAACTTAACAAAAAGTCAGCTCAGAAAGTTATATAAAGATGGATATTTATAATTTTTGGTCTGACCCATAATGACACCATCCAAAGAAATGCTGGTCCTAGGTAGTGTCAATATGAACCGTTTCCATACATGTAATTCTGGCACTAAAAACTGAAGGTCACTTTATTGATCTATGCAAATTTTATAACCTTTTTTGTAGGAAAATTTGTTACGTAGAAACGGCTCAAGAGTCAAGAATCTATTTTTCATATCAATAAAACACAACCGCATATTAATATTTCGCATCGTTTTGATAGCAATACTGTCTAAGCGGATACTGGCTATCACGCATTTACTTTTGTTAGGCTGGCAATTTGGGTTTCACAGTCAGATCTCTTTTAGCAATAGCGTGCAAATTCTTTGAAAAGCTACTACATTTTTTTGTAAATTCCTTAATAGCGAAATTCACGTATAAATATTTATTTCAACTTACACGTATCATAAGCAGCAATACGAAAAATGGTATAAGTCTATTGAAAATTTTTTGTTTATTTTATAAACCCACGTCGATGGATTTTAAAGTCTTTGACTGCTGTTATCACCAACAAAATGCTTCGTTATCTTTCGAACATATTTAACGCTAAAAATCTAAAATGTGTCAAACATAACTCCAATATATCTGACGCCTAAAATTAAAAGTTGCAGCTAAAAAGGTTGTTGTCTTTAAAAAATATCCCTTGCGTTGTTGATGTTTAAACCACCCTTTTCACCCGTTTCCAAAGTAATGTTTGCCATAGATTAAACTACATAGTTTCTACTCTATTAAATTGAGATAAAATGTTGGAACTGAATTAGTGATCTTTTAATTGATATAAGTAGAAGGTGCACTTTCCAATACAGTTGAACATTGTTTAATTTACTACAAATTACTCAATGGTTGTGTGATTTGGAATTGGTGGTGCCATTGGCTTGAGAAGAGCCAGTGGTACCTCCCAAGTCGGAATGAGATTCTCCCCAAGTAGCAGACGCTCCATTTTCTGCACTGCCTTCTGCAAAGCTACTTCCTTCAGGTGAGATAACGCCGGAAGCAATGGAGCCTTTGTTGTGGGTAGAAGTATTTACACCGTCAGCCTTAGCATGTCCAGTAACTGCTGCGGAACCCGCTGGTCCACTAGTTTCGGTTGACGTATGTTGCTGGGCTACAAACAGAATTTCAATTTATCAAAATTTAAATAATAGCTTGGGGTCGTTGGTATTGTTTTCTGTCAATTAGGGTTATTGTTAAATTATTAACTTCGCCAAATTTATACAAACCACGTGAAGAAAAATGTAAGTGTGTCTACAAGTCGATGACGCTGACCGACATATCTAAAAATTAGTTCTACAGTTTTAGGAAATGAACATAATTTTCTTTTTCAAACTTTATTATTTAATTGACAAAGTATGAAATTCATTCAATAATTTCTTAGATATAAAACAAAAACATTGCCTATAACAATAATCTGTTTGTAATGCAAAGCGAAAGATAGTGAGTGTAACGTTTCTGGAGTTCATTACTAGCAAGTAGGATTGTAAAACTAATATATGAAAATAGTGTTGTGCAGGCTTTCGGCTTATTATTTCTTAATAAACTTTGAAAATATGCAAAACGGGATGTTATTCCTGTTGTTTTACCTCTGACTAGAGACGTTTGAGGTAGAATTGAAAAAAATAAAGCACTTCTTAAAAAAAAAGGATTGATGTACGCCCATACATTCGTTTATATATATGCGCGGTCTCCGGGCGGTGAAAAATGCGTAGAATTTTAATATTGTTTGATTTTGTAATTGAGTACGAACTAAAGTTCAATATAGAAAACACTTAAATACGTATATTTGTCAGTATTGTACTAGGAAACGAGTTTTGACATTTATTCTTATATTTCTAAAACAATTCGAGCTTTGATTCAAGCACAATTTCATGTTCATTTTAAACTTTCAGGAAATGCTGGTTTGATGCTCAATGAGGAATTGCTTGCTACGTTACTGTTAAGCCAGACCGTTTATTAAAACTATAAACGTATCTTTAAATTTTGTGAGCCTGGTATTAGAATAAATAAAACTTAGTATAAAGTTTAACATAAGTTTTCGAAATAAAAAACCATTTATTTAATAAAATAGTTAATATTCGTCGTTTGTAATATAGTACCAAATAATATATGAAGTTTTAAACTGCACAGACCTATTTCACTCACAAATTTGGTTTCAGGAAAATTCTAGTTATTAAAATGGCATTAACATCAACATTATGACGTGAACGGCGGTGACATCAACGAAATTTATTCATAGATCACTGGCATTTGGTGATTTTTTTCTAAACCATTTCAAACAAAACTACCCGAGTAAAAAATAATTTTACCAACAATTAATTTAATTCAACCTCAAACATATTTGGTGTTAGGTAGCAATTTTGAGATGATCATTATTCGTTTGGGAAAATTTGTTTTCGTAATTTCTTGAACGATGTAAAAAGGAAGAAGATTGAGGTAAATTTTACCAGAATGTATTAGAAATAAATACTTACCAAGTAAATGTGACACCAAGCATATCACGAATAAAACGGTAAGTTGATAATTGAGAGAAAACATTTTATTTCACTAGAATGATGAGGTTCGAACTATTTCTCGATCTATGAACGATAAATCGTGTTTTCCGTCAAAGCACTGTGGCTCGTATGTATCAGCGTATTTTCTCTCTGTGGCGCAATATCGATGTCATTCCATGAAACACGATGAAATCAATGCTTAAGCAATGGAAAAACCTTTCATTAACAGCAGTCATGAACACATAGCACCCTGCTATGAAACGGATAATATTTCGAAACTTGGCATAAATAAAATTCAAAAGTTAGATTAAAAATGTATTCCTTAGAAAAAAACAATTTAAAACTTCTTGCGAATTTGGTCATATATAAAATTACAAAACTGTCATCCGTTCATAACAACGTTTTGATTTGATTCATTGAATAAAAATGATACGGATGCCACGTTGAACGTTTTAAAGAAATACACCTAAATCACTTGCAATAAATTGTAAGATAATAGTCGGACAATTTGACTCCTTAAGCAACTCTCGGGTTTTTAAAAATAGCCTAATTGTATATCTTTAATTATTTTTGCAACGGACTATTAGTCCAAGAAATAGTGAACTGCCTTGAATAACTGGTTTTTGTAATAAGGCTGTGGGCTGAAAATGCACTATCTGCGGGCTCCAAACAATTAAATTTTTATTTCCTAATTTTAAGGTATATTGATCATGCTTTAAACCATTTTAAAAGATTGGAGCTGTCTTGAGGCATCGGATACTCTGGCTTGTTGGGGATTGTAACTATCCTAAGGCATGGTATATTTGGTGATATAGCTTAGGGTTTTTGATAATCGATTTTTGTTATGGAAAGCATGACTTACGGTGAACAGTGTAAGTCTATTTGTAGAAATTCAATAACATCCAGTTTTTTTAAACCAATTTAAAACCCTAAATATCTTTCGGAATATTTGAAACCAATTGCTTCTATGAGATAGTAATATTAAACTAAAATCTAGTTGTTTCACTTCTAGTTGCTACTGCCGGAACGATGAGGCCAAAAATAGGGGCTTGGGTTAATAAGTCTTCTTTCATTGCCATTTTTTTACGTATTAACTAATATGTAAATTAACTTTTCTCAAACAGAGGATTTAATTTCAATTCGGACTCCTTGAACAGAACGTCCTATCTGGTTTTTTTAATCGTCTAAAATTGTTGGTTCGGTTAAAATTGATTCCCATCTTCCAATTTGATGGACAAACAACTACAAATACTATGGTGCACCGTCGCAGAGGCGAGCAAAAGATGTGAGTGTTCATAAATAAATAATATCGCTTAAGGATTAAGATAAAAAATCTTATCCTTATCACGTTTACTCAAAAAGTAAACAAACAAAAATATATTTTACTAAGGTTGCTAACAGCGAAAACGACAATACTCCTAAAAGTTCGCGTGAACATAAGTAGCCGATTTTTAAGAGAGCGTTTTTAACCATCATCGACGGTCCAAGTACCATCATCGACGGTTCAAGTACCATCATCGACGGTTCAAGTACCATCATCGACGGTTCAAGTACCATCATCGACGGTTCAAGTACCATCATCGACGATCCAAGTACCATCATTGACGGTTCAAAAACCATCATCGACGGTTCAAGTACCATCATCGATGGTCCAAGTACCATCATCGACGGTGCAAGTACCATCATCGACGGTCCAAGTACCATCATCGACGGTCCAAGTACCATCATCGACGGTCCAAGTACCATCATCGACGGTCCAAGTACCATCATCGACGGTCCAAGTACCATCATCGACGGTCCAAGTACCATCATTGACGGTCCAAGCACCATCATCGACGGTCCAAGTACCATCATCGACGGTCCAAGTACCATCATCGACGGTCCAAGTACCATCATCGACTGTTCAAAAACCATCATCGACGGTTCAAAAACCATCATCGATGGTTCAAGTACCATCATCGACGGTCCAAGTACCATCATCGACGGTCCAAGTACCATCATCGACGGTCCAAGTACCATCATCGACGGTCCAAGTACCATCATCGACGGTCCAAGTACCATCATCGACGGTCCAAGTACCATCATCGACGGTCCAAGTACCATCATCGACGGTTCAAGTACCATCATCGACGGTCCAAGTACCATCATCGACGGTCCAAGTACCATCATCGACGGTCCAAGTACCATCATCGACGGTTCAAAAACCATCATCGACGGTTCAAGTACCATCATCGACGGTTCTAGTACCATCATCGACGGTGCAAGTACCATCATCGACCGTTCAAGTACCATCATCGACGGTGTGAGTACCATTATCGACGGTCCAAGTACCATAATCGACGGTCCAAGTACCATCATCGACGGTCCAAGTATCATCACCGACGGTCCAAGTACCATCATCGACGGTCCAAGAACCATCATCGACGGTCCAAGAACCATTATCGACGGTACAAGTACCATCATCGACGGTCCAAGTACCATCATCGACGGTCCAAGTACCATTATCGACGGTCCAAGTACCATCATCGACGGTCCAAGTACCATCATTGACGGTCCAAGTACCATCATCGACGGTCCAAGTACCATCATCGACGGTCCAAGTACCATCATCGACGGTCCAAGTACCATCATCGACGGTTCAAAAACCATCATCGACGGTTCAAAAACCATCATCGATGGTTCAAGTACCATCATCGATGGTTCAAGTACCATCATTGACGGTCCAAATACCATCATCGACGGTCCAAGAACCATCATCGACGGTCCAAGTACCATCATCGACGGTCCAAGTACAATCATCGACGGTCCAAGTACCATCATCAACGGTCCAAGTACCATCATCGACGGTCCAAGTACCATCATCGACGGTTCAAGTACCATCATCGACGGTCCAAGTACCATCATCGACGGTCCAAGTACCATCATCGACGGTCCAAGTACCATCATAGACGGTTCAAAAACCATCATCGATGGTTCTAGTACCATCATCGACGGTTCTAGTACCATCATCGACGGTGCAAGTACCATCATCGACCGTTCAAGTACCATCATCGACGGTGTGAGTACCATCATCGACGGTCCAAGTACCATAATCGACGGTCCAAGTACCATCATCGACGGTCCAAGTATCATCACCGACGGTCCAAGTACCATCATCGATGGTCCAAGAACCATCATCGACGGTCCAAGAACCATTATCGACGGTCCAAGTACCATCATCGACGGTTCAAGTACCATCATCGACGGTCCAAGTACCATCATCGACGGTCCAAGTACCATCATCGACGGTCCAAGTACCATCATCGACGGTCCAAGTACCATCATCGACGGTCCAAGTACCATCATCGACGGTTCAAAACCCATCATCGACGGTTCAAAAACCATCATCGACGGTCCAAGTACCATCATCGACGGTCCAAGAACCATCATCGACGGTCCAAGTACCATCATCGACGGTTCAAGTACAATCATCGACGGTCCAAGTACCATCATCGACGGTTTAAGTACCATCATCGACGGTCCAAGTACCATCATCGACGGTCCAAGTACCATCATAGACGGTTCAAAAACCATCATCGACTGTTCTAGTACCATCATCGACGGTCCAAGTACCATCATCGACGGTTCAAGTACCATCATCGACGGTTCAAGTACCATCATCGACGGTCCAAGTACCATCATCGACGGTTTAAGTACCATCATCGACGGTCCAAGTACCATCATAGACGGTTCAAAAACCATCATCGACGGTTCTAGTACCATCATCGACGGTGCAAGTACCTTCATCGACCGTTCAAGTACCATCATCGACGGTGTGAGTACCATCATCGACGGTCCAAGAACCATCATCGACGGTCCAAGTACCATCATCGACGGTCCAAGTACCGTCATCGACGGTCCAAGTACCGTCATCGACGGTGCAAGTACCATCATCGACGGTGCAAGTACCATCATCGACGCTGCAAGTACCGTCATCGACGGTCCAAGTACCATCATCGACGGTGCAAGTACCATCATCGACGGTTCAAGTACCATCATCGACGGTTCAAGTACCATAATCGACGGTTCAAATATCATCATCGACGGTTCAAGTACCATCATCGACGGTCCAAGTACCATCATCGACGGTTCAAAAACCATCATCGACGGTCCAAGTACCATTATCGACGGTCCAAGTACCATCATCGACGGTCCAAGTACCATCATCGACGGTCCAAGTACCATCATCGACGGTCCAAGTACCATCATTGACGGTCCAAGTACCATCATCGACGGTCCAAGTACCATCATCGACGGTCCAAGTACCATCATCGACGGTCCAAGTACCATCATCGACGGTTCAAAAACCATCATCGACGGTTCAAAAACCATCATCGATGGTTCAAGTACCATCATCGACGGTCCAAGAACCATCATCGACGGTGCAAGTACCATCATCGACGCTGCAAGTACCGTCATCGACGGTCCAAGTACCATCATCGACGGTGCAAGTACCATCATCGACGGTTCAAGTACCATCATCGACGGTTCAAGTACCATAATCGACGGTTCAAATATCATCATCGACGGTTCAAGTACCATCATCGACGGTCCAAGTACCATCATCGACGGTCCAAGTACCATCATCGACGGTCCAAATACCATCATCGACGGTCCAAGTACCATCATCGACGGTCCAAGTACCATCATCGACGGTTCAAGTACCATCATCGACGGTTCAAGTACCATCATTGACGGTCCAAGTACCATCATCGACGGTCCAAGTACCATCATCGACGGTCCAAGTACCATCATAGACGTTTCAAAAACCATCATCGACGGTTCTAGTACCATCATCGACGGTTCTAGTACCATCATCGACGGTGCAAGTACCATCATCGACCGTTCAAGTACCATCATCGACGGTGTGAGTACCATCATCGACGGTCCAAGTACCATAATCGATGGTCCAAGTACCATCATCGACGGTCCAAGTATCATCACCGACGGTCCAAGTACCATCATCGACGGTCCAAGAACCATCATCGACGGTCCAAGAACCATTATCGACGGTCCAAGTACCATCATCGACGGTCCAAGTACCATCATCGACGGTCCAAAAACCATCATCGACGGTCCAAGTACCATCATCGACGGTCCAAGTACCATCATCGACGGTCCAAGTACCATCATTGACGGTCCAAGTACCATCATCGACGGTCCAAGTACCATCATCGACGGTCCAAGTACCATCATCGACGGTCCAAGTACCATCATCGACGGTTCAAAAACCATCATCGACGGTTCAAAAACCATCATCGATGGTTCAAGTACCATCATCGACGGTCCAAGTACCATCATCGACGGTCCAAGAACCATCATCGACGGTCCAAGAACCATCATCGACGGTCCAAGTACCATCATCGACGGTCCAAGTACCATCATCGACGGTCCAAGTACCATCATCGACGGTTCAAGTACCATCATCGACGGTTCAAGTACCATCATCGACGGTCCAAGTACCATCATCGACGGTTTAAGTACCATCATCGACGGTCCAAGTACCATCATAGACGGTTCAAAAACCATCATCGACGGTTCTAGTACCATCATCGACGGTGCAAGTACCTTCATCGACCGTTCAAGTACCATCATCGACGGTGTGAGTACCATCATCGACGGTCCAAGAACCATCATCGACGGTCCAAGTACCATCATCGACGGTCCAAGTACCGTCATCGACGGTCCAAGTACCGTCATCGACGGTGCAAGTACCATCATCGACGGTGCAAGTACCATCATCGACGCTGCAAGTACCGTCATCGACGGTCCAAGTACCATCATCGACGGTGCAAGTACCATCATCGACGGTTCAAGTACCATCATCGACGGTTCAAGTACCATAATCGACGGTTCAAATATCATCATCGACGGTTCAAGTACCATCATCGACGGTCCAAGTACCATCATCGACGGTTCAAAAACCATCATCGACGGTCCAAGTACCATTATCGACGGTCCAAGTACCATCATCGACGGTCCAAGTACCATCATCGACGGTCCAAGTACCATCATCGACGGTCCAAGTACCATCATTGACGGTCCAAGTACCATCATCGACGGTCCAAGTACCATCATCGACGGTCCAAGTACCATCATCGACGGTCCAAGTACCATCATCGACGGTTCAAAAACCATCATCGACGGTTCAAAAACCATCATCGATGGTTCAAGTACCATCATCGACGGTCCAAGAACCATCATCGACGGTGCAAGTACCATCATCGACGCTGCAAGTACCGTCATCGACGGTCCAAGTACCATCATCGACGGTGCAAGTACCATCATCGACGGTTCAAGTACCATCATCGACGGTTCAAGTACCATAATCGACGGTTCAAATATCATCATCGACGGTTCAAGTACCATCATCGACGGTCCAAGTACCATCATCGACGGTCCAAGTACCATCATCGACGGTCCAAATACCATCATCGACGGTCCAAGTACCATCATCGACGGTCCAAGTACGATCATCGACGGTTCAAGTACCATCATCGACGGTTCAAGTACCATCATTGACGGTCCAAGTACCATCATCGACGGTCCAAGTACCATCATCGACGGTCCAAGTACCATCATAGACGGTTCAAAAACCATCATCGACGGTTCTAGTACCATCATCGACGGTTCTAGTACCATCATCGACGGTGCAAGTACCATCATCGACCGTTCAAGTACCATCATCGACGGTGTGAGTACCATCATCGACGGTCCAAGTACCATAATCGACGGTCCAAGTACCATCATCGACGGTCCAAGTATCATCACCGACGGTCCAAGTACCATCATCGACGGTCCAAGAACCATCATCGACGGTCCAAGAACCATTATCGACGGTCCAAGTACCATCATCGACGGTCCAAGTACCATCATCGACGGTCCAAAAACCATCATCGACGGTCCAAGTACCATCATCGACGGTCCAAGTACCATCATCGACGGTCCAAGTACCATCATTGACGGTCCAAGTACCATCATCGACGGTCCAAGTACCATCATCGACGGTCCAAGTACCATCATCGACGGTCCAAGTACCATCATCGACGGTTCAAAAACCATCATCGACGGTTCAAAAACCATCATCGATGGTTCAAGTACCATCATCGACGGTCCAAGTACCATCATCGACGGTCCAAGAACCATCATCGACGGTCCAAGAACCATCATCGACGGTCCAAGTACCATCATCGACGGTCCAAGTACCATCATCGACGGTCCAAGTACCATCATCGACGGTTCAAGTACCATCATCGACGGTTCAAGTTCCATCATCGACGGTTCAAAAACCATCATCGATGGTTCAAGTACCATCATCGACGGTCCAAGTACCATCTACGACGGTCCAAGAACCATCATCGACGGTCCAAGTACCATCATCGACGGTCCAAGTACCATCATCGACGGTCCAAGTACCATCATCGACGGTTCAAGTACCATCATCGACGGTTCAAGTACCATCATCGACGGTCCAAGTACCATCATCGACGGTCCAAGTACCATCATCGACGGTCCAAGTACCATCATAGACGGTCCAAGTACCATCATCGACGGTCCAAGTACCATCATAGACGGTTCAAAAACCATCATCGACGGTTCTAGTACCATCATCGACGGTTCTAGTACCATCATCGACGGTGCAAGTACCATCATCGACCGTTCAAGTACCATCATCGACGGTGTGAGTACCATCATCGACGGTCCAAGTACCATAATCGACGGTCCAAGTACCATCATCGACGGTCCAAGTATCATCACCGACGGTCCAAGTACCATCATCGACGGTCCAAGAACCATCATCGACGGTCCAAGAACCATTATCGACGGTCCAAGTACCATCATCGACGGTCCAAGTACCATCATCGACGGTCCAAAAACCATCATCGACGGTCCAAATACCATCATCGACGGTCCAAGTACCATCATCGACGGTTCAAAAACCATCATCGACGGTTCTAGTACCATCATCGACGGTTCTAGTACCATCATCGACGGTGCAAGTACCATCATCGACCGTTCAAGTACCATCATCGACGGTCCAAGTACCATCATCGACGGTCCAAGTACCATCATCGACGGTCCAAGTACCATCATCGACGGTTCAAAAACCATCATCGACGGTTCAAAAACCATCATCGATGTTCAAGTACCATCATCGACGGTCCAAGTACCATCATCGACGGTCCAAGAACCATCATCGACGGTCCAAGAACCATCATCGACGGTCCAAGTACCATCATCGACGGTCCAAGTACCATCATCGACGGTCCAAGTACCATCATCGACGGTTCAAGTACCATCATCGACGGTTCAAGTTCCATCATCGACGGTCCAAGTCACATCATCGACGGTCCAAGTACCATCATCGACGGTCCAAGTACCATCATAGACGGTTCAAAAACCATCATCGACGGTTCTAGTACCATCATCGACGGTTCTAGTACCATCATCGACGGTGCAAGTACCATCATCGACCGTTCAAGTACCATCATCGACGGTGTGAGTACCATCATCGACGGTCCAAGTACCATAATCGACGGTCCAAGTACCATCATCGACGGTCCTAGTATCATCACCTACGGTCCAAGTACCATCATCGACGGCCCAAGAACCATCATCGACGGTCCAAGAACCATTATCGATGGTCCAAGTACCATCATCGACGGTCCAAGTACCATCATCGACGGTCCAAGTACCGTCATCGACGGTCCAAGTACCATCATCGACGGTCCAAGTACCATCTACGACGGTCCAAGAACCATCATCGACGGTCCAAGTACCATCATCGACGGTCCAAGTACCATCATCGACGGTCCAAGTACCATCATCGACGGTTCAAGTACCATCATCGACGGTTCAAGTACCATCATCGACGGTCCAAGTACCATCATCGACGGTCCAAGTACCATCATCGACGGTCCAAGTACCATCATAGACGGTTCAAAAACCATCATCGACGGTTCTAGTACCATCATCGACGGTTCTAGTACCATCATCGACGGTGCAAGTACCATCATCGACCGTTCAAGTACCATCATCGACGGTGTGAGTACCATCATCGACGGTCCAAGTACCATAATCGACGGTCCAAGTACCATCATCGACGGTCCAAGTATCATCACCGACGGTCCAAGTACCATCATCGACGGTCCAAGAACCATCATCGACGGTCCAAGAACCATTATCGACGGTCCAAGTACCATCATCGACGGTCCAAGTACCATCATCGACGGTCCAAAAACCATCATCGACGTTCCAAATACCATCATCGACGGTCCAAGTACCATCATCGACGGTTCAAAAACCATCATCGACGGTTCTAGTACCATCATCGACGGTTCTAGTACCATCATCGACGGTGCAAGTACCATCATCGACCGTTCAAGTACCATCATCGACGGTCCAAGTACCATCATCGACGGTCCAAGTACCATCATCGACGGTCCAAGTACCATCATCGACGGTTCAAAAACCATCATCGACGGTTCAAAAACCATCATCGATGTTCAAGTACCATCATCGACGGTCCAAGTACCATCATCGACGGTCCAAGAACCATCATCGACGGTCCAAGAACCATCATCGACGGTCCAAGTACCATCATCGACGGTCCAAGTACCATCATCGACGGTCCAAGTACCATCATCGACGGTTCAAGTACCATCATCGACGGTTCAAGTTCCATCATCGACGGTCCAAGTCACATCATCGACGGTCCAAGTACCATCATCGACGGTCCAAGTACCATCATAGACGGTTCAAAAACCATCATCGACGGTTCTAGTACCATCATCGACGGTTCTAGTACCATCATCGACGGTGCAAGTACCATCATCGACCGTTCAAGTACCATCATCGACGGTGTGAGTACCATCATCGACGGTCCAAGTACCATAATCGACGGTCCAAGTACCATCATCGACGGTCCTAGTATCATCACCTACGGTCCAAGTACCATCATCGACGGTCCAAGAACCATCATCGACGGTCCAAGAACCATTATCGATGGTCCAAGTACCATCATCGACGGTCCAAGTACCATCATCGACGGTCCAAGTACCGTCATCGACGGTCCAAGTACCATCATCGACGGTCCAAGTACCATCATCGACGGTCCAAGTACCATCATCGACGGTTCAAGTACCATCATCGACGGTTCAAAAACCATCATCGACGGTTCAAAAACCATCATCGACGGTGTGAGTACCATCATCGACGGTCCAAGTACCATAATCGACGGTCCAAGTACCATCATCGACGGTCCTAGTATCATCACCTACGGTCCAAGTACCATCATCGACGGTCCAAGTACCATCATCGACCGTTCAAGTACCATCATCGACGGTGTGAGTACCATCATCGACGGTCCAAGTACCATAATCGACGGTCCAAGTACCATCATCGACGGTCCTAGTATCATCACCTACGGTCCAAGTACCATCATCGACGGTCCAAGAACCATCATCGACGGTCCAAGAACCATTATCGATGGTCCAAGTACCATCATCGACGGTCCAAGTACCATCATCGACGGTCCAAGTACCGTCATCGACGGTCCAAGTACCATCATCGACGGTCCAAGTACCATCATCGACGGTCCAAGTACCATCATAGACGGTTCAAAAACCATCATCGACGGTTCTAGTCCCATCATCGACGGTTCTAGTACCATCATCGACGGTCCAAGTACCATCATCGACGGTCCAAGTACCGTCATCGACGGTCCAAGTACCATCATCGACGGTCCAAGTACCATCATCGACGGTCCAAGTATCATCACCGACGGTCCAAGTACCATCATCGACGGTTCAAAAACCATCATCGACGGTTCTAGTATCATCATCGACGGTGCAAGTACCATCATCGACCGTTCAAGTACCATCATCGACGGTGTGATTACCATCATCGACGGTCCAAGTACCATAATTGACGGTCCAAGTACCATCATCGACGGTCCAAGTATCATCACCGACGGTCCAAGTACCATCATCGACGGTCCAAGAACCATCATCGACGGTCCAAGAACCATTATCGACGGTCCAAGTACCATCATCGACGGTCCAAGTACCATCATCGACGGTCCAAGTACCATCATAGACGGTCCAAAAACCATCATCGACGGTTCTAGTACCATCATCGACGGTCCAAGTACCATCATCGACGGTCCAAGTACCGTCATCGACGGTCCAAGTTCCATCATCGACGGTCCAAGTACCATCATCGACGGTCCAAGTACCATCATCGACGGTCCAAGTATCATCACCGACGGTCCAAGTACCATCATCGACGGTCCAAGAACCATCATCGACGGTCCAAGAACCATCATCGACGGTCCAAGTACCATCATCGACGGTCCAAGTACCGTCATCGACGGTGCAAGTATCATCATCGACGGTGCAAGAACCATCATCGACGGTGCAAGAACCATCATCGACGGTCCAAGTACCATTATCGACGGTCCAAGAACCATTATCGACGGTCCAAGTACCATCATCGACGGTCCAAGTACCATCATCGACGGTCCAAGTACCATCATAGACGGTCCAAAAACCATCATCGACGGTTCTAGTACCATCATCGACGGTCCAAGTACCATCATCGACGGTCCAAGTACCGTCATCGACGGTCCAAGTTCCATCATCGACGGTCCAAGTACCATCATCGACGGTCCAAGTACCATCATCGACGGTCCAAGTATCATCACCGACGGTCCAAGTACCATCATCGACGGTCCAAGAACCATCATCGACGGTCCAAGAACCATCATCGACGGTCCAAGTACCATCATCGACGGTCCAAGTACCGTCATCGACGGTGCAAGTACCATCATCGACGGTGCAAGAACCATCATCGACGGTGCAAGAACCATCATCGACGGTCCAAGTACCATTATCGACGGTCCAAGTACCATCATCGACGGTCCAAGTACCATCATCGACGGTCCAAGTACCATCATCGACGGTTTAAATACCATCATCGACGGTCCAAGTACCATCATAGACGGTTCAAAAACCCCCATCGACGGTTCTAGTACCATCCTCGACGGTGCAAGTACCATCATCGACCGTTCAAGTACCATCATCGACGGTGTGAGTACCATTATCGACGGTCCAAGTACCATAATCGACGGTCCAAGTACCATCATTGACGGTCCAAGTATCATCACCGACGGTCCAAGTACCATCATCGACGGTCCAAGTACCGTCATCGACGGTCCAAGTACCGTCATCGACGGTCCAAGTACCATCATCGACGGTGCAAGTACCATCATCGACGGTGCAAGAACCATCATCGACAGTGCAAGAACCATCATCGACGGTGCAAGTACCATCATCGACGGTGCAAGTACCATCATCGACGGTGCAAGAACCATCATCGACAGTGCAAGTACCATCATCGATGGTGCAAGAACCATCATCGACAGTGCAAGAACCATCATCGACGGTGCAAGTACCATCATCGACGGTGCAAGTACCATCATCGACGGTCCAAAAACCATCATCGACGGTCCAAGTACCATCATCGACGGTCCAAGTACCATCATCGATGGTCCAAGTACCATCATCGACGGTCCAAGTACCGTCATCGACGGTCCAAGTACCATCATCGACGGTTCAAGTACCATCATCGACGGTTCAAAAACCATCATCGACGGTTCAAAAACCATCATCGACGGTGTGAGTACCATCATCGACGGTCCAAGTACCATAATCGACGGTCCAAGTACCATCATCGACGGTCCTAGTATCATCACCTACGGTCCAAGTACCATCATCGACGGTCCAAGTACCATCATCGACCGTTCAAGTACCATCATCGACGGTGTGAGTACCATCATCGACGGTCCAAGTACCATAATCGACGGTCCAAGTACCATCATCGACGGTCCTAGTATCATCACCTACGGTCCAAGTACCATCATCGACGGTCCAAGAACCATCATCGACGGTCCAAGAACCATTATCGATGGTCCAAGTACCATCATCGACGGTCCAAGTACCATCATCGACGGTCCAAGTACCGTCATCGACGGTCCAAGTACCATCATCGACGGTCCAAGTACCATCATCGACGGTCCAAGTACCATCATCGACGGTTCAAGTACCATCATCGACGGTTCAAAAACCATCATCGACGGTTCAAAAACCATCATCGACGGTGTGAGTACCATCATCGACGGTCCAAGTACCATAATCGACGGTCCAAGTACCATCATCGACGGTCCTAGTATCATCACCTACGGTCCAAGTACCATCATCGACGGTCCAAGAACCATCATCGACGGTCCAAGAACCATTATCGATGGTCCAAGTACCATCATCGACGGTCCAAGTACCATCATCGACGGTCCAAGTACCGTCATCGACGGTCCAAGTACCATCATCGACGGTCCAAGTACCATCATCGACGGTCCAAGTACCATCATAGACGGTTCAAAAACCATCATCGACGGTTCTAGTCCCATCATCGACGGTTCTAGTATCATCATCGACGGTCCAAGTACCATCATCGACGGTCCAAGTACCGTCATCGACGGTCCAAGTACCATCATCGACGGTCCAAGTACCATCATCGACGGTCCAAGTATCATCACCGACGGTCCAAGTACCATCATCGACGGTTCAAAAACCATCATCGACGGTTCTAGTATCATCATCGACGGTGCAAGTACCATCATCGACCGTTCAAGTACCATCATCGACGGTGTGATTACCATCATCGACGGTCCAAGTACCATAATTGACGGTCCAAGTACCATCATCGACGGTCCAAGTATCATCACCGACGGTCCAAGTACCATCATCGACGGTCCAAGAACCATCATCGACGGTCCAAGAACCATTATCGACGGTCCAAGTACCATCATCGACGGTCCAAGTACCATCATCGACGGTCCAAGTACCATCATAGACGGTCCAAAAACCATCATCGACGGTTCTAGTACCATCATCGACGGTCCAAGTACCATCATCGACGGTCCAAGTACCGTCATCGACGGTCCAAGTTCCATCATCGACGGTCCAAGTACCATCATCGACGGTCCAAGTACCATCATCGACGGTCCAAGTATCATCACCGACGGTCCAAGTACCATCATCGACGGTCCAAGAACCATCATCGACGGTCCAAGAACCATCATCGACGGTCCAAGTACCATCATCGACGGTCCAAGTACCGTCATCGACGGTGCAAGTACCATCATCGACGGTGCAAGAACCATCATCGACGGTGCAAGAACCATCATCGACGGTCCAAGTACCATTATCGACGGTCCAAGTACCATCATCGACGGTCCAAGTACCATCATCGACGGTCCAAGTACCATCATCGACGGTTTAAATACCATCATCGACGGTCCAAGTACCATCATAGACGGTTCAAAAACCCCCATCGACGGTTCTAGTTCCATCCTCGACGGTGCAAGTACCATCATCGACCGTTCAAGTACCATCATCGACGGTGTGAGTACCATTATCGACGGTCCAAGTACCATAATCGACGGTCCAAGTACCATCATCGACGGTCCAAGTATCATCACCGACGGTCCAAGTACCATCATCGACGGTCCAAGTACCGTCATCGACGGTCCAAGTACCGTCATCGACGGTACAAGTACCGTCATCGACGGTGCAAGTACCATCATCGACGGTGCAAGAACCATCATCGACGGTGCAAGAACCATCATCGACGGTCCAAGTACCATTATCGACGGTCCAAGTACCATCATCGACGGTCCAAGTACCATCATCGACGGTCCAAGTACCATCATCGACGGTTTAAATACCATCATCGACGGTCCAAGTACCATCATAGACGGTTCAAAAACCCCCATCGACGGTTCTAGTACCATCCTCGACGGTGCAAGTACCATCATCGACCGTTCAAGTACCATCATCGACGGTGTGAGTACCATTATCGACGGTCCAAGTACCATAATCGACGGTCCAAGTACCATCATCGACGGTCCAAGTATCATCACCGACGGTCCAAGTACCATCATCGACGGTCCAAGTACCGTCATCGACGGTCCAAGTACCGTCATCGACGGTCCAAGTACCATCATCGACGGTCCAAGTACCGTCATCGACGGTCCAAGTACCATCATCGACGGTCCAAGTACCATCATCGACGGTCCAAGTACCATCATCGACGGTTCAAGTACCATCATCGACGGTTCAAAAACCATCATCGACGGTTCAAAAACCATCATCGACGGTGTGAGTACCATCATCGACGGTCCAAGTACCATAATCGACGGTCCAAGTACCATCATCGACGGTCCTAGTATCATCACCTACGGTCCAAGTACCATCATCGACGGTCCAAGTACCATCATCGACGGTGTGAGTACCATCATCGACGGTGTGAGTACCATCATCGACGGTCCAAGTACCATAATCGACGGTCCAAGTACCATAATCGACGGTCCAAGTACCATCATCGACGGTCCTAGTATCATCACCTACGGTCCAAGTACCATCATCGACGGTCCAAGAACCATCATCGACGGTCCAAGAACCATTATCGATGGTCCAAGTACCATCATCGACGGTCCAAGTACCATCATCGACGGTCCAAGTACCGTCATCGACGGTCCAAGTACCATCATCGACGGTCCAAGTACCATCATCGACGGTCCAAGTACCATCATAGACGGTTCAAAAACCATCATCGACGGTTCTAGTCCCATCATCGACGGTTCTAGTACCATCATCGACGGTCCAAGTACCATCATCGACGGTCCAAGTACCGTCATCGACGGTCCAAGTACCATCATCGACGGTCCAAGTACCATCATCGACGGTCCAAGTATCATCACCGACGGTCCAAGTACCATCATCGACGGTTCAAAAACCATCATCGACGGTTCTAGTATCATCATCGACGGTGCAAGTACCATCATCGACCGTTCAAGTACCATCATCGACGGTGTGATTACCATCATCGACGGTCCAAGTACCATAATTGACGGTCCAAGTACCATCATCGACGGTCCAAGTATCATCACCGACGGTCCAAGTACCATCATCGACGGTCCAAGAACCATCATCGACGGTCCAAGAACCATTATCGACGGTCCAAGTACCATCATCGACGGTCCAAGTACCATCATCGACGGTCCAAGTACCATCATAGACGGTCCAAAAACCATCATCGACGGTTCTAGTACCATCATCGACGGTCCAAGTACCATCATCGACGGTCCAAGTACCGTCATCGACGGTCCAAGTTCCATCATCGACGGTCCAAGTACCATCATCGACGGTCCAAGTACCATCATCGACGGTCCAAGTATCATCACCGACGGTCCAAGTACCATCATCGACGGTCCAAGAACCATCATCGACGGTCCAAGAACCATCATCGACGGTCCAAGTACCATCATCGACGGTCCAAGTACCGTCATCGACGGTGCAAGTACCATCATCGACGGTGCAAGAACCATCATCGACGGTGCAAGAACCATCATCGACGGTCCAAGTACCATTATCCACGGTCCAAGAACCATTATCGACGGTCCAAGTACCATCATCGACGGTCCAAGTACCATCATCGACGGTCCAAGTACCATCATAGACGGTCCAAAAACCATCATCGACGGTTCTAGTACCATCATCGACGGTCCAAGTACCATCATCGACGGTCCAAGTACCGTCATCGACGGTCCAAGTTCCATCATCGACGGTCCAAGTACCATCATCGACGGTCCAAGTACCATCATCGACGGTCCAAGTATCATCACCGACGGTCCAAGTACCATCATCGACGGTCCAAGAACCATCATCGACGGTCCAAGAACCATCATCGACGGTCCAAGTACCATCATCGACGGTCCAAGTACCGTCATCGACGGTGCAAGTACCATCATCGACGGTGCAAGAACCATCATCGACGGTGCAAGAACCATCATCGACGGTCCAAGTACCATTATCGACGGTCCAAGTACCATCATCGACGGTCCAAGTACCATCATCGACGGTCCAAGTACCATCATCGACGGTTTAAATACCATCATCGACGGTCCAAGTACCATCATAGACGGTTCAAAAACCCCCATCGACGGTTCTAGTACCATCCTCGACGGTGCAAGTACCATCATCGACCGTTCAAGTACCATCATCGACGGTGTGAGTACCATTATCAACGGTCCAAGTACCATAATCGACGGTCCAAGTACCATCATCGACGGTCCAAGTATCATCACCGACGGTCCAAGTACCATCATCGACGGTCCAAGTACCATCATCGACGGTGCAAGTACCATCATCGACGGTGCAAGAACCATCATCGACAGTGCAAGAACCATCATCGACGGTGCAAGTACCATCATCGACGGTGCAAGTACCATCATCGACGGTGCAAGAACCATCATCGACAGTGCAAGTACCATCATCGACGGTGCAAGAACCATCATCGACAGTGCAAGAACCATCATCGACGGTGCAAGTACCATCATCGACGGTGCAAGTACCATCACCTACGGTCCAAGTACCATCATCGACGGTCCAAGTATCATCACCTACGGTCCAAGTACCATCATCGACGGTCCAAGTACCATCATCGACCGTTCAAGTACCATCATCGACGGTGTGAGTACCATCATCGACGGTCCAAGTACCATAATCGACGGTCCAAGTACCATCATCGACGGTCCTAGTATCATCACCTACGGTCCAAGTACCATCATCGACGGTCCAAGAACCATCATCGACGGTCCAAGAACCATTATCGATGGTCCAAGTACCATCATCGACGGTCCAAGTACCATCATCGACGGTCCAAGTACCGTCATCGACGGTCCAAGTACCATCATCGACGGTCCAAGTACCATCATCGACGGTCCAAGTACCATCATCGACGGTTCAAGTACCATCATCGACGGTTCAAAACCAATCATCGACGGTTCAAAAACCATCATCGACGGTGTGAGTACCATCATCGACGGTCCAAGTACCATAATCGACGGTCCAAGTACCATCATCGACGGTCCTAGTATCATCACCTACGGTCCAAGTACCATCATCGACGGTCCAAGAACCATCATCGACGGTCCAAGAACCATTATCGATGGTCCAAGTACCATCATCGACGGTCCAAGTACCATCATCGACGGTCCAAGTACCGTCATCGACGGTCCAAGTACCATCATCGACGGTCCAAGTACCATCATCGACGGTCCAAGTACCATCATAGACGGTTCAAAAACCATCATCGACGGTTCTAGTCCCATCATCGACGGTTCTAGTATCATCATCGACGGTCCAAGTACCATCATCGACGGTCCAAGTACCGTCATCGACGGTCCAAGTACCATCATCGACGGTCCAAGTACCATCATCGACGGTCCAAGTATCATCACCGACGGTCCAAGTACCATCATCGACGGTTCAAAAACCATCATCGACGGTTCTAGTATCATCATCGACGGTGCAAGTACCATCATCGACCGTTCAAGTACCATCATCGACGGTGTGATTACCATCATCGACGGTCCAAGTACCATAATTGACGGTCCAAGTACCATCATCGACGGTCCAAGTATCATCACCGACGGTCCAAGTACCATCATCGACGGTCCAAGAACCATCATCGACGGTCCAAGAACCATTATCGACGGTCCAAGTACCATCATCGACGGTCCAAGTACCATCATCGACGGTCCAAGTACCATCATAGACGGTCCAAAAACCATCATCGACGGTTCTAGTACCATCATCGACGGTCCAAGTACCATCATCGACGGTCCAAGTACCGTCATCGACGGTCCAAGTTCCATCATCGACGGTCCAAGTACCATCATCGACGGTCCAAGTACCATCATCGACGGTCCAAGTATCATCACCGACGGTCCAAGTACCATCATCGACGGTCCAAGAACCATCATCGACGGTCCAAGAACCATCATCGACGGTCCAAGTACCATCATCGACGGTCCAAGTACCGTCATCGACGGTGCAAGTACCATCATCGACGGTGCAAGAACCATCATCGACGGTGCAAGAACCATCATCGACGGTCCAAGTACCATTATTGACGGTCCAAGTACCATCATCGACGGTCCAAGTACCATCATCGACGGTCCAAGTACCATCATCGACGGTTTAAATACCATCATCGACGGTCCAAGTACCATCATAGACGGTTCAAAAACCCCCATCGACGGTTCTAGTACCATCCTCGACGGTGCAAGTACCATCATCGACCGTTCAAGTACCATCATCGACGGTGTGAGTACCATTATCGACGGTCCAAGTACCATAATCGACGGTCCAAGTACCATCATCGACGGTCCAAGTATCATCACCGACGGTCCAAGTACCATCATCGACGGTCCAAGTACCGTCATCGACGGTCCAAGTACCGTCATCGACGGTCCAAGTACCGTCATCGACGGTCCAAGTACCATCATCGACGGTGCAAGTACCATCATCGACGGTGCAAGAACCATCATCGACAGTGCAAGAACCATCATCGACGGTGCAAGTACCATCATCGACGGTGCAAGTACCATCATCGACGGTGCAAGTACCATCATCGACGGTGCAAGAACCATCATCGACAGTGCAAGAACCATCATCGACGGTGCAAGTACCATCATCGACGGTGCAAGTACCATCATCGACGGTCCAAAAACCATCATCGACGGTCCAAGTACCATCATCGACGGTCCAAGTACCATCATCGATGGTCCAAGTACCATCATCGACGGTCCAAGTACCATCACCGACGGTTCTAGTACCATCATCGACGGTCCAAGTACCATAATTGACGTTCCAAGTACCATCATCGACGGTCCAAGTATCATCACCGACGGTCCAAGTACCATCATCGACGGTCCAAGTACCATCATAGACGGTTCAAAAACCATCATCGACGGTTCTAGTACCATCATCGACGGTTCTAGTACCATCATCGACGGTCCAAGTACCATCATCGACGGTCCAAGTACCGTCATCGACGGTCCAAGTACCATCATCGACGGTCCAAGTACCATCATCGACGGTCCAAGTACCATCATCGACGGTCCAAGTATCATCACCGACGGTCCAAGTACCATCATCGACGGTCCAAGAACCATCATCGACGGTCCAAGAACCATCATCGACGGTCCAAGTACCATCATCGACGGTCCAAGTACCGTCATCGACGGTGCAAGTACCATCATCGACGGTGCAAGAACCATCATCGACGGTGCAAGAACCATCATCGACGGTCCAAGTACCATTATCGACGGTCCAAGTACCATCATCGACGGTCCAAGTACCATCATCGACGGTCCAAGTACCATCATCGTAGGTTTAAATACCATCATCGACGGTCCAAGTACCATCATAGACGGTTCAAAAACCATCATCGACGGTTCTAGTACCATCATCGACGGTTCTAGTACCATCCTCGACGGTGCAAGTACCATCATCGACCGTTCAAGTACCATCATCGACGGTGTGAGTACCATTATCGACGGTCCAAGTACCATAATCGACGGTCCAAGTACCATCATCGACGGTCCAAGTATCATCACCGACGGTCCAAGTACCATCATCGACAGTGCAAGAACCATCATCGACGGTGCAAGTACCATCATCGACGGTGCAAGTACCATCATCGACGGTGCAAGTACCATCATCGACGGTGCAAGTACCATCATCGACGGTCCAAGTATCATCATTGACGGTCCAAGTATCATCACCGACGGTCCAAGTACCATCATCGACGGTGCAAGAACCATCATCGACAGTGCAAGAACCATCATCGACGGTGCAAGTACCATCATCGACGGTGCAAGTACCATAATCGACGGTCCAAGTACCATCATCGACAGTCCAAGTACCATCATCGACGGTCCAAGTACCATCATCGATGGTCCAAGTACCATCATCGACGGTCCAAGTACCATCATCGACGGTCCAAGTACCATTATCGACGGTTCTAGTACCATCATCTACGGTGCAAGTACCATCATCGACCGTTCAAGTTCCATCATCGACGGTTCAAGTATCATCACCGACGGTCCAAGTACCATCATCGACGGTCCAAGAACCATCATCGACGGTACAAGAACCATCATCGACGGTCCAAGTACCATCATCGACGGTCCAAGTACCGTCATCGACGGTCCAAGTACCGTCATCGACGGTCCAAGTACCGTCATCGACGGTGCAAGTACCGTCATAAACGGTCCAAGTACCGTCATCGACGGTCCAAGTACCGTCATCGACGGTCCAAGTACCGTCATCGACGGTGCAAGTACCGTCATCGACGGCGCAAGAACCATCATTGACGGTGCAAGTACCATCATCGACGGTCCAAGTACCATCATCGATGGTTTAAGTACCATCATCGACGGTCCAAGTACCATCATAGACGGTTAAAAAACCATCATCGACGGTTCTAGTACCATCATCGACGGTTCTAGTACCATCATCGACGGTGCAAGTACCATCATCGATGGTCCAAGTACCATCATCAACGGTCCAAGTACCATCATCGACGGTCCAAGTACCATCATCGACGGTTCAAGTACCATCATCGACGGTTCAAGTACCATCATCGACGGTCCAAGTACCATCATCGACGGTCCAAGTACCATCATCGACGGTCCAAGTACCATCATAGACGGTTCAAAAACCATCATCGATGGTTCTAGTACCATCATCGACGGTTCTAGTACCATCATCGACGGTGCAAGTACCATCATCGACCGTTCAAGTACCATCATCGACCGTTCAAGTACCATCATCGACGGTGTGAGTACCATCATCGACGGTCCAAGTACCATAATCGACGGTCCAAGTACCATCATCGACGGTCCAAGTATCATCACCGACGGTCCAAGTACCATCATCAACGGTCCAAGAACCATCATCGACGGTCCAAGAACCATTATCGACGGTCCAAGTACCATCATCGACGGTCCAAGTACCATCATCGACGGTCCAAGTACCGTCATCGACGGTCCAAGTACCATCATCGACGGTCCAAGTACCATCATCGACGGTTCAAAAACCATCATCGACAGTTCTAGTACCATCATAGACGGTTCAAAAACCCCCATCGACGGTTCTAGTACCATCCTCGACGGTGCAAGTACCATCATCGACCGTTCAAGTACCATCATCGACGGTGTGAGTACCATTATCGACGGTCCAAGTACCATAATCGACGGTCCAAGTACCATCATCGACGGTCCAAGTATCATCACTGACGGTCCAAGTACCATCATCGACGGTCCAAGTACCGTCATCGACGGTCCAAGTACCATCATCGACGGTGCAAGTACCATCATCGACGGTGCAAGAACCATCATCGACAGTGCAAGAACCATCATCGACGGTGCAAGTACCATCATCGACGGTGCAAGTACCATCATCGACGGTGCAAGTACCATCATCGACGGTACAAGTACCATCATCGACGGTCCAAGTATCATCATTGACGGTCCAATTATCATCACCGACGGTACAAGTACCATCATCGACGGTCCAAGTATCATCATTGACGGTCCAAGTATCATCACCGACGGTCCATGTACCATCATCGACGGTGCAAGAACCATCATCGACAGTGCAAGAACCATCATCGACGGTGCAAGTACCATCATCGACGGTGCAAGTACCATCATCGACGGTCCAAGTACCATCATCGACGGTCCAAGTACCATCATCGACGGTCCAAGTACCATCATCGATGGTCCAAGTACCATCATCGACGGTCCAAGTACCATCACCGACGGTTCTAGTACCATCATCGACGGTCCAAGTACCAGAATTGACGGTCCAAGTACCATCATCGACGGTCCAAGTATCATCACCGACGGTCCAAGTACCATCATCGACGGTCCAAGAACCATCATCGACGGTCCAAGAACCATTATCGACGGTCCAAGTACCATCATCGACGGTCCAAGTACCATCATCGACGGTCCAAGTACCATCATAGACGGTTCAAAAACCATCATCGACGGTTCTAGTACCATCATCGACGGTTCTAGTACCATCATCGACGGTTCTAGTACCATCATCGACGGTGCAAGTACCATCATCGACGGTCCAAGTACCATCAACAACGGTCCAAGTACCATCATCGACGGTCCAAGTACCATCATCGACGGTTCAAGTACCATCATCGACGGTTCAAGTACCATCATCGACGGTCCAAGTACCATCATCGACGGTCCAAGTACCATCATCGACGGTCCAAGTACCATCATAGACGGTTCAAAAACCATCATCGATGGTTCTAGTACCATCATCGACGGTTCTAGTACCATCATCGACGGTGCAAGTACCATCATCGACCGTTCAAGTACCATCATCGACCGTTCAAGTACCGTCATCGACGGTCCAAGTACCATCATCGACGGTGCAAGTACCATCATCGACGGTGCAAGAACCATCATCGACAGTGCAAGAACCATCATCGACGGTGCAAGTACCATCATCGACGGTGCAAGTACCATCATCGACGGTGCAAGTACCATCATCGACGGTACAAGTACCATCATCGACGGTCCAAGTATCATCATTGACGGTCCAAGTATCATCACCGACGGTCCATGTACCATCATCGACGGTGCAAGTACCATCATCGACGGTCCAAGTACCATCAACAACGGTCCAAGTACCATCATCGACGGTCCAAGTACCATCATCGACGGTTCAAGTACCATCATCGACGGTTCAAGTACCATCATCGACGGTCCAAGTACCATCATCGACGGTCCAAGTACCATCATCGACGGTCCAAGTACCATCATAGACGGTTCAAAAACCATCATCGATGGTTCTAGTACCATCATCGACGGTTCTAGTACCATCATCGACGGTGCAAGTACCATCATCGACGGTCCAAGTACCATAATCGACGGTGCAAGTACCATCATCGACGGTGCAAGTACAGTCATAAACGGTCCAAGTACCGTCATCGACGGTCCAAGTACCGTCATCGACGGTCCAAGTACCATCATCGACGGTCCAAGTACCATCATAGACGGTTCAAAAACCATCATCGACGGTTCTAGTACCATCATCGACGGTTCTAGTACCATCATCGACGGTTCTAGTACCATCATCGACGGTGCAAGTACCATCATCGACGGTCCAAGTACCATCAACAACGGTCCAAGTACCATCATCGACGGTCCAAGTACCATCATCGACGGTTCAAGTACCATCATCGACGGTTCAAGTACCATCATCGACGGTCCAAGTACCATCATCGACGGTCCAAGTACCATCATCGACGGTCCAAGTACCATCATAGACGGTTCAAAAACCATCATCGATGGTTCTAGTACCATCATCGACGGTTCTAGTACCATCATCGACGGTGCAAGTACCATCATCGACCGTTCAAGTACCATCATCGACCGTTCAAGTACCGTCATCGACGGTCCAAGTACCATCATCGACGGTGCAAGTACCATCATCGACGGTGCAAGAACCATCATCGACAGTGCAAGAACCATCATCGACGGTGCAAGTACCATCATCGACGGTGCAAGTACCATCATCGACGGTGCAAGTACCATCATCGACGGTACAAGTACCATCATCGACGGTCCAAGTATCATCATTGACGGTCCAAGTATCATCACCGACGGTCCATGTACCATCATCGACGGTGCAAGTACCATCATCGACGGTCCAAGTACCATCAACAACGGTCCAAGTACCATCATCGACGGTCCAAGTACCATCATCGACGGTTCAAGTACCATCATCGACGGTTCAAGTACCATCATCGACGGTCCAAGTACCATCATCGACGGTCCAAGTACCATCATCGACGGTCCAAGTACCATCATAGACGGTTCAAAAACCATCATCGATGGTTCTAGTACCATCATCGACGGTTCTAGTACCATCATCGACGGTGCAAGTACCATCATCGACGGTCCAAGTACCATAATCGACGGTGCAAGTACCATCATCGACGGTGCAAGTACAGTCATAAACGGTCCAAGTACCGTCATCGACGGTCCAAGTACCGTCATCGACGGTCCAAGTACCGTCATCGACGGTCCAAGTACCGTCATCGACGGTGCAAGTACCGTCATCGACGGCGCAAGAACCATCATTGACGGTGCAAGTACCATCATCGACGGTCCAAGTACCATCATCGATGGTTTAAGTACCATCATCGACGGTCCAAGTACCATCATAGACGGTTCAAAAACCATCATCGACGGTTCTAGTACCATCATCGACGGTTTTAGTACCATCATCGACGGTGCAAGTACCATCATCGATGGTCAAAGTACCATCATCAACGGTCCAAGTACCATCATCGACGGTCCAAGTACCATCATCGACGGTTCAAGTACCATCATCGACGGTTCAAGTACCATCATCGACGGTCCAAGTACCATCATCGACGGTCCAAGTACCATCATCGACGGTCCAAGTACCATCATAGACGGTTCAAAAACCATCATCGATGGTTCTAGTACGTTCATCGACGGTTCTAGAACCATCATCGACGGTGCAAGTACCATCATCGACCGTTCAAGTACCATCATCGACCGTTCAAGTACCATCATCGACGGTGTGAGTACCATCATCGACGGTCCAAGTACCATAATCGACGGTCCAAGTACCATCATCGACGGTCCAAGTATCATCACCGACGGTCCAAGTACCATCATCAACGGTCCAAGAACCATCATCGACGGTCCAAGAACCATTATCGACGGTCCAAGTACCATCATCGACGGTCCAAGTACCATCATCGACGGTCCAAGTACCGTCATCGACGGTCCAAGTACCATCATCGACGGTCCAAAAACCATTATCGACGGTTCAAAAACCATCATCGACAGTTCTAGTACCATCATAGACGGTTCAAAAACCCCCATCGACGGTTCTAGTACCATCCTCGACGGTGCAAGTACCATCATCGACCGTTCAAGTACCATCATCGACGGTGTGAGTACCATTATCGACGGTCCAAGTACCATAATCGACGGTCCAAGTACCATCATCGACGGTCCAAGTATCATCACCGACGGTCCAAGTACCATCATCGACGGTCCAAGTACCGTCATCGACGGTCCAAGTACCATCATCGACGGTGCAAGTACCATCATCGACGGTGCAAGAACCATCATCGACAGTGCAAGAACCATCATCGACGGTGCAAGTACCATCATCGACGGTGCAAGTACCATCATCGACGGTGCAAGTACCATCATCGACGGTACAAGTACCATCATCGACGGTCCAAGTATCATCATTGACGGTCCAAGTATCATCACCGACGGTCCATGTACCATCATCGACGGTGCAAGAACCATCATCGACAGTGCAAGAACCATCATCGACGGTGCAAGTACCATCATCGACGGTGCAAGTACCATCATCGACGGTCCAAGTACCATCATCGACGGTCCAAGTACCATCATCGACGGTCCAAGTACCATCATCGATGGTCCAAGTACCATCATCGACGGTCCAAGTACCATCACCGACGGTTCTAGTACCATCATCGACGGTCCAAGTACCATAATTGACGGTCCAAGTACCATCATCGACGGTCCAAGTATCATCACCGACGGTCCAAGTACCATCATCGACGGTCCAAGAACCATCATCGACGGTCCAAGAACCATTATCGACGGTCCAAGTACCATCATCGACGGTCCAAGTACCATCATCGACGGTCCAAGTACCATCATAGACGGTTCAAAAACCATCATCGACGGTTCTAGTACCATCATCGACGGTTCTAGTACCATCATCGACGGTTCTAGTACCATCATCGACGGTGCAAGTACCATCATCGACGGTCCAAGTACCATCATCAACGGTCCAAGTACCATCATCGACGGTCCAAGTACCATCATCGACGGTTCAAGTACCATCATCGACGGTTCAAGTACCATCATCGACGGTCCAAGTACCATCATCGACGGTCCAAGTACCATCATCGACGGTCCAAGTACCATCATAGACGGTTCAAAAACCATCATCGATGGTTCTAGTACCATCATCGACGGTTCTAGTACCATCATCGACGGTGCAAGTACCATCATCGACCGTTCAAGTACCATCATCGACCGTTCAAGTACCATCATCGACGGTGTGAGTACCATCATCGACGGTCCAAGTACCATAATCGACGGTCCAAGTACCATCATCGACGGTCCAAGTATCATCACCGACGGTCCAAGTACCATCATCAACGGTCCAAGAACCATCATCGACGGTCCAAGAACCATTATCGACGGTCCAAGTACCATCATCGACGGTCCAAGTACCATCATCGACGGTCCAAGTACCGTCATCGACGGTCCAAGTACCATCATCGACGGTCCAAGTACCATCATCGACGGTTCAAAAACCATCATCGACAGTTCTAGTACCATCATCGACGGTGCAAGTACCATCATCGACGGTGCAAGAACCATCATCGACAGTGCAAGAACCATCATCGACGGTGCAAGTACCATCATCGACGGTGCAAGTACCATCATCGACGGTGCAAGTACCATCACCGACGGTGCAAGAACCATCATCGACAGTGCAAGAACCATCATCGACGGTGCAAGTACCATCATCGACGGTGCAAGTACCATCATCGACGGTCCAAGTACCATCATCGACGGTGCAAGTACCATCATCGACGGTGCAAGAACCATCATCGACAGTGCAAGAACCATCATCGACGGTGCAAGTACCATCATCGACGGTGCAAGTACAATCATCGACGGTCCAAGTACCATCATCGACGGTCCAAGTACCATCATCGATGGTCCAAGTACCGTCATCGACGGTCCAAGTACCGTCATCGACGGTCCAAGTACCGTCATCGATGGTCCAAGTACCGTCATCGACGGTCCAAGTACCGTCATCGACGGTCCAAGTACCGTCATCGACGGTGCAAGTACCGTCATCGACGGTGCAAGTACCGTCATCGACGGTTCTAGTACCATCATCGACGGTCCAAGTACCATAATTGACGGTCCAAGTACCATCATCGACGGTCCAAGTATCATCACCGACGGTCCAAGTACCATAATTGACGGTCCAAGTACCATCATCGACGGTCCAAGTATCATCACCGACGGTCCAAGTACCATCATCGACGGTCCAAGAACCATCATCGACGGTCCAAGAACCATTATCGACGGTCCAAGTACCATCATCGACGGTCCAAGTACCATCATCGACGGTCCAAGTACCATCATAGACGGTTCAAAAACCATCATCGACGGTTCTAGTACCATCATCGACGGTTCTAGTACCATCATCGACGGTTCTAGTACCATCATCGACGGTGCAAGTACCATCATCGACGGTCCAAGTACCATCATCAACGGTCCAAGTACCATCATCGACGGTCCAAGTACCATCATCGACGGTTCAAGTACCATCATCGACGGTTCAAGTACCATCATCGACGGTCCAAGTACCATCATCGACGGTCCAAGTACCATCATCGACGGTCCAAGTACCATCATAGACGGTTCAAAAACCATCATCGATGGTTCTAGTACCATCATCGACGGTTCTAGTACCATCATCGACGGTGCAAGTACCATCATCGACCGTTCAAGTACCATCATCGACCGTTCAAGTACCATCATCGACGGTGTGAGTACCATCATCGACGGTCCAAGTACCATAATCGACGGTCCAAGTACCATCATCGACGGTCCAAGTATCATCACCGACGGTCCAAGTACCATCATCAACGGTCCAAGAACCATCATCGACGGTCCAAGAACCATTATCGACGGTCCAAGTACCATCATCGACGGTCCAAGTACCATCATCGACGGTCCAAGTACCGTCATCGACGGTCCAAGTACCATCATCGACGGTCCAAGTACCATCATCGACGGTTCAAAAACCATCATCGACAGTTCTAGTACCATCATCGACGGTGCAAGTACCATCATCGACGGTGCAAGAACCATCATCGACAGTGCAAGAACCATCATCGACGGTGCAAGTACCATCATCGACGGTGCAAGTACCATCATCGACGGTGCAAGTACCATCACCGACGGTGCAAGAACCATCATCGACAGTTCAAGAACCATCATCGACGGTGCAAGTACCATCATCGACGGTGCAAGTACCATCATCGACGGTCCAAGTACCATCATCGACGGTGCAAGTACCATCATCGACGGTGCAAGAACCATCATCGACAGTGCAAGAACCATCATCGACGGTGCAAGTACCATCATCGACGGTGCAAGTACAATCATCGACGGTCCAAGTACCATCATCGACGGTCCAAGTACCATCATCGATGGTCCAAGTACCGTCATCGACGGTCCAAGTACCGTCATCGACGGTCCAAGTACCGTCATCGATGGTCCAAGTACCGTCATCGACGGTCCAAGTACCGTCATCGACGGTCCAAGTACCGTCATCGACGGTGCAAGTACCGTCATCGACGGTGCAAGTACCGTCATCGACGGTGCAAGAACCGTCATCGACGGTGCAAGAACCATCATCGACGGTGCAAGAACCATCATCGACGGTGCAAGTACCATCATCGACGGTCCAAGTACCATCATCGACGGTCCAAGTACCATCATCGACGGTCCAAGTACCATCATCGACGGTCCAAGTACCATCATCGACGGTCCAAGTACCATTATCGACGGTTCTAGTACCATCATCGACGGTGCAAGTACCATCATCGACCGTTCAAGTTCCATCATCGACGGTCCAAGTATCATCACCGACAGTCCAAGTACCATCATCGACGGTCCAAGAACCATCATCGACGGTCCAAGAACCATCATCGATGGTCCAAGTACCATCATCGACGGTCCAAGTACCGTCATCGACGGTCCAAGTACCGTGATCGACGGTGCAAGTACCATCATCGACGGTGCAAGTACCGTCATCGACGGTCCGAGTACCGTCATCGACGGTCCAAGTACCGTCATCGACGGTCCAAGTACCGTCATCGACGGTGCAAGTACCGTCATCGACGGCGCAAGAACCATCATTGACGGCCCAAGAACCATCATCGACGGTGCAAGAACCATCATCGACGGTCCAAGTACCATTATCGACGGTCCAAGTACCATCATCGACGGTCCAAGTACCATCATCGACGGTCCAAGTACCATCATAGACGGTTCAAAAACCATCATCGACGGTTCTAGTACCATCATCGACGGTTCAAGTACCATCATCGACGGTCCAAGTACCATCATCGACCGTCCAAGTACCATCATAGACGGTTCAAAAACCATCATCGATGGTTCTAGTACCATCGTCGACGGTTCAAAAACCATCATCGATGGTTCTAGTACCATCGTCGACGGTTCTAGTACCATCATCGACGGTTCTAGTACCATCATCGACGGTGCAAGTACCATCATTGACCGTTCAAGTACCATCATCGACGGTGTGAGTACCATCATCGACGGTCCAAGTACCATAATCGACGGTCCAAGTACCATCATCGACGGTCCAAGTATCATCACCGACGGTCCAAGTACCATCATCGACGGTTCAAGAACCATCATCGACGGTCCAAGAACCATCATCGACGGTCCAAGAACCATCATCGACGGTCCAAGTACCATCATCGACGGTGCAAGTACCATCATCGACGGTGCAAGAACCATCATCGACGGTGCAAGAACCATCATCGACGGTCCAAGTACCATTATCGACGGTCCAAGTACCATCATCGACGGTCCAAGTACCATCATCGACGGTCCAAGTACCATCATCGACGGTTTAAATACCATCATCGACGGTCCAAGTACCATCATAGACGGTTCAAAAACCCCCATCGACGGTTCTAGTACCATCCTCGACGGTGCAAGTACCATCATCGACCGTTCAAGTACCATCATCGACGGTGTAAGTACCATTATCGACGGTCCAAGTACCATAATCGACGGTCCAAGTACCATCATCGACGGTCCAAGTATCATCACCGACGGTCCAAGTACCATCATCGACGGTCCAAGTACCGTCATCGACGGTCCAAGTACCGTCATCGACGGTCCAAGTACCATCATCGACGGTGCAAGTACCATCATCGACGGTGCAAATACCATCATCGACGGTGCAAGTACCATCATCGACGGTCCAAGTATCATCATTGACGGTCCAAGTATCATCACCGACGGTCCATGTACCATCATCGACGGTCCAAGTACCATCATCGACGGTCCAAGTACCATCATCGACGGTCCAAGTACCATTATCGACGGTTCTAGTACCATCATCGACGGTGCAAGTACCATCATCGACCGTTCAAGTTCCATCATCGACGGTCCAAGTATCATCACCGACAGTCCAAGTACCATCATCGACGGTCCAAGAACCATCATCGACGGTCCAAGAACCATCATCGATGGTCCAAGTACCATCATCGACGGTCCAAGTACCGTCATCGACGGTCCAAGTACCGTGATCGACGGTGCAAGTACCATCATCGACGGTGCAAGTACCGTCATCGACGGTCCGAGTACCGTCATCGACGGTCCAAGTACCGTCATCGACGGTCCAAGTACCGTCATCGACGGTGCAAGTACCGTCATCGACGGCGCAAGAACCATCATTGACGGTGCAAGAACCATCATCGACGGTGCAAGAACCATCATCGACGGTCCAAGTACCATTATCGACGGTCCAAGTACCATCATCGACGGTCCAAGTACCATCATCGACGGTCCAAGTACCATCATAGACGGTTCAAAAACCATCATCGACGGTTCTAGTACCATCATCGACGGTGCAAGTACCATCATCGACGGTCCAAGTACCATCATCAACGGTCCAAGTACCATCATCGACGGTCCAAGTACCATCATCGACGGTCCAAGTACCATCATCGACGGTTCAAGTACCATCATCGACGGTTCAAGTACCATCATCGACGGTCCAAGTACCATCATCGACGGTCCAAGTACCATCATCGACGGTCCAAGTACCATCATAGACGGTTCAAAAACCATCATCGATGGTTCTAGTACCATCGTCGACGGTTCTAGTACCATCATCGACGGTTCTAGTACCATCATCGACGGTGCAAGTACCATCATTGACCGTTCAAGTACCATCATCGACGGTGTGAGTACCATCATCGACGGTCCAAGTACCATAATCGACGGTCCAAGTACCATCATCGACGGTCCAAGTATCATCACCGACGGTCCAAGTACCATCATCGACGGTTCAAGAACCATCATCGACGGTCCAAGAACCATCATCGACGGTCCAAGAACCATCATCGACGGTCCAAGTACCATCATCGACGGTCCAAGTACCGTCATCGACGGTGCAAGTACCATCATCGACGGTGCAAGAACCATCATCGACGGTGCAAGAACCATCATCGACGGTCCAAGTACCATTATCGACGGTCCAAGTACCATCATCGACGGTCCAAGTACCATCATCGACGGTCCAAGTACCATCATCGACGGTTTAAATACCATCATCGACGGTCCAAGTACCATCATAGACGGTTCAAAAACCCCCATCGACGGTTCTAGTACCATCCTCGACGGTGCAAGTACCATCATCGACCGTTCAAGTACCATCATCGACGGTGTAAGTACCATTATCGACGGTCCAAGTACCATAATCGACGGTCCAAGTACCATCATCGACGGTCCAAGTATCATCACCGACGGTCCAAGTACCATCATCGACGGTCCAAGTACCGTCATCGACGGTCCAAGTACCGTCATCGACGGTCCAAGTACCATCATCGACGGTGCAAGTACCATCATCGACGGTGCAAGAACCATCATCGACAGTGCAAGAACCATCATCGACGGTGCAAGTACCATCATCGACGGTGCAAGTACCATCATCGACGGTGCAAATACCATCATCGACGGTGCAAGTACCATCATCGACGGTCCAAGTATCATCATTGACGGTCCAAGTATCATCACCGACGGTCCATGTACCATCATCGACGGTGCAAGAACCATCATCGACAGTGCAAGAACCATCATCGACGGTGCAAGTACCATCATCGACGGTGCAAGTACCATCATCGACGGTCCAAGTACCATCATCGACGGTCCAAGTACCATCATCGACGGTCCAAGTACCATCATCGATGGTCCAAGTACCATCATCGACGGTCCAAGTACCATCACCGACGGTTCTAGTACCATCATCGACGGCCCAAGTACCATAATTGACGGTCCAAGTACCATCATCGACGGTCCAAGTATCATCACCGACGGTCCAAGTACCATCATCGACGGTCCAAGAACCATCATCGACGGTCCAAGAACCATTATCGACGGTCCAAGTACCATCATCGACGGTCCAAGTACCATCATCGACGGTTCAAGTACCATCATAGACGGTTCAAAAACCATCATCGACGGTTCTAGTACCATCATCGACGGTTCTAGTACCATCATCGACGGTCCAAGTACCATCATCGACGGTCCAAGTACCGTCATCGACGGTCCAAGTACCATCATCGACGGTCCAAGTACCATCATCGACGGTCCAAGTACCATCATCGACGGTCCAAGTATCATCACCGACGGTCCAAGTACCATCATCGACGGTCCAAGAACCATCATCGACGGTCCAAGAACCATCATCGACGGTCCAAGTACCATCATCGACGGTCCAAGTACCGTCATCGACGGTGCAAGTACCATCATCGACGGTGCAAGAACCATCATCGACGGTGCAAGAACCATCATCGACGGTCCAAGTACCATTATCGACGGTCCAAGTACCATCATCGACGGTCCAAGTACCATCATCGACGGTCCAAGTACCATTATCGACGGTCCAAGTACCATCATCGACGGTCCAAGTACCATCATCGACGGTCCAAGTACCATCATCGACGGTTTAAATACCATCATCGACGGTCCAAGTACCATCATAGACGGTTCAAAAACCATCATCGACGGTTCTAGTACCATCATCGACGGTTCTAGTACCATCCTCGACGGAGCAAGTACCATCATCGACCGTTCAAGTACCATCATCGACGGTGTGAGTACCATTATCGACGGTCCAAGTACCATAATCGACGGTCCAAGTACCATCATCGACGGTCCAAGTATCATCACCGACGGTCCAAGTACCATCATCGACAGTGCAAGAACCATCATCGACGGTGCAAGTACCATCATCGACGGTGCAAGTACCATCATCGACGGTGCAAGTACCATCATCGACGGTCCAAGTATCATCATTGACGGTCCAAGTATCATCACCGACGGTCCAAGTACCATCATCGACGGTGCAAGAACCATCATCGACAGTGCAAGAACCATCATCGACGGTGCAAGTACCATCATCGACGGTGCAAGTACCATAATCGACGGTCCAAGTACCATCATCGACGGTCCAAGTACCATCATCGACGGTCCAAGTACCATCATCGATGGTCCAAGTACCATCATCGACGGTCCAAGTACCATCATCGACGGTTCAAGTACCATTATCGACGGTTCTAGTACCATCATCGACGGTGCAAGTACCATCATCGACCGTTCAAGTTCCATCATCGACGGTTCAAGTATCATCACCGACGGTCCAAGTACCATCATCGACGGTCCAAGAACCATCATCGACGGTGCAAGTACCATCATCGACGGTCCAAGTACCATCATCGACGGTGCAAGTACCATCATCGACGGTCCAAGTACCATCATCAACGGTCCAAGTACCATCATCGACGGTCCAAGTACCATCATCGACGGTCCAAGTACCATCATCGACGGTTCAAGTACCATCATCGACGGTTCAAGTACCATCATCGACGGTCCAAGTACCATCATCGACGGTCCAAGTACCATCATCGACGGTCCAAGTACCATCATAGACGGTTCAAAAACCATCATCGATGGTTCTAGTACCATCGTCGACGGTTCTAGTACCATCATCGACGGTTCTAGTACCATCATCGACGGTGCAAGTACCATCATTGACCGTTCAAGTACCATCATCGACGGTGTGAGTACCATCATCGACGGTCCAAGTACCATAATCGACGGTCCAAGTACCATCATCGACGGTGCAAGTACCATCATCGACGGTGCAAGTACCATCACCGACGGTGCAAGAACCATCATCGACAGTGCAAGAACCATCATCGACGGTGCAAGTACCATCATCGACGGTGCAAGTACCATCATCGACGGTCCAAGTACCATCATCGACGGTGCAAGTACCATCATCGACGGTGCAAGAACCATCATCGACAGTGCAAGAACCATCATCGACGGTGCAAGTACCATCATCGACGGTGCAAGTACAATCATCGACGGTCCAAGTACCATCATCGATGGTCCAAGTACCGTCATCGACGGTCCAAGTACCGTCATCGACGGTCCAAGTACCGTCATCGACGGTCCAAGTACCGTCATCGATGGTCCAAGTACCGTCATCGACGGTCCAAGTACCGTCATCGACGGTCCAAGTACCGTCATCGACGGTGCAAGTACCGTCATCGACGGTGCAAGTACCGTCATCGACGGTGCAAGAACCGTCATCGACGGTGCAAGAACCATCATCGACGGTGCAAGAACCATCATCGACGGTGCAAGTACCATCATCGACGGTCCAAGTACCATCATCGACGGTCCAAGTACCATCATCGACGGTCCAAGTACCATCATCGACGGTCCAAGTACCATCATCGACGGTCCAAGTACCATTATCGACGGTTCTAGTACCATCATCGACGGTGCAAGTACCATCATCGACCGTTCAAGTTCCATCATCGACGGTCCAAGTATCATCACCGACAGTCCAAGTACCATCATCGACGGTCCAAGAACCATCATCGACGGTCCAAGAACCATCATCGATGGTCCAAGTACCATCATCGACGGTCCAAGTACCGTCATCGACGGTCCAAGTACCGTGATCGACGGTGCAAGTACCATCATCGACGGTGCAAGTACCGTCATCGACGGTCCGAGTACCGTCATCGACGGTCCAAGTACCGTCATCGACGGTCCAAGTACCGTCATCGACGGTGCAAGTACCGTCATCGACGGCGCAAGAACCATCATTGACGGTGCAAGAACCATCATCGACGGTGCAAGAACCATCATCGACGGTCCAAGTACCATTATCGACGGTCCAAGTACCATCATCGACGGTCCAAGTACCATCATCGACGGTCCAAGTACCATCATAGACGGTTCAAAAACCATCATCGACGGTTCTAGTACCATCATCGACGGTTCAAGTACCATCATCGACGGTCCAAGTACCATCATCGACCGTCCAAGTACCATCATAGACGGTTCAAAAACCATCATCGATGGTTCTAGTACCATCGTCGACGGTTCAAAAACCATCATCGATGGTTCTAGTACCATCGTCGACGGTTCTAGTACCATCATCGACGGTTCTAGTACCATCATCGACGGTGCAAGTACCATCATTGACCGTTCAAGTACCATCATCGACGGTGTGAGTACCATCATCGACGGTCCAAGTACCATAATCGACGGTCCAAGTACCATCATCGACGGTCCAAGTATCATCACCGACGGTCCAAGTACCATCATCGACGGTTCAAGAACCATCATCGACGGTCCAAGAACCATCATCGACGGTCCAAGAACCATCATCGACGGTCCAAGTACCATCATCGACGGTGCAAGTACCATCATCGACGGTGCAAGAACCATCATCGACGGTGCAAGAACCATCATCGACGGTCCAAGTACCATTATCGACGGTCCAAGTACCATCATCGACGGTCCAAGTACCATCATCGACGGTCCAAGTACCATCATCGACGGTTTAAATACCATCATCGACGGTCCAAGTACCATCATAGACGGTTCAAAAACCCCCATCGACGGTTCTAGTACCATCCTCGACGGTGCAAGTACCATCATCGACCGTTCAAGTACCATCATCGACGGTGTAAGTACCATTATCGACGGTCCAAGTACCATAATCGACGGTCCAAGTACCATCATCGACGGTCCAAGTATCATCACCGACGGTCCAAGTACCATCATCGACGGTCCAAGTACCGTCATCGACGGTCCAAGTACCGTCATCGACGGTCCAAGTACCATCATCGACGGTGCAAGTACCATCATCGACGGTGCAAATACCATCATCGACGGTGCAAGTACCATCATCGACGGTCCAAGTATCATCATTGACGGTCCAAGTATCATCACCGACGGTCCATGTACCATCATCGACGGTCCAAGTACCATCATCGACGGTCCAAGTACCATCATCGACGGTCCAAGTACCATTATCGACGGTTCTAGTACCATCATCGACGGTGCAAGTACCATCATCGACCGTTCAAGTTCCATCATCGACGGTCCAAGTATCATCACCGACAGTCCAAGTACCATCATCGACGGTCCAAGAACCATCATCGACGGTCCAAGAACCATCATCGATGGTCCAAGTACCATCATCGACGGTCCAAGTACCGTCATCGACGGTCCAAGTACCGTGATCGACGGTGCAAGTACCATCATCGACGGTGCAAGTACCGTCATCGACGGTCCGAGTACCGTCATCGACGGTCCAAGTACCGTCATCGACGGTCCAAGTACCGTCATCGACGGTGCAAGTACCGTCATCGACGGCGCAAGAACCATCATTGACGGTGCAAGAACCATCATCGACGGTGCAAGAACCATCATCGACGGTCCAAGTACCATTATCGACGGTCCAAGTACCATCATCGACGGTCCAAGTACCATCATCGACGGTCCAAGTACCATCATAGACGGTTCAAAAACCATCATCGACGGTTCTAGTACCATCATCGACGGTGCAAGTACCATCATCGACGGTCCAAGTACCATCATCAACGGTCCAAGTACCATCATCGACGGTCCAAGTACCATCATCGACGGTCCAAGTACCATCATCGACGGTTCAAGTACCATCATCGACGGTTCAAGTACCATCATCGACGGTCCAAGTACCATCATCGACGGTCCAAGTACCATCATCGACGGTCCAAGTACCATCATAGACGGTTCAAAAACCATCATCGATGGTTCTAGTACCATCGTCGACGGTTCTAGTACCATCATCGACGGTTCTAGTACCATCATCGACGGTGCAAGTACCATCATTGACCGTTCAAGTACCATCATCGACGGTGTGAGTACCATCATCGACGGTCCAAGTACCATAATCGACGGTCCAAGTACCATCATCGACGGTCCAAGTATCATCACCGACGGTCCAAGTACCATCATCGACGGTTCAAGAACCATCATCGACGGTCCAAGAACCATCATCGACGGTCCAAGAACCATCATCGACGGTCCAAGTACCATCATCGACGGTCCAAGTACCGTCATCGACGGTGCAAGAACCATCATCGACGGTGCAAGAACCATCATCGACGGTCCAAGTACCATTATCGACGGTCCAAGTACCATCATCGACGGTCCAAGTACCATCATCGACGGTCCAAGTACCATCATCGACGGTTTAAATACCATCATCGACGGTCCAAGTACCATCATAGACGGTTCAAAAACCCCCATCGACGGTTCTAGTACCATCCTCGACGGTGCAAGTACCATCATCGACCGTTCAAGTACCATCATCGACGGTGTAAGTACCATTATCGACGGTCCAAGTACCATAATCGACGGTCCAAGTACCATCATCGACGGTCCAAGTATCATCACCGACGGTCCAAGTACCATCATCGACGGTCCAAGTACCGTCATCGACGGTCCAAGTACCGTCATCGACGGTCCAAGTACCATCATCGACGGTGCAAGTACCATCATCGACGGTGCAAGAACCATCATCGACAGTGCAAGAACCATCATCGACGGTGCAAGTACCATCATCGACGGTGCAAGTACCATCATCGACGGTGCAAATACCATCATCGACGGTGCAAGTACCATCATCGACGGTCCAAGTATCATCATTGACGGTCCAAGTATCATCACCGACGGTCCATGTACCATCATCGACGGTGCAAGAACCATCATCGACAGTGCAAGAACCATCATCGACGGTGCAAGTACCATCATCGACGGTGCAAGTACCATCATCGACGGTCCAAGTACCATCATCGACGGTCCAAGTACCATCATCGACGGTCCAAGTACCATCATCGATGGTCCAAGTACCATCATCGACGGTCCAAGTACCATCACCGACGGTTCTAGTACCATCATCGACGGTCCAAGTACCATAATTGACGGTCCAAGTACCATCATCGACGGTCCAAGTATCATCACCGACGGTCCAAGTACCATCATCGACGGTCCAAGAACCATCATCGACGGTCCAAGAACCATTATCGACGGTCCAAGTACCATCATCGACGGTCCAAGTACCATCATCGACGGTTCAAGTACCATCATAGACGGTTCAAAAACCATCATCGACGGTTCTAGTACCATCATCGACGGTTCTAGTACCATCATCGACGGTCCAAGTACCATCATCGACGGTCCAAGTACCGTCATCGACGGTCCAAGTACCATCATCGACGGTCCAAGTACCATCATCGACGGTCCAAGTACCATCATCGACGGTCCAAGTATCATCACCGACGGTCCAAGTACCATCATCGACGGTCCAAGAACCATCATCGACGGTCCAAGAACCATCATCGACGGTCCAAGTACCATCATCGACGGTCCAAGTACCGTCATCGACGGTGCAAGTACCATCATCGACGGTGCAAGAACCATCATCGACGGTGCAAGAACCATCATCGACGGTCCAAGTACCATTATCGACGGTCCAAGTACCATCATCGACGGTCCAAGTACCATCATCGACGGTCCAAGTACCATTATCGACGGTCCAAGTACCATCATCGACGGTCCAAGTACCATCATCGACGGTCCAAGTACCATCATCGACGGTTTAAATACCATCATCGACGGTCCAAGTACCATCATAGACGGTTCAAAAACCATCATCGACGGTTCTAGTACCATCATCGACGGTTCTAGTACCATCCTCGACGGAGCAAGTACCATCATCGACCGTTCAAGTACCATCATCGACGGTGTGAGTACCATTATCGACGGTCCAAGTACCATAATCGACGGTCCAAGTACCATCATCGACGGTCCAAGTATCATCACCGACGGTCCAAGTACCATCATCGACAGTGCAAGAACCATCATCGACGGTGCAAGTACCATCATCGACGGTGCAAGTACCATCATCGACGGTGCAAGTACCATCATCGACGGTCCAAGTATCATCATTGACGGTCCAAGTATCATCACCGACGGTCCAAGTACCATCATCGACGGTGCAAGAACCATCATCGACAGTGCAAGAACCATCATCGACGGTGCAAGTACCATCATCGACGGTGCAAGTACCATAATCGACGGTCCAAGTACCATCATCGACGGTCCAAGTACCATCATCGACGGTCCAAGGACCATCATCGATGGTCCAAGTACCATCATCGACGGTCCAAGTACCATCATCGACGGTTCAAGTACCATTATCGACGGTTCTAGTACCATCATCGACGGTGCAAGTACCATCATCGACCGTTCAAGTTCCATCATCGACGGTTCAAGTATCATCACCGACGGTCCAAGTACCATCATCGACGGTCCAAGAACCATCATCGACGGTGCAAGTACCATCATCGACGGTCCAAGTACCATCATCGACGGTGCAAGTACCATCATCGACGGTCCAAGTACCATCATCAACGGTCCAAGTACCATCATCGACGGTCCAAGTACCATCATCGACGGTCCAAGTACCATCATCGACGGTTCAAGTACCATCATCGACGGTTCAAGTACCATCATCGACGGTCCAAGTACCATCATCGACGGTCCAAGTACCATCATCGACGGTCCAAGTACCATCATAGACGGTTCAAAAACCATCATCGATGGTTCTAGTACCATCGTCGACGGTTCTAGTACCATCATCGACGGTTCTAGTACCATCATCGACGGTGCAAGTACCATCATTGACCGTTCAAGTACCATCATCGACGGTGTGAGTACCATCATCGACGGTCCAAGTACCATAATCGACGGTCCAAGTACCATCATCGACGGTCCAAGTATCATCACCGACGGTCCAAGTACCATCATCGACGGTTCAAGAACCATCATCGACGGTCCAAGAACCATCATCGACGGTCCAAGAACCATCATCGATGGTCCAAGTACCATCATCGACGGTCCAAGTACCGTCATCGACGGTGCAAGTACCATCATCGACGGTGCAAGAACCATCATCGACGGTGCAAGAACCATCATCGACGGTCCAAGTACCATTATCGACGGTCCAAGTACCATCATCGACGGTCCAAGTACCATCATCGACGGTCCAAGTACCATCATCGACGGTTTAAATACCATCATCGACGGTCCAAGTACCATCATAGACGGTTCAAAAACCCCCATCGACGGTTCTAGTACCATCCTCGACGGTGCAAGTACCATCATCGACCGTTCAAGTACCATCATCGACGGTGTAAGTACCATTATCGACGGTCCAAGTACCATAATCGACGGTCCAAGTACCATCATCGACGGTCCAAGTATCATCACCGACGGTCCAAGTACCATCATCGACGGTCCAAGTACCGTCATCGACGGTCCAAGTACCGTCATCGACGGTCCAAGTACCATCATCGACGGTGCAAGTACCATCATCGACGGTGCAAGTACCATCATCGACGGTCCAAGTATCATCATTGACGGTCCAAGTATCATCACCGACGGTCCAAGTACCATCATCGACGGTGCAAGAACCATCATCGACAGTGCAAGAACCATCATCGACGGTGCAAGTACCATCATCGACGGTGCAAGTACCATAATCGACGGTCCAAGTACCATCATCGACGGTCCAAGTACCATCATCGACGGTCCAAGTACCATCATCGATGGTCCAAGTACCATCATCGACGGTCCAAGTACCATCATCGACGGTTCAAGTACCATTATCGACGGTTCTAGTACCATCATCGACGGTGCAAGTACCATCATCGACCGTTCAAGTTCCATCATCGACGGTTCAAGTATCATCACCGACGGTCCAAGTACCATCATCGACGGTCCAAGAACCATCATCGACGGTGCAAGTACCATCATCGACGGTCCAAGTACCATCATCGACGGTGCAAGTACCATCATCGACGGTCCAAGTACCATCATCAACGGTCCAAGTACCATCATCGACGGTCCAAGTACCATCATCGACGGTCCAAGTACCATCATCGACGGTTCAAGTACCATCATCGACGGTTCAAGTACCATCATCGACGGTCCAAGTACCATCATCGACGGTCCAAGTACCATCATCGACGGTCCAAGTACCATCATAGACGGTTCAAAAACCATCATCGATGGTTCTAGTACCATCGTCGACGGTTCTAGTACCATCATCGACGGTTCTAGTACCATCATCGACGGTGCAAGTACCATCATTGACCGTTCAAGTACCATCATCGACGGTGTGAGTACCATCATCGACGGTCCAAGTACCATAATCGACGGTCCAAGTACCATCATCGACGGTCCAAGTATCATCACCGACGGTCCAAGTACCATCATCGACGGTTCAAGAACCATCATCGACGGTCCAAGAACCATCATCGACGGTCCAAGAACCATCATCGATGGTCCAAGTACCATCATCGACGGTCCAAGTACCGTCATCGACGGTGCAAGTACCATCATCGACGGTGCAAGAACCATCATCGACGGTGCAAGAACCATCATCGACGGTCCAAGTACCATTATCGACGGTCCAAGTACCATCATCGACGGTCCAAGTACCATCATCGACGGTCCAAGTACCATCATCGACGGTTTAAATACCATCATCGACGGTCCAAGTACCATCATAGACGGTTCAAAAACCCCCATCGACGGTTCTAGTACCATCCTCGACGGTGCAAGTACCATCATCGACCGTTCAAGTACCATCATCGACGGTGTAAGTACCATTATCGACGGTCCAAGTACCATAATCGACGGTCCAAGTACCATCATCGACGGTCCAAGTATCATCACCGACGGTCCAAGTACCATCATCGACGGTCCAAGTACCGTCATCGACGGTCCAAGTACCGTCATCGACGGTCCAAGTACCATCATCGACGGTGCAAGTACCATCATCGACGGTGCAAGAACCATCATCGACAGTGCAAGAACCATCATCGACGGTGCAAGTACCATCATCGACGGTGCAAGTACCATCATCGACGGTGCAAATACCATCATCGACGGTGCAAGTACCATCATCGACGGTCCAAGTATCATCATTGACGGTCCAAGTATCATCACCGACGGTCCATGTACCATCATCGACGGTGCAAGAACCATCATCGACAGTGCAAGAACCATCATCGACGGTGCAAGTACCATCATCGACGGTGCAAGTACCATCATCGACGGTGCAAATACCATCATCGACGGTGCAAGTACCATCATCGACGGTCCAAGTATCATCATTGACGGTCCAAGTATCATCACCGACGGTCCATGTACCATCATCGACGGTGCAAGAACCATCATCGACAGTGCAAGAACCATCATCGACGGTGCAAGTACCATCATCGACGGTGCAAGTACCATCATCGACGGTCCAAGTACCATCATCGACGGTCCAAGTACCATCATCGACGGTCCAAGTACCATCATCGATGGTCCAAGTACCATCATCGACGGTCCAAGTACCATCACCGACGGTTCTAGTACCATCATCGACGGTCCAAGTACCATAATTGACGGTCCAAGTACCATCATCGACGGTCCAAGTATCATCACCGACGGTCCAAGTACCATCATCGACGGTCCAAGAACCATCATCGACGGTCCAAGAACCATTATCGACGGTCCAAGTACCATCATCGACGGTCCAAGTACCATCATCGACGGTTCAAGTACCATCATAGACGGTTCAAAAACCATCATCGACGGTTCTAGTACCATCATCGACGGTTCTAGTACCATCATCGACGGTCCAAGTACCATCATCGACGGTCCAAGTACCGTCATCGACGGTCCAAGTACCATCATCGACGGTCCAAGTACCATCATCGACGGTCCAAGTACCATCATCGACGGTCCAAGTATCATCACCGACGGTCCAAGTACCATCATCGACGGTCCAAGAACCATCATCGACGGTCCAAGAACCATCATCGACGGTCCAAGTACCATCATCGACGGTCCAAGTACCGTCATCGACGGTGCAAGTACCATCATCGACGGTGCAAGAACCATCATCGACGGTGCAAGAACCATCATCGACGGTGCAAGAACCATCATCGACGGTCCAAGTACCATTATCGACGGTCCAAGTACCATCATCGACGGTCCAAGTACCATCATCGACGGTCCAAGTACCATCATCGACGGTTTAAATACCATCATCGACGGTCCAAGTACCATCATAGACGGTTCAAAAACCATCATCGACGGTTCTAGTACCATCATCGACGGTTCTAGTACCATCCTCGACGTAGCAAGTACCATCATCGACCGTTCAAGTACCATCATCGACGGTGTGAGTACCATTATCGACGGTCCAAGTACCATAATCGACGGTCCAAGTACCATCATCGACGGTCCAAGTATCATCACCGACGGTCCAAGTACCATCATCGACAGTGCAAGAACCATCATCGACGGTGCAAGTACCATCATCGACGGTGCAAGTACCATCATCGACGGTGCAAGTACCATCATCGACGGTCCAAGTATCATCATTGACGGTCCAAGTATCATCACCGACGGTCCAAGTACCATCATCGACGGTGCAAGAACCATCATCGACAGTGCAAGAACCATCATCGACGGTGCAAGTACCATCATCGACGGTGCAAGTACCATAATCGACGGTCCAAGTACCATCATCGACGGTCCAAGTACCATCATCGATGGTCCAAGTACCGTCATCGACGGTCCAAGTACCGTCATCGATGGTCCAAGTACCGTCATCGACGGTCCAAGTATCGTCATCGACGGTCCAAGTACCGTCATCGACGGTGCAAGTACCGTCATCGACGGTGCTAGAACCGTCATCGACGGTGCAAGAACCGTCATCGACGGTGCAAGAACCATCATCGACGGTGCAAGAACCATCATCGACGGTGCAAGTACCATCATCGACGGTCCAAGTACCATCATCGACGGTCCAAGTACCATCATCGACGGTCCAAGTACCATCATCGACGGTGCAAGTACCATCATCGACGGTGCAAGAACCATCATCGACAGTGCAAGAACCATCATCGACGGTGCAAGTACCATCATCGACGGTGCAAGTACCATCATCGACGGTGCAAATACCATCATCGACGGTGCAAGTACCATCATCGACGGTCCAAGTATCATCATTGACGGTCCAAGTATCATCACCGACGGTCCATGTACCATCATCGACGGTGCAAGAACCATCATCGACAGTGCAAGAACCATCATCGACGGTGCAAGTACCATCATCGACGGTGCAAGTACCATCATCGACGGTCCAAGTACCATCATCGACGGTCCAAGTACCATCATCGACGGTCCAAGTACCATCATCGATGGTCCAAGTACCATCATCGACGGTCCAAGTACCATCACCGACGGTTCTAGTACCATCATCGACGGTCCAAGTACCATAATTGACGGTCCAAGTACCATCATCGACGGTCCAAGTATCATCACCGACGGTCCAAGTACCATCATCGACGGTCCAAGAACCATCATCGACGGTCCAAGAACCATTATCGACGGTCCAAGTACCATCATCGACGGTCCAAGTACCATCATCGACGGTTCAAGTACCATCATAGACGGTTCAAAAACCATCATCGACGGTTCTAGTACCATCATCGACGGTTCTAGTACCATCATCGACGGTCCAAGTACCATCATCGACGGTCCAAGTACCGTCATCGACGGTCCAAGTACCATCATCGACGGTCCAAGTACCATCATCGACGGTCCAAGTACCATCATCGACGGTCCAAGTATCATCACCGACGGTCCAAGTACCATCATCGACGGTCCAAGAACCATCATCGACGGTCCAAGAACCATCATCGACGGTCCAAGTACCATCATCGACGGTCCAAGTACCGTCATCGACGGTGCAAGTACCATCATCGACGGTGCAAGAACCATCATCGACGGTGCAAGAACCATCATCGACGGTCCAAGTACCATTATCGACGGTCCAAGTACCATCATCGACGGTCCAAGTACCATCATCGACGGTCCAAGTACCATCATCGACGGTTTAAATACCATCATCGACGGTCCAAGTACCATCATAGACGGTTCAAAAACCATCATCGACGGTTCTAGTACCATCATCGTCGGTTCTAGTACCATCCTCGACGTAGCAAGTACCATCATCGACCGTTCAAGTACCATCATCGACGGTGTGAGTACCATTATCGACGGTCCAAGTACCATAATCGACGGTCCAAGTACCATCATCGACGGTCCAAGTATCATCACCGACGGTCCAAGTACCATCATCGACAGTGCAAGAACCATCATCGACGGTGCAAGTACCATCATCGACGGTGCAAGTACCATCATCGACGGTGCAAGTACCATCATCGACGGTCCAAGTATCATCATTGACGGTCCAAGTATCATCACCGACGGTCCAAGTACCATCATCGACGGTGCAAGAACCATCATCGACAGTGCAAGAACCATCATCGACGGTGCAAGTACCATCATCGACGGTGCAAGTACCATAATCGACGGTGCAAGTACCATCATCGACGGTCCAAGTACCATCATCGATGGTCCAAGTACCGTCATCGACGGTCCAAGTACCGTCATCGATGGTCCAAGTACCGTCATCGACGGTCCAAGTACCGTCATCGACGGTCCAAGTACCGTCATCGACGGTGCAAGTACCGTCATCGACGGTGCTAGAACCGTCATCGACAGTGCAAGAACCGTCATCGACGGTGCAAGAACCATCATCGACGGTGCAAGAACCATCATCGACGGTGCAAGTACCATCATCGACGGTCCAAGTACCATCATCGACGGTCCAAGTACCATCATCGACGGTCCAAGTACCATCATCGACGGTCCAAGTACCATTATCGACGGTTCTAGTACCATCATCGACGGTGCAAGTACCATCATCGACCGTTCAAGTTCCATCATCGACGGTCCAAGTATCATCACCGACGGTCCAAGTACCATCATCGACGGTCCAAGAACCATCATCGACGGTCCAAGAACCATCATCGACGGTCCAAGTACCATCATCGACGGTTCAAGTATCATCATCGACGGTTCAAGTACCATCATCGACGGTCCAAGTACCATCATCGACGGTCCAAGTACCATCATCGACGGTCCAAGTACCATCATAGACGGTTCAAAAAACATCATCGATGGTTCTAGTACCATCATCGACGGTTCTAGTACCATCATCGACGGTTCTAGTACCATCATCGACGGTGCAAGTACCATCATCGACCGTTCAAGTACCATCATCGACGGTGTGAGTACCATCATCGACGGTCCAAGTACCATAATCGACGGTCCAAGTACCATCATCGACGGTCCAAGTATCATCACCGACGGTCCAAGTATTATCATCGACGGTCCAAGAACCATCATCGACGGTCCAAGAACCATTATCGACGGTCCAAGTACCATCATCGACGGCCCAAGTACCATCATCGACGGTCCAAGTACCGTCATCGACGGTCCAAGTACCATCATCGACGGTCCAAGTACCATCATCGACGGTCCAAGTACCATCATCGACGGTTCAAAAACCATCATCGATGGTTCAAGTACCATCATCGACGGTCCAAGTACCATCATCGACGGTCCAAGAACCATCATCGACGGTCCAAGTACCATCATCAACGGTTCATGTACCATCATCGACGGTCCAAGTACCATCATCGACGGTTTAAGTACCATCATCGACGGTCCAAGTACCATCATCGACGGTCCAAGTACCATCATAGACGGTTCAAAAACCATCATCGACGGTTCTAGTACCATCATCGACGGTCCAAGTACAATCATCGACGGTTCAAGTACCATCATCGACGGTCCAAGTACCATCATCGACGGTTTAAGTACCATCATCGACGGTCCAAGTACCATCATCGACGGTCCAAGTACCATCATAGACGGTTCAAAAACCATCATCGACGGTTCTAGTACCATCATCGACGGTGCAAGTACCTTCATCGACCGTTCAAGTACCATCATCGACGGTGTGAGTACCATCATCGACGGTCCAAGAACCATCATCGACGGTCCAAGTACCATCATCGACGGTCCAAGTACCGTCATCGACGGTCCAAGTACCGTCATCGACGGTGCAAGTACCATCATCGACGGTGCAAGTAACATCATCGACGGTGCAAGTACATTCATCGACGGTCCAAGTACCATCATCGACGGTGCAAGTACCATCATCGACGGTTCAAGTACCATCATCGACGGTTCAAGTACCATCATCGACGGTTCAAGTACCATCATCGACGGTTCAAGTACCATTATCGACGGTCCAAGTACCATCATCGACGGTTCAAAAACCATCATCGACGGTTCAAGTACCATCATCGACGGTCCAAGTACCATCATCGACGGTGCAAGTACCATCATCGACGGTGCAAGTACCATAATCGACGGTCCAAGTACCATCATCGACGGTCCAAGTACCATCATCGATGGTCCAAGTACCGTCATCGACGGTCCAAGTACCGTCATCGATGGTCCAAGTACCGTCATCGACGGTCCAAGTATCGTCATCGACGGTGCAAGTACCGTCATCGACGGTGCTAGAACCGTCATCGACGGTGCAAGAACCGTCATCGACGGTGCAAGAACCATCATCGACGGTGCAAGAACCATCATCGACGGTGCAAGTACCATCATCGACGGTCCAAGTACCATCATCGACGGTCCAAGTACCATCATCGACGGTCCAAGTACCATCATCGACGGTGCAAGTACCATCATCGACGGTGCAAGAACCATCATCGACAGTGCAAGAACCATCATCGACGGTGCAAGTACCATCATCGACGGTGCAAGTACCATCATCGACGGTGCAAATACCATCATCGACGGTGCAAGTACCATCATCGACGGTCCAAGTATCATCATTGACGGTCCAAGTATCATCACCGACGGTCCATGTACCATCATCGACGGTGCAAGAACCATCATCGACAGTGCAAGAACCATCATCGACGGTGCAAGTACCATCATCGACGGTGCAAGTACCATCATCGACGGTCCAAGTACCATCATCGACGGTCCAAGTACCATCATCGACGGTCCAAGTACCATCATCGATGGTCCAAGTACCATCATCGACGGTCCAAGTACCATCACCGACGGTTCTAGTACCATCATCGACGGTCCAAGTACCATAATTGACGGTCCAAGTACCATCATCGACGGTCCAAGTATCATCACCGACGGTCCAAGTACCATCATCGACGGTCCAAGAACCATCATCGACGGTCCAAGAACCATTATCGACGGTCCAAGTACCATCATCGACGGTCCAAGTACCATCATCGACGGTTCAAGTACCATCATAGACGGTTCAAAAACCATCATCGACGGTTCTAGTACCATCATCGACGGTCCAAGTATCATCATCGACGGTCCAAGTACCATCATCGACGGTCCTAGTAAAATCATCGACGGTCCTAGTAAAATCATCGACGGTCCTAGTACCATCATCGACGGTGCAAGTACCATCATCGACGGTGCAAGTACCATCATCGACGGTGCAAGTACCATCATCGACGGTCCAAGAACCATCATCGACGGTCCAAGAACCATCATCGACGGTCCAAGAACCATCATCGACGGTGCAAGAACCATCATCGACGGTGCAAGTACCATCATTACATACAGGGCATAGTTACTTTGAAGTTGTTTTCTATAATAAATAGCAAACTCGCTCGTTAGTGTGGTGTATATTTTAGATAACATGATACTACCATGAAACCAAAAGCTGCTTTTGAAACAACAGTCGAAATGATTCACCGTAGCCATGGTGTTGACCGTGGGGTCCGTGCGCGAGATGGTAGTCGGTCATGGCCGTATATCTCGCGCACGGTTGTCCAGGTTAATCCTTTCTACTACCGCTTTAAAATAGAGACTTGGCACTCCGTAGCTTTGGCCATGGCCGCCATCGTGGTATTATTTTTCTCCCCACGATAAAACTATTTAAAAAAAACTGTGACGTAGCACTGCCAAGTCCCTATTCGCTTGGTGGTTCATAGTTGTACCATGCCATCAAAAATACGACACAACCACGAGCTAGCTTCCTATTAATTATAAAAAAACCACTTGAAAAGTAACGGCAGAACTATCGCCGGGAGTGAGGTTTTTATTGCTTTTTCAAATCGCGCTCTGTCTTGTTATTTATTAAATACATATAAGACGTTAAACCAAAACAAAATCTAAATAAAATTTCTAGAAATATTTAAAATTTCCTATCAATATTTTTCGGCATCCCGTGAGAAAGAGAGAGAAAAGAACGTTCCTAGTTGCAAGTTATGTCTCGAAATATACCTCATGGAGTACATGAACAAGATGTCACGGACATTTCCGTACACACAATCCCGCTGATTTTTTAAGAAAACAGTCTTACATAATACATTTACCCTGTACAAAAAGTCACACCAAAAAATACCAAACATAATAAATTATCACAGCCGGATCTAGAACATTCACTCGGTTCAAAAAAATCGTATCAAATGAGACTACTCAATTGCAATTCAGTTCAACACAAACCATTCACCCTGTATATAAATTCGCATTTAAAAGTCTCAAACATTGTTAATAATCACAGACCGATATAAAAAATTAACGCAGTCCCAAAGTTTGCGGTTTGAAGTACTCATCATAGAATACAGTCCGACATTAAACACTCACCCGGTATAAAATTTCATACCACAGAGTTTATAATCACAGCCCAAATATAATACATTCACGTGATTAACTAATTGCGTAACCACGCGTGATCTTCGTGAATATTCGTGTAATCTTTGCAGGCAAACGATGTTTCAATAAATTTCTTATCGAGTGCCGTTAACGAAAACTCCCCGACCTCGAAGTAACTTTTGCTTTTGGATGACGAAAACTACTACGATTAATAACAACGGCGCTGCTTTGGCGTAGTTATACAGAGGAAAATAATAGCAATCGAAGGACGTATAAATTACATTTTTATTGAGTGCCGTTGAGGAGCAATCGACTTTTCACTAACGACGTAAGTCCTTTCGGAGCTAGCTCACCGCTAACGACACCTGTTGCGGTCTGGGAGAGCTAATTGTCTTTGAGAAAATATATATATATCCACCGGACTGAAACAGTGGGTATATATATAGGTAGGTGTTGCGGTCTTGAAGTGAAGGAAATGGTCTTGAAGTTGAGGAAACGGTCTTGAAGTTAGGTGATGGTAATTGGTGATTGGTAACGTGTTAGTAGGTTAAATAATGGGTTAGAATTAGAAAATATGAAAACTGCATTTATTTACACGAAAAAATCAAAGTTTAAATTTTGGAAGGAGAACTTCTCTGGTTAGCGGGCTCAAGAGATCTGGTTAAGTGTAGCGCAACTGGCACCGTCGAAGGGTTGGGATCCCCCCCTTTTAAGGCCCCGGTATCCCCACTCAACCAATTTGCAGCGCGCGGCATCCCAAAGGGTATCTCACTAAGAACCCCAAGGAAGGCCGTCGCGGACAATGGCAAAGGTGACTCTTTTCTCGCAGATTGGCTAAATTCGAGGAAAAGCATTGCCCTACACTTCATGACCAATTCATCAAGTGGAGATCAGATTTTTAAGGTTGACAGGTAATTGCTTGAGAACGAAAGTGAAGGAAGAATACAATTTTATAGTTTAAATGTAGAAATATAAAACGCGACAATAGATATTTTTTGCGCGAAACAGTTAAAGAGGGTTAAAATTATACATTTTTTAAAGTTTGGGTTTGTAAGCCTAAATTTATACATTTAGATTAAATTTGATGTTATTAAAGGAATTTTAAATGAAAGCGCGTAATTTACACTTTCAAATTCTTTACAACACCGTTAATTACACCGAACACCGTAAGAGTGAAAATATCTGAATCAATTCCTCTATAACAGGTGAAACTAACAATCCCTCATTACCAAAAGGGGTAAGGCTAACAATTCCTCTATTACAAGAGTGGTGAGGCTAACAAGTCCTATATAACAAGAGGGGTGAGGCTAACAATTCCTCTATAACCAGAGGGGTGAGGCTAACAATTCCTCTATAACAAGAGGGGTGTGGCTAACAATTCCTCTATAACCAGAGGGGTGAGGCTAACAATTCCTCTATAACCAGAGGGGTGTGGCTAACAATTCCTCCATAACCAGAGGGGTGAGGCTAACAATTCCTCTATAACAAGAGGGGTGTGGCTAACAATCCCTGTATTACAAGAGGGGTGAGGCGAACAATCCCTGTATAACAAGAGGGCTGAGGCTAACAATCCCACTTTTACAAGAGGGGTCGGCAGCTGCATGCGACCCTGACGGCTATTTAATCCGTAGCTACATGTTCCGTAGCTCTGAGAACAATAGGAGAGAACAACATTTCCCTCTGTTCGCGAAAAACACTCGTCGTTCGAAAGAGATGGCTCGTGAACGCCACGTCGAAATGATCCACTCTCGGCGCGGAAAGCGCTAAATGTAAAAAAATAAGCCCTCCGCTCACGCTAAGCTCGCTCGTCGCAGTCAAGCTGAGGTTAGAGAGAACACGCTCTGCGTAACGAGAGCGACCCGCCCCAGAGCGACCTGCCTCTCGCTCGCGTTAAAAACGCTGTCTTAAAAATCGGCTACTCATGTTCACGCGAACTTTAGGAGTATTGTAGTTTTCGCTGTTAGCAACCTTAGTAAAATATATTTTTATATATAATTTTATTTATGCCAAGTTTCGAAATATTATCCGTTTCATAGCAGGGTGCTATGTGTTCATGACTGCTGTTAATGAAAGGTTTTTCCATTGCTTAAGCATTGATTTCATCGTGTTTCATGGAATGACATCGATATTGCGCCACAGAGAGAAAATACGCTGATACATACGAGCCACAGTGCTTTGACGGAAAACACGATTTGTCGTTCATAGATCGAGAAATAGTTCGAACCTCATCATTCTAGTGAAATAAAATGTTTTCTCTCAATTATCAACTTACCGTTTTATTCGTGATATGCTTGGTGTCACATTTACTTGGTAAGTATTTATTTCTAATACATTCTGGTAAAATTTACCTCAATCTTCTTCCTTTTTACATCGTTCAAGAAATTACGAAAACAAATTTTCCCAAACGAATAATGATCATCTCAAAATTGCTACCTAACACCAAATATGTTTGAGGTTGAATTAAATTAATTGTTGGTAAAATTATTTTTTACTCGGGTAGTTTTGTTTGAAATGGTTTAGAAAAAAATCACCAAATGCCAGTGATCTATGAATAAATTTCGTTGATGTCACCGCCGTTCACGTCATAATGTTGATGTTAATGCCATTTTAATAACTAGAAATTTCCTGAAACCAAATTTGTGAGTGAAATAGGTCTGTGCAGTTTGAAACTTCATATATTATTTGGTACTATATTACAAACGAATAATATTAACTATTTTATTAAATAAATGGTTTATTATTTCGAAAACTTATGTTAAACTTTATACTAAGTTTTATTTATTCTAATACCAGGCTCACAAAATTGAAAGATACGTTTATAGTTTTAATAAACGGTCTTGTTTAACAGTAACGTAGCAAGCAATTCCTCATTGAGCATCAAACCAGCATTTCCTGAAAGTTTAAAATGAACATGAAATTGTGCTCGAATCAAAGCTCGAATTGTTTTAGAAATATAAGAATAAATGTCAAAACTCGTTTCCTAGTACAATACTGACAAATATACGTATTTAAGTGTTTTCTATATAGAACTTTAGTTCGTACTCAATTACAAAATCAAACAGTATTAAAATTCTACGCATTTTTCACCGCCCGGAGACCGCGCGTACATATAATCGAATGTATGGGCGTACATCAATCCTTTTTTTTTTAAGAAGTGCTTTATTTTTTTCAATTCTACCTCAAACGTCTCTAGTCAGAGGTAAAACAACAGGAATAACATCCCGTTTTGCATATTTTCAAAGCTTATTAAGAAATAATAAGCCGAAAGCGTGCACAACACTATTTTCATATATTAGTTTTACAATCCTACTTGCTAGTAATGAACTCCAGAAACGTTACACACACTATCTTTCGCTTTGCATTACAAATAGATTATTGTTATAGGGAATGTTTTTGTTTTATATCTAAGAAATTATTGAATGAATTTCATACTTTGTCAATTGAATAATAAAGTTTGAAAAAGAAAATTATGTTCATTCCCTAAAACTGTAGAACTAATTTTTAGATATGTCGGTCAGCGTCATAGACATGTAGACACACTTACATTTTTCTTCACGTGGTTTGTACAAATTTGGCGAAGTTAATAATTTAACAATAACCTTAATTGACAGAAAACAATACCAACGACCCCAAGCTATTATTTAAATTTTGATAAATTGAAATTCTGTTTGTAGCCCAGCAACATACGTCAACCGAAACTAGTGGAACAGCGGGTTCCGCAGCAGTTACTGGACATGCTAAGGCTGACGGTGTAAATACTTCTACCCACAACAAAGGCTCCATTGCTTCCGGCGTTATCGCACTTAAAGGAAGTAGCTTTGCAGAAGGCAGTGCAGAAAATGGAGCGTCTGCTACTTGGGGAGAATCTCATTCCGACTTGGGAGGTACCACTGGCTCTTCTCAAGCCAATGGCACCACCAATTCCAAATCACACAACCATTGAGTAATTTGTAGTAAATTAAACAATGTTCAACTGTATTGGAAAGTGCACCTTCTACTTATATCAATTAAAAGATCATTAATTCAGTTCCAACATTTTATCTCAATTTAATAGAGTAGAAACTATGTAGTTCAATCTATGGCAAACATTACTTTGGAAACGGGTGAAAAAGGTGGTTTAAACATCAACAACGCAAGGGATATTTTTTAAAGACAACAACCTTTTTAGTTGAAACTTTTAATTTTAGGCGTCAGATATATTGGAGTCATGTTTGACACATTTTAGATTTTTAGCTTTAGATATGTTCGAAAGATAATGAAGCATTTTGTTGGTGATAACAGCAGTCAAAGACTTGAAAATCCATCGACGTGGGTTTATAAAATAATCAAAATTTTTCAATAGACTTATAGCATTTTTCGTAATGCTGCTTATGATACATGTAAGTTGAAATAAATATTCATACGCTAATTTCGCTATTAAGCAATTTACAAAAAATGTAGTTGCTTTTCAAAGAATTTGCACGCTATTGCTAAAAGATATCCGACAGTGAAACCCAAATTGCCAGCCTAACATCTGAACAGTAAATGCGTGATAGCCAGTATCCGCTTAGACAGTATTGCTATCAAACGATGCCAAATATTCATATGCGGTTGTGTTTTATTGATATGAAAAATAGAGTTTTATAAATTTATTCCTATAAATATTCCAGATTTTGACCAGAACGAAATAATTAATAAATAAGGTTAAGTTATTTATAATGTTGAGGGGGGGGGGGTAATCGGGCTCCCTTGATATTGGATTAACTTAACAAAAAGTCAGCTCAAAAAGTTATATAATGATGGATCCTATTTAATTTATAATTTTTGGTCGCACCCATAATGACACCATCCAAAGAAATGCTGGTCCTAGGTAGTGTCAATGTGAACCGTTTCTGGCACTAAAAACTGAAGGTCACTTTATTGATATATGCAAATTTTATAACCTTTTTTGTAGGAAAATTTGTAACGTAGAAACGGCTCAAGAGTCAAGACTCCCCTCTTCATACACGTCACTTCTTATCGAGCCAAAATAAGTTTTCTAGAACGGTGCTTTTAGCGCCATTCAGGGGTCAGAATATAACAAATGCAGTTTTTAATTGTGGTTCACCAATATATTTTTAAATTGCCTCTAAATTTTACTAACATTAAATTGATACTTTCCTTATGAACCTCAAACAATTTTTTTTCGAATAACGTAGCTCACTGGTAGTGTTAAAAACTTGTAAACAATCAGAGTGCCCTATATGTGAGCAGTCTACTGTTGGAATCTCTGGCTGAAATTTTGACTTTTGTTAAAAACTTGGTCAAACCGCAATAATATTTCTCTACATATTTGCTTTTACTTTGGTGACTGTTTAGCAGAATATATTCTCTATAACGTTCAAAATTCATAATATCATCTATAATGAAGTTGTCTTGCTCAAATCCCATCAAAACCTTGTCTTCAAAGGTTTCCAAATCAAAGTAGCCGGCTCCGTCTAAAATTTGACTGTTGATTTCCCAAAGAATGCTTGAGTTGGTTTCTTAAAGATCAAGCCAAGTACCACCATTCATTAGAATTTAATAGGCGTTAACCAGAACTTCTATTAAAATTCTAGTTCAATAGCTGTATGAAGTTATTGAAAACGACCAAATTGTGTTTCTAAATGTGGTTTCGGAAATATCTAAGTGATTTTTTCAAAGATTTTTAAAATTTTCAAAATTATATTTTATAAAGTTTTTTTCGTAATGAGTATTGGATCAATTGGTATTTAAAAATTTGAAATATTTCATTTTATCAACTCCAACGAAAACGTATGAAATTTTACAAAATGTGATAATTTTTAAACATCAACAACGAAAGAGTTAAAGGCCTAGGTTTTTTTCTGCCTGTCCCCCTTTAAATTAACTTAGTGGAGTACTAATACCCTGGTGGTAGGCCAACCGCTGAACATGTTGTCCTAATTTAAAGGGGGACAGGCAGAAGAAAACCTAGGCCTTTAATAATTTTAAAAAAACCACAACCTAATTAGCTGCACCTTTTAATTTAAAGCGTTGGATTTATTGAAGTCATGTTTCACAAATTGTAGATTTTTGAAAGATAATAAAACATTTTGTGGGCGATAACAGTAGTTCAGTAATAAAGACTTGAAGCTCCATCGACGCGGGTTTATAAAATATATTAAATTTTATCAAAAGACAAATATAATAAATAAGTGTGGCACTTTCTTATGGAAACCGTGTATGGTCAGAAGTAATAAATAAGTGTGGCACTTTCTTATTAAAGGGAGAGTGACCGAAAAAAAACAGTTGGTCTCATTCGATAGAACTCTTTCACGCGCACGCAGTGCCGTTAATTTCTGCCCCCTCCGACCAACCCCCTTAAAGGGAGAGTTACCGAAAAAAAAGTTGATTTCATGAGGGTGGGCGGTGGCCACTCTTTAACATAGGATGGTGAATTTTATTTCAAACAATAGGAAATCACATGGGCTCAACAGATTTTTTATTAGTTTGCCCACCCGGGTCAGCTGATGGTGGGCGGCATCCACTCTTTAACTTAGGGTGGCAATTTATTTATAAAAAGATAATAAATCACGTAGCCTCATTAGCTTTTGTATTAGTTTGCCTACCTGTGTCTACTAAGGGTGTATATGTTTGTCCACTCTAATACACTGATGTGGAACTAATATTACGGCCTGGGCCGACTTGTTAGTTCCACATCGAGATATATATATATATCGAAGTGGGACTATTGCTATGGATGGATTGTTAAGTGTTGTTGTCGACGACACGGCAGATGGCGCTGCGAAAATAATTTGCAGTTTTGGAGAAACCGGGATTCGAACTCACAGTCAAAAACTCCAAATAATGACGCCTTTACGTTCTCGGCCACTGGAAGCTTACCAAAACCTGTTCGGAACTTCTACTGTATTCTTGTCAGTTTTAGCGACTCGGGGGGAGTTGGCTAGTTAAGTTGTCGAAATTCTCGTCCCTTTTTACGCCTTATTTTACGTATATTTTCGGAGTTTAAGGTCAAGTGAACCTCAAACTTCGCGTCGGGTGGTGGGTGGTGGGTGGTGGGCACACTCGCTTAAGATGCCTCGCTCGAAAGTGAGTACTCGAATAAACGAGATCGAATATTTTAAATGTTCGGGTGGTAAGCAGTGGTAGGTGGGCACACTCGCTTAAGATGCCTCGCTCGAAAGTGAGTACTCGAATAAACGAGCTCAAAAATTTTAAATGTTCGGGTGGTGAGCAGTGGTAGGTGGGCACACTCGCTTAAGATGCCTCGCTCGAAAGTGAGTACTCGAATAAACGAGCTCAAAAATTTTAAATGTTCGGGTGGTGAGCAGTGGTAGGTGGGCACACTCGCTTAAGATGCCTCGCTCGAAAGTGAGTACTCGAATAAACGAGCTCGAAAATTTTAAATGTTCGGGTGGTGAGCAGTGGTAGGTGGGCACACTCGCTTAAGATGCCTCGCTCGAAAGTGAGTACTCGAATAAACGAGCTCGAAAATTTTAAATGTTCGGGTGGTGAGCCGTGGTAGGTGGGCACACTCACCTAAGATGCCTCGCTCGAAAGTGAGTACTCGAATAAACGAGCTCGAAAATTTTAAATGCCCTCTTCCCCATATGTACTTATAAATGCTCTAAAAGCCCCACAATGAGATACTTATTTTTTTATTTAAATAAATCAACAAGAGACATTAAAAACTTCATTACTCGTTACACCAAAAAAAGGTTCAAGACAAACTACGAGTTCAATCTACACTGACGAACTTCCTTTTAACCATAAAGAAACAATTATAAATTGAAGTAACTATCGGGAGAAGGCATTATATTATTAAGAACACGCGTACGCTTAAAAAGTTAAAGCATTGAAGACTCTATTTCCCTTCACACACTTACGCACCGCCATTATTAATTATTGGACTCCCATACTCATCCAAAAACTAGGGGCATTCGGGAATATGTAGTTTTATATCTATGAAGGTAAATTTTTATTACGATAATCTTTGCCGTATACCATTCGCAAAACTTAGGTATATTAACTTACAAGTTCACGTAAAGACTACCCGTTTATAGATCTGCCACAAATAGATCGAAATTTAAAATAAAACTTTTTGTCAAATTACCTTGCAAGTTAAGTCAAAACCAATATGCATTAATCAAGAATGTATTTATGAACTAAGAATATGGGAGACCAAAAAATCCAAAGCATTCGGACTTAAGCTTAATTACATTCAAGGGTCTCTTTTTGAATTTGTGCAATAATAGGAATTTTGGTGTTTGAACCATACCCAAATGTTTGATATAAATTTCCTAAAATAAACACATTTAAATCCCAGTTTACGAATTTCTTTAAATCATTTTTCCACTAATTTCAATAATTAAAAAAAAATTATGTTTGTCGTGTTTTGCTTACCTATTTCACCTTGGATACATTACTTTCCGTCTATCTAACAATAGTAAATCAAATGGCCTCAGCAGCTTTTGTATTGGTTTCCCCACCCGGGTATCCTGAGGGTGGGCGGTGGCCACTCTTTAACATAGGATGGTAAATTGTATATCTAACTATAGTAAATCACATGGGCTCAACAGCTTTTGAATTGGTTTGCCCACCCGCGTATCCTGAGGGTGGGCGGTGCCCACTCTTTAACATAGGATGGTGAATTATATATAAAACAATAGGAATACACCGATGTGGAACTAATATTACGGCCTGGGCCGACTTGTTTCATTATTTTTATTATACATATAAGTTGACATAAATATTCATAAGTGAATTTCACTGGTTAGCAATTTACAAAAATAAAGTAGCTTTACGAGGAATTTGCACGTTATTGCTAAAAGAGAGCTGACAATGAAAACCCAAATTGCTGGCCTCAAAATCCGAAAAAGCTAATGGGTGATAGCTCGTATCGGCTTCGAAAGTATTTCTAAATCCTGAAGTTGAAGAAATCAATGTGCAAGCGATAAGCGTGGATGTGAAACAAGTGTTGATTTGCTACGGCTTTATTGGGACTGATTCAAAAGAGGCTTATATTCCAAATCAAGATGATATCTTTCAAAGAAATGATTGAATTTACCGGTACTCGATACAGAGTAAGATAACCATGGATGGTAGACAAGTCCACATTGTCAAATAGTCTAATCATTGGTATTAGGAGACAGCAGTATCAAAATACAAAACATTGAAAGAAATCCCGTTGTTTTCGCCGTTTTCAAATCCGTCATAGAAGAACAACTCTAGAAGGTAAAATCCGAAGAGGGTTTTTCTCGAGTTCAGCCAGGCACATAGTATAGGCCCCACTAGCGTGTCCTTAAGCAAGCGAGCGAAACTATTAGATTATGAGTGGTTTTTGACTCATTGGCGTTACCATCCCTCAACGATTGCTCAGCTTCAGTGTTAAATTTAAATCCAGATTTTCTGATGCTTCTCATGCGATTTAGAACGCAAAAAGTAGCTGTTAACGCAGATATTAAAAAGGCCTTTCTTATGATAGAAGTGTACCGCGATAATAAAAATTTCTTGTATTATCTTTGAACGGCAGAATAAGCTTATTTCCACCAGCTAGTTTGTATTTAGCCGCTGGGAAATGGTGATTTCTAAAGTATTTGATGATTTGTTTAACTTGTTCTTTAATTACAGCCACTTCAATGTCGTGAGCCAGTAAGTTTAAAATTTGGGCCGATCATCCGTACGTCAATATATCCATTGGTGTTGGACCTAGCTCATCTGATTTTGCTAGTTCTGCTCTCATATTGGACATGTTTCTTGCATTATAGGTTACAAAACTACCAACGGTGCACTTGCATTTTTGGCAATTTTTAATAGACTGAATAGGTAACAAGGCTTCGGCTGTATGACTATCAGAACCAGTAACTATATAATCAATTAAATGTGCGGTATCAGTAGATACGTCCGTTACTGAAATGCAAATAATTGACTCTATGTGGATGTTGCTCCATACATCCATTGCCATGCAAACTGTTTTCCCATCTAGATCATCCATATGATAACGACTGATAAACAACATCGAGCAAATCAGTTCCAATTTGATGTCGAGATGGTGGCTGATAGCCTGGTCTCAACATCGTGATTAGCTGAATTCGTAGCATATGTAAATCGTGTTACTTGCACTTCTCAGTGGCAGACGTCCGAATAAAAAAATTGCTTACCCCTGAAGGGCTAAAGACCAAAGCTTTCATGTTTCCAGCTGATGTTCCACTAAGAACTGAGTGTGTTGGAGTTATGGAAAGTGTTATCGAACGTGGAGTAGCTGGAGTAACTTCTGGACAACTTGAACTTCCAGAAGCTGGTCTGCATTAGTAATACGTATAGTACAAAGTAACAAATTTATAGCTAAAACTATTTACTGACGTATGTTATTACATAATTACAAAACTTCAAGGAATACACTAACCTGATTCATTGACAATGTTTTTGAAACGTCGCTAGTGGTGTATCATCTGAATCTGATTAGAAATGATTCTGATCGCGTGCATCGGCATTTTCACCAGCGTTCGACGTATCCGGATTAAAATTACAGTTTTTAAAATGACTTTTCATTATTACAACTTGACCCGCCATCTCAGCACTGCATTTTTTACATTTTACCCCAGTTGTTTTACTTTTCGATGAAGACGACTCGACTATATTGAAAAACACCCATATGGGATCTTTTTGCCTACCAGTAGAACTCATTTACAAAGGCATAAAGCTTAAGGCAGCGGAACAATTTCCAGTTTCCACAATTTACGTTTCTTTGCCGACTGAAGCGATTTTTTACCGGTATGCCTACTCGTTCAGCTCAAGCTAAATTGCGATTTTTCTATGACGCCATCCTAACAGTCACATGTGGCCTTTGGACTTTGGTCCATACGTTTACCGTGGGAGCGGAGACTCCTCTCCATGCCCATGACTCCTTCACTGGATTGAAAATAGAGGCATTTTCCGATTTCCGTCGTGTCAAAGTCCGAAGGTAGTTTATTGCGAGGGGGAGGGAGGCAAAAACCAATCGAGAGCTCAAACTGTATAAAACAGCTTTAAAACTGCTCAAAACCATATTCGTGCTTGGTTTTTCTTTGTTCTAAAAAAATACCGTTTTAAACAAATAAAACATGTTTTAAACAAAAAAAAACGATTTTTATTTAAAAAAAAACATTAAATTTCAACCATCGCCTCTGTAAGACTAGAAGCTGCATTGAAAGGTGCAATGGCCTCTTTAAGTCTACTTGGCATGTGTTGAGTGATAATAATGTTTGTAAATTTGAATTTGCTGGTGCCATCTTTCAAAATTTCTACCTGGACGAGGGTGTTGAAATGCCCGAGCCAATGGTAGAAGAGCAAGATCCCCCATGTCAACCCACTTCAATTACAGGATCGAGCGAACCAAATATTAAATCAATTGGTAGAACACTTGAATAGGCAAATAAATTTATATAAAGAATAATTTCAGTTTTCTACAAATTGATTTGATTTTTTCGGCCGGTTATTTTATAATTGAAACTCCCCTGGTCCCTGGCCCATTATTAACTTTTACCTTGGGGAATACTTGTAGAGCAAATTTGCCTATAATGTTATCATGGGACTGATATTTCATGGTCAAGGATTATCTTTTTGCAAGTTAAGGATTCGCTAAAAACTCTTGTTTATCTAATAACTCCAATGATTATTATTATTCTTTGTTATTTAATACTGGTTCAATAATATGTTATTACTCGATTACTTTCAATTGACAATGAAAAATAATTGCTCTTCGACAATAATTTTTTTAATTTAAAACAAAACTACTGCAATTAATTATAAAATAATGGATATATAAATATTCGTTATTAAAAATGGGCGCCTAGCCTTTTTAAGTTTGTTTTGTTTGATGTGCAACAAACCTTGGGTAGATGGAGGCTTCTTATTAGGTTGAGAGTTAAAAAAATCAACAGCTGATTGAGAGTTAAAAACACAATAGTTAATAAGAGGTACATGGTAATCAATGAATTTATGAAATAGTTTCCAAAAGAGGAAAAAAAGGAAATTACGATTAGGAAAAAATGAAAAATATTTGTCTGGTAATTGATAATTTTCATAGTTAGAAATGGGATGTTCAAAGTCTGTAGTGGGTACTGCTGTGATACCAGGAATAAGATCAGAAGGATCAATCCGATTTTCAACTTTTTCAGCTAAAATTTAACTCTATAATTGTTTTGTTTATTTTCAAATTCCTGCCGACAGGGCTGTGCATTTGGTTAAAATCCCCTGGGCCCACGAGGGATCGGTTGGGGGCCCTCAGCTGTAGGAGTCCATTGATGTGTTTAAAGGGAGGAGGCCACTAAGCAATTTCAAACATTGTAAGGGTTTAGGGGGGTGGGTTTTCAAATCAACAAAACTTGAAAAATGTTGTATGATCTTGAGTTGGAGGCAAATAAACAAAAATTCCAATGGAAAAGGCCACTTTTGCTCTGGGCCCCATAAAATTTATGCACGCCCCAACATGTGGAAACCCTCCGATTACTCTTGCAAAATACATGAACAACAATACACAGTTTCTATTTGTGGTGAAACAAGAATTTGATTAAAAAAAAATTTGTAAGTCATTTTACCAAGTTCAGCTTAAAACTAATAATTGATCTCTCGTGTTATTCTTTTTTATATGAATGGTCTAATAATATCGTTATTGTTCTTAAAAATAAAATAAAAATGCATTTACAAATTTAAAAAGGCGCCAATTTTGGAGAAAATAGAAATGTGGATAGATGGAGAAATTTTTCGATTAAAAAAAAACAAGTACAACATCATTTGTGACTTCTTTTTCTAATGTCATGTGAACCTTTTATATGCATACCAGAATAACCATAAGTAAATATTTTTTTATTGTTCAGAGTTCTGTATTGAGTAAATATCACAACTCCCTCAAGCTTTCCACACTATAATCCAATTCAAATGCTCCTGGTTATATTTTATAGGATATATCTAGAATGTTTTAGTCCAATTTAAGGGAGTTTTAATATTTATATAATTTTTTTTATTTTTTTATTTATAATTTTTAAGGTTAATTTTTCAATATTTTTATCTGTGGAAACCCTATATTATCATTCAAAATATTTTAATAAATACCACTTTTATATTTTTTTGGGGACTGGACGGTGCTTCCTCTATGGTTTCTAATTGCGGTGTTGGAATAGGTCTAGGAGGAAGTGGGTTTTCACTAACCCGTGACGAAATGACCCTGCAATACGTACCGGGTGTCCGAGTGAAAGACCGCGGAGATGAAAGCGCGAATGTGCGTGAGTCGCAGCTAGGTCACCAAGCTTGCGCGGAGTGCGTGAATCGAAATCACCTGTGAGGACCAGGAAGCGGACCCACCAAATAAGTACTATATTGGCTAAAATGGTTAGCTTGTATCTTGTGGTTTAATATTAGTGTATATTATATTATCTTTGTTTCTTTTTGTTTCTTTAAAAGGTTAACCTTCATTACTTTGATTTCTTTGATTCCTTAAATGGCCACTCTCAATGTAATATCTAAGCATACAATTTCCCCTAGACAATCTTTTTTAAACTCGCTAACCCCGAAATTTACTCGAAAAGGGAGGACCACGTGGGAGAATGTAGAAAGGGTCAAAGCGGTTCCTTTAGGATAGGAATAGCGATCTGGGTTTGGTATAAAATCCCCTACAGGTTCAAGGTGAGGTAATAAAATAAACCTTTAAATATTCCAACAGTTTCTACTTGATACTATTCACGAACATTTCTGGGAACGGAAAAACAAACAATTATCCCTATATATACATGTAGTTATTGTAAGAATTGGTAGATATTTTATGATATTCTTTAACTCCAAACTAGTGTGTACGTTATTCTACACTTTAGTGTACCGAAAAACGTTGTCGTTATTCCGCATCAATATTGGTAGATCAGTTATGAATTCTTTTTTATCGGCCAGAAAAGAACTGGCGGCCTAGGCATGGAAGTTTACAGCGAGGTCATAATGGTGACGTTAAGCTAAAACAAAGCCTAGCACGTCGTGAAAATTTTAGCACGCTATCTAGCGGCGTTTAAAAGTTATTAATGAGACATACATAAAGAAGGACACACTTGAAGAAATATAATATAGATATACAAGAGGAACTTAAATTTTTACCACCTAATAAAATTATATCTTTAAAATAATAAACAACTAAAAGTAGCATGTTATCAATTTTTATTTCATTTCTCTTTCTGTAATTGATCACAGCACGGTCACTTCAAGACAATTTGTACATTATAAACTAATAAACAAAATACTCATTCATATTTTAGACTATTATCGTGTCTTTACACAGTGCAACCATTTTCGTGCAGGGCTTGAAGCTCCACCGTTTAATTCCCCTCCTAAAAAAACGATTTTGAGGGATTAACTGTGAGGTTAACTGATTTGTCAACCGCGTAAAAGAGTGAATACATGTACAACTTCAATGAGCATTAATTGTATAAATTCAGAGTTTAACCAAGAATGTATTTATTTATACCTAGGGAGAATGAATATCTCGAGACGTTAATACACCTTAAATCGTGATCAATTTAACTGAAGGTTGGTCATTTGCTTACTTTTAAACTACGTTTTATAAAATACTGTAATAAAGAAAACTAATAAATTTAATAAATTTCGCGGATTCTTCTGATGTGGAATACGCCACTATTCCGACCAAGATAATTCTTTCGTGGTTTCTGCTGTATTCTTCGGTCCCCCACAGCCGCATTAGTGTTTGGTTTCTATCCTTGAACTCTTGACGAAGTTAGTTCTTGTCCTTGAGCTCCAGGTTGTCGCACAATAGTTAAGGAATACGCCACTATTCCGACCAAGATAATTCTTTCGTGGTCTCTGACGAAATCTTTGGTCCCCCACAGCCGCATGAGTGTTTGGATTCTATCGTTGACCAATTGACGAAAACAATATGTCAAGTTAGTTCTTGTCCTTGGGTTCCAGATTGTTGTACGAAAGTTAAGGAAAACGCCACTATTCCGCCGAAGATAATTCTTTCGTGGTCTCTGATGAAATCTTTGGTCCCCCACAGCCGCATGAGTGTTTGGATTCTATCGTTGACCAATTGATGAAAACAATATGTCAAGTTAGTTGTTGTCCTTGGGCTCCAGATTGTTCTACGATAGTTAAGGAATACGCCACTATTCCGCCGAAGATAATTATTTCGTGGTTTTGCCGAATTCTTTGGTCCCCCACAACCGCATGAGTGTTTGGTTTCTATCGTTGAACTCTTGACGAAAAAATTATGTCAAATCAGTTCTTGTCTTTGAGCTCCAGATTATTGTACGGTAGTTAAGGAATACGCCACTATATCGACCAAGATAATTCTTTCGTGGTCTCTGACGAATTCTTTGGTCCCCCACAGCCGCATAAGTGTTTGGATTCTATCGTTGACCTATTGATGAAAACAATATGTCAAGTTAGTTGTTGTCCTTGGGCTCCAGATTGTTCTACGATAGTTAAGGAATACGCCACTATTCCGCCGAAGATAATTCTTTCGTGGTTTTGCCGAATTCTTGGGTCCCCACAGTCGCATGAGTGTTTGGTTTCTATCCTTGAACTCTTGACGAAGATAAACATGTCAAGTTAGTTCTTGTCCTTGAGCTCCAGGTTGTCGCACAAAAGTTAAGGAATACGCCACTATTCCGACCAAGAGAATTCTTTCGTGGTCTCTGCCGAATTCTTTGGTCCCTGACAGCCGCATGAGTGTATCGTTTCTATCGTTGAATTCTTGACGAAGACATTTGCGTCAAGTTCACTCTTTTCCTTGAGCTCCAGATTGTAGCACGATAGTTGACGACGCTGTTCCGACCGATAAACTTGTTTCGTTACCTCTTTTTTCTTACATATTTCCGACAGTTTCAAATATCAAATTTACAATTCGCTTTAACTTCCTTTGAAATTGTCCTATATAACAGGAATTCTAGAACTATCTTTCATAAATTATTTATCATCTAAAAGAATTGTATAAAACATGTTGATATCAGTGTAACATAGAATAAATGAAACTATCAGTTTCCATTAACAAAATTAAAAATATAAAATTATATTTATAATCTAAAAGGGAAATAACTGAAGGATCTTTAAAAATAGGCAAAAAAAGCTAAAACATAAAACCATGTGATTCATTTAATTAACACTAAAAAAATAAATCATAACTAATTAATAAAGTCTTATTTTAGCCATTTTTTCTACTTGCTAACTTCACTTTTAGGAACACGTGATGAAAGGGTTTGTCTTCGTTTTACTTATAGTTAGGTTTACAGATCACTTTCTGACACTCAATTTAATTTTGAAGCTACCGAAATATCTCAAATAAAAGCGAACATTTAAAAAAGTCGGAAGAAATTATTTAAAATAATTTAAAGGGAGTGCGTACCAAGAATCGTTATGGTGGATTAAGTATTTCCTTTTTTGTCGCTTGTAGCGATAGCAAGCTCGCTTTTATGAGAAAACGTGTATGTAGTAGACGATTTAGTACCGCTCGCAGTGAGCACATTTTCGACGAATTCCGGAAAAATGATAGTCAAAAAATAATTTAACTATAGAGAGCTTGTTGAAAACTACTATAGTAGTATATTGTTTTTTTTTAATAACTGAGTGAATTATATCTCGAAACAAAATATAGCTTACTACCCCCAATTTTTAAATTCCTTTAATACATTATTTGCAATTCATATTGTACTAATACATAAATTTCGACATAATTTTACTAATGATCTGTAAAGTTTGGTGATGGTGATAATGATTACACTAAATGGCGCTGTCTAGGAATTTCTTATGCGGTTAATTTAAATGATATATATAATAGATATAGAGTTAAAACACTTCATGATTAAACTTGATATTTTACATTGCAACCCGTTCTACCGTTTTAATAAAACAAAAGCATATAATTAATTGTATTGTGATTGATTTCCCAAACTAAAAGAAAATTGTTTTCCTTAAAAAAAATCAAACTTTTTCTAAAAGTAAACAATACACGTCAATTAAATTACTAAAAAACCTTTTTCTTTGAGTTATTTTTTAGTCGTCGCACAATGTCCATCCAGATCCAGTCCCTGGGTTCCTTAAAGCAACAATATAATGACCACCGTCGCAATCATATCCCAAATGAGCTACGGCAGCTTTGGTTTTAAAACTTATGCTATTAATTTTATTTTGTCAGCAACGAATCCTTTAATTGGAGTGTAGATTTTAAACCGTTCAGTACCTCTATGAGAAAACCTCGCAAAATTTAAGAAAGGGCACTTACTATAAAAATGTAAAATCGAGCGATGTTCTTTCGATTCATTTTGACAATGAACGCATTTTATCACAAACAATTTCAAATGGCCCAATAAATCGTGAAATATTAAATGGGATCTGTCGGCAAGTACATTTACGATGTATACATAACCATCTTCGGGGATGTGGTTCAAAACTACATCTGGAGAACAATTTGGACATCTGTCTTGATATTGAATGTGACGTAAAAATAAATTATCACGTTTTCATTTTTAAGTTTTTGTAGAAGATCAATTAAAAATTCCACCGGATCCTCTTAGTTGATGCCATGAAATTGATTGTCAAGCGTTCTTCTAACATTAATAGTTTGCAAATGAGGAATATTAGTATATGATCGCCCAAATAATAAATCTTTCAATGCGCAAGTTGTTGGCCCCGGAGATGTGACTTTTTCTTGAATATTTCTGACAAACTCAGGAACGTGAAACAAAGCTGGTAAAATGCATATAGCGTAGCACGAATTATCATTATTTAGAAAGCCTTTCATTGTAATAGGCATTGTTTCATTCTGAATACTTAAATGATTCTTACATATCGGAGGCTTGGAAAAAAAAAAGATTTATAAGGTACCTTATACACTTATCAGTTTCGTTGATTATTTCAGCTGAAACAGCTATACATACTGGAACATTTGATTGTTTTTCTACCTATGTATCAACTTAATTTGTGGCAAATCTTTCCTAAATTCATTTCTTAGTCGATTATATTCTGTTATATCTTTCCAGTCGGCGTATATTTTGGAAGGGTCCAAATCAAGTAAATGAAGACCATCTAACGATGTAACTCTAGAAAGAGCAACATAAGGCATTCCACTTAGGAAAACACTTGCTCCTATGTTTATCATAGCACAATCTGTGCTCATACCTTGACTCCATAACTCCATACGCTAAAATCACTGGAAATTTAAATCTTTGCATATAAAAGTTTGTGACAATTTCAAACTTCACCTTAACTCTTTCAATTTTCTCATGATCAGCATGGCCATCGAACAAAACCATCAACTCTGAAAAAACGCCATCTGCGTTCTCCATAAAGCTTTTCACCGTACCCATGGTTCCATTAACATGACCTTTCTTTATATTTAGATTTCTTCTTAACATTATTCGAGCATCTAAACTCAAAACCAGCTGTAGCAGAAACATTTTTCTCCATTTTCTTTAACTGATCTTTAACGTGTTTATGCATTTCTTGGTGTCCATGGACTTTATCAACACTCAGTATTGTTAGATTTTTGAAGCATTTTTTTATTAGCTTCACACATTTTATTGGTTGGTAACAAACAAACCGGTCTTTTTCCTTCTTGGCATAGCTTAACATAATAGTTTGCAATATTTTCCACATTACTTGCTTTGGGAATTGAACGTGTGTTCAACACTTTGACATCTGGTTCTGTAACTTCACCATAAGCGTGGTCACTTTTTGACGCTTGTTAATTGTTAATTCATCAAACTTAAAATATTGTTTGAATAAATTAAATTCGCCAACTGAGCCAATAAGTTTTCTCGCCTCTTGGTGATTTAGCGTAAAAAAACTGGGTCACCCTTGACAGGCTGTTATTGTAACAAATCCCTTAACTCTAAGACTGAAATACCACCAAATAGTTTTTCTTCGCCCGTTACTTCTCAAAGTCTCAAATGAATATAGCTCAACAAAGCCGAACAGACCATTGTTATTTCATCAATTACTAAAAATTTCACAAGGCTGAATGCGTTTCGCATTACTTGCAAACTTTCAGAACCCAACTTATGATATTTCGCTATTTTCCCTCGTTGCACGGGTAAAATTAATAATCTGTGCAGAGTTACACCTTCTATATTACACGCAGTCAACCCGCTAGGTGCTGTTAAAGCTACAGCTAAATTGTTTTTAAAATGGCTGCAAATAACTTTTTCCAGTGCCACCATATCCACTTACAAACACATATAAGCCTTTATCAGAAGGATTTGCACCGCTGAAGTGTGCCGATACATTATCAAGTATAACTCTTTGATCTTCTTGCAAAGCTATAAGCTCACTGACTAGACTTTCGGGAGTTAATATCAAATTCTCATTAAGAGCTGCTTTCATTTATTCCTTTGCATTTTCGGCTTCTATCACTTCTCTGCCTTCAATAGGGTTATCGGCAGCATCTTCCATAAATTTATTTACAGCAACATGTTATGTATTTTTAGCTAACGCTTTTTCCAAAGATTTTTCAGCTCTTAGTAAAGCACTTAACTTTTCATGATACTTCATCATGTCTTTCAACTTTGGCAAATGAGCTTCAAAAGAGTCTTTAAAAGATGTATAATTACTTAATAAAGAAGTTTCTTCCCTCCAAGGTAAAAATAGCATTAATATACTATGGTAAAATTTTTCAGCCTCTGTTTCAGATATCTATGGATCATGGTGTGGGTGCTGAATCAAAAAAGGTTTTACCCTCATTTTAGCAAAACCATTATTGTTTTTAAATTCTAGTACATCTGCCGGTCTTTTTGTGGTAGGCTTTATTGGAACACGATTGTAGAACCTCGACCAGACTTACAAACATGTGTCTTCACGACTATCCGGACGATTAGGATAAATATCATCAACCAGTTGTTTCATAAATATATCTGTGCTTTCGGGATCATTCTCTTTAAGAATTTGCAAATCTTTGTGTCACTTAAGCAAGCGTTTTCGGTGCTCTTTAGTGGTAGTACTGATAAATACAACGGGTTATATTTCCCATACAAATGCTGATGGGTTAAACGATCGGCTGCTTCGTAGCTTCCAATTTCTCTATGCGAAATAGCTGTTAAACCTAACGCCCAAAGACGACCACGAAGATCTTTGTTGGATAATTCATTCCATAAATTTTCTTTATCTGATTTTTCTATCTTCGTAATATAAGAAGTTATATAACGTGCAATGACCATCTTTTCATCAGCTACAAACTGAATGTCCATATTTCCTTTGAAAGCCAAAAGCAACACAGGATCGTAGTCATTAATTTGCATTTCATCCTTCGTCCTAGGTAGTGAATAAAGATTTTTGAAGATTTTCCAGAGACATGGTGTATTACAGTAGAATCAACTTTATTCAGTTTAGCTACACTTGTAATTTCTCTTGGAAATTTGAAACGGCAACGTGTAATAAAGGTATCTCCAAATTTCTTTTTCCTCAAACAAGTTGTATTACACTTGTGCCATTGGTACTTTGATACTAAATCGTACAAAGTAGGATTTTTATTCTGTTCAGGCAACGCACACGTGATATGTTTTTGTATAAAGATTAAAACATCGTCATCTGACTACTTGCCAATTCCCGGTGCATCTTTTATCCACAAAATAAAATGGATATGAGGTGAACCACGGCTCTGATATTCCACTCTCCAAAAAAAATGAGCCACTTCTCCCAAAATCGGATTTTTTTATCCATAAAAAGATTTGGCCAGACAGCTTAAAATCGGTTATGAAAATGTCTTGTAACGGCCACGGGATCATTATTGCACATTTCACCAACCCTAATGTTTGAAGCTAATTCAGTTGATGGATAAAATGACTTTAAATGATCGAGCAATTTTTGCCAATCATACATCATACTCTGTCGGGTTTAGAGTAATAAACCACGTAGGGGGCCGTAATAAAAAACATTGATTTAACTTCACCACAACGCTTATACCAATGGCAATATTCTTGGGTTCCCCGCACATTTTGCTTGTACGCTTCTAATTCCTTGTCATTACTTTCCATTTGATTAACCAACATATCTACGGAAAGATTCTTGTTCCCACTCATACGTAACATATGGTGAATGCTGCTGGACAGACCTTTGATTTCGCTATCATAAAGAAGGTGAAAAAGATATTGCTCATTCTTAGAAAATCTCCTATCTTAATTTAATATTCTTTGAAGACGGAAATCAGCTTTAGACAACTGAGCAAATGGTCGTTCAGAATATTTCCCATAATCACCACTTGGGAAAAGATCGGGGAAGCACATTAAATCGAGGTTTTTATCCCAAATACTTAAACCGCTTCCTACAACTTTTTTCACTTGAAATACATCCAAAATATCCTTAGGATTTTTGCAATTTTCTGGGTGTTTACAGTAGTGGTCAAACAGTTCTTTCTGTTCAGATAAAGATATTATTCGAAGTAAGACATTATCATTAGAGATAATTTTCCATACTTATTTTTGTTTTGTAGGCAAACCATTCACCAAAATTGTTAACTCATGGTCAGCAGGTAAATTCTTTGGTATCATTTTCACATTATCACTTAAGGGAAGAGGCAAATAAACTGCTGTAACTTAAAATAAATAAGAAAAATAAATTTTTAGTTTAAATTTAGAAATTTAGACGAAAAATAATTTTAATTTAAATTTAGAATTTTTAGAAGAAAAAATTTGTATTTAAAAAGTTTTGGAAAGATAAACTGAAAATATATTATTAATATATTGATTAAATAATATTTAATTTTAGATAACAACTGTTAGTTTTAAATTCAACAATTATAATAATTCAATATTATAAATTAAACTATATTATTTATATATTTTTTCTTAACATGACGAAGCTCGAACATTCAATACGTAGGTAGCAGACTTCAGAAACAACGATCGTAACCCCTCGGCCGCGCTAGCCTACCTCGCTGGTGGTGATTATTTCTTTTACCATAACTATACATTTGTCCAAGGCTTAACTGAATACGAGCTTGTGCATCAATAACGGCCATTTTATTTTTCTATTATTTAAGACACCGTATAATAAGAGGTCTGTTCAATAATGATAACTTTTTTGGACATAGTAGCGCTATTACCATCTGGTTCTAATAATACACAATAATTTTCTTTAAAATTAATTTAAAATATCTTAAATTCATTTAAAATTAATAAAATTAAAAATGTCCTTAGAAAATTCCATAAAGAACGTTGGTTTAAAATTTGAACCTAAACGGACGAACCGTTTTTCCTAGCCCTGGCTAAATAATTTAACGTTAAGTGACGTCACAGAGCTCTTTACTCTCCAAAATCTCGCCCCAAAAATTTTAATTTTCTCCCATAGCGTGAAGGACTCGATTTAATGTTAAAAATCTTGTTAGCTATATATATACCCTTCGACGACCGTCCAAGTGTATAATTTAAATAAATACCTTTAATATTTTATACTAGTCTGATATCATAAGTGTCTGCGATCTCTTTATTGCAGTATTGTTTAAATGTTTTAAGTGTTTATAACGTTTTTTTCTTGTTTTCTGTTCATTTCCGTTATTGATGCACATGCGCTAGATCGTAATTAATTAATTAATTTTATTAATTAATTACAATACATAAAAATTATTTTGCAGTGTTTAAATACCTTGAAAATTACCCTAGAAACAGAACCAATAGAAAATTAAATTTTTTGTCAATTTTTATTACGTTCCAAGTTTGGCCCCGCACTATCAGAACTTTCATTGATAGTAAATTTATGGATAAGATATCTGGCGCTAGTAAAACGTTTCCAAAACTTATAAAAAAGTTAATTGGGAGTTAAGCGTTAAGCATTTTTAAAGTAATAATAAAATATTGAACAGTTTACCAAATCATCCGCACAGTGAACAATCTAATTTTAATTTTCCACAGTTTATCGTAAACTTTAAACAAACGCTTTGAGATTACTTTATTTCCCACTTCAAGATGCAAACTCTTAAATTAAATTTATTTATAACTTTTAAGACTGAACTTGACAGAAAAGGTCTATCATATCGGGGAAAGCAATTTCTTTTAAAGTGATTTTCGATAAATAACTCTATAGTCAGTTGCAGGCTAAGAAAGACAAAATATATAGTACAATCGGCGCAAGGATACCTCAGATCGTTTCCGGTCATACCACCGCGCGAAATTTGAATTTGGCCATTTTATGGTCAAATCCGAATTTTGCTCTTTTCGTCGTCTTTTAGCGCCATCTAGAAACCAAAATTGGAATCTTTTTTTAAATTTCATAATTGTGGTGGCGAGAAAATTTAAAAGATAAGGCATTCCTATCATTCTTAAATTTAAAATAGTATGTATAATTATTTAATTTTGTAAATTTATTTCTACGTCTTACCAGTTAAATCGGCAGTTTCTTTTAAAATAATTACCACGCTTTCTTGGGGGAAACGTTGTCTTAATGAGCTATAGACGTTTAAAATTATGTTTTTCTCTTTACTTGTTAACAATAAAAATTTATCATGCTTTTTATAGTGACCTCTTGGGCTATTTAAAATATTTGGAGCTTCCATTATCGAACCTTCTTTAGCAAAATAATTCGGCTGTATTCAGTAATTAAACTCGTGACAACATGAAATTAAAAAATAGATTCCAATTTCGGTTCCAAGATGGCGCGAAAATACGACGAAAATCACAAAATTTGAAATTGACCGTAAAGTGGTCAAATTCAAATTTGGCGCGGTTGACTGGCAGGAAATGGTCTGAGATATCCTTGCGCCGACTGTACTATATATTTTGTCTTTCTTAACCTGCAACTGACTATAATATGTTGACAATACATTATCTAGTACCAAGAATGTTATTGTCTCCAAAAACATACACTGAGAGAAAAATATTGCGTAGAAATTACATCGAACTCCTGGACGCACAGTAGCCAGGAATGTTCTGTATTTTTTACAGAAAGTTTGGTAAATATCTTTTACTTGAGATTCCTGTAATTTATACAAATAACTCATAGTAAAATTTTCAACCAGAATCATTGTATTGTATACAACTGAAATAATTATTAAAATTGCCAACACGCCTGTAAATTTTACGGAATTTTCATTTAAAAACTGCGTGAATATAGCCAGGAAATATTATATATTTGATTTGTTCTTACTACCCTTTTATAAAATAAGTTTAGGTACACTAAACATTTCCGTAATTAATTTTTAACCAATAAAGTACTTTAATTGTAAGAAATATTCAACAAATTTGTTAAATATATACCAATAAGCTACAGCAGAACTAGAGTCCAAAGCAAGAGACATAAACACGTGCACAACATAGTAATGCAACTCATTGGCTCGGAATCCAGGCACCTATTAAACTTAGTTCAAACCACAAACACTAACGCGATGAATTTGCATATAAATGTATAAACATTAATTTGTTTTCATTTGATGGGTAATTAAAAATATTACTCCATTGGTGCTTTTACGAGATGTCACTAAAAATCTTTTCTTCATATTAGTTGATTTACAACAAATAATGAATTTTTATGGATTATTACTGTTTGGTAGCAATTCAACTTCGACCACAATAACTACAGGAACTACCTTTATTTGAAATACCTTAAAACGTCTTCATTTTTTACTGTAAATACATAGTAATATGTATTGAACATATTTGTACATATAAAACATTTCTACCATAGACAGTACATGTCTGTCCTTTATTACAAATATCGGAAAGAAACCTCTAATTTTTACTATAAACAAATAGTAATATGTACTGAAAATGTATGTATAAATTACAATTCAACGATAAATACTACATGAAGCCCCTGTATTTTAAATACGTAAAAACATCCTGTAATTTATACTGTAAAACAAATTGTAATGTATCCTGAAAATGTATGTATATATAACTATTGAACGATAAATACTACATGAAGCCCCTGCATCTTAAATACCTAAAAACATCCTGTAATTTATACGGTAAATATTTCTTGAATATAGTAATTTAAACAGTACAGTACTGTATTAAAAAAAATACAGAACCGGTGCTGTAAAATATTTCTGTAAATTCTACAGTTTTTTCTCTCAGTGTAGTTAATTTATACAAAGCAGCTTGATGACTTAGGCCTAGCTGATTATTATTATTATGAAAAATTTCGGACATTTTTACTGTTTTAATATAAAAAATATAGAGCTAATAAAATAACATTTCATGGTGAGTTATCGATTATTTATAGCGTAGACAAATTATCTTTATATGAAACTCTACAAAAAAAATAATTAATGTTTGATATTTTCGATTTAAATTAATTTTACCTAAAATGATATATTTTTAAACATAATTGGTGTGATGAAAACCAAAAATTGCTATCGCTTAAGCCACTTAATTTTTAATTGAATAAAAATAAATATAATATAATACAATAAAATTTCATCTTAGGTGAACCTCGATTATATGTTTTTTAATGCAAATTTATCCAAGAAACAAACCTTTACTTTTAGAACAAAAATGGTTTATTAAAACTAGCACCTTTTAAAAGTTTTCAGGAAAAGGCCAATGATTTATAAGTTTTTAAAATGAAGTTGGGGTTCATGAAATGCTTCACCGAATTACATTTTCAAGTGCATATGTATATAAGATATACTTTTCTAACTTTATTAACTTAAAGTGCTTCTCAATATTATTAAGTTCGTCTGTCTTCCATCTTAGCTTAGCTTTCTTCAATATACTGTATCTGAAATAATAAAAAAATTAGGAAAAATTTGGTAATTTTCAATACTCGAAATCTATGTTAGCTGAGACAACTAAAGAGGTCACCACTTAACATTTATAAGCTTTCGCGTAACTTTTTAACTGGTCAATAGATGGCCTCAGTCCTCTACATTTTTTTTAAAGCTGCGATTGTCAAAAAAGAGCACCGACAATTAAAAAAATACCTTACAACATACGGACTTTGTACTCAAGCTTACACAAATAAAATCATCATGTAGTCCTTGTAAAATCTTTAAAACATATTTGCCTTGTTTTAATAATAATAATAAGCTAGGCTGATACATAAGGCACCACCTTAGGCCTAAGTCATCAAGTGACTTTTAAAGCCATTAATTCAGGTGGCCGGTTACAATGCGTGGGAGGGTGGTGGCAAGCCCTTCATGCCAAGCGAGCCAACAGCTCCCTACACTAACTATTACCGTTAACTTCAACAAGTTTTAATTTATATTTTTAAATTAAGAAGCCGATGTTATACTAACATCACGGTGTTATTTTAAATGGGAAAATACAAATTTTTAACAAGCCCTTTCAAGCTCTTAGTCTATTTTACTGGGAGACCATAAATGTAACCTTACTCAAATCAAACAATTTTTCTCACAAATCTCATTAAACGGACTACAGTTTGGATGGTGGACTAACAATCCACACCTTTGCTAGTGTTCGAAGGTAACAGAGCCTTCGAGTAAAGTTATACTAAAATTTCTATCACTTATCATATAAACACTTCTTAAGAATCAGGGCTTCCAACTGTGCAATAATTACTTACTGTCAGGGGCGGATACAGTGTGGCAGAATTTATAGCCCGGTGCACTCTTAAAAATGAAGAGTTAATAAAATTGGGTTGTCTCACTGCAACCCAAATTTGGGTTAATAACAACCCAACAATAGTTAATTTATTAAAATTTGTTAATTTTTATGGGTTGATTTATTAAACCAAAATAAGGTTAAAAATTTGGGTTGAAATCCATATAGAATCTTCTTAAATCTCATTTGGATTCGAAATTTTCAACAATGGTTAGCTTATTCCTACCGATTCTCATATTTGTTGAAAAGTACGTATTTTGTTACTTTAATAATTAAAAATAAAATGTGTTGAAAATACAAAAAATGCATAAAAATAATACAACGAAACGGACATAGAAATTTTCAGTATGTACTCTCTCGGGGCAGATCGTTATTATTTGTAAATTTCAGAAAAACCGTGAAATGTTTCACGGTTTTAGAAATGTTAGTTTTTGAATGCTACGTGGTAGACGAAAAGTTTCAATAAGCAAGTTGTAGAGCATACTCGAAAACCTTAAATGGAATTGGTCTGGTGGAAATCGGTCATTTCGTAACTGAAATAATTGGTCATGAAAAACAAACACGCTGGTACTACCACGTAGCGTTTAAAACCTAACACTTCTAAAGTCGTGAAAAAATTTATGATATTTCTCTAATTTTCAAAAAATTACGATCTCCCCCGAGAGCTTACATACTGAATATTTAAAATTTCTAGAAAGTATAGATTTTGAGAAAAATTCCTGGGCCGATCAAATAAAGACACCCTGTATTAGAAAAATTAAACGTCCCTCTTAGATATGAAGGTTTATACATGGAGAAATTGTAGGAGTAAAAGTAACATGGAGGACAGACATCAATTATTATTTATCAGGGCAAAAACTGTCTTGAGTTTTCGACCCGCGTGTCTTTATCTAACTAACTTGAACGAAACCAATTTTCTTATATATATCGTATCGTAAAAAAACTAAAAAGTTATCAATCGTTAAAAAAAATGTATTTTTATTTTTAACAAGTGATAACTTTGTAGGTTTTTTACGAAACGATATATATAAGAAAATTGGTTTATTTCAGTTTAGTTTAACAGAGACCTGCGGGTCGAAAGCTCAAGACAGTAATTATCTTGAGAATAGTAATCCATGTGTGGCCTCCGTTGAAATTTCATTCCTGTAATTTCTCCATGGATCCATTAAATGATTCATATCTAAGAGGGACATTAATTTAGTCTTATATAGGCACACGAAAATTTTCAAGTCTAAAATTTACCTACCTAGCTGCACGGCAAATCACGCGATTAAAATTCAACCCACGGTGGGGTAGATATCAACTCGAGGTGGGGTAGATTTCAACCCAAGGTGTGGTAGATTTCAACCCAAAATCAAGTTGAATTTTTAACCTTTAATGGGTTGAGTCTAAAAAACCCAAATTTTGGGCTGGGTAAATACGGACCCAGGTTTGGGCTGAATTTTTACCCATTTTGGGTTGAAAACAACCCAACCTTTTTAAGAGTGTAACTTCAAAATGACAGAAAACCATTCGAAAATGGGGCAGTCTCTATATGTTACGTTTATTGTATTGAATAACAAATGGAAAGTTGACCCGACTCCGGTTTAGGGTCAGACTTTTAAGGTCGACCGAGCAGTTTACCCCTAGGACAATTCAACCATATACAACCTTTTTGTCTGACCTTGCCGTGTGACGGGTGTTTTTCGACTTCAGGCTGACCCTGTCGTGCTTGAGTGCCAATATTGTAAATATTTCCTCATACCTTGAAAACGGCGAAATTTCTAAATAGCCACTAGACGAAACCGAAATAACGCAATACGCTAGCTACAAATGTGTGAATATGGAAATGAACAAGATCTAATTCGAAACAAGTAAAATGGGCACTTGGTAACCAAAATCCAGTGAACGAGTTCCGATATATGGATTTTATTGTTAAATGATTTCCTCACCTATTCTTCGTTGCCAAAGCTGATTTTAATAATAGCAGCAAAAGAGACTTAGTTGGATTCCGCAAATGGTGTCACTTTTTAATGGTGAACAAAGGTGAAGATTTGCCTGAGATTCAAGTTTTCATGATTTTAGTTTAAACACCTTACAAAGACACGAATCAAGTACTCAAGGTTCTGTTTATGCTAATTGAAGTTATTTTAGTCGGACAGTATAATCTTTTTAAACCCAGATAACTTAAACTTAAGATATTTATGTATTTTGGATCTATAGTACGACGATCAAATCCATATTGATATCAACGTCGCTCAAAGCTACATAGTATGGTATCTCTGATAAGTGTCCCCACTATTTCTCTGAATCTACGCGCCACAGATTTATGATGGGCATTTCGAATACGAGCCAGGAAATTATACTGAATGTCAAATCTCGTGAGATACACAACACCTGCTATAAGCGAATCAACGCATCGCCGATCACTACTGCACAAAACGGCTCAAACTATTTATTTCGACGCTAGAAACTAAAAAAACAAAAAGATACAGTTGTATTCTCAGGTCTTCAATTCAAAGATTGCTATTATTCTGATATGTTTCGTTAGTCCTTATTTATGTTTTCAAAAACTTTAGACGCTATCGGATGATCGATAAACTATGTCAGTTAAAATATATCTTAAGTAAAAATAAATATTCAATTCTTAAAATTTATTTTTTTTTAAACTTATTCCAAATAGTTATTTCATTTTCAGGTACCACAAATTTATTATTGCATGATCGAGGGTTGCAAAATCACGGCTATTAGGATACGAGCCCATGGCACCATGGTTCAAAGCGAAAATGAAGAAGGTCATTGGTGGTCACAATACGTGAGAATTATAGAAGCAATGAGATACCGGGACGATTTGATAGATAATATGTGGAGGAGCATAAACCATGAGGTCGATCTTCTCGATCCTTCTAACAAAATTATAAGATCAGGCCTTTAATAACATTTCCTTATTTAACAATGCATTACAATTCGGTGTGCACGATATCACTCTTCTAGAGGCAGGACTTCAGCCCTGGTCACTCTTGAGGGTAAATTCAGTTAGACACTCAGTTCGAAGCGACTTCCATTTTTTGGGTTCACACGTGTGAAATCGTTTCATCGTGGTTCCGATATAGCCAAGGCTTCATGCCATTTTAAATTATGACCTCAATTTTAATTAACGAAATCTTATCCCGAAATAATTAGTTAATTATATTAACTATATTAACAGTATTATTATTTGACGTAATTTAGAAATATAGTCTCAATATTTTTGGAAAAAGCAATAAATTTTTCTTCCCCGCCTTGTTGGTTTAAAAGCAATTGTAAGCGAACCGACTTAACCAAGCTACTTCCCGACCCAACACGAATCGATTTCTCAACTTGGTTTTAAAAACAAGTTAACTAAGTGTTCATCAATTTTTATGAAGCCCTAAATGGCTCTTTCCAATTGACCGTGGCAAATCATTCGGAAAACTTAATCCTGGCGCTTTCTAGCCACAGAGTTGTCAGAGTTTCTACACGTCAGTTTCATTTCCGCTAGGTAGTAGGGACAATGCCATGACAGGCTAATGCTGCGAAAGGTATAGCGAAAACCATATTCATGGGTGTATATAAGTAAATTCAAGTTGAGACGTACTTATAACAGTGAAATCCGAGTCAAATACTTTTGCATAAAATCTTAGCGAATTAGGAACGTTTTTATCTTAAATTTTATTAATTAGAAAACCTCTAACCTGTTTGGATTCAGTGTGTCTTTCGGGTGTGGAAGCATTTTGTACCGAGAAATATCTGGTGGATATCGATCAATTCCCAGACCAATAAATTTGAGACGATTAAACAGTTCATTGTCTTCACCGCCCCAGCCCCAATATTCTTTCGAATAACCGTTTGCCTTTGTGAAGTCTTCCTTCTTTAGGGAAATGACGCCACCGAAAAGATTTCTTAAGGCTCGGGGTAATCTGAAAAGTTTTCAATTAAATAGCATAAAGATATTTTTCCAAGAGCAAAGCTGATTTTGTAAGGTTTTAGAGAATAGCTGGTATTGTTAGGTTGTAGAGAATAGCGGTCGTTGGTATGTTGTAGAGAAAAGCTAGTGTTCGTAGGTTGTAGATAATTATATGTTGTAGAGAACAGCTCACGTTAGTAGGTTGTAGCCAAAAGCTGGATTTGTAAGTTTGTAAAGAATATGTAACAAAAATGTGTCCTTGTAGGAAGGATAAAATATAATCAAGAATGTATTTATTTATACCTAGGGAGAATGTCTATGTCGAGACGTTTTTTACCCTTTCTCTCAGTCCACCCGTTGGTCCCCCCAGTACGCTCCTCCGCTTAAAATAAAACGAATTGTCCCGGTATTTCATTGGCTGCTTAAAATTTACGTCACCTAACGCGATGGAAATCAAACGACGGTGACGTTTTGTCTTCCCCCCCGTGCGAGACTGGGGAAAGGCGTTCAACGTGCCCGGCGATTGTCGCAACATAATCATTCTTCCTAAATATAAATAAATACATTCTTGATATAATTAATAATTATATTACATAAATGTGTCACTAGGACGAGTTTAGAACAGATGGCTTTGGGTTGAGTGCCACAAAGATAACCATCTCTAGCATGAACCAAACTCAACTGAAAAATTATCCTACGCTTATGCAATGACAAAGTATAAAGATCATGTATTGACCTTATTACTTATGGCGAAGTTCACTAAAATTCTGTGGTCAATCTAGAAATGCCTGCTTGTAACACCTTTTAGGAAGCAGACAGCAGTCACAATTATTTAATTGATAATTTAAAAGTTATGATATTGTTGTGGTGATTTATAAATGAAAGGCAGTAAATGATTTTTTCTAAATTATAATTATATATACAGGTTGTTAACTAAAAAACGATACTGGGCCAATAACTCAAAATTTGTTTTAGCTAGGAATTTTTTATTTTCTGGGCACATAGAACGTACAAGGGATCCCTATACAGCGGTAATTTCCATGACCTTGAACCCTGATGAAGGGATATTTCTTTCTCGGCGATGCTTCATATGGGGCGCCAAACCGGAAGAAAAGGAATATGAAAAATAAAATAGAGTATACACAAATATATAGGTTATGAACGGTTAAAATATAGATTATAAACTTTAATATAAAGTATGGAATTTACAAATATAAAGTATGGAATTTACAAATATAAAGTATAGAATTTACAAATATAAAGTATAGAATTTAAAAATATGAAGTATAGAATTTACAAATATAAAGTATAGAATTTACAAATATAAAGTATAGAATTTAAAAATATAAAGTATAGAATTTACAAATATAAAGTATGGACTTAGACATTTTTTCGCGTAAGTAGGAAAATCACAAACGCGTAACGGCTTCTTCGAAATCTCAAATGCTCTTCAACTACACCTGATAGGAATTTGGCTAGGGTGCCATTCGATAGGTATGAGTGTCCTGTATACAACCACGTCAGTGGCGCGCCGCTGGTATTATTCAAAGGGGGTTTCTCCCCCAATCAAAATACATTGGTATTTCCCCCCCTCTTTCCAATCATACCAATTTCTTTACACTGGTATCGCACAAAAGGGTTTTTTCGACCCCTTTAAGTTAAACCCGCATTTTACGTGGGTATCACACAAGCACTAATAGTAGTGTTATAAATAAAAAACCTAAGTTGAGTAAAATGGTAAGGGATAAAAATAACATAAACACGAGGCCTTAGTCTAGATACAAAACCCAAAACCGATATTTCAAACAGGAAAGAAATACCGTTTAAAACACTAAGCCTTTGCACGATAACAGCGTTAAGCCACTGGTATGATTGGAAAGAGGGGAACAATACCTATCGGTCGACCCTCCAACTGAAACTCTGTCAAGTGTCTTTGATGAGATATAGGACTCCGTAAAATGTGGGTTTAACTTAAAGGGGTCGAAAAACCCCCTTTGTGCGATACGAGTGTTAAGAAACTGGTATGATTGGAAAGAGGGGGGGAAATACCAATGTCTTTTGGAAAGAGGGGGGGAAATACCAATGTATTTTGATTGGGGGAGAAACCCCCCTTTGAATAATACCAGCGGTGCGCCACTGACGTGGTTGTATACAGGACACTCATACCTATCGAATGGCACCCTAGCCAAATTCCTATCAGGTGTAGTTGAAGAGCATTTGAGACTTCGAAGAAACCGTTACGCGTTTGTGATTTTCCTACTTACGCGAAAAAATGTCTTAGTCCATACTTTATATTTGTAAATTCTATACTTTATATTTGTAAATTCTATACTTTATATTTTTAAATTCTATACTTCATATTTGTAAATTCTATACTTTATATTTGTAAATTCTATACTTTATATTTGTAAATTCTATACTTCATATTTTTAAATTCTATACTTTATATTTGTAAATTCCATACTTTATATTTGTAAATTCCATACTTTATATTAAAGTTTATAATCTATATTTTAACCGTTCATAACCTATATATTTGTGTATACTCTATTTTATTTTTCATATTCCTTTTCTTCCGGTTTGGCGCCCCATAGCTTCAGAAAGTGGTTTTGATTTATGACTAAAACATATCGTAAATCGGAGCCTACGACCTTGTTCGCCTACCTCAAGTACAATTCTGGCTCCGCATCTGCCATTTTAATAAACGGAGTCTCAAACCTTTCTGTTGACACGCCTCCCACTATTTTGTCGGCTATCGTAATGACATTGACGGTGCCAGGGGTAGGCTACGCAGGCTAAAGCCTAATATTCCTTTATCTGAAGGCCCTCAAAAATATTCGTCCATTTCCGGGGGACATCAACACCGTAATTTCCAATAAGGGCGTGAAATATCACCTTTGATTACAAACCGCAGTCCAGCACTGGCATAGGAAGATAGAGAAAAGTAATAGCAATCGAATTACATCTGAATTAAATTTATATCGAGTGCCGTTGAAGAGAATCTGTCTATTCCCGGGGAATACGGGGCTATAGACTACCTATACGGAGACTATACGGAGCTATACACTTCCTATAGCTTCCACGGTATTATTCACCACCGCATACATCAGTAGCGAAAATAACATCCTATACTAGAGGGATGGGCTAAAAATCCATAAAACTGTATAATAGTAAAATTAAGATAATGTAAAGGTACTACCTGAAATATCCCCGGCTTTTACTCCAAGTCTGTACATGCGACTAAAGCCATAGACAGTAAAATAATTCCAACGGCTTTCGGCCACGTTAATTTTATTTTTTTAATTTTGAAGTAGGAAAAAAAGGAAACAAGTCGTGACAGCCTTGTTTGCCACCTTCACAGCTTCGTGACTGCAATTAGCATTGAGGTAATTTTTCGGTTTTTCACTTCTATGATGTAAATTTCAAATAAATATATGCGTTACAGTTATTGTTAAACGAGCATTTTGCGAAGTCTTTGTTTCCAATACGAAACGCTTAGTTTACCTAATGGCGCCACGGGCTCCATGAGAGATAATGATTTACGTCTACCATATACCATTTTTCTGGTTGATAGACAAACAAAACGGTATCTGCGCGTTCTCAAATATCAAATAATCCGTGGTCCCTTTCCCATCAGACTTGGTACATTCAGTATTAAAATACTTTAAAAATGTACTTACAAAGTTTTGGTGGTTTCTCCGGGCAAATAGGTTGTTGTGATATTTCGGTTACAACATTTCTTAAGTCTTCTAATTCAGGACAACCAGAAAGAGAGTAGCTGCAATTTAACTGTTTAGTTCGCCATTGAAGAAAATGGTAACTCCAAACCGATTAATGAATCTCTAAAACAACGTGAATTATGAAACCATTAATTGCCCTTTATCTTCCATAAGAAATACCAAACCTTTGGGATAACCTTTATTGGTTCAAGGCCAATAATAATGTTTTTTACTATAAAGCCTATAATTTAACTCGAGGGAGAAACTGAATAAGGGTAATAAAACAAATTCCTCGAAGGATTGGTTTCATTTGTTGTATAAGTAGTCACAATGAGAAAATATACATACCGTGTTGTCAAAAACATTTTCGGTTGCCATGGCAAAACTAATGCCCATTGCAATTTTTCCCTTGGTGAAATTTCATGTTACCATAAGGTCTACATACCCATCTAGTTTCAACCAAATCGGTGATTATCACCTGGGGTAGTCTCCTCGTTAGTAAAGATATCGGCATCACGATTAATTATGCAACGGAATTTTTCATAAAACCGTAGATAATATGGATGATCAGTTCAAATCAACAAGTTAAAACGTCTCGACACCATGTGAACCAACATCCGGAAGGAATAGGTGGCCAAGCCCAAAAGTGTACGAATATTTGACTTACAAAGATATCGTCCCTTTAATAACGATATTATTAAAATGTTCTTCTAATATCAGAGATTTGGCCACCAAATTGAAATCAGGCGTACATAAAAGTATCTTATTTTATATAAATAATAATTTATTCCAAAATTTATCTTTAAAAATCTTAATACAAATATCTCGAACTGCGAATAAAAAACGAATAATCAGAAAAAAATTATTTGGAGAATTTAACAGTCAAAGGGCCCGTTAAATAACAAGAAACGGGAAGTGTCAAGTGGAATAGGGAGACATTTTCACGAGACCTCTTACCGCGTTTGAAGACGAAAATAATAATGGTTTTGAAAAAAAATGGCAGCGGAGTTTCTTTTTGCTAACGTGATAAATCAAAGTGCAAACAATATTGAAACAGATGTCCCGCTGAAAATAATGAATCGTGATTGACCCAGTACTATGAATTATTTAAAAAAGGATCGAGATGAAAATAATTCTCCGTTTGGAAAGAAACAAAATCTTTGGTCTCCTGACAATAATAAAGAAATAGTTTCAAAGTTTTAGATCTGAGAGCTAGGGAAATGTTAATAAGTAATATAATTTAAATTTATTTTAAAGGAGTAGACATACTAATGTAATGAAATTATGTGTCAGGGTTATTAATTATTTGTTTATAAAGGCATGATTACTAAAATAAAATTAATTTCCTTTTCAGCGCGATCAAGAAAGTTGTGTTTGGCCACTAGAATTTTATTTGTATTGTCCAAATTACACGAAAAGGCGATAGGAAATTGCGCATTTTGGGCTATCATGTCGTTTATAATCATTTCCTAAAGCCCATTCAATCGTTCTTGATTATTACACGTGGTCTTTTGTTTCGGCACTGATTTAAAGAAGGGGTCGTCTCTAAAGAAAAACATGCTTCATGCTATTTTTAAATATAAACCAACAGGGACATCATTTCTATAATACGCGAGATTTTTAAATGTTTATCATTCGAAATTGTCCATTATTCAGGGGCTGTTCATATAGACCAAAAGTTTACAATATAGTTTTGATAAAATTATCTATATCAGCTTATTTTATTTTGAAATAAATATTTTGAGGGTGGAAATTCTCCATTTTCCTATGTAGTCAAGTTATGGTACTTTTTAAGGATTTAGTTGTCGCTGTTGGTAAAATCTGTTATCCATAAGAAAGGGTTGGATCGAAATCTGACCAATTGATGATCAAAAATTATCCGATCAAATCTTGATTAAAATTCGATGAAATTTGGTTAATATTATAAACTTTTCATCATGGTTTGGCCCGTCGATTTAAAAAAAACACACATTTTGCGTACGAGCATTTATCTATAAATGTAGGGGTTGTTCATATGTATTATTTTTAATCAATTATCAATTAATTAACATTATTCAAGTGTATCTTGTACTATCAGATTTGGGCGCTTAACTCGGTGATCAATTAGGGATCGTCTACAAATATTTCTTACATGTATTCGAAATATTATATTTCCGAGCTTACGTAAGCGTTTATTTGGCTTTGTTCGGATGTGGTCTTTTTTCACGATACACAGGGGTTTTCCATACAAACCGAAAAGGTAAAAGGTACCTATTTTAACATAATTTTCTTTAATTGTCTGCCTGTTGGTCAATTTAGATAATCCAGTAACAATATCTATAATATATTTCTCAGTTTTTCCGGTATGTTTGTATGTATGGATGGATGGATGTATGTATGTCTGTCCCTTTAATAACTTTTAAACGCTGCTAGGTAGCATGCTGAAATTTTCACCACGTTCTCGACTTCCTTTTTCTAACTCAACGCCACTCTTATGACCTTGCTGTCACCTTCTGTGCCCCCAAGTGACTTCCTTGCGACTTAAGTATCGTTTAGGTTAGGTGAGGAGATAGGTTATAGTTGATAGGTACGGTGATTGGTAAAAGGTTATAGATGAGGTACAGGTGATAGCAAAAGTAAGTATGAGAAGCGGCCCCCTTCTAGCTTTTGGTGAGGCGTCTAATTTTCAAATTTGTTCATTCAGGGATTGGGTCATCCCCTGTAGCACAGCCGGTCGTATTAGAGTCGGGTCGTAGTCGAAAAGTCGGTTTTAAGTCGACGACCAAAAGCCGACTTAAAAAGTCATTAACGTGTTAGCGACGAAAATAGGTAGCAACGCAGTAGGACTTTTTGGAGTCGGTATGCCGACGTAAAGTTTACTTCAAATTATAGTTCATTTGCCGACTTTAAAACGACTAAATTTTGAAATCTACTATCGGAGCGCCATCTTTGGTTCCGTTTCGTAACTATTAGAGATATATTGTTCTCCTGCTTTCAGTTGATTTACACGTGCCGTAACGGTTTCTAAATATTTTATATGAAATATTTAACAATTTTATGTAAAACATTTAAATTATCCGCATACAGTATCAAGATAATCTTCTAAGGTAAGCTTTTTCATTGACATTTCATTTTAATTTAAGATAATCTACTTATAACTGGAGGATTGGAATAGAATGTAAATTAGACCTTGGGTTTTTTTTGTTTACAACGTCATATTGACTAGCAGTGAAGCCAGTTTAAAGCAATAAAATATACCAATAAGGTCCTAGCTTTTGTTCACAATGTAGTGACTAGCTAAATTAAATTGATAAGTGTGAATTCCGTTAAATTAATTTTTAAGTTTCTATTAAATGCAGAAGCTGTTCGCCCATTGCCATAATATCGTAAAGCTATTTGACAATGAAGAAGTTAAAAAATCTTAGGTAAAACACACATTAGACAGGAACGGTTTCAGGAAGTTAAGAGTTTGGACAAGAATTGTGATCAAAAACCAAACGACGAAGATGAGGGGTGATAACTCTGATTTGATCTACATGTAAAACTTTTAAGATAACTGAGTTTTTCGACGATAGCTCTGATTTGAATAATGGAAACTATATATTTTATTATAACATTGCATTTTTTAACTGTAACTTAACACTATGACTTTAAAGTCCCTAAATCTTATATTTTCTATTTGAATAAAAAATCTAAGATATGCATTGCGTTTTGTTTACTACTTCATTTCATTTCAACTTTAATGTGATTTTATCACAATCTTTGATATAAACAGGACTGCATGGACTAGCAGGTATAACGGTGTTTTTTTTTTCTATTTTACGTTGATAGAATGTCAACTTTTGTTTCTAAAAATCGTTTACCTTAAGCAAAATATCATTGTTTAAATTGGTAGAGATCAGAATTAGAGTTCGTGGCAAAACGGACCAACGTGTTTTTAGAGTCGGTAACATATCATTTTATAGTCGCTTTGCTTGTAATTGGATCGGCAACTCAGACTTTTGTGAAAACTGACCAAAGTCGTTTCCTAGTCGGGTCATTCATCTATTTACAGTCGATGTGCTTGTTAATGGGTCGGTAATTTGGGGGTATGTAAAGTCGGGCCAACGTTGTTTCAGAGTCGGTCATTCATCTATTTAGAGTCTGTTTGCTTGTTAAAGGGTCGGCAATTTGGAGGTATGTAAAGTCGGGCCAACGTTGTTTCAGAGTCAGTTACGTATTCTGTTACAGTCGGATTACAATTGTATACTGTAGAGCGTTAAGGGTCGGCCGACAGTCAGCCGACTCGTTTACCCCTAGGACATTTGGACCTTAAAAAGCCTATCTGGCCGACTTCGTTATTTACGTAAAAAAGCCGACGTCGGCCCGACTCTGATTTGCTACAGGGGTACGTAAATATTTATATTAAAAATGTGGTCTTTTTGAGACGGCCCGACGATGTATTAGAGTAGGTACCCTTTACTTTTTCACGTTGGCTGACAGTCAAACGTCAAAGGTAGCCCGACCGTCGGCCGACCCTTTTTCGGGTAGGACATTTCGACTCAAAATAGTACGGTCGGCCGACAGTCGGCCGACCACAGATTTTTAATAATGCGTCGACATCGGCCCGACTCTGAAACAATTCATTTGTGACAAAACGCCTGACGCTGAACACCCGACCAATTTCGATTTCGACCAAAATTTGCATATATCGTTTTTTGGGCCTAAAAAACCGATTTTGAAAGGTTCATAAAGATCGGTAGAGCCGTTTATGAGATACAGCATACGTGTTTTTACAAAAGTACACCTTGACCCCCTAAATGTTTTCTCCTATATCTTATGAATTAATTATCGCAAAATCACATATAATATTTCATTGTAAAGAGAATGCGCACCTTAATATGAATATGTAATCAGGGTTGTTATGTGACGTAACTTTCATTAAAATCTGGGCCTTTAAATAATTTGACCTTTGACCCCGCCAAGACACCTAAAACGTGGATCAACGATTTAGGCATTTTCAAAATCTGCGCTATCGAATAAATAACAATCGCTCAAAATCCCAAAGTAATATTTGTAGTTTTCGATATATTAATTTTTGAAATTCACCACACCAAATTAAATACCAAAACCATTTATTCTTATAGTTTACACACGAATCAATTTTTAGCTCGATTTTTAGGTTACACGAAACAGCTTGCACTTCTTTATACTTTGAAAAGGCTTTGGTAATTTTATTTTTATTGTCTTTTTTTAAGTGATAACCTTTCGAATTTGGTAAACCTACAAGAATTTCAATTGCACAAAGAACATTTTAAAATTTTTTGATAGTTGAAACCCAACAGCTATCGATCCTTCTGGCCCATGTGTATTTGTCAGAAATACCTGGCGGCGCAAAAGGTTTAGAATACTGCACCGCACGACTCCGGCTCAAAGTAATATTTCTAGTTTTCGAGATATTAATTATTGAAATTTACCCCACCAATTAACGAAAATTCTATTTTTTATACTTGAAACTAGTTGACCTACTAAATAAATTAATATTATTATGATTCTAGTAATTTAGAGTTAAGAATATCAAAAACTCTACTTCTTACATAACGATTAGGTATTTATATATTTTATACTAAATTGCTTGTCCGGGATAGTATAGTCTGGGCGTTCAGTATTATTTTAACATATATTACTGCACCCTAAATTGTGCAAGATATCAGACTTTGAAATAGTGATATTTTTAACGGGAGCCCGTAGATTCCCCGACTCCCTTAACTTTTTTTATTGAGGACCACTGGCCCAGGCAGAGGGGAGGTAAAATAGGGGGGAAATTACTCAGTAACGCTAGATTTAGCTGTCGTCTAAGGTAGGAAAACGTTTCAAAAAGATTTATTAATTAATTTTAGCGGCCCTGGTGGCCCGCAACCCTCATTCGAATGATTTACTTTAAGGGCCCCAGAACTCCAGCTATTTCCAAGTCTACTAGAAATTACAAGGAAACCCGACAGAGTAGCTAGGAACAAGAAAACTCGGTACCCGGGAATTAAAACGGGTATTCCCCCATTACGGGCCCCCCTCTCTATCTACAGCAACAGAACGCCATCCAGAATCGTGGACATAAGTGCTTAGCGACCCATTTTATCTTGATTTTTTAAAAACTCGTCTGTTAATTTTCGAATATCAGGAGCTGGCTGCGATTACATTTCATACTATAAATTTTTTGAGTGAAACGTCTGTTCGATTTCAACTCATTCCATTGCAGACTCCATTTCACGTAAATGTCCGACCACTCAAATGTTTGAACGGATACACGGTCTTTATTTACTACCGCTAATTGCTCCATCTACTCTGAAACATAACTATCTAAAAAGCCACTTGAAAAAATAAAACAAAAAAGACATTTAAAATGAGGTGTAAAATTAAAGTATGTGTATCACAACAAATGTAAGGATATGTCACGTTATACCAAGAACCCATAGACGTACTAAAACACGCAACTATAGCTTTAGGCCGTCGTGGAGCCTCCTAATCTATATTTCAAAATATGCTTCGCCTTTTTCTTTGTTTCCTTTCGTAACTTCTTCACCGCCATCTACTTTGCCAGAATATTAAAAGTTCTGGCAAAAATAAAGGAACAAAGCATGAGCCTTCTTACAGAACTAACTTCGTAATCAGTTTTAATAACAATACAAGTAACAATAGTAGTAGAAGCTAGACTATAGCTTCGCCTCCTAAAAATTATGGATTAGGAGTCGATTTAGGAAAATCCCCATTCCTTTGTTCTTACGACGTTAGTATGTCTCTGGGTTCTTCAATATACTGATTCAATTGATTTAGAATAATTTCACAATGCAACATTTTTCGATTTCAAAGAGTAACTCCGTATCTTTATTAGTTAGTTTATTCTATATAAACGAAATTGCCAGTCTGATTTAGAAACCAATATCTTTTAAAAAATGAGTTGGAACCGAATTGGGCAGAACTGGAGACGTGCGGCGCAATATTTTAAACCTTTCCCCCCCCCCCCCCCTGGTATTTTTGACAAATACACATGGGCCAGAAGGATCGATAGTTGTTGAGTATCAATTTAAAATGTTCTTTGTGCAATTGAAATTCTTGTAGGTTTAACAAATTCAAAAGGTTATCAAATAAAAAAGACAATAAAAATAAAATTACCAAAGCCTTTTCAAAGTATGAAGAAGTGCCAGCGGTTTCGTGTAACCTAAAAATCGAGCTAAAAATTTATTCGTGTAAACTATAAGAATAAATGGTTTTTTTATTTAATTTTGTGTGTGGTGGGGTGAATTTCGAAAATTAATATCTCGAAAACTACAAATATAACTTTAGGATTTTGAGTGATTATTATGTATTCGATAGCCCAGATTTTTAAAATGCTAAAATGGTTGATCTACGATTGAGGTGTCTGGGCGGGGTCAAAGGTCAAATTGTTTAAAGGCCCAGATTTTAATGAAATTTACGTCATGTAACAACCCTGATTAAATATTCATATTAGAGTACGCAATCTCTTCAAAATGAGATATAATATGTGATTTTACGCTTATTACTTAATAAGATATAGGAGAAAACATTTAGGGGGTCAAGGTGTACTTTTGAAAAAACGTGTATGCTGTATCTCGTAAACGGCTCTACCGATCTTTATGAAACTTTCAAAATCGTTTTCTTAGGCCCAAACAACCCTATATGCAAATTTATTTCGAAATCGAAAGGGGTCGGGTGTTAAAATAAAAAAGAACTAGGCGTTTTGTCATTATCAATAGCAAATAACGTTTCATTGGATGTTATAGCAAGAAAGATAGAGCCAAAAATAAAATAGAACTACTTTCTTATTTTAAATTTTCATTTTGAAGCCGGTTTTAATGGACGTCTTGCACTAACCAAAGATAGAAAAGTCCACTTATCCTATTTACGTCTGGTGAAGTGAAAGCTGATAAGTGTGAAGTGATAGGTGTGAGGTGATAGGTGTGAGATGATAGTTGAAGTGATATCTAATAGGTGTAAGGTAATTGGTGTGAGGTATGTGATAAGTGATAGGTGTGAGGTGATAGGTGTGAGGTTATAGGTAAGGTAATTGGTGTGAGGTATGTGATAGGTGAACGGTGTGAGGTGATAGGTGTGAGGTGATAGGTGTGAGGTTATAGGTAAGGTGAAGTTATATATGAGGTAAGGTGATAGGTGATAGGTGATAGGTAAGGTGATAGGTGAGGTAAGGTAAGGTGGTAGGTGAGATCAGTTGATAGGTGTGAGGTAAGGTGATAGGTGTGAAGTGATAGGTGATATTAGGTGATAGGTGAGGTGTTATGTGATAGGTGAGTTAAGGTGATAAGTATCAGGTTATAGGTAATACGTGCGAGCCAGTGAGGTAATAAGTGATAGGTGATATGTGAGGTACAGATGATAGGTGTTGAAGTGATATTGTGAGGTGATAGGTTTGAGATGTGAGGTGATTGGATGTGCGGTGATGTGATAGTGAGGTTTTTTTTCGATGTAACGTAGGTATGTTTTTTTAAATCTAAAGCGTTTGTTATTTTTTGCCCTATAAATAACCATTTCATTTAATATTCCATACTCCCCGCACAGCGGCGGGACGACCTTTAAGGGGCCCCTTCTTCATTCTCTAGCCAAGGGCCCCAAAAGGAGTCAGTACCGACATGTTTCCATTACGCGAAACTCTAGACGGGCGAAAGCTGGTAAAAAAGGTTAGTCTTTTATAAAGAAGGCTATTTTACTAGGGTAGGAATCAGGTGCGGAAGGCCACGGGAGAAGTGGTTAAATCCTACGGGGTCGTGAAAAATGTTAGTTAAAGAGCGAGTTGGGGTCAGTGAGGCTCAGATGTTCAACTGACTATAAGGCCGCCACTCCGTCCCTGGTGTATAAGTGACTCAGTGAGGGACATTTCATAACAAAAGTAGCGGCTCCATCAATAAAAGGAAAAAACCTATACCCTAAATATTTCCTTCCGTCTAGTAATAGTCCACCCATATGGTGTTTTTACCCGGAAAATTCTATAATTTTTTGGGGTGCTGAATCCGAATCTGAGGTTTCCTAATAAAATTTCGTAACACAACATTGAAAAAAAAAATTAAAAACGTAAAAAACCCATTTGCAAATTGGCATTTTTAGGCTTAGAAGTGTTGAAATAGGACCTTGCGCATCTACCATTTGCGATTAAAAACCGAATATTTTTCAGATTTGCTCTTCGATTCGTAATTAAACAAATTACATCGAAGACTTGGAAATGTTTCACATTTCCACTCTTTAGAATGTTGGCCAAAAGATCGGGCTTTTGGAACACTGTGCACAGTGCCGTATTTCCACCTAGACCAACCTAGGTCGTGGCCTAGGGGCCCATCCTTGGAAGGGGCCCTCCAGTGACCGTAATTACTGTATTTGAAGGTATAAATCTATAATATCAATCGTAATTTATATTGGAGAAATGCCTAGGTAGAAGATTTTGTTTTAAAATTACCAAACTTTCTGCCTGGAAGTTTACGGACGCAGCCTTAAATCGTCATGTTGCATAATTATCGCATATTTAGTCGACGATTGTTAAGAGCTTTTATTTAGTAATATAACCAAGAATGTATTGAAGTTACTAAGAATATTTGAGCATAGCATTAATTCCTGGTACCATCCTCACAGCGTTTGTGGAGAAAGTTCGTCTGCATAAATGCAGACGAACTTTCTCAAGGTTATACCATATAGCAAACTTGAATGGGAAAGCAGACGAATTTAAGCTCCAAAGGCTGCGAGGATGGGAATCAGAATCCTGTAGTCCAATATTCTCAGTAACTTGAATACATTATTGATATAACCGTAGAGCTCAGACTTCTACGCTCAATCAGGGAAATTCAGGCACAACCTAGTTCCAGGGATAAGAGTAAATGCAGCGCGTGAAAAGGGGGCCCAGACTCTTTATTTGCCTATGGGCCCAGGATCTCTAGGTCCAGCCCTGACTGTGCATTTTAGGTATTTAATGGAAATGTTATAAATGTAACACAGAGCTGTTCAGAGTGAAAGCTCAAATTCAGCGGCCCAGTGAAAACACTCCAAAAATGGGTTAGGGGGGCTGCTATGGCACTGAGCTTTGCCAGCACCTATATCCTATAATTTTAGCTACAAGGGCGCAAACCCGAGGGGGTAGTTACTCGAGTAATCAGGTGTACACATTTACTGAAATCGATTAACTTATTTCCGAAATCATGGGTAAACACGCGGAATTTAAATATTTTTAGAGAAAAATCCAGAATTCACCGGTAATCACAAGAATTCTTCTTAATTAAAAATAATTTACCAACAATCACAGGAAAACAATAGTACTCTCGAAAAATTCGAAAATAATAACATTTTTTGGGACTCATTTGTAACCACACACTTTCCAAAATAAGCACCGATAATGATTTCCAAAATCAGATATTTGTAAAATAGCAGCTTTAGTAATAGTTATCAAAATGATCACAGTATTTCTGGATAAAATAGAAACTGCCAGACGCTTTTCTAATTGCCACTGGAATAGCTGTCTGCGTAATATATTTACAATTACCTAATATTTAAGTCATTCAGACTGAATGACGAGCCGCGGCTCGAAACGTCTCGACAATTTTTTTAATAAAAATTTTAAATTACTTTTATCCTTTGTTCACGGGTTATTTCTTCGTAAACCTATTTATTTTATTACACCTAAAATGTGCTTTGGAGAGAAAACGTAGTTGGTACCAAGCTATAGACCACGACTGTAATGAAATTAAATATCTTGACCCGTTGCAAAACTAGGTATTGTTTCAGGGCCCATTACGCAACTTGATAATTTCCAGGGCCCGTTACCCAACTAGATAATTTCAAGGGCGTTACACTAAATACTTTTAAGGGAACGTTACGCAACTAGATGAGGTTTAGGGGCCGTCCGAGAATAAATTGTTTGTTGACCTCAACGATTCTCGTTTACCTCCAGGCACTGTTACGAGACCTGATGGTATCTTGGGCCAGATACCAGGTTTGATAATTTCTGATGTTTAGGGCCGATAAATTAACCCAATGAACTTTAGGACCCGAATCGATGCCCAATAATGGCTATGACCCGATACCAGGCTTGATTATGTGTATTTCCCGAAACGAGGTCCGATAATATCTAGGGCCCGAAAAGACACCCATTAATGTCTAGGCCTGAAACGTGGCCGGATGATGTCTGTGGCCTGATACGAGGCCCGATAATATCTAGGGCCAAAAACGAGACCCGGAAAGTCTAGGGCCCGAAAGAAGCCCCAAAAATGTCTAGGGCCCGAAACGAGACCCTTTGATGTCAATGACCCGTAACAAGGCCCGAAAGTAGGCCAGATAATATCTAGGGCCCGTAACAAGCCAGATGATGTGTAGGGCCCGAAAATGAGACCCGACAATTCCAAGGGCACGAAACGAGGCCCGAATACGTTTAGAAAGTAGGTCCGATAAGGTTTCGGACCCGTAATGAGGCTAGATGATATATAGGGCTCGTAATGTCCTTTGACGTCTCAAGCCTCGATTATTTCTAGGGCCTGCAACGTTGCCCGATGATTTCTACTCAAAAGTAATCAGGATAAATATTTCAGAAATAAAAATATCTCGAAATCATAGAATTCAAAGAATTAAAGGGAATATAACCTAAAGTCATTTTTAAAGCTAACAGTTTTAGCAAGATTTGACTCACTAGCGCGAAAAATATCTGAAGCCCTAGAAGGTAGCGGGCAATGTTCGAAGTGTTGAGGCTCTGTTCCCTTTAAAAAAAAATATTCAGTAATCCCAAGAAATAACAAATATTTAGTAGAGTTCACTAGGCGGCTAGGCCTTGTATAGTTTAAGTAGAAATCGTTACGAGTATTCATTTGCGGATATAACGGATACGCGAAACAACGAAAACAAACATTTTGTATTTAGACAATACTCAAATACTGTAAAGCACATTTTAGTCCATAGGCGTGTGCCCGGTTAATGCCGGGTGGGCCGGGGCCCGTCATAAACGCAAGGGGCGCAAAGTTAAAGTAAACTAGGGCTACAAAAATGGAGAAAAGGTCGAAAAACGTGTAATTTAAATTAAAATAATGCATGGAATGTTTTGTTGGCTACTCGGGCCACATTTACTCTGGTCACTTCGCTCCTGTATTTTAGTCCTGTTCAAACACCTTCCTGATTTCGCCGTGCTTTAGTGTGTTAAAATTGTATCGGAAATGTGTTATTTTTCGTTATCCCTCGAAATGAAGGCGAGCTTAACGGATTTTGTAGAATCTTTCTTCGTGAACGTCTAGGTAGCTTCGACGTTGTCGTTGAAACTTCTAGAGCGCTCTGCTTAACCTCTCTAATATTCTGCTTCAAACTTCTGAGTCTTATCGAGTTTTTAAGCTTGATTAATATATACTAATTCATGTTATGATTATTACCTTAGTCAATCGTAAGCTTAGTTTAACGATTTGTATTTAAAGTTTTGAATTATTTACAATCCAATTTGTAGTATAAAGCCATGCAAGAGAATAAAGCGAAGTACGACTAGGCCCACTTTAGCCAACAGGCAAACCGTAAAAGAAAATAATATTAAAATAAGTACATTATCCTTTTCTGTCTGTATACATGACCAGAGTATGTATCGTTAAATAAAACGACAATGCGAACAAACCAATTAAGCTCAGAAATATAACATTTGAAAGAACTCTTTATAGACGACCCCTAATTGATCATTTAATTAACAAAAACTTGAGTAAGCCACGGACTTTACTATAAAGGGACGGTTTATCAATCTATTTCTGTAGTCAGACCACATTCCGTTTGCGGCCAACTCAGCGGGGTGGAAAAAGTTAGCAGTACCTCCAAATAGTTTATTCAAGGTCATTCCGTCATATGGAAAATACCGAATTTCACTACTAGAATTTGACCTAGGCTTAATTGAATTGTCCTTATTACAGCATATTTAACCATATTTGATCTACTAATTAATTGTAAAAGCGAGTAAAATAATACTTGATTTACCTCGACTAAATTAACAAAACATAAATTTTTAAAATTACTAACAAAATTAATATATTCGTTTTCTCCATAGCGTGAACTAACTGGTTACCATTTAATTTTTCATCTAAAAAAGGGTTTTTCCCCTTTTTTGCGACCCTCCCGACAAACAGACAATCATAGAACCGGGCGAAAAGCATTGGGGAAGCTACAGCCCAAAACCGTCCCCTTATAGTAAAGTCCGTGAGTAAGCTAAAATTAATAACGTTTATTAATTGAAAATTATTTGATTATTTCTAGATAAATACTCGTACGCAAAATGTTTTTTTAGATCGACTGACGAAGCCACGATGAAAAGTTTACCTAAAATGACCAACAGGCAGACAAGTAAAGAAAATAATGTTAAAATAGGTAAATTTTACCTTTTCGGTTTGTATGGAAAACCCCTGTGTATCGTCAAAAAAGACCACATCCGAACAAAGCCAAATAAACGCTTACGAAAGCTCGGAAATATAATTTTTCGAATACATGTACAAAGTAAGAAATCTTTATAGACGATCCCTAATTGATCACCGAGTTAAGCGCCCAAATCTGATAGTTCAAGATACACTTGAATAAGCTAAAATGAATAATGTTAATTAATTGATAATTGATTAAAAATAATACATATAGTAACATTTCGTTCTACATGAACAACCCCTACATTTCTAGATAAATACTCGTACGCAAAATGTGTTTTTTTAAATCGACGAACTAAACCGTGATGAAAAGTTTATAATATTAACCAAAGTTCATCGAATTTTAATCAAGATTTGATCGGTTAGTTTTGGATCATCAATTGGTCATATTTCGATCAAACCCTTTCTTATGGATAACGGATACTAGCAACAGCGACAACTAAATCTGTAAAAATTACTCCAACTTGACGACATAAGAAAATAAAGAATTTCCACCTTCAAAACACTTATTTCAAAATAAAATAAGCTGATATAGATAATTTTATCAAAAATTTATTGTAACCTTTTGGTCTATATGAACAGCCCTGAATAATGGACAACGTCGAATGATAAAAATTTAAAAATCTCGCGTTTTACCGAAATGATGTCCCTGTTTGTTTATATTTAAAAATAGCATGAAGCATGTTTTTCTTTAGAGACAACCCCTACTTTAATTTTCAAATAAACTAGTAGCCAGAAATTAAAAAAACCATACATATATAATAAACTGAAATTAATAAAAATCGTATTATGAAAGCGGATTTCTGTATTTAGCATTAACATGTAAGCCCGACTTTCGGTGGCAAATAGCAAGGTACGCGCGACGAAGGCTTTTTACCACCGAAACGAAAAAAACTACAGATTTAGGGTGAAAAATAGCCTCCATCATTGGTGAGACTATTTGCCACCGAAAGTCGGGGCTCGGTTCGTGTCAGTGGGAAATAGACTTGATCGCGCGGCGGTTGCTATATGCCAACGAAATTTTCTTTCGGTGGCAAACAGTCCTAGCCGCGCGATCAAGACTATTTACCCCCGACTTTCGGGGGCAAATAGCAATTGCCGCGGGGTTGCGCTATTTACCCCCGATTTTCGGTGGTAAATAGATACAGGCTATTTACCACCGAAAATCGGGGGTAAATAGCAACGGCCTAAAAAAATATTGGGTCGTGCCTCTTTGTCGTATTCCGAATTGGAAACTGTTCTCAAAGAAACTGAGGGACTCATAAATTCGAGACCAATATCTTTAATTGCAATGTTTCAAACGAACCCGTACCGGGATTTTTTAACAATAGGTACTTCTGTTTTTTTTTGGTTTGTTATTTGTCAAGGATTACAGTAATGCAAAAAGTTTTAACCGCAAGTTATTATTTAAAAAGATATGATCAATGTAAAATTGCTACTTGCTAGCCATTTTTCCAACGGAAAATACGACATATTTCGAGATATCTGTACGTGTTGGATGAGGTAGTACTGATGACGAGGACGATTCTTTAAATTACTAGATTTTAATACTTTTTGGATAAAAAAGGACTGATGACGACAAAGAAAAAGGCTGAAATGCAAAACAGTACCAACTTTTAAGGGTTGGGAATTTTTCCCGTATTTCAACGCATTTTAGCCTTTTTTAACCATACTATGCCATATTATATGTCGTCTGTGTGCATAGAGATAGAAAATAAGTAGAGGCCCAATGAAATCTGAGGGTTTGTTCGGCGCTGCTATCCCCCTTCACGAGCTATGCGTTATAGGGAAGAAATACGTGGCGCCACAAACGGCCATCTAAGAAACTAAACTCCCTTTGTGGCAACCAGCTGGGCTCTACGACGTCATTGCAAAATCCACGTAACTTCTTAAGACTTGTGTATATAGTTACGTGGATTTTGCTTTCAGGCGACAATTTCTAGTTCATCCAGAACGGTGTGGTGGCGCTACGTGCTTCTTCCCTATGAAATTTCCATAACAGAAAGCAGCTCTTTTTTCCCCTGCCTGGGCCTCTACTTATTTTCTATCTCTATGTATGTGTGATGTTCACTTATACAACGTCGAATGTATTCTAAGTATTGGCGCCTGACGGCGCCGCGCACTCACTTCGCTCGAGCGCTGGGGGCGCGCGGCGCCTCCCCAACCCCATACTAAAAAAAGCTATGGGCCATCTATAACGCAACCTAGAGGACAGTACCAAGCCTGACGCATCAAGTATCATCAACCCGATATTAATACAACCTAATAATATAAATAACCTAACCTATTATCGCTGCCAAAACCCCTAAAATGCATTGAAATACAGCGAAAATACCTGAAATAAAAAAGTAAGTTAGTATGTTTTGCATTTCCACATTTTCTTTTTCGTCATCAGCGCCACGTTACCCACAACGCATTAAAATCTAGGAATTTAAAGAATCGTCCTAGGGAAAATTCATTGCAAAAGGCCAATGTTTAAAAATGCATATCTTTGTTAATATTAATTTCCGCCAAAAAAAATAAAATTAAAGTAATCCCCATCTTACCCTCTATCAAAAAAAATATATAAAAAAATCTAGAGGTCGGTAACGGTTAATCATTATCCATGATTAAATGGATTTTTTGGGAAAAAAATGTAAACAAAGAAATTTACCGGTTAATATTTCGGAAAATGATTAAAAAATATGTATTATTCGTAAAATTTGAGCTTTTTATCGAAAAAAACGTCGTTTTTCCGATTAATTTTACAAATTTATCAAAAAATTAATCGGATAATACAGAAATATAAATTACTTGATCAAAACGTTTTACGAATAATTTTGAGAGCTTTATCTATTGAATAAAAGTTAACCATCCCCGACCTCTAAAAAAATCGGGTGGGGGGCAGCTATTCTACACTTAACCCAAAATTGCTGGCAAATAACAATTTTATATTTATCATATCTTTCTAAATAATAAATTGCGGTTAAAACTTTTCGCATTACTGTAATCCTTGACAAATAATAAACAAAACCAAAAAAGCCGTAAACACATTTTCGGTTTGCACACGTTTTAAAAGTTTTGTAATATCTTGTCGTTTAATCTAATTCGTCATCAGTCCTACCTCATCCAACACGTATAAAAATCTCGAAATATGTCGGATTTTCCTAGGTAAAAATTGCTGGCAAGTAACAATTTTAAATTTATCATATCTTTCTAAATAATAAATTGCGGTTAAAACTTTTTGCATGATTGTAATCCTTGACAAATAATACATCTAAAAAAATAAACAAAACCCAAAAAAAAACAGAAGTACCTATTGTTAAAAATAGCCCCCGTACCCTTGGCACCATCTTGATAGAACGAAAAGTTTCTTCTATGCCCCTTTAGCTAAAAATCGTACTGTTTACAAATTGTCCTTTGGTATATGAAAAATATTTTACCAGGGGGGAATGTTAAGAAACTGTTCAACTATGTGGAATGTTAAAAATAAGAATTAAGTTTCAAATCTGAATGTTAAAAAGGTAAAAATAAAAGGTTTTCTTAAAAAGTATTTTGTATTTTTAAACTTGTCTTAATGTCGTTAATGATGTATTCGTACACGTTTTCGAGTTTGACAAGCCCTTGTAATGGCTGCCAGATGAGACCGGGGACCCCCGCATTGTTCACGGAAGGCCCAAGACCCGTGTTAAGTGTTACCTCTTGAGGGGAGCGGAAAGCGAACGAGCGGGGCTTAAACGGTATCTTCTGGCATTCAATGAAAAAGAACCACTGTAAATTGGAGAAAACTAAAGCATTGGATTTTCGGACGCGAAAGCGTTCACCTTGTATAGAAAAAAAAATGTCCTAAAAAATAAAGCTAATTTTTCTCGGTTTTAAATAGACTCTGTTTCACTTGTTATTTCACCAATTCGATCAACGATTGTTTAGTGGATTGTTTCAATCCGATTCGCTAAAATCAAACGCTCTCCTAAAATTTAAATGGTTACGGGAAGTAATAAACCGAAATTCTTCACCCTTTATTTCTGCTGTAATTGCAGCTTTCGAAAAGGAGCTCGTGATATTTGGTATTAAAAGTTACACATCGCTTGTAATAGGCCGAAAACGTTTAAAGAACTCGTTCGTTATTTAGTCAATACATTATCCCTGGTGATTTAGCATTTTTTAAATAATTTATCGGCTATATAACCTTTACATTTATTTTTACCGTCTTCTGATAACTTTGGAAGGATAGCAAGATACGTCGAGCTATCCTGTACAGATTCCAAACAAAGAGGTGATTGTAATAATTTATAATTTGCATGTACATTTATTTAGGAGTTTTGGTTTTTAAATAATCTTCTTTTCCAACAGAAACCTATAGATTTATTTCCTTCGAACGTTCCATTTGCAGAAAGCGAGAATAATTTATGGCAGATATGAGCACGGGTCAACCTAGCTTCAGTTTGTTCTTGCTGGAGAAATTCCAAACGTTTTTGCAAAATAATTATCTTATCTTAAGGTAAAGTGTCCTTCTCCAAAATTTCATATAGTGTTTCCATTTCAGCATATTTGTTGGTTAAGTATATTTCATTGTTATTCTTTTAATTCTGTGTTTTATACTTTTCCACCATTTCAATTTTTCCAACGCAAAATTGGGAAAACTATTTAACCAATTAGCCCAATTATATTCAAATGGTTTTACAAAATTATCTCTTTAAATAAACTGTTGTTAAAACACCATATGTCGCTTTTCATTTTATGTGTTTTCAATTTCTACATATATTTGTAAATGATCGGAACTAAAGTCACCAGGGCGAGTTAATTGATCTTCGTATTTATTTCGCCATAAAAATCAATTTAAAGATGACAACGCGGTAAAAAACACATTATCTAATTAAAGATTCTTTCTCGAAATGAAGTCGACTGCTGCCACCCCATAGAGACCGACTTCAAATCGAGGCTCCAAATTCGCCAAAAAGTTAGAGAATACCATTTTTGCATTTTAGCGTTCGAGATTGAGAGGGATATCGATCGAAATCTTGCTCTCGAGGCGTTAATGAATATGGAAAGAGCACGACTCAAACTTATGGTGGTGCACTTAATTAATATTTTAACTAAAGTGACACTTTCTAATCAAGATATGTCGCTACATTTAAAAACACGAGTTACGTATTGCCATTTAGAGGGTTTCTGTTCTAGCGACGGTAAATGTTTCGGTTCATTAAGTAATATTGCTTTCATCCATTCCCGGGTAGCAAAATTTCGTTGATTAACGGTTGTAAAACGGTTACAATCTTGTTGTTAAAATAACGTTATGAAATCGTCAACAATGTCCGGCAATAAAACGACAGATAAAACGGGTGAAAAAACGTTATGAACAACTTTATACTCACCAAATATCCACGATATTAATTTTAACGTCTTTAGAACGTCTCTATTAAAATGTTTTTGTAACGTGGTACCAATTTAAACAAAAACGTTATGAATCCGTTGAAAATGTCTGGCAATAAAACGATGTTTAAAACGGTTGAAGAAACGTCACACTCACAGAATAACGACGATATTTTATTTAAACGGCTTTTAAACGTTACTTGTATAACGTTTTAAATACAATAAAAAAACCATAAAATGAAAATTACAAAAACTTTTTTTTAACTTTAAACAACAAAATATTTTTTTTGCTTACGTTATTTCACTTAACCACAGTTGACCCTGTGGTAGGTTTTAACATCAAATGCTAGTTAATAAAATCAAATGATTGCTTTTAACACTAGGCATATTTTATAGAAGGCACTTTTGTTTCCATTTACATCAGGTACATTGTGTCTATTTTTACATCAGGTACCTTGTCTCTTTTAACATTAGCTACTTATTTGTTTATTTAAGTATCAGATCCTTTTTATGAAGATTTTAATATCAGGTTACTTTTTATATAACTTTTAAAACGAGACAGTTTCTATTTAGTCGACAAAACGTCTTTCTAGGTTGAGGTCAATATGGTACTCGTTATCACAGCATGCACATTTTAATCATAACAAAACACTTTACCAAAATCAATCTTAGATAAATGGAATCGTTAGTCTAAATGCAGAAAAAACTAAACGATTAGCTAGTTGAGATCAAATTTTGAATTTCTTAAAAACAAAATATTTTTGCAGAACAAATATTCTCAAAACAATTATCTATTAAAACAAACTTTTATAAAAAAAAATTACTTAGAAATTGTTCATTCACGTGTTGTTTCAAAACGTTTTGGTATGATTTAATAAAAATACTAAAAAAATTAGCGACAGTCTTGTATTTATATTTATATTTAAAAAAAACACATTACCAAAACAAGAATCTTGCAATAAGTCTGGTTTTATCTAGCCCATGTTTAATAAGAGCTTGAGAGCTTCAGCATTAGCTGTCTTTGCTGCATTTTCAGTAGGATCTGTTAGTTCTTTCGATTCAGTCAAAGATGATTCTGAAGTTACTGTAGAGCTCACGGGGGTACTAGAAAGCTGTTTTCCGCTCTTCCAACGAGTCTTGGAATATTTTAATCGCAGCTGCCATTACAAACTCATCCGCTTTGTTAAAGCACTCGTTTGACCGTACTGCAGCTATAAAACAAAAAATTTACGTGCAAAAATATTTAATCTAAGAAATACAGTTGATTAAAATTACCAATAACAACATCTTTCAGAATTAGGGTTTTAAAACCCATTTTGTTATGACCAGCCCAGTTTAACTGACCAAACTCATTATCTAACCCCTTCAAAGCTCTAATTTTCATCTTAAAATATCAATTGGGAAAACTGTACTTTTGAAAACTTGACTAACCCCTGCTCTTTTGAAAGAAATTAAAGCACTCGTTTGACCGTACTGCAGCTATAAAACAAAAAATTTACGTGCAAAAATATTTAATCTAAGAAATACAGTTGATTAAAATTACCAATAACAACATCTTTCAGAATTAGGGTTTTAAAACCCATTTTGTTATGACCAGCCCAGTTTAACTGACCAACCTCATTATCTAACCCCTTCAAAGCTCTAAATTTCACCTTAAAATATCAATTGGGAAAACTGTACTTTTGAAAACTTGACTAACCCCTGATGTTTTGAAAGAAATTACTTGAATGTCGCAAATCAAAAACATCAAATATGGGTCTATTCAACTCATATTTTATTAAAAGATCTTCCACTCACCATTTTGTTTGCCAAATTTCAACGAAACAAAAAATTTTGCGTATTAAGCCTTGGCATATTAATTAGTGTTGAGCAACTTGAGCTTACCTTTAAGTACCTTTCCGGTTTTCGGTAATAAGGAACTGAATCACCGGGCAGAAAATAATCTTAAAATGCCAAAAAATTGAATTCTTGTACTAACAAATTTCTTATTACGTGCAAACCACATTAAAATATTTAGAGAATACCAGGAACTGAGGAAAGCTTTTTGCGCCGTTAGAAATTTCAATTCCGGATAAAAACCGTTAGCAGGGTTGTCATACGTAAATCTCAATTTTTATTGGATGGCAGTTAAGTCGGCTGTAATTACGTTATATGGTGGGAATATTCAATTTATTATTAAATAAGTAAATAATTTATTTAAATCTACCTAATTAATTAAATAATATTTGATTTATTTTAATAACAAGAATTTCCTGAATTAAACCAAACTTAATTGTCAGAATAATCTGCTACTTTAAGGTGGACATTTTGGTTGGTTTTCAATATAGAAATCATAAGGTATTTTCAATGGCTTAAAAATGTTTTTAAGGCAAGTTCAGTTGGCTGCTGGCAACTCTATTAAGTAAATTTGTGGGTAATTTTTGTCAAAAGTACGGTCACAATAATATCAATATAGTTCATATTTACACTAAAAGATAAAGAATGTAGCATTGTTGTTGCCTTCAGGTTCGGCTCATAAGGCGGCCAAATTTATGCCCCCCAAGCATTTGAGCTATGCTAAATGTTTTGGTATATTTTTTTAAACGAAGACCCTTTCGCCTCTCCTACGATGGTCTGTAGTAAAAACGTTAGCAAAACGTTTTGATTTTAATATGAAATAACGAAAACGTTACGATCTATGTAAAACGATAATATGACGTTACATGGACGTTAACATTTATGCAGGGGATAAGTTGTGAAATATTCACTTATTTTCAACGTAGAATGTAAAGTTATTAAAAACGAGAAAACGTCAATTTGACCACAAAACCACAAATCCCCGAACGTGAAACGTTTCGTTGCTACCCGGAGTATACCGCAATTTGGAAATGAACAGTGTGGATTCAACTGTTTACCTATTACCTTTTCGAAATAGGAGCTTGCACTTAAAAACTTCCAATCATAGCGAAAGGATTTAAAAATGGTAGATTTTGAAATATTTTAAATCCAAATTACCACCTTTCGTGCGTTTTTTATCAATCATTATTCTAAGAAATGTGTTCAGGTAATAAGAGAATTCAGAAGCCTGTTCGCTGATCGATTTCTGATTGAAACGCCCTTTCTTACTTTGCTCTCTTTTCCGGTTGTGGCCGGGGAAGACACTGAGACAGGATCACAGGCTCTCGCTTCTGCGTAGAGAATATCTTCCGTAAATCATTAAAACAGACGCTATAGATGTGGCTTTATATACTTTGCTATCATGAATATATTATCTGGTTTCGTTGTTAAAACTTAAGAAAACTCCCCTTTCGCTTTTCGAGTGAAACTAGCTACTTCATTTTGTCTTTGTAAATTTTGTTCCTTTAATTAATAAAGAAAGCGAATGTTTCCAATTACAATATGATGCTACCTGATGATGCTACCAAACGGTAGCGAAACTAGTAGTGACCAACATTTTTAAATAAAGTGTTTTAAAGATTTTTACTATGCAAAAGTGGTTATATTTATTTTATTTCACTATTTTAATGCATAGGGTTAGTCAAACTTCACCAATGGTTAATTCAAATTGAAATATTAAGCTTCTAACCTATTGACAATTTCTGGTTATTTCAAAGAAGTGAGTTGTTAAATCTTACATTTAAATTTACGGGAAGAGCTATACTATTACCTAAATATTTCACCGTACAATATTATAATAAATGTACAGTGTATTTGTTTATATAAACGTTATACTTTTGTTAGTTAAGAAAGTATTATGGAGGCCTTCCGTTTGCTTTAGTATTTTTTTATTCGAAATGAATTGAATTTTTATATATTTCAAATCATAATGAATATGTATACACTGTTATTTATCTTTGAATAATAATAAAAATTAAACAATTGCTCATATGATGGGAGAGTAGTGGGGTTATACACTCTGCACACGTGACCAAACAAATCCGCCTTTATTTGGTACTTGGGCGACGTTTCTCTCGGTGCCATCATCGACGGACCCTTTAGCGATTTGGTTTTCTTCCTAGAGCATTAGAGTCTACCTGCACTGTCTCCAATTTTCTCGATGCATCTCCTTATAGCACCTTCAATAGAAATTAATTCTGTTTTTAAAGCATCGCTGAGGTCGCTAATGTACTCATTTGGACTACAGCAGCGCCAACTGTGAAATAATTATTCCCTGGTAGAAATTTTTCTTTCATACAGATGGGGTAAAGATAGTTTCATCCACTGGTATTTAAAACCATGATACGGTAATCAGAACCCTCTATTTCTTAATGTTTAGTATGTTTTCATCGTACAACTCAACATAACTTGTCCTGGAAATTTGGCTTTGTAATTTCTAGGGCAAACGTTGCCATACGTAATCATGATCTAGGCAATTTGGCGGTTTGAGTAAAATATATTTTGTGTGGCTTCTTCTTCGTCATACATTCAAGATTTCGTGTTTTCGGGACAATTGAAAGTGGAAGTTTGTCTGCTAAAATTCACATTTTCTTTTTGGAATAACTTATAAAATAATTTTTATTTTAAAATGAAATTTTTACAGTGTTGACAACTATACATAATCTAATAAAATGCGGGTAGACTTTACAATCAACCTTCGGATGAAGTTCTTGCTGAGCGAGTTAAATCGATGCTTCGAGGGTAATGACTTGGAACCTCCAGAACGTTAAAGCATTCCACGACTTTGAACTAATGGAAACTTGTTTAATCATACCTCAGTAAAGGTACATCCGGCATGCAGTGTAGAGATTCTAAGATGATCCCAATCTTTATAATATACTTAAATGGGCCCCTCCAAAAGTTTACAATACATAATTAACGAGTTTTTCGGTTCTTCCTCGTTATCTTGATGGACTTAGGAATTCATAACAGTAACAAACTCGTTCTTCCTGCTTTTTTCCGTAAGTATCTTAGTGTTTCTGGCTTGGTTCTCAATATCTTTCCTGAGCCTGTAATTATCATTCAAGACGAGAGGCGAATCTACGGTGAGAGTAATTTCTATCGAGGAAAAGATGTAATATTTCCTATTTTAAATGAAAAAGAATAATAATAATTGAAATAAACCAAAAAAAGGGTAGGGAGAATACTGACCCAGCGTTGGGTTACAAAAATAAATCATTTTGGGTAGATTTTAACCCAACTGTTTTAAGAATGTAGAGATACGAACCTCAACTTTTATAATATTCTTAAGTGGGCCCCTCCAGAAGTTAACAATACCTAAATGAATGAGTTTTTCAGCGTTCCTCATTACCTCGAGGGATTTTGGAATTCATAACAGTAACAAACTCGTTCTTCCTTCTTCAAGATGGGAATCGAGATGAGAGTAATTTCTATCGAGGAAAAGGTGAAATATTTACGACGAACGAAATAGACTTAACTTTAATGAAAATGATTAAAAGTGATTGAAATATACCATTATATTGCCCAGAATAGGAACTAAGTAAAAAAAATACACTAACGAGTACTATGTAAAGAGATTTATTTTCCCGTACAACTTCATTCCGAATTTGTATAATTGCGAGGATTTGTAAAAGAGGATCTACCACAACGAAGTCAAACGCGTCTTTAACAATATTAAAGAAACTGTACTAAACAAACTTACGTATTACGTAAATAAGCATTGCGAAGGTTGTGATATTGATCACCTTTCACAACATGAGTGTTATTTGATAGATTGGTATTCCCATTTAGATGTGAACTTGTTTGACGCCATGGCACAAATAACTTATTCGGGAATAACCCATTTTTAAGCGAGGATTTTCAGGAAAGTATTTTGTCTTTTATTGTACAAAAAATTTCCATAAAACGAATCTTATTAAAAACCATGCTCATATTTACAAAAAACGGACCCTTGCATGATACATCCTTTCACCCACGCAGTCTGGGAGCTCTCACATAAGGGAGCGTCCATAAATTACGTGAGGCGTTTAGGGGAGGGAGGGGATCGAGCTGAATCTCACCCAATCTCACGTGGAGGAGAGGGGGTTTTCGGCAAATATCACGTAATTTTTTCCGCAAGAAACTGTGTAAAACTTCGATAACACTGGGTCAAATTAAGTAAAACATGTTTCTCTACTAAAATATGGCAAAATCCTACACAATAAAAATCTCACGTGATATTAGGGGAGGAAGGGAGGGGGTCGAGCCAAATCTCACGACATCTCACCAAGGGGGGAGGGGGGTCGAAAAATCACCAAAATCGCCTCATAAAATTAATGGACGCTCCCTAATGAGTTTTGCGTATCTTCGTCAACTCAACGAATAATTTGGGGTTATTTTATTCAGTAGTGGAACATAATCCAACAGTCGAATTTCACGAAGGATTATTAGACCCAGGAAATTTGTCATTCTCGATGACCTATTATCCGAATTAACTAATAACAAAGGCAGGACAAATTTATTCATACGAGATTCGCATCAAGGGAACTCATCGGTTCTGATTTTTATGCAAAATTTGTTTTATCACGGAAAGTAGGTGAAAAAAAAATTTTAAACAAAAGCGTATAATTTTGAAAACAAAAGTTTATAATTTTTAAAACAAAAGTTAATCATTTTTAAAACAAAAGATATTCATTTTTAAAACAAAAGTTAATCATTTTTAAAACAAAAGTTAATCATTTTTAACACAAAAGTTAATCATTTTTAAAACAAAAGTTAATCATTTTTAAAACAAAATTTAATCATTTTTTAAAAAAGGTAATCATTTTTTAAAAAAGGTAATCATTTTTTAAAAAAGGTAATCATTTTTTAAAAAAGGTAATCATTTTTAAAACAAAACTTAATCATTTTTAAAACAAAAGTTTATAATTTTAAAACTAAAGTAAATAATTTTTAAAACAAAAGTAATTAATTTTTAAAACAAAAGATAATTTTTAAAACAAAAGTTTATAATTTTAAAACAAAAGTAAATCATTTTTAAAAAAGAGTAAATCATTTTTTAAAAAAAAGTAAATCATTTTAAAAAAAAAGTAAATCATTTTTTAAAACAAACGTAAATCATTTTTAAAACAAAAGTTTATAATTTTAAAACTAAAGTAAATCATTTTTAAAACAAAAGTAATTAATTTTTAAAACAAAAGATAATTTTTAAAACAAAAGTTTATAATTTTAAAACAAAAGTAAATCATTTTTTTAAAAAAAAGTAAATCATTTTTTAAAAAAAAGTAAATCATTTTAAAAAAAAAGTAAATCATTTTTTAAAACAAAAGTAAATCATTTTTAAAACAAAAGTTAATCATTTTTAAAACAAAATTAAATTATTTTTAAAACGAAAGTCATAACATTCCGCCTGTCTCTCCCCTCCTTATAAATTAACACAATCTTTGGCACTTTGCAAAGTTTTGGGAAGTGACCAATAGTCAATCATGCATTGTAGATTCGCACGAAAACCAAGAGACATTCTAAAACATAATCCGTAAAATTAAGATTGTAATGCCATCGAAAACCGGGCTATGCCCCTTTTAAAGGAATCAATGACGGTAAGTACATGTACTTCATCTTCATTGAAATCCATGTCCTCTCTCTCGACGTAAGGAGCTTTGACAAACTATCGGATTCCCTTGTGTACTTCAAGGTCGTCTTTATGCGAGTCGTCTTTAAAAAGAGAATTAAGAATAGTTTTAAATGTTTCAGTTAATAGCTCTGTCAACGTGCCATCCTCTCTATGCACAACGGAGACAGCATTTCTGCGATTGACTTTGCCGGTTGCAAACTTATAAGGAAGATAAGGATCCTCCTTTTACAAAGAGGAGCAGAAATTCTGACAAGACTCCAACTTACAAGGAGAGTACCCGAGGTGTTTATTGCCGATTTAGTTCAAAGTCGGGCGTAATGTAGACCTATATGAGATATGAAATTCCCCAAATGGGAAAATTGGAACCTTTTTGGGGTAAAATTGTAACACTTTTTGGGTAAAATAGGTAAAAAATCTTATTTTTGTTTTAAGTGGTCCAAAAAATTATCGGTTGCCATGGCAAATCGAATGGGTAGTGCAACGTCTCCTTTTGGGAAATTTCATGTCTCATATAGGACTACATTACGCCCGACTTTGAACAAAATCGGCAATAAACACCTCGGGTACTCTCCTTGTTAGAGGAGCTAATCAGACTTTTGTTCTCTCATTGGAGATACAACAAGTTTTGTTTGTAGCGTTCCCTCACCAAAGGATCCATAGTCACCTGCATACGTTTTCGAGCTCTACGTACTAATATTCACTGCCTACTAAGACCCTCGTTCCACCAGGGAGCCGAGTTATATGTCTTAGTTTTGGCTTTACATTTCATACTATTAATAATAATAATAATAATCAGCTAGGCTAATACCCAAGGCACCACCATAGGCCTAAGTCATCAAGCGACTTTTAAAGCCATTAATTCAGGTGGCCGGGTTACAATGCGTAGGAGGGTGGTAGCATCGTTGAAAATGTCCTCAATAGAGGAATCCACATTTTCAATCTGACCCCGAATTTTAAGTTATACTTCACGCAGAGCTCCAAGAGACAAATCGACCTGGTCGCGAAAATGATCAAGGTCTAATAGTCCTTCCACTCTTAGCAAAGTCAGAAGTGGATATATTGAAAGTGATAAAGTTATGGTTGCTGTTGCTAATTTGTTCCGTGACACACCAATAATTGAAAGTATTAAATAAGTTCATTAGTAGATATAGTCAGATCTATCCAACTATTACCATTGGTGCTTTAAAGGGTAGGATCTGATCCCCGATCATTCAACACGACCAAGTCTACAAAATCAACACAAGCAGAACCTCTAGGACAATTGCCCCTCGAGCCCCAGAGAGTATGATGAGAATGGATATCACCACTATTTATTAGTTTAAACCCCTGCAAATTTAATAATTTGGTCAGAATTTATGTTCAGGTGTTCATCCAAGACCTCTGACGAGGGAGAAGGCATATAAATGGAGAACACTATGAAAGAGAAAATCCCTGCCTTTAAACCTACGGTGCGGTGGTCATATAGTCTTCATTAAGAAGACTAATGATTATAAATTTTGCATTAAAGATGGGAATAGCGGTTTTTTGGTTCACGTCGGAGCACACCACCCTGCACGATAGTGGGAGACCCGACATCCTCTTGTATAAATTATTGCGACGTCGATACTGCCATCTTGGCAAGTCTGCCTTAGAGGGAATGAGGCAACCTTCCCTTTGCCAAGATTGATCCGAATGAATTTGATATTATTAATTATATTAGATCATTGGGCTTAGAAGTAAAATCAGTTCTCGATCGCGTATATTGCAGCTTCCTGGTGTTAAGTGGAAAGAGGTTGTCAACGGAGGAGTGCTCCGAGTTGAAGCTTGTTTTCTTATCCCTGTTGCTTCTAACAAAATTGACAAACAATCTTATGGCATTGGTACAATCGGTGAAAACATGTTCTTCCGACCCACAAAGAGAACAGACCTGCTTATTTTTATCATCGCAGGATGCCATATCCTGACCGATGTTCATACATTCGAAGCACCTTGGGATAAATAGATACTCCTTCCAACCATGGATTTTGCCAACCAATACGTTGTTTCTTTTTACCCTTTTTGAGGGTTTTTAAAATGGCATTCTGGACTTCGATAACCCAATTTTCCTTATCGACTATTTTCTAAGTGTAGATAAAATATTTGACGGTGATTTCGTCCTCCACACATTCAAGTCGATTGCATTCGATAATCTTGCTTACGAGATCCTGCTTAGAAATCTTAGGGTTTACATTAAAAACAATAATCCTTGGCCTACCCAAAGATTGGTTTCTTAAAACCAAGTAATCTTTTAGACTCTCTGAGTCTTCAATAGTTCTTTTAAGTTTTTCGACGACCTCTATGGATTTCAGCTGAACGACCATGCCCTGGCCCCAACAGGGTCGTACATTGCTTATGTTATGCTTAAATGGATTTAGCTCCTTTCCGAGCCTGCGCCTAAAATTATCTGCTGTCTCCTCTTTATCGTTAGGATAGAGCAGGACAACGCTCTCCTGTCTTGGAGGTAATTTAATTTTAGAAGCCTTTCGGTTGCCAGATACTGAAGGCTTTCTTGATTTGGATTTAAGACGCTGCCACCCAGATTATTCCATAGATTCTGCCGGAGTTGGATCAGCTGCTGAAACCTTGGAGCAACAAACACAGCACCCCACACAAGGAGAACGCAACCCGTCAAAAGTTATGCATTTTTTTGTGTATATTTTTCATTGGTTAGACGCTTTAGCGCCTGCTGCCGTCGGAAGGGGAATACTCGGAAATTGTCTTCCCCTTTTCCGTAAAACGTTCCGTGTAAAGGTTTGTCCAATGAAATTTGTACACAACACTGACTTAGCGTATTTAAAGGTTAGCTGCGTTCTAATTGTGTTTGTTGCTCCTAGCTGAAACTAACTTGGCGAAAGATGGTATTCGATGCTCACTTTTAGATAAATGTTTTATCGTTCGGTCCTTTTGCGCACTGGAACCCATCTTTTAATTACTCGTGTTTCAAGTTGTTTGTAATGGATCTTATTTTGGCACCTACAGTACGCCAATGTTTATTTTATTAATACCATTGGTCAAAATATAGCTTCCATCTCCGCGGACAGATTCAGCAGCCGATCTTCAATATGTTCTTCAGAAGTGATGAGTTATTATGTGACCCAGGTATTTTACCCTCGTGACCACCAGCTGTCGAATTCCACCATCAGGTTTTCTTGCAACCACCATGGGATGAACCCATTCAGCCGGGCCCTGGACTGGCGCAATTATACCATCATTTAATATGTTCTGGAGTTCTTCATACACAGGGCACTTAAGACTGTGCGGAAGTCGATGAGCTACTGATACATAGGGCACAGCATTAGGTTTTAGTTGGATGTGGACTTGACATAAATTCTCACTATGTTGACAGGAAAGTGACCAACTTTATCTAAAACGTCAGGATATTGTTTAACAATGGCTCGGGGATCCTGTAGAGAAATATATGTGTATACTTTAGAAGCAGAGAGAGACTGGACTTTCTGCAACATTCTGCTCGTCCGCTGGATTAAAGCCAGATCTTCTGAGGTAGCCGCGCCGAGAGAAGGAGTCGTTCGGCTAGGAGTAATATAAAAGATTAGTTGTTTCGAGACAGTTGATGAAGCACATGACAATTCGACAACACCAAGAAAAGGGACACTGTGACCTGTATACGCAACGATCCTACGAAGTGGCCGTTGGAGTGGTGGTTTGACTGGGATCATATCATAAAGATGTTTCGGCAGAATGTTCACTTTTGATGCAGTGTCCTACTTAAAAGAAATAGAAGTGTTATTTAAGAGAAGTGATTCATACCACTCATCGTAAGAGGAAGTGAAGTTAAGATCCTGAGTGACACTGCATACTGTAGCTAGACTGCGCAAACATATATCAGAATTGTCAGGGGGAGGCATGTGCATTTTCTTGAAAAAAAATCCCTGCGGATGATCCATGATATCCGGCCGGTCAAACATGGAGTCGTAGCCAATGGGATCGTCATGCTGAGGGTAGTGCTCCAAATGAGAAGGTATTATGAAGTCATGGTACGGATGCCTAGGTCGCATGATGACTTAGGCCTAAGGTGTTGCCTTGGGTATTAGCCTAGCTGATTATTATTTTTTATAAGTCTGCAGCTGTGGGATGGAGTTATCTTCCAGGGAATGGTTGAGGTCTTGAAAGTATGGTTCAACGCACATCTTCTGACACCATGATGTACGCATCAACTTTGTTTAAGAATCAGTAACCATTTATTAACCTATTCACATAGTTCTGATACCCGCTTTGTTATAGAGCGAAGGTTTATATACAATGTCTTATCTTTTATCAGCTGACGGGTTATTTCTTATCAGTTTAAGGATCGATAATAATATACACTTTTTAAAGGGATATTTACATAATAGTACAAGCAGTGTCTTCCACTTTTTCCCCTTCAGTACCAGGGCGTTTACGTACGTTACTTGAACTCTGAATAATAAATTATCCCTGTGGTTTGCATTTCGTGTCATCCCTTTAAAAAATGGTCGACATATTTTATCCTATAAATGCTAAAAAATATCTAAATTTAGCTTTTTTTAACATTGGTATACTTAAATTGTTTGGAAATTTCGGATCATCTAATTGACCACAATTTTTGGTATAAATTTACAACACGTTTTAGGTCACACTCAATACATTTTGTTTTATTTTTAATGTTTACCCGCTAGCGCATCTAATCGCCTGATCTATCATCAACGGCCAATATAGATAATATTGGTCGTGACTACCCGCATTGCTTTCAGTTATGCTTGGAAGTGGCTGCCACAGCCATTTCTAGTTACGGATGTTTTAGATTATTTAATGGATTTGACCAATTGTTTTACCTTTGGTACCATTTTAAGGTTCCGGAACAACAAAATCCAAAACTCAGCGTCCAAAAATTTAATAGCCAAAAAGGTATAAAATAGGTATTTTAATCGTGCCTTGTGAGTTACTTATGGGGCGTCTAAATGTGGCGGAAAATACATGGCTGACCGACCTTTAACCAAATTTCGCACTCGTTATAGTATATCTCAAGTCTCTGGCTCTTCGACTTATAAGAATGGGTGGTGTGAGACAAATAACAGTCAAATGAGTTAGATAAGCTTATTAAAATTTCAGATTCTATTAACAAAATGTGTAATAATGCCTGGTTTTAAGATTTGACTCGATATTAGATTGACTTAGATAAATTATCCTGGACCCATAATGGCTTTGAAAGATATTGATTAACTAAATTAATATTATTATTTTAACTAAAGTTTGAGTTGGTTGTAAGAAATTAAACCTAACGCGTTGAATTGTTTTACTGAAAATTTCTTAAATAGATGGATCGAAATTTGACTCCAAATGAGTGTTTCCTCCCGACCGAAAATTGAGTTCAGTTAAATGACTGATTGAAGTAGTGAAAGCATCTGACCAGCTAACACTAAATTTTTAATTAAATTGTATGCAGCCCAACATTGGCTTCAAATAATCGAAACGAATTGTATTAAAATTTAGACGAACCAATTTTTAAGTTGGTTACATATTGGACCCAAAATTTGGTAGCCAAAACTACTGTGTAGGTTGAAAATAATAATATTTAAAACGACGTCGGAAGATCAATTCGGTTCTTGATATGTTTATTTCCTAATGATTTTCGACTAAAACGCTCTTAAATAAAAAGATCATTTTTAATCCTTTAACGGTTTTTTTCCTCCGTTTTGGTTCATTTATTACGCCATCAAAGTTCTGAACTACTCCCTCAAGGGTATGAAACTCCCTTTAGCTTCTGGTGTTACACTACTCTTTTAAGCGTATTTGCTTTAATGATTTTAAAATGATTAGCAGGGTCATCTTTAGACCAGCCGTCGGGCGCGTGTTAAAATAAGAGTTTAAAATCGGTTTTATAACGGTATTTCCATAAATGTGCTTTATTGAAAAGTGGTAAATTTAATAACAAATAATTTTATATTGATATATTTTATTAAAATTTAAAAATTGAAAACATTTACCCCAATTATTAGCCCGACATTTGTAGTGCCTTTTTTATTCTTAGTTTATAACACATTGTCCAGCTTTGCATTTTCCCACAAAGCCCACCTGAAATACAAACAATCCATTAAATATTTTTACCATCAAATGTGTTTTATGTCTAATATGCCAAGATCCGATCGGCTCTTGTCATTTAGACAATTAGCTAATATATATAATTCTAACCCGGTTTAAAATATTCGTAGTAACGTCAGAACATTTTCTAGTGTTTTTTTTATAAGCATAATAGGCAATATGATGGATTTCACTATAATTTCCGAATATTTAATTATGAAATATTTAAAAAATGATCTAGTTAATGTGGCGTATTGAGGTTTATCTAAACGGGCGTGTTCAAAATATTTAATTTCGTAGATGTAAGTTTTAAGTTCTGGACATCTTAATCATTTAATTGAACTAAATCTAAAAATATCAAAATGAAAAACATCAATTCATTTTACTGATGCGATTTTTATGTATCATTTATATTGACTTTATAAAACGTTATTTCGCCCAAGATTATCCTTCTCACAATTAAATAACTTATTAATTGGTTTATTTATATTTCTAAGCTCTTCAATTTAAAGAACCGTGTTTTCAAGAAGCAATTGTTGATAGACTGATACACCGTATGCTAGTTGATACTTGGAAGAAATAAGCGTTTTTTCCCGATGAAGTTTGTTAAAGGATACCATACCCTTAAACACGCAACGTCGTCAGGTGATTTTTTCTTTTCTGTAATTGCACCTTCGCTTCCATAACTACAAGTGTACGAGCAAGGATTAAGGAAGTCCTAAATAATTAAAAAAAATAATAAATTATTAGAATTAAATACGTGTTAAAATTATCCCAGAAAAATAACAGACCCGCTTAAGAGTATTTACTATTATTTGCGTAATTACTTTTTTTCCATTTTTTGAATAATCTAATTTTTAATAGTATTGAAAATAGAAAAACATTCCATTTCTATTGCATAAAAAGCGCGTCCAACCCAGAATTGTTAGCATGAATCTATTTAACCCGTGAACAGTCACGGTAAACTCCGCGAGAACGTGTGGCACAGCCTATTTTCGGGCCACACGAGTGATTGCCGTTTTTAAGCCAATAAGAATGTCATTTTAGGGCAAGATATTATACTCCGCACCATCTTTTTCCCCCATTTCCACCTCTGCCGCGCGTATATTGGCAATTTACCGGTTAGGTCGTGGAAGACATCAACTCAGCTTTTAGGCCTTTTTTGGGTCAAGCTGTAACCTCAACCACTGGTCGTATTTTAATTCTGTAAACGGATTTAAAATCAGCGTGTTTCACTTCATAGGCCCGTCTTTTCACGATTTATAATTTAATCAATAACGCCGAGAAAATAAGTTTTTGAAGCCACGAAATTACGGTTTCGAGGCATCCATTTTCTCACGTAAGTTTCAGATTGGTGCGCATGTGCAACGGGAACGGGTGGAAGTCGGAAAAAAGTTGCCAACTTGCCGACACGGCTTCGTTTTAATGGTGGTTTTAATGCCGCGTGCCCGCGTCAAATGTTAATTTTCATATTCTAACATGTTTAAACATAATGATTTAATCTTCGATGATAAAAGATAAATAATATAGTTGGCTTTCATTTCAACCTAAGTTTTGTCACTTTACGGTATTTGGTTATTCTAAATCGATTTAAATAAAAGTTAGGTTAAAATTTTGGGCCTTGGGTATTATCACTGCCATAATTTAGGAGCCCGACTTTTCGGAATTTCGCCTGGACTTCGGTAACAGCTTCATGGAGTAAAGTCAAGGTAAAAGCACCGTGATATCGAATATAGGGTACGTAGTATCTTTGGTTGAACTAATCTATCAGTATTTTTTGAGTTTTTAATTATTTTTCTATGCAGGCCTTAATTTGCACTTTTATTAGAGACACTACAAACATTTATTTTAATTTTTAATTTTAGAAAGCACTAATTTTTAAAAAAATTATAAAATTGAGATGTAGTTCTTGTAAAGCACCACTTCTCATAAATGGGCATATATTATAACAAAAACAGTTTAGAGCTCATTAAATGTGCAGCCTTAAAGGGACATATATTATTTTTATTGTTGAGTAATATGTCAAATTCATTTAAAGTATTAGAAAATATTCCTGTGAACAACAGAATGACGTCATTTAAATTTATTGTTATTATTATATATTATTTATTTATTGCAGTAATCTTCAACAAAAATAAAATAATAATAATAATAAATTTTAAAAATTTAATGTTAAACGTGTAGGGAAGAAAATAAATATAAATATGGATACCTTTGTGGGCAAAATTGGATCAAAGATTGTGTTTTAAAAATTGTAGGAGCAGTGGACTGTGATTTGAAAGGCGGAATGACGTCATTCTGTTGTTCACAGGAATATTTTTAATACTTTAAATGGATTTGGCATATTAATCAACAATAAAAATAATATATGTCCCTTTAAGGCTGCACATTTAACGAGCTCTAAACTGTTTTTGTTATAATCTTACGAGAGTCAAGAGCAGATTTACCATGAAATGACTTCTAACGGACGGTTCGCGTTATTTTGTTAAAAATAAGGTTGACAGTTGTTAATATTAGTTGAATAAAAATAAAACTAAAGGAATTTAACTCCGATCTTTTTAATGCGATTCTATCGAGTCTGTGATATTTTTAACAATTTAAAAATACAAAGTATCTCTGAAAAGCTAAGCCTAGGTGATACTACTTAAGAAACCCTGAGTCAATGTTTGCCAAATTATTATTATTTAAAAATAAATGCTCTAAAAATAATATTAAATAAATAGATGAAACAATTTAATTAAATAAATAGATGAAACAATTTAATTAAATAAATAGATGAAACAATTTAATTAAATAGATTCATAATAAATTTTGGAAAAAAAAATTAAACCTAACCGTAACGCATCATTTAAGGAACTAACATTTCATCTGCTTATATAAATAAGAGCTAGTTCTTCTCAATCACTATCTATTTAGTTTTCGACGGCAAACAAAAGAGGGCGTACCAATAGCTTAAGGTCATCAGCTGTTATAAAGTATTATGTGGCCTAAAACTAAAGAAGTCGATACAATATGGCTTATTTAAGAAAAGGAAAACGTAAAATTTTGTGTGAGAATATTTTGATTATTATCTTTGCTCTGCTATAAAACAGCCGACGACATACGCCATCTTGTGATCTTTGAATGAAGCTCAGCGTATGTTCCCCCACTAATAGTCTCTAGAGAACACCAATTAAGAATATTCAAAAAGTTCCGCTACTTTGACGATAAATACCAATTATTCCCAAAAGTCCAAACCGAGAATATCTATTTTGAGTTAACCCAACAGGTTTTATTTTGTTTTCTCTGAGAAATGAATAAACATTGTTTTTACCTTAGTACACCCTTTTAAAGTTTCATTATTCTTCGTTTTTTCACACTCCTAGAAAAATATACATTTTAGTTTTCTCGCTAATCAGATCGAGGTATGGTTTAAAAAGCGTACAACAAAATTTAAAACACATCAATCCAGAAATACCACTTCTGTCCATTCAGTAATTTTATTTTTACAGGAAGAAAGAAGATACTTTAACAGAAGTAATATCATAAGAGGTCAAATTCTGAATACTTGGAGTCTTACCAGAAACCGCCGACAGTTTCAAATGTATAAATTTTAAACTATTTTTAAAAAAACGAGTTTTATCATATGACATTTATAATTTTTTCCATTAAACTTAGCTCGGAATAGTGAAACGAATGGTTAAAGGACAAGAGTGCTGTCCTCTTGAACAGACTGGACTAAATGTGATTAGCTAGTAGCCCAAGAACTGTGGTTCTATAGCAGAGAGGCAATCAGCCTTTTCATCAAACTACCATAAGAAACGTCAAAACAAGATTGCGAAAACCTCTGCCTGATGGCCAATTGACTTATTTTATTATTATATATTCCGCGGTGTTTATGATTTTAGTCTAATAAAATAATAATAATCAGCTAGGCTTCTTTCAATATCCGTCTTCGATAATTCCAGTTTAATAAAGTCCATTCATTAAATAATCCAGATTTCAATTAACCTTGATGTTTAACAGAAACGTTTTAAACGTTTAAATGATGTAAATAACTATTTGCAAACTCTTTAATACCCTAAAAATCAATTAACAAAATGCCGAGCTACTATTTTGTCATTATGAACTTTCGTTTAAAAATATCAAAAATAGCCAATATATATAGAAATTGAGAGTAACGATATTTTTAAAACAAAATATTAAAAAGCAAGTTACTTATTATTTTTATGAACTGTGCTTGCGAAGGGCTTCGCTTTCTCCAATAGCAACGCCTCTATTGGGGCCCAAATTTTATATTTATTCCAGCCCCGGGCCCGGTCTCAGCGACCATGCTTGTGGCTTCCGCATTGAGTTTGTAAGTTCCCTCCCTTCTGGTTAGGGTAGTTTTCCCCCGAGCTCTTCAGTTTACCCTTTCCACCAAAACTGCCTGAGCTTAACGGGTATAGTCGAGGGGCTGATCACTCCGCGTAATCGGTGTACAGAGCCGTACCTTTGACTGTACTAATGGGACTACGCGTAATCTTTGAAGTCCCTGCCTTTGGCAGTGCTAATCTAAGCGTAGTCCGGTGTACAGACTTTCTAAGAGTGGTTAGCCCCTCGGGTATAGTACAGTGTAGGGAGATTCTTGGCTCGCGTGGCATGAAAGGCTTGCCACCACCCTGCTACACAATTTAATCCGGCTACCAGTATTTGGCTTCGCAAGTCACTATTTGACTTAGGCTTCTGTGGTTCCTTGGGTATCAGCTTATCCGATTATTATTATTAATGTCGCAAAATTAATTCCCAGTATAAAAACCAAAATTATGTAGAGGAAAAATCATCGCGTTTAAGGTTAGAAAACGGTACGATTAAGTTACAGTTACGATTTTATTAAACTCAGGTAACAAATCGTATTTAGCATCACCTTCATGATCAGATAAATTCATAATAATAATCATATCACTTAAAATATAATATATAGCATAATTTTGTAAACTTACTTCTTTTGCTGACATACAGGGCATACCTTTTCAAAAGTAATAAATATTATTTTAATAAATAGTTATAGTAATTTGTGTGTTTTGTTCTATTATCAATTGATCTATCTCTCTTTTCTATGAGGTTTTGGTGAAATTCGCTTCATGAAGTTATTTTCATTTGGTTAATACATTAAAATATAATATTTTCAAAAATAGAATGGTGGGAATTTTAAGTAAGCGTTATTAGAAAAATCTAAATATGTAATATAAAAATAGAAAAAAAGTAGAACAAAATACGAACCATTGTAACCTACTCATTTCCTAACCCTCAGGTAAAGATGCTTATTACCTCTCCGAGGGGACAAAGTCCCCTAGGAGGGGTTATACAACGACCGTGTCTGTCTGTGGGTGGGTCTGTGGGTGGGTGGGTCTGTGGGTGGGTCTGTGGGTGGGTCTGTGGGTGGGTCTGTGGGTGGGTCTGTGGGTGTGTCTGTCTGTCAGGACTGCGAACGCGTTCGCATTTTCGGTGCAAAGTGTAATCACTGCGTACGCAGTTTCTCAAAGGGTTGGCAAAACCACCGTGCGACGGTGAGCGTTAACGGATGCATTTGCGGTTTGGTTTGGATGGTGTTTTTTCGCTCACCGTCGTGACGGTTTGGTGTATTACGTTTTTGTAATGTTTATGCGTAGGTTGTGAGTGTTGAATTTGTTGTGTTTGTGTTCTGATGGATGTGCATGTTGAGTCTGTTGTGTTTATATGGGCGTTTTCTCTCCAACTTCTTCTTAATGACTTTGGGACGGACCGAGTGCTGAGTGTAATGCTACCTCTCAACGTTCAATGGCAGGGTTTCCACCAGTTGTACACGGTATTCGTCTTAGTATCAATTTGCGATCGCATCGGGCGGGATTTGAACCCGAGACCTCCTGATTGACAGGCGGACGTTCTACCACAGAACCACCGACACTTGTTACGCCTTATTGAAAATTAGACCTTCAGCTTTATCGGAAGCGTATTTAATAGAGTACGAAATTTTGGTTTAATTGAAATAGAATTGAAATTGAAATTATTGCATCGAAGAAATTCTACTTTAGCGTTTCTCTATTGATTAAAAATAAATGCGCCACCCAGGTTTCGAACCCAGACCATTCGGCTTGGCAGTCGAGCGCTCTACCACAGAACCACCGATAGCTCCTTAGATTCACTGAAATTAAGACAGGCATCGTAAGCATAATAGGTAATAAAGTCTTTTTTTATTAATGAATTTATGAAGGCCTAATCTGGTATTTTTTAAAGGTTAAATCTTGTTTTAGCGCAGTCAGCCGAGATTAGAGGGTTAAAGGGTAGACCCTGTGGGTGGTCCACTTTTTTAACGACCTATATATAGTTCTGTTAATTCAAAGGAGATAATTTAACGTTAATTGCTTTAAGAGCTGGCGGTTCGTCAAGTGGCTCTCTGTGCTTTGTTGATGGTAAGGTTTTTGCTTCTTGTAAATACATTTGGTGTGGATATTTGGATATCTACGATTTCTAACGCAGTCAATGATTTCTTGGGTGTGCGAGTCATTATATGATATTGGAAATTGGTCTTTTTCATGTGGTATGCGTCACAACGTCAACAGGAAGTGAACGAGTCGTCCACTACCAGATATCTACGGTATCTTCATCAAGGGCGAGTGTTGAAATAAAATGAGCGTTAAAGATGCGGCAAGTATTTCGTAAGAGAGTAATTCCAAAAAGCCTCTGTAGATATTTCTTTCATTAAAATTTGCTTCGTATTATATTTAACTGATAAACTTGTTCTGTAAAAGGGTTTAATTCAATTGTGCATTGTTATAGTACGTCTAACTTACTGTTGTAACTACTTAACTTATGATATTCTGAATAAATTAAAATTGGTCGTTTCGTCTCAATTATTTTAATTATAATTAAAATTTTATACCGGGCGGCATAGAAATGGGTTAATATTTTTAACAAATAACTCTAAATTGCGGAGATATATCTTTAAGGGTTATCTCGATAAATTAATACCACTAGGGACAATTCTTCCGAGGAGAGGTATATTTTGGCTTGCCAACTTGTTTTCACATACATTGTAGTCACCCTATCAACGTAGTTTACGAAACCCTGGGGTCCGATTCTACAACCCTCCTTATGATTCGTAAGGATCAAAAATTGGCCGTAAAAATTTCAGTCATCCTTATACTCAAAATTTCGTACTCTTCTCTTATCCTTGAGAAAAATTGTCTTCAGTATGAAGCGAAAATAGTCCAAAAGAAAAAGTGAGTGTAAAAGCACTCCTTAGAGGTTTAAAGACCGAGAATTATCCTTAATTCGATCATATTTAAGATGGCCGCCTTGATAAATATCGAAATTTTTCATTTAGCTGTTATAGTCAATGTTCAAAAGGCACCAAAAAATGATTTTTTGTGAAAAAGAATAATAAGAATTTAATTTAATGATAATTTATGTAATGACTCCTTTTTTAAAGGTAGTTGTTTACATGAATAAAGGTAAACTGTATGTAACCGTTATTAAATTTGTTGTAATATCTACTCTAAGATAATGGAACTTGAAGAATTATTTTATTTTCATAACTTAATTTAAATCTTAAATAACAAGGCCTATTTTCAAAATAAATATTTAACTAACTTCCGAAGGCTACCATTTCAATGTGTCATTGCGTTGTGGGCTAAAACTCGTCCCTGTTCTTCGAACTAACTCGTAAGCGAAAACGAACGTTTCCTAACACACATTTCGGGGATAGATTCGTGAAACACCATTTGCTAAGAATAAGCCACGTGGTCCAGTTTTTGCTCCTTACGGATCATAAGGATAAGATACTCCACAAGGTCAATGACAGTAGAATTAGCGAAATAAGGATTTGTCCTCATGCAAGGGATCCTTTTTGGAGAGTTGAAGAATCGAAGCCCTGGTGGCACCGTTAAAGCTAAATAAATTTGGCTTCAGTGTATATTGGCGGTTTGCTAACAAAATTGGCCTATATTGGCGTGACGGCCGACGAATTGTATTTGCTTGTTTAGTCTCATCAAATTTGTCTGGATTCTGCTCTAGTACTAAAAAGAAACTGATCTAGGTTTGTGGCTTTTACGACCAAAGTCACCAAACGCGTCAGCTTCTGTTACTAGCAGAGAGAAAGCTTAGAAGCTAAACATTATATAAATATGTCTGTAGAGTGATAACGTAAGGAATTAACCAAGTGGTTACAGTGTGATTCCGGGGCGATAACCGTAATTCAACCAGAGAGTTATTTAAGCCAATTTAAGCTGATGTTTCACTGAATTTCACTATTTTGTATTTGATAAAATATTTGTAACAAGGATATATTCAGGAAAGTAATGAAATACCGCTTTCTAGTTTCTGATAAATGGTTAAAATTGTAAAAAAGAATATCACTATTAATAAAATATAGTATAATATTTATTTTGTAAATCTATTAGAATATATGCAGTCTGAGTCTGGTTAGATAATTGTCAACAAAAGTACAAAAATATGCAAATAACACTTACCATGGCTGTAATGAACCGCCAGAACCAAAAGGAAAACGCAAAGCATGAACATTTTCATTGTCTCCAAATCTTAACTGAACTCCTTATTCGAAAAACAAACACAAATATTGGGCTTCAAAATGATGAAAGTTTGGAGGTGCATTCGCTTTTTATACAGTTCGCGCATCGTTTAGGGACGCCATTCAATGAGGCACCGCTTTGAGATGTCACGGAAGGAAAAGTGTGTAACGCGTTTAATTGAAAACAATGCGTCTTTGTAATGTCAATTAGTCGTTTCAATTGCTTCCGAAATGTGGTGGATATGCTGTAAGTTATCCAAAAGAACACCTGACGATATATTAAACACCCTCCCAGGGTTTATTTTAGTTAATTCAAACATAGTTTTCCGAAAAAATTTATTTTAAATACCGTAATCAATGTAAAAACATAATTAAATGCTTCGTACAACACTTTACTAATTGCATTAAAAAAAGTAATAAAACCGCGGTTGCAAAGTTAACATTTAAAAAATAATTAAACATATTTGCCCTAACAAGTTTCAATGACCTTCTACAAAGTCCATCTTGGATACGAAGTACTTAAAAACTTGTAGTGGTTAACGGTAATAGTTAGTATAATGAGCTGTTGGCTCGCTTGGTATGAAGGGCTTGCACCACCCTCCTAAGCATTGTAACCCGGCCAACATTAAAAGTCGCTTGATGACTTGGGCCTACGGTGGTGCCTTGAATATTAGCCTAGCTGATTATTATTATTATTATTATTTATCTGCAAGATCATGAATAAGTCTTTGTATTTATTATTAAGTAGCTTAATAAAGACCGTGTTATCATTTTAGATATAAAACCAAAAATGGCTTTATAAATAATATAATTTTTTGAATTATTAATTACAGGAGCGAACTACAAAGGTAGTGTAGAATACGGCGGGATTTTATTTCGTCACCAATATTTAAAAAAAGTCGCACAGTCGCGCCACCTTTAGCTATAGATTAGCATTATTTTTTCGAAATGGTTTCACCCAATAGCGTGGCTGCATTTCTCGAAAGGGGCTCTGGGAAACCGCATTTTTTTATCTTATCATGAAAACTTGTTTCGTCTACTTATACTGACAAGGCGTAGAACGTATTTTGGAGTTTAGAGTTTAAAATGATCCTGTTTAAATGGATTTAAAAGTAGTTATATAATTTGTAAACACCGAATTTGAAAAAGATAAACTAGGTGAAGAACATCAGCTCATATTTAACAGCTTAAAATGTGCTACAGCCTACAGCCCCAAATATTTCTGAATTTATATCAGAATTAGTGGAAACCTACAAGAGGATTGAAAAAGAAATATACAATGAACTTTAAAATCCTAAATCTAAAGGGAGGCCAAAAAAGAAGAAAGAGGTAATCCAAGTAGAAGAAACTGAAAATCCATGTGAAGAGAAGCCTCGAAAACAGACCAAATTTGCAATGGCGAAATTTGTTTGTTTACAATAAACAAGCTGGAAAAATGAGAAAGGGATATTTTGAAAGCTTGAAAAATTTTGCCTCAAGTGACAGTACTTCAGAGTTAATATCGTATTTTTCGTATAACGTAAGCAAAGTTTTTGAATATGGGCAATTATTTGATCAACAAGAAAATGGAAAGACTTTTCTAATACCAACAGTGCCTCATACTTGAACGAAGAGAGTTTAAGTGCAATATTCAAACTGGACTGGGAGGGGGAGGTTTGGGTGGTATAAGAAGAGTTTCAGTTAAAGGAAAAAATAAATTCCTATCTGCGAAACAAATAATTGAACGACATTTATTCTTTAAAATGACCATCCTTTTTAAAATGACAAAGATAGAAAGGGTTCGTAACCTGCCATTGGAGCTAAAGATTCTTGATGAAGGAGGTCCACTTTTTCCAAAACCAGGATTTCTTCGTTCTTCCATTCATTAAGAGAGTTAATGTCGAAACCAGAATCTACACAAATTCAAGGTGCTATAATAAATATGTAGTGAATTTAATCAAAGTAACAAACGAGCACGTCTTCAATCTAAGTGAAGAGCTTCGAGATTTGTACGAGGAGGGCATACTGAAGGAAAACATTCAAGTCGTGAGTAAAGAGGTTTCTTCTAATTTTTTTAAAATCTGGTTGAGGAAAATGGTGCATTGCCGTATTCAAGAATTCGTCACTAGCTACTGTAAAATGCGGAAAGATAAGAAAACCGACATTGGATTGAGGGATAATTTGCTGGTACTCTAGACTCAGGAATCTAAGAAAATGTAAAAGGCAAAGAAAGGTTCAAATTAACAGTAGAAACACCGTTGCTACTAGTCAAGCTGGTGAATCAAACTCTTATCACGAAGACAGCCTAGAAGTAGTTACCAAGACCAGGAAATCCTGGAAGAATCGGCAAGCTTCGAATAAGTGAAAGGATAGCTCGTAGGATTCTCTTCAATGATTTTGAATAACACTGGGAACTCGGATATATGGTTCCTATTTTAATCTCAAGGAAAATAATATCCGAAACAAATTTGAATGTAAGAAAACTGTGATATGTGGTTCCTATTTAATTGCTAGTAAAATGTGAATATGTGAAACCAAGTTCAAACGTGACCATAAGCCGATGTGATTCATGGTTCCTATTTTAATTGCAAAAAATTTTAGATAATCAAATAGGAAGTTATATTTGCCAAATACGTCTCCTTGTCATGATCCATAAAAATAAAATACAAAGTTCAATTTAAAAAAAGGTAAATTTAATCATGGGCCAATAAAAGATTTCATCTAGGACATGACTTCTCGCGAAAAAGCGTTCAATTAGAAAAACGGGTACTCGTGGCGTCATCTATCGGTTCCATTAAACCAAAACGGAAGTACGTCTCGTTTTAGATCAAATCACGTGACTACTTTCGGAAAGGGGGGGGGGGGATTTTTTGATATTTTAAAACACGTGGAATCCCAAGCCTTAGCCTTTGGTGGAATGTATAGCTGTGGGAAATCAAAATGTTTAGACTCAACACTTATATGACTCTAGGAATTGAACCTCCCCCTCTTGTTATTTTATCTGGTGAGTACTAATAAAATTGTTCCTTTTATTCCAATTGACTTGCTAAACAAAACAAATTTATTTTGTTTTAGATTCAGATTCTGATCATATTTTGGATGCACGTGAGCCAATTGTAAAGTGGTACGTATGTTAACATGGACTATTAATCTGGTGATCCACGTTTCTTTATATATAACTTTTCTTAGTGAAAATACTCCACCCAAGAAAAAGACAAAGAAAGAATGGATAGGAAAAAAAGCTAATTGAGATAAAATTGTGGATGTAGAGAACTATGACAGAATGTTTCCTTGCGTTTTTAATTTCGCTATTGGTGCAATAACAACAGTTTTAAATGAAATGGATCTCCCCGAATCTAATGCAATGGTGATGAATTGATATTAAACAATCACAAAACTATTGCATGTTTAAAAAATATCTTAAAAGAAGCTTTAACAAAGACACCTGAAGAAAAATACGTTGCTGTTACAGAAAGCATTAAATCAAATGAAAGCTACTTGAATATTATTATAGCCACAATGTCACATATAACTGTTAGTTAAGGTTATCTTTAAATACACCAGTACAGATTAAGATAAACTTAATTTTTTAATTTTACTACCAACAGGAACCACCAATATCAAAGTTCCTAAAGACAAGGGCGGTCCATTTTTTGCTTCTACACATTTTTGAAAGGAGTTTAAGGTACAGCAAAGAGTCAGCTACACCAGTACCACCAAATGAAAAAGGAACAAATGAAGGTGCCCTTTTTTATGTAGTGGGAACCCTTCTAAGGACACTTCAAAAGTCACCGGAAGGCGCTTTAATTGTGAAACAAATGACCTGTGATAAGGACGATGAAAAATGTGTTGATATTCCTATTAAAAACTGGACCGCAATGCAAGACCGTGGAGCCCTAATATATTCCACTAAGGAAACCTACAATTTCTTTAATAATATTTATGGTATAATTTGTGAATCATTTTGTCAAACTAAAAAGCAAGAACTAGACAGAAAAGCCAAAGTCAACAGTGCAATCTTTAATGACCCTAAAATTCAAACTTATTGAAAACAAGTTTGCGATTCTTGTAATATCACAAATGAAGGAAGAATTTTATTATTTGCCAAACTGATCAATCAATTCATTAATACAGTAGCTAATGGCCATGTTAGAGATGAAAAAGATGCTTTAAAAGAAGAACAAAGCTTGAAAAACAATAAATCAAAGGCCAAGAAAGCTCTAAGAAAACAACTAAGTGAAATAAGCAACTGTGTTGCATAAAAGGAAGTTAAAAAATAGTCAAGTCTTTCATTTTAAAAAACCAATTTTTAATAAATGGATTCATTATTTAAAATTTTTGCATTTATTTTTAGCGGCAATTTCTTCCAATTGCTTTAATATTAATGTTGCCTTTCTTTATTGCTCTTAATTTTGGACCATTATTGCACAATTGTTGGTATGTAGGATGCTGTCCAGAACCACAAGCCTGTCTATGTCTGCTGAATTCATTCTCCAACGGGTCCTGGTTAAAGTTTGCGGACAAGACAAACTTTGCACCCTTGGACAGCAAGAATGGAATTACTTCTACCATGGCCTTGGCTATAAAAAAAATATTAATAATCAGGAAGCTTAATTCCGTAAAGTTAAACATTTTTACTAGTTAGTTTCAGCCCTTGAAGAGTTTCCGAACTTAGTAGCATCTTTTTTTTGTTCTTCGCTCTTGTAAAGTTCACCATTAGTGTTTAATCTTTGGCGTATATCAACTTCCCAATCATTTAAGTATTTTAAAAATTCATCTTTTAGCCACTGTAAGAAATCAAAAAATTAATCATATGTAATTGGATATAATTTTTCTATTATTAGATTTACCTTCAATCTTCTGTCATTCGGAGTTTTATAAGGGTTTAGCCATGTATTTCTGCTATGGTATCCTTCCTTAAGGTTGCTGACGTTCAAACAATCAAACCACCTATTGAAAGTTCTTAAGAAAAGTGTGGTTTCAGAGACTGACTCTCCAAATTCCTCTTCAATAGCATTCGCAACAGAGCCACTGAGGACCTGGGTTGCCAATTTTACTTTCATTTTTGCTTGTATCTGGGGATAGACATGGTCATCAGTTAACTTGTACGCTTTTCTTAAAGTTGCTCTTCCCCGTTCAAGGATGTACAAGTTGATTATGGTTGTCCAAACTAAATTTTGTCCATTTTTAAACATTAATCTGAACTGACAACCATCACGACTGTTAAGCAGACAGTTTCGCGTAGTTTTTATTAGGTGGGGAAGTATAAATATCTTTCTTCATCCAACGCATGAATATTTATACATCGATAGCAAAATTCTTGTTCACCGTGGTTCTTTGTGAAGACTTTTCTATTCGTTGATGCCCCATCACCAATGACAGTTAACATTTTGAAGCCTTTTAGCTCCAAAAGAGCAATACACCGCCATACCAAAAAATGGAGTTAATCAGCTGATAAGGCATTCGTTGGAAAATGAGCTAACGCAAATTTGATGTTAGTTGTAGATCCTCGAACCATAAACACTAAACAATGATTTGCTATTGGTTTAGCTTTGTTGTCAAATAGCTCTTCCTCAACTTCTGCCATTTTATCAAATGGATCCCGGACATTCGTATTACCAATTAAGTCACCAGTTTGTTGCTATAAATTAAATCCTCTTTGATTTTCATCTCATCTATGAGCAAAGATAAGTATTTCTGGTGGTATTCAAGGGTATTTAACTTGATTTCTTCCGCAAGTTTTACAAACATACTGGGTTGAAAACTTTGTTTTCGACCTTCATCACTTGCGTGGCGTAGCAATGTATTATAATTCGGTAAATGCAGAATTCCTGAAGATTCTAGGGATTTGTACAAACCTGGTTATTTATGGTACATATAAAGGCACCACTGTACCACTAGTGGATGCCATCTCCTTTGCTTTTTACTATCGACTCATTTTTAACTGAGTTCTTAAAAAAAAATTTGGGAAATCCACTTCTCCACCTAGTCCTTTTCCGAGTACATCTCCTAACCATTCTTCCCCCTTTGGACTGACCGTCTGACCAATCTTCATTATGAGTTAACTATTTTTTTTCTCCCGTCTAATGAGTTTTCTCTTTAGCTTAATTTCTTTGCATTTACTACTTTTCACCTAAACAATGAACACTTTCAACGGTCAAGTTAGCGCCATTACTGGAAAAAACATTTCAAACAACTATCCACAGATGGCGCTACAGTTAACTGGAAAAGATTGCCGGAAACTTGATCTAAATTCCTGTTCACGCCCCATTTCCTACCCCTCTCATATAGGAAGATCGTTTTTCTAGGTAGATGAATATTTTGTAGGCACAAGCTTAGGAGAGTCATGTCCTAGATGAAATCTTTTATTGGCCCATGATTTAATATAGTGTCACTTTTAAAGGCTTAACTCATCGTAAAATTACATTCGCAAATGGGTTTTCCATTATTACCTTTTTCATCTAGAAAGATATTGAGGTTTAAAAAAATTCAAGTTACGGATAACACATTGTGTAAACTTTATATTTCGAAAGTCTCATAATTTGAATTGACTAATCGAAAAGCACATTATGGAGAACTAAATTTAAAAGGAGTTTTAATTCACAATAAAATTGTGAATTTAATCGCTTTTGGGTCTCCTTTTTAATTCATAATTTAAAGATTTTACAAGTCCCCAGTTCTTATCTATAGTGGAGCGTAATCTTTGTTTGAGGAATGTTTTCCTGTAATGTTTGTTCTGACCGCTACAGCTTTGCGGGCATGAGAATAGTTTATGCTTGAAAGTTCACTACCAGTAGAATATTTAAATTGTGCAAATAAACTTTCAACCACACTGCCATTTATACGAGTTGGTGAAATGAAATATCGCGGATGGCGTGAAATAAAATCCAACGCTAGAGCTTTCCTTCCAAAAACGCAAATTCTTAGGAGGTTCCATGTTTGCCAGGAGATAAATTCAGTTTGTATTGCTTTATAAGGTTGGAATTGAGGATTTTCATTTAATAGTTCAATTAACTCCTCAAAAAAACTTTATCCTTCTCTTATGTTTTCCAAAATTTCAGAAGCTTTAGATTTAATTTTTCCCGTATTTAATAAACCTTTTTCGAAGAGTTTGTTGGATGCTTCCAAGTAAAAATAGCACTGCAAAGCTCCGGAACGGCTGGCTGAGCTGGAATTATTGCTTTGCGAGTGAGTGTCCAACTCTGATAAAACTGGACGTTGCTGCATCAGTTTGAAGACAAATACAAGCCATTTTAATTTATTGATACGATTTTAATTATTTAATTTAAAGATACAAATGTCATACAAATTCTTATGGAATGGTTTTAAAATTGTCTAATAATGTAGATAATATGGCACATTGGTCCAGGAACGCTTATTAAGCTTTATTGCACGGACGGGCTTAAGAAAATGGGTTAGAAGCTCAAAGATTCAACCAGCAGTAGATTCCTAAAAGACTGGTGTCAGATCGACTGGCGTTTGATTCTGTAAATAGACGGCTAAGAGAAATACAAGAAATTTGTATCTTTAAATTTAATAATTAAAATCGTATCAATAAATTAAAATGGCTTGTATTTGTCTTCAAACTAATTTTACTTCTAAAAGTACATTAATGAACTTTTGCCACTTGTTATTAAAGTTTCTCGCCTCACGTATAAAAAATAATTGATAGTTTAAAGAAAACAATTTGGTTCAAGAAAGGATATTGTTTGCCAGATTTAAGGCTGTGCCCGGGTTTTTTGGGTAGTTTTTTGGGAGCCCATATCTCTGAAACGAAGCACTTTAAGACCCATGTTTATAAGACAATTTTTACTCATAGAGACCCATGGAATGCATATAGAAAGTTTCGGTACTCTTATCCGTAACACCCTGTATAGTCATGGCGGAAAGCCTAGTTAAATAAATGATTCCAAACGTTTTATTTGGGTCATTTGTAAAGAAGACGCGGCTAGATCTGAACTAACAAATCCCAAAGATAATAATTCTTGGGAGTCACTCTGTGAAGCTGCAAAAATTCGACAATTTGAACCGATACTCAAACTGACAGAAGATGGCTCCACATCTTTAAGCTCGATTTTCTACCGCAGAAACTGTAGAACAAAATTCACAAGTAAGAAAGTTTTAGAGACGCTTCAAAATAAAACTGCGTCAAGCGTTGAATCGACGGAAATCGTAACCAGAATATCTAATAGACAAGGTCCTTTGGAATCTAGAGTTTTGGAAAATATTTGTATATTTTATCAGAAACAAAAGTATATGAAAGGAAGTAACACTCGGGAGGCTTTAATACAGGCAAAGGAATTGAGATCGGACGAAACGATACGACAAATTGCAACGGAGCGCAGTGACGAGAGGATACGCTGTTACGTCTAGGGACATAGTTGCCGCTGAAGCACACTATCACAGAACATGTTATAGAGACTACACTAGAAAAACCAAAAGCTTGACTCAAATGAAACCTTCGAAGAAACCGACGCCTACAAACAAGCTGAGACGGCGTCACTAAAGCAGTTATATAACAGCCTTCGTAGTGAGATATTCTTGAATCAATCAGTCTGTTCGTTGGTGGACCTTACTACCAAAATGGTTTAAAATATGGAAATTAATGGAATTTCTGGTCATGAGGTTGAGCATGCACTGAAAAAACACTTGCGAAGGAATATTGAAACTGAATTCGGGAATTCTTTGAGATTTTTCGTTGTAAATAGAAGAGTTTACGTAAGACAGGAGTGCATTTCCATGGATTATCTTTTGCAAGAATACGTTAAGTTGAAAATAAAGTTCTAAGAGAACGAAAATGATGATAAACGTCCAACGTCAATATATCGTGAGACTGCACTTTCTTTACGCAAAGTGTACTACTTACGATCAAACCTGCCAGGGGCGTAGAAACCGGGAGGGGCAGGGGGGGGGGCAATGCCCCTCCCTAGAATTTGGCTGGGAGGGGCAACTAATGTTATTGTTATTATATACAGTTTATAGAACCTCAACTGTGTTTAAATTTCAGTCTTTTCCCGCCAATTTACATAGTAGTAACAAGTACACATGCATTCGGAGAAGCTACACTCCATTAAAAATTAAAAACCATTCTCCAGACCCCTTTTCGTTTATCTTTGCCCCCTCCAACTTCTAGAACGTTCCTACGCCCCTGAAACCTGGCCTCCTTTGCCCCAAGAATTGAACTCTAACTATGTCGCGATACCACCTTCCTTGTCAGAGTTTCTAACTTATTTGCTATGTGGAAAACAATGTACAGATCGGTTCAAGCGAGTCTCTTGTCTATCGCCCAAGATATTCTTTACGGAGTGACCGAGGGCAAAGTATTGACCCCTAAACACATTTTATTTCCTTGGGTAATCAAAACCTTAACTGGGAACGTGGAATTGATAAAAAAACTCAATAGCCTGGGGCATTCCTGTTCCTACTCTACATTAGAAGAAATCGACACGGCTTTATGCGTTGAAAAGCTAGAAAATGTTGAAGATCACGGCGTTCCTCTTCCCATCAATATACATCAAAACGTGCCGACCGTATTGGCATTTGACAATATTGATCGCCAAGAAGAGGTTTTGAGTGGGTCTGGTACATCCCATCGCGTCAACGGAATTATTGTTCAACGTGCGACTGGCATATGCCCGCCCCTAGGACCAGAACTCAACTCAAACGAAGAGATAAACGACGCACTATCCATGAAATTGAAAAACCGCTTGACGCCTACATTGTCAAACAGAGGAAAGGCCCACGTCCTATATTTACGATAGATCTAGCTGAGTATACGGAACTTGCCGCTAACCACGCCCATACTCGTAACTTGATATGGATAATGGTTCGGGATTACGATTCGTTAAATAAAAAAATCAGCTCGTGGTCAGGGTTTAACATTATATTGCGAGATAACATTGAAGTCACGGCAGATAATGTGGGATACCTTCCGACGATTAACGCTCCAGCAACTGAAATGGCTACTGTAGAAGAGATCTTACGCCAGAGCGTGGATATCAGAAAGGTTCTTGACCTCGAAATTATCGCTGTGGCATTTGATCAAGCTCTATACGCTAAAGCCGCCGAAATAGCTCGGGCGAATATGGACCGTTTCAGCGGCGTCTTTCTAATGATGGGTAACTTGCACACTATTTTTCCCTTCATGTCAATTATTGGTAAAATGTTTGGCGATGCTGGCCTGCGAGATTTGGCTGTTGGATCTGGCGTGATTGCCGAAGGTTCCATAAACAAGGTGCTAGAAGGAAAACAGTACAACCGAGCTGTTCGATTTCATAATTTGATGTACGAAGCGCTAATGAGGGTAGCGTGGAAAGGGTTTACTGTATATTTTCCAAGTAGAAACGGAGACGCACTCTCTAAAAGAACTCCATCAGAAACCTTGTCATAACTCGTACGTGGAATTAGTAAAAGATAAATCGTACGAAGCGATTCTTAAAGAATTTAATAACTATTTAAACATTTTACGTAACGAGCACGGTTCTCTTTCTAGGTTTCGGATGGTATACGTGGATATGACTGATATCTTACTAAGGTTAATAAGGGCTGATCGAGAAGGAGACTAGCACCTTTACTTATCGGCTAACCGAGATCCATGGTGTTTTGCCATGGATAAAATTAATTATTCGAGATATCTTCCAATTTACTACGCCGAGATGACGCAATTAGAAAGTACAAGTCCAGAATTATACGAACATTTTAAAAGTGGTGTTTTCACAGTTCAACTTCGAAACCAAAATCCGTTTGGAAGAATCGCGGTGGATCAGACAACTGAAGAAACTGTAAAGAAAGACACGCAAACTGCAGGAGGTACTCGAGGGTTTATCCTCGAACCGGGAACGTTATCCTGGTACTACCTCACCGCGGAGAATAGAGCTGTAGCATTAAGGCAGCTCAGAGAACAGATCTCAGTTCAAAGTAGTACTCTATCTCATCACGACTTACAGAAAACGCGTATTCAAAGAGACGAGGCCGATGTGTCTTCTATCACTGATCTCCTGCAAAATAGTTGGACCAATCCTTTCGGAGTCGATCCCTCCGATTTAGTGAGAATATCTACTGGGACCCGGGCGGCACCGGACGTTTGTGAAAATATATTTTCGGCCCGTAAGAAAGGAGAAAGCGCGTATGAAACCTTTCGGGTAGAGCGACTGCAGAAGGGAGAAAGATTTACCTTTACCACAACGAAAAAGACCATTATTAATAACAAAGATGTCGTGTTAAAAGCGGATCACGGCTTTTCGCAAATATGGTATTAATATCTGAAAACAGGAAACTCGATATGCTCGACGTGTTTAGTCATCCTCTTGGTCCTTTACCATGGTCACTCGCGAATCCTGATGGGACCATTAAAAAAACGAATAAATCGGTTTTAGCGAGATACCTCGAGAGTAAAGTTGGACCAAATGCTTCTTTAATTGACGCGATGGCGGTTATTCAAAGGCTCCAGGGATAAAATCACACTTTCGAAGAGCTTTCAACTCGAATTTTCAGCAAGTGCTACACGTGTCAAAATGCAGTGATAGAATAGATGTTGTATTTGATATTTACAAAAATAATTCTATCAAAACCATAGAAAGGATTAACAGAGGCTCAGGTGATGCTGTGACACTTAGTAAAATTCTTCCAAGTCACAAAATCAAAAATTGGAGACGATTATTAACGTGCGCCGAAAGTAAAAATAATCTAATTCTATTCCTAGCGGAAAGCTGGAAATAATCAAAAATGTGAGACAAACTAGATAACAAACACATGTAAGATAAATGCATCAAACTAACGAAAGGTGACGTTCAATTTGTCGAAGGTTGAAATTCTATTCATGAAGAGGCAGACACGCAATTGTTATTACACGCAAAACACGCCTCTCGAAGTTATGGGAACTTGATTTGTTTATCCGATGACACTGATGTTTTTGTTTTAGTAGCATTTCACTCTCAAACAAAGAGCAATATTTTTATGAAGACTGGAGCGAAAGGTCAATCGCGAATTGTTGACATATCGAACGTGGTTGGAGCGATTAGAACGGATGTTTCAAACGCTATACTGGAACCTCACGCCTTCATTGCCTGTGACACAATTAGTGCAATGGTCGTACAGGGAAAATTGAAAGCTTTAAAAATAATTTCCAAGAACGAAGAGTTGAGAAAAGGAATTTCAGAGCTTGGCTCTAGTTTTGAATTAACCGAAGAACGTTTTATTTCAATAGAAAAACTTACCTGTCAGTTATATTGTAACAACACTAAAATCACTAGTGTTAATACGTTAAGGGGTTTTCCCCCGAGTTCTTCAGTTTCCCCTTCCATAAAAACTTGTCTAAGTTAACGGTAATAGTTAGTGTAGGGAGCTGTTGGCTCGATCTCGTGGCATGCAGGGCTAGCCACCACCCTCCTACGCATTGTAACCCGGCCACCTGAATTTAGGGCTTCAAAAGTCGCATGATGACTTAGGCCTAAGGTGGTGCCTTGGGTATTAGCCTAACTGATTATTTATTTATTTATTTAAGACATCAAATGTTTCGGGCCAAAAAAGAAATGTAGAATCCGGACAATTGCCACCATGTGCGGACAGTTTACGTCAACACACTAAAAGGGCAAATTACCAAGCTGGTATCTGGAGTTTAGAAAATTTTCCAAATTTACCTGACCCATAAAGGGTCATGGATGGAAAATAGACGACAACGGTCAAATTGACCTCCTATGGATGACTGGTCCACCAGCCCCAGAAGTCGTTTTAACCCTTATGGCTTAGTAACAATTTTTATTTATGTGTGGAAATAGAATTAAATGTTATTAGAGAAGTCAATTTTTGGGTTCCTTTGTCTAGGGGTTAAGGTTATATAATAATGATTAAATTTAAATTGTTACATTGAAGAAATAAAATAAATGGTTATAGAAGTGTTTAATTAATTATAATAAAAATATAAGGCTGGTCTGGCCACAATTAAAAATATTCACAAACAAAACGATAAAGGTCCATGGCATCCCAACGTCCACCGGCCGAAACACTCAGCCCACACAACGGGCACTAAGGCCCCGCCGTTACGACGCGCACCAAAACTACTTTAAGCTCCTAAGACATGTCGTCTTTTCAGTTCGGCGATTTTCTAAATTATCTCCTTTCTCTCGCTCGGGTGGGAGGTTTAAACCCCTACGAAGGGTATTGCGCAATCAGGTGAAACCTCTTTCCCGGCGGGGAAAGTTTTGGACAACGGAAATCTCGCGAGCTGACGTCATAGTTAAGGGAGAGTAAAATACGTTACAATAGACCGACTCACTATTTGGTGCACCAGGGCCGGCAGGTGGTGTTCGGCTCGTGTGGGTAGTTGGCCGGTAGGGGGAGAGCCTCTCCAGAAAATATAATAGCTTTTAATCGGCTAAACTCGGCTTAACAACTATTTTCAGTCGGATCAGTCCATTAACCGAAAGTTCCGAAACCGTTCACCGTTCTTAAACACATTAAAATTATAATAGTATGAAAAATTATTACACAAATCATTACCTGAATCTCTGAAGTTTTAAAATTTAACAAACTAACCGTTAAATTGTAAAACACGGTCCTCAGTTATTCCCTCAGTTAATAGAATTTGAGATACAAACGATAGCACAACGCGAGACGTAGCTATGTTTTTAAATAGACAAAAATAATACAATAAATCTAGGAGGTTGACGAAACAGTTCCTTAGAAACTATGAAGATATGCGTAGTGCGATACTCGAGAAGTCGGTTTCTAAACAAAATTTGACATTTAGAGTATTAGCCGAAGTGTTCAAGACTTCAAGTGTAGAAAAATATGAAACCATTTTCAATTTTAGCATTATTTTTCCAAATGCTGGAATATAATATAAAAAATTTCATTTCGCCAAGTGGGTATTGCTTTGCCAATCTCTTCGAATTTTAGAGGGGGGAAGCTCCCCCATCCCCGAATTCCAAGTGGGTAAAATGCTTACTACTTTGATCTCAAAATAGAAAGAAGTCTTAACAGTGAGACCGAATTATTGCATATCCCTCTAACTCCAGCAGCGCACTCGCAGTACACATCTAATATTTTTGAACTTGAAATTGCAAATGCCGCCACAACCAAATGTGCTTTTTCATTTTTTTAAGGCTATGAAAGCACCGTGATCTGGTGTATACAAAATCACTTTTTCTGAAAATTTAAATTAGATTGACTGTTAAAAATTGTTTTTATGTATTAGAGAGATATCACTTACAAGTCAGTATTAGTCTCCAAGGTTCCAGAATTTATATAACCTTCAACCAAGTATTTGTAACTTTAGTCAAAGTGTCTATCATGCAGTTTAAGGGCCTGTTGCAAAAGTCTGCTTTGCTAGAATCGCACATGTTAAATTCAATGGAGTAGCACTTTGGCTATAGGCTTTTGCAACAGGCCCTTAGCCCGCGATAATAGAAGTCTTCTATTTGTCTCATACTGAATTTGGGCACATCTTTAATTGATTTTAAATAATTACAGATTGGAAAAATTAAACCTCCATTAACCGCCGCCACAGATTCCGTAACTTAATTTAATTTAACTAAAGACTCTGGAGTCACACGCGACTTTTAACCCTAAAATGCCTCTAATAAAATATTCAAAATCAAGGTATATGATTGGATACTCTGAAACAGGATCCTAGTTTCATCTGTGACCGTAAATTATAACTACTATTAAATTTTATTATTAAATATAATTATAATAATTATATATTCGTAATTAAGATTTAGTATATTATAATTAAAAAATAAATTCAAATATTTTTTTAAAGTTGGAATTTTTTTGAAACTCATAGTTGCGCCATCTAGCTTACAACTTTTTTAATAACCCTTTACCTCTTTTGGAAGTTTCACTGTATAAAATTTGTGAATCAGTCAATTCTCCCCGACTTAATTTTGAACGTCCTCGTTCAAACAACACGCGAAAGCAGAAATCACGTGCACAAGCACCAAATAAAAGCTTGCTAATAAAAACAATGATGAAAAAATGTTCCGTAGAGACATTGAAAATTGCGAAATGGCCCAGATCATAAAAAATAATAATGAAAAACAAATCAAAAAAAATTTTTGTTGACAAAATGACCATAACACGGCAATGACCAATAAAAAAAAACAAACAGAAAAAGACAAAATTCACGTGAAAACAAGTGAAAAACCGTGACGTGGCAAAGCCGAAAAACATTGCAAAAATACGAAATTACAGAATGTTATGATGATAAAAAAAAACTATAATACGAAGATAACCACAAATTTAACAAAATACGTCATAGACTAGAAAAACCGTGGTGGAATATGCATCGAACAACCTAAGGGTTCACTGAACTCCAAAACATAAAACAACAGAGAACACTACTCTGGACCAAAGTGCAAATGTATAAACAAGTATGGATATTCAAATTCACTAAATACAATCATAGAAATTAGCCAAAATATATACCGCGAAATATATACAAAAATAGTTATGGATAGATACAAAATGAAAATAGTTACACAATGAAATGGCCTTTAGAAAACGAAACTAAGGGTATGAAACAAAATTATACACTATCTAGAAGTGCACAAAACAATTAAAAAAAATTATCAAATCGAAATCATCACCATTGAAAATAAAAATGTTAAAATTTACGTAATATACAAGTGCGCTACGCGTCATTAAAACGACCAAAAAACTGGATCGCTGACCCATAAAATAGAAAATAACCCACATAAGTAATTGAGGCCTAAACACTCCTATGGCGTAGACAACAGAGTTTTACACACTCTGGACATGGGCACCATCACCCAACGAAATTAAATCAAACGCACAGAGGTATACACGCTCTGGCCACGGGTACCAACACCCATAAAAAAACGTCTAGTTCACCAATCGGAAGAAAAGCTTCGGGTTCACCACCCTAGTGTGCTCACAATTAAAATAAATTAACCCTTGGCCATTCCGCACAGATAAGAGGTTGATCACAGTCATTTAAATTGGCAGTTTCAGGCATGGGAGATAATACAAAATAAAACAAATTAACAAAAGGAAATTAAGGAACGCTATGGGATGCTCGACACCACCCATACCAACGGGCTTAGTATGAAACGGGGAACGAAATAAGGATTGCCTTGAAAGGCCTAGCTAAAGCGATGTTTTGATTAAATAGTGCATTCGACTTGAACGCTAACCCATTCGACGCCCATCACTAGCAAAAGAACATACCAATGTAAAAAAAACTACATGAGATAAAAAAAAATAAAGTAAATATAAAGGGTACAGAAATAAAATAAAAACAAAAAAGGTTATTAATGAAAAAACACAATAAACAAGTTGGCAAGCTTGCCAAAATATACCTCTCCTCGGAAGAATTTGTCCTTGGGCGTATTAACTACTGGACTCGGCACTCCACGATATTTCGCAATATTCAAAGCATCCGCCTAAAAACGTAGACCCGGTTCTATCCGAACCAGTAGAATATTTTTTATTATAATTATAATAAATATTACAAATATTATTTCCTTTTACAAATTTCCAATATCGTAGAACAAAAAACCAACTTTACACTCAAAACGTTATTAAATTAACAAAGCAACAAAATGAGAAATGGAAAATTCTAAATTTAAAATTATTAGAACGCTCACGAAACGTAAAATATACGTGCGAGAAACTATTTTATAGACAAAAACCAACCCATTGTATTATATATCTTAAAAAATAAAATGTATATGGAAAACAAAAGTTAAAGCGAAAACCAAAACTATAAGTGAAAGCACTAATAAAAACTGCGTGGGCTCATGACGACAACCCAACGAAGCCGATAAAAATCAATGCAAATACAATAAGTGACAAAAAGGTTCCTCCAAAAAAATTAACCATTTCGCGGAAGAAGTAAATAATTTTAAAATAATAAAAGATAAAACAAATATACAACAGCAAAAATAAAACGTCAAATAATAGAGAAAAAATCTTTAAAAAAAAAGATTAGGCCTTCAAAATTTTATTCGTAAAAAAATTCAAGACTTTATTAACTATTATGCTTACGATAAGTAAGCAGTATAGCTAAAGAGTTATTGTTGGTTCTGTGGTAGAGCGCTCGATTGCCTGACTAAACGGCCGGTTTCAAAATCTGTATTTCACATTTGTTTTTAATCAATAGAGAAATCGCAAAATAGGTGATTATGAAAAATATCGGTGGTCACGTGATTTGGTTAAGTACTACCAAGTTGAAAGTATCAAAATTGGCCCTTATTGTAAATTCGTCTGGCTAGTTGGGCAAGGGTTAGCGAGATTTCTATTATTTCATTGTTCAATCGAAAGGATTTTTCGTTTTTCGTTTTGAGAGAAGTTTGCAAAGTCGTTAAATTAAGGTAATTGATTTATTAAATGAAATATTTTTAAATTCTATCCAAATTGATTTTAATTCATTTTCAGGAATAATGGAAACATGTATGTAAATATAACCTTGTGTCTTCTATTAAAATGGGGCTTGTTTCTTTATCAATACTTGGTCTAGAACTATAAGAAATAAAAAAAATATATAATAAATTTGTTAACTTTATGTATTTTTAATAATTTTAGAAAAATACTAACTTTTCAAACAATCAATCCATGGTTGGTGCTTTTTACTAAACGCGGACGACCGCGGGCCTCGATAGGTGCAGACGAATTTAAGCAGCCGACGCTTTGTCAAAAAATAACCAACTCCCGTGAGCCTCTGCGCGCAATTCTTTTTCATAATCACCTATTAGAATTTCTTCGATGTAATAATTTAAATCTTACACGAAATCTTGTTCTATTTCAATTAAACCAAAATTTCATACTCTATTAAATACGCTTCCGATAAAGCTGAAGGTCTACTTTTCAATGAAGCGTAATAAGCGTCGGTGGTTCTGTGGGAGAGCGCTCGACTGCCAAGCCGAACGGCCTGGGTTCGAAAGCTAGGTGGCGCATTTGTTTTTAATAAATAGAGAAAACGCTAAATTTGAATTTCTTCGATGCAATAATTTAAATCTTACACGAAATCTTGCTCTATTTCAATTAAACCAAAATTTCATACTCTATTAAATACGCTTCCGATAAAGCTGAAGGTCTACTTTTCAATGAAACGTATTAAGCGTCGGTGGTCCTGTGGTAGAACGTCCGCCTGTCAAGCAGGCGGTCTTGGGTTCGAAACCCGCCCGATGCGATCGCAAATTGATACTAAGACGAATACCGTGAACAATTGGTGGAAACCCTGCCATTGGACGTTGAGAGGTTGCCATAACACTCAGCACTCGGTCCGTTCCAAAGTCCATAAGAAGGAGTTGGAGAGAACGCACCCATAACAACTAACGCGGCGTAATCGCAAATTTAGCGGTGGTTTTGCCAACCTTTAAACTGCTAAAACGGTTATTCGACTGCGTACGCAGTGATCCAAGAAACTGCAATGATTACCCTTTGCCCCGAAAATGCGAACGCGTTCGCAGGCCTGACAGACAGATCCACAGACCCTTAGACAGACAGACAGACAGACAAACAGACAGACTGAAACGTAGGTTGTATAACCCCTCCTAGGGTACAAAGTCCCCTCGGAGAGGTAAAAAATAACGGTAATAAATAATAAAGGTAAATTAAACAGGGATAAATAGAAATACAAATCGGGAAAATGATAAGGGCAAGGGCAATTGAATAACAGAACCTAATTCGTAAAGGAAACACTGAAAGGGGGAATTAATTTAAAATGGTGATATAGACGGAGTACTTAAATAATGGGGCATGTGAGACAGGCAAAAGAGGGATAACCGAAAAAGTTAAAAGAAAGAGTTGACCATCAACTCAAATTTAAATTACTTGGTAAAGAACGTGGCAACGCGTCCGAAACCACGCCATTCCCTCTTGGAAAGCGGCACAAGAGAAAACATTTACTAAATTAAAATATCTAAAATATGAAGGGGACACTAAAGCTAACGTTTACAAAAAATGACCGTAGAAATATAACCGTCAAGGGTAATATATAATGGGCTTCAAGGCCACATCGAAAAAGAAAGTGACCCGAGAAGGGGGGGGGGGGTGAACAAAAAACCCAGCGAAAATTAATACAAAAATTTCGAGCGGAAAATTTATCCAGCATGGGAAACAATAAGAATGGAAGCGAGCGGAAAATTAAAATATTTTGCCTGTCGGTTCATACACGGACAAGACCCCCAAAATGTAACAATTTAAATTTAATTATTATTATATAACCTTAACTCCTAGACAACGAAACCAATAATTTAACTTCTCTAATAACATTTAATTATATTTCCACACATATATAAAAATTGTTACAGATTGCAAATGCGCAAGGCCGTGCAAACCATCAGATTATTCTTGTATGATGTACAGCCGCTTTTAAAATTACAACGTGCTCGAATATGTTGTGAAGCATAAAGTTGTCCATTAAAGTTTTTTAAATCATGAGTTGGGCATGTAATCCAATGCCTCTATTCATGGCAAATGTGTGTTTAAACTTAGGCACTACATATATGTCGAAGTTATATCGAGTCTCCTCCTTTGTATAGCCGAATGCGCCCTTAGTATCCATAGTCATTTTTATGAGTGAATGATTGGAATTACCACCATCAGTCGATCACAAACCAGTCCAATAACTTTGAAATTAAACTGCTCAGAAACTCTCAAAGTTTCATAAAGGCAAGTCATTGAAAAAATATATTAACAGAGTAACTGGAAGGGTAGTAGGGTCCTATGACGTCAAAATTTGAGGACATATATATATATTTTGGGGTTCTTTTATAAGCATTTGAAAAAAATTATGTAAATTACTAAATTCTTCTTCAGTCATAGCCAATCCAGTAAATTCGTGCGACTCTGAATTCCATATAACTTGGTCAATCACTTTGACCTCGTCAAATATGAGCACACCCTCACCAACGGGATTTTTTTCTCCTTTAGTTTTTTTTTGTTTGAAATTCCTTGTATTTTAGAGCTTGTTCTTTCATATACTCAAAATCTATTCCAATCCCACTGTCATATTTTTTAGGTCTGGCTCTCAGGGTGTGAAGGCTAGGCAGTTGAAGAATCCCAAAGTCCCGTATTGCTTCAAATGCTGCTTTACTTCTTGTATAAATAGCCAAGGCTATTCTATAAGTTATAGTATTCCATCTATTTTTATTAGAACCAGTCTTGCATCTTATTTGGTCTTGGAAAAAGCTTTTTGTGTCGTCCCGATGTTGCCTTTTAGAATCCCTTTGCCAAATCTTTTTAACGCTTCAGTGCTTATTGGCAATTCCTTGCAACTTTCGTTAATTAAATTATCAACTTTTCTCGGTGCTCTGAATTTATCATATTTACAAATTGTTTTAATTCATCCGATTGAACGTCATTCAAATCAATATCTTTTTTCTTGTTTCTTAACTTTATCTTGTAAAAATCTTCTTGCACTTTTGGTTCGTTTTAATCGTATATTTCTACTTTTCAGTGTTAATAAGGATACCGGATATTTACTAGATATTCTCATTCGTTTTAGATTTCTTGTTGGAGTTTCTTCGTTTTTGCGTTGCAATACTCTTGACAAAATTTCTTTGTAATAAACATCAGTTTTCACACTTTTCGATATAATTATCACAACGTACTGGATTTTTCTTTGAAAAAAAAAACACTGGACAATTAGTAGCCTGATAACGCAACACTGGTGATACTATTTTCAAAGGTTTTGGGTTATTGATTACACGAGATAATGGAAGCTGGTTAATTATAATGTGGTCGAGACCAGAACAAAACTCATTATTTGGCTCAGACTTAAAAAGTTTTCCTTCATCCACAACGCCTAAATTGATTACATTGTCAATATGGTCCTCTTTGTGTAATACCGATAAACAAACTTTTATACTTGCAGTCACTACAAGAGATATGGGATCGTGTTCATCGTTAAAAATTCCACAAACTTTGTTGATGTAATTTCTACAGCGAACTCCCCTATAATAAGCTTTTTCACCTAAAATGTAAGAAGAAGAAAATGAGTTGGAATTTCAATGTTTACATTCACTCTAGACATTAAGGAATATGTGTATATGCAAAACAAACCCACCTTGTATCGCAAAGTGCAGTATATTTTAGAATTTAGGATTCCTAATACTTTGTTCATCAGGGATTTATCCCTAGGCAATTCTGTTGAATCATCACCAGACACTGTTTGCACCGTACAATCAGAAACTTTAAAAGTGGCTTGAGATTCCTTGTCTTTGAAATTAACCAATCTATTTTCTATCATTAAGTTAAACTGTGTTTGAACAGTTTTAAATTCTACTTGTTGACCCGGGGTAGATATGTCCAATACGGCTTGAATGTAACATGGTTTTTTGGCATCTTAAAAAACTTACCTCTTTTTCCAAAACTTTTTATCTTTGGAATGAGAAGATCCCACAGACACTGTTAAGTCGTTAGACATTGGCTATAGTTATATATTAATAGTTAGTTTGTACATATTTCGAGGATTTTTTTGGTTTGAAATTATAAAGTGTACACTTATCCTTTGTTTATATACTAGTAATTACGCTTGTTTGAAGGTAGAAATTATATTGGGTTGATTTATGACGAGAACTGATAGGATCGAAAGTCGCCATTCTCAAAAATTACCTAGACTACTTTGGTGCACTAGTTAAAATCCAAAACGCGAATCAGCTGATATGCATTTTTTATCTTTCGGTTCCTAAGATGGCAGTACGTTAGTTAAATTTGTGACGTATCAAATTTCCACCGTATTCAACATTACGAAAAATAGCGTCCCAGACTCCTTTGTGATTCGCTCCTGTTAATAATTAATAACCGTACATTAAAGGGAATATAACCTCGGGTATTTGGTGTGGAACACCAACGGTTGCAGCTCTGGCCGCTCTTGCCTTTGGCTTTAGAAATGTTTGGCGCCACTGTACGGGAAATTTGAAAAATTGAAGGGGTCTTCCATAAAGATTTTTTTGCAGGTTATATTCCCTTTAAACTAAATATGGTATAATAAATAATTAAAGGACCAGAAACTGAATTTGCTCGAATTTGGAATTAAGTACCGCCTTAAATATATGTTTTGGCAACCCATTTATTTGAAATACTGATTTTTTTAAAATAAATAAAAAAGTAATTCAATATAAATAGTGGAAATTACTCTAGCAGAAAAAATATCAAATAATTTTGGGCGTTCACGTTTATTTTTCTCCGCAAGTGGTATTGTCGGCGAACGTTGTACATTTTATAAACGAATGACTAATCCCAGAGTGGCTTGCAAACGAGATCCCTTTGGAATGCGTCGCCAGGAGGTATGCAAGGTAGGCGAGGGACAAACTCGAAATTATAAAGGGGGCACCCTAATCCTACCATGGGGCCGAAGAACGTAAATTTTGAATTCCTAAAAATTCTATAGAAACTTATCGCATTGAGCATAAAATATGATTTTAAGTAGGAATTAGTTTTAGGAAATAATGTGGGGCTCAAAATCTTTAAAAGGGGCACACCATATTAAGATAGAGGTTCATTAGATACTTGACTTACCAAACCAAATATTTATCGTTCCGCCACTGATATAAACGATAGTGGCAACTTCCCAATCATCTCCTTTCTGAATACTCTCTAGATTTTACTTTGCCATTTCAAATAAGTGCCGAAAGTTCTACAGGAAAACCACTCAGATTGTTTTTTCCAGAATGAATGAAGTAGCTCGTAATTTTTCTGTTTCTTTGAGCTAAAAACTCATCCGATCGTGTCCAATAGTAGGAAGTGCTCTCCAATTTTGGCTTGTTAGCAAGCGGTAAGAAGTTATTTCATCGACTGGAATACAAAAAGTATCTTGCAAGGTACATTAATGCTATGTTTTTCGCATCCAAGCCATTATTTCTACAAAATTATATCCTTTTCAAAACCTTGAAACCAACCGAAGTTGCGTCTTCAAAATATTAAATACAGTTTTCTGTCTCCTCGTTGAATTCCCACTGTTTTCCGCAACTGTACAGGCCACGTCCAATTCTCCAGAAATGAGCCAATTGTGGACAAGCCATGTCTCGTAACGACGGTTTTCCTCTCAGCAAATGTTTCTCAACATTTCTATGGCGTGCGCCCAACAGTCGACGCTCTTGATTCCTTAACCGAATGCTAATGAGGATGCGGCTGAATTTGCAACTGCGCCGTTTGCAATTCAACCTTTCGGCTGGCATTCTGCCAAGATTACACTTCCGTTATTTAAAGCGTTACCGATGCGATATTTCATCGGTTGAAAATTGTAAAATCGTGTGACTTTTCTTATAGTTCTGGTTCCACAGATTCCAAAAATATTTGTGTTTCTATAATTTATAACGTATACATTTTTAGATAAGCCACCGAAAATTTAACATTTTGGGGCACTCGACACTTCTAAGCTCCTCCTACTTTTTTTAATCAACTGGCTACGTCACGCCTCACTCGTGTCAGTCTCAAAGAGTCGAAGGACTACCGCCAACGGCGTACTTTTCGTGACTGTTATTTTACGGAGCTAGGCCTTTTTTATTTGTTTTTATACTTCTACGGATAATTTTTAACCTAAGAGTTGTTTAATTATTAGTCTTGGATTATATCTTTACGTGTTACTTTTGTTTTCGTTTTCTTTTTAAAGTTGGCGGTTACTTGTTAAAAGAGATAGAGATATGGCTTCAAATCGAATAACATATCGGAGTGTTGCACCTGATTGCGCCTACCATAGTAATAATCCTGGACGAGACACAGCTCAAAAATATGGCCTGGCGTTTCATAGATTTCCAAAAAATGAGACTGTTTGCGAACAATGGCTCAGTAAATTGGGCACCGAAAATTTTGAAGTGTTATCAACAAGTCGTATCTGCTCCTGTAATTTTACTTTGGATACTTTTGAAAGGAATCCGAGTGCCCTTGTCGGTTTAAAGAAATCGGTCTTAACAAGTCCTTTACTGTTAAAACGCAACGCAGTTCCAACACTTTTTAAGTTCTGCTGTTTCCGAGGCTATTGATGAAGATGTCACAGGCATTCCTAGCAATCCCACTAAAAGACAAAAGTTGTCAGTAAAAATCAAAAAGCAATGAACCAAAAAAGACGTTTTAATGATAGCTAATTGTTTAGGGTGCTAAATCCATTGGACTACAAGCTACAATACCGATTCCCAAAAAAGTGAAAAGTACGCAAGCTAACATTTCTATTTCTCCCCAACGCCGAAGTCAAACTGTGCTGAAGCGTAGCCATTACGGTATGTTAATGCATTGAAATGTTTTTTTATGTGCAATGTTCATTATATTATCATTTAAGTGGGGTGGCGGAGTGGTTAGCACTTTCGCCTCGCAGCAAGAGGAGCCGGGTTCGATCCCAGCTTGTGGCACTGGGTGAAAACTCGGAACAACTCCTTCTGCGTTGAGTTTGCAAGTTCTCTCCCCACTGGTTTAAGGGGTTTTCCCCCGAGTTCTTCGGTTTCCCCTTCCATAAAAACTTGTCTAGGTTAACGGTAATAGTTAGTGTAGGGAGCTGTTAGCTCGATCTCGTGGCATGCAGGGCTTGCCACCACCCTCCTACGCATTGTAACCCGGCCACCTGATTTAAGGGCTTCAAAAGTCGCATGATGCCTAAGGTGGTGCCTTGGGTATTAGCCTAGCTGATTATTATTATTAGCCACTCATGTTTGATAAAGAATGTCAAACTGAAATCATTCAAGAAAAATTCCTAGAGTTTATTGAAACCAGATCTTCTGACGATATATATGACTACGAAACAGATGACATTGAAGATGATGGAGCTCAGCTGGATCCCCTTGACAGTAGTTATAATTTGTCACAGATTTCAAATGGTGACATACAGAGCTTAAAAATTATTTTTATGAACAACTTAAATAATTAGTAACGCTGGGCGAGTACCACTTGTCGAGACGAATATCGAATACCCTAATTTTTTCTTACAAAATAACGAGATGAATACCTGCTGAGAACTGACCAATGAGGCGCATTCTTTTATGAAGGCCACTCTAACGTTTGTCGAAGATTCGACAATTATTCGGTAAATATTCGCCAAATATTTACCGAATAATAATGGTCGAATTATAGAAATGATATTCAATTTTCGTTTGAATACTTAAAAAGGCGTGACACGAATATCGAGACGGTTATTGGTCTCGGTATTAGATCGAATTATTCTTCATATTCGGTTATTCGCTCACCCCCACAAATAAGCTAAAAATGTTGATATATTTGCATTTTTTACTCTTTCTAGTTCTAGACAATTTGATCCTGATTTCAATGTGATTAGTGATAAAAAATTCATTGTGTTCGAAGCTGCTTTGCTTCAACTTTTCTGTTTTTGCTCTCAATGTTTGGCCAAATGTACAAACATTACTACGTCTACAAAAGGATCTATGGTTACGGTGCGCACTGAATGTCCCAATAACCATAAATTAGAATCGAGGAATTAGAATGGCACAGTCAACCCGAAATTGGTCGAAAACCTGTGGGGAATGTCTTAGTTGCGGCTGGAATTCTATTTTCCGGATTAAATCCAACCAAAGTTTTACGAATGTTGAAGTTCGCTGGTATTCAGATGTTTGACCTAAGAAACTATTATCAAATTCAAAGAGCGTTTCTTCGGCGAGCTGTGAAAACTGTTTGGGACAGTGAGCAAAATGACTTGCTGAATACGCTACATGGACAAGTACTAAAACTTGGAGGTGATGGTCGTTGTGATAGGTAAAAAACTTTGATTATATTTTTGTTTCGAAATCCATCTTTGTAATATAAACTTCATTACTCAGTCCGGGTCGCAGTGCGAAGTATGGAAGTTACTGCTTTCTGGAGAGTAGCATAAAGAAAATTATTCATCTACTTTTAATCCAGGTGAGTGGTAGTTTTATTATATACTTCTGGCAAAAGTGAAATAATTACCAAAAATGTTCCAATCCCTGTACTTTGGTATTTATTTATTTATTTATTTAGTCATAGAAGAGGGTACATAATAATACGCCTAAGCCAGTAAAGGCTTTTTGGGCGCCTTCTAAAAAAACAAAAAGATATAATACATAATACAATATACCATACAAGATAAAGAACACGATAAATTAGTTAATTAGTATGCTAAAGATTTAATGAATGCTCGACTCGAGATTGACCACATAAAAGACTATTTATTTTTCGCCCTTTCTGGCTCTATTTTTAGTGTCTGGTATTATATCGTAGGTAGATGGCGATAGCGTCTCCACAAATGACGAAAATCAAAAAATACACTAGCTTTGACCAGTGCTACTAAAGCTACGTTCACACTTACCCTTAAATTCGCTTCGTTTAGATAACTGGTTTTTAAAACCAACGTGAGAAATCGCTTCGTGTTGGTTCGGGAAGCAGCTCGCCCAAGTCAGTTCGCTAACTTCGCTTAGAATCGCTTTCAAAACGACAAGGCGGGGAAGTCAAATTGCTCGTATTTTCAAAAATAATGGGAATAAAATTCTAAATAATGTCCAATAATATTACTGTATGTATAGTAAACAAGATTAACTAATTGTTTTGGGATACTTTTTAGTATTTTCAAAATTCTAGTCATAATTTGAAATGACGTTAAGCCTTGGCTATAAGCGAACCGGGGTGAAACGATTTCGCACGTGTGAACTTGGTTTTAGCCTAGTCTCTAGTGTGAACGTGGCTTTAGTTCCTCCGCTCCTTACTTTCCCTTCTCCCCTCCCAACTTGTATTTCGCTCGTAACAATCATTAGAATTAATAGTTAAAGTAGCGTAAAACCAAAAAGTGTTCTGAAAACATTTTAATGAGACCTTGTCACGATGTTTCAGAGCAACCAAGTGAAAAGTAGCGTAGCCATGGAATTGGAGGGCCTAAAACAAGGACTGCAATATCTCTTGAAGAAAGGGTTTCAAATTGGCTCAATTGTAACCGACCGACATATTTCCATTAGAGCGTACCTCAAGAAAACCTGTCCAAAAATTAAACATCTGTTTGATTGTTGGCACTTAGTAAAATTTAAACTTTTTCTTAAACTCAGAGACATCCGTTAGCAAAAATAAATTACAGCTGTCAAATCTAAATTTGCGGCTGTTTGTGGGGAAAAAAGTACATGGAAGACCTATTAGCGTGGAGCAAAAGCATACAAAATCATTTGTATTGGCTTGCAGCAACTTGCGACGCTAATGGAGAATTAATGAAAGCGAAGTGGGAGTCGCTTTTGAACCATGTTTTAAATAAACATGATGGTCACAACCGTCCTTACGAAGCTTGTGAACATGGTTCATTAGAAAATGACTCTCTCAAAAGATGGCTTAAATAAAATTCGTTTATATTTATGCTCATGTTTATGAAAATTTTATAAATAAATAATATATAATGTATTATTATTTATTAAGTGACTCAACCATACACAGCCTTCGAAAATATTGTATGAAAATTGTCAAAAGATGTCACAAAAGTAAACATCCTCAGTAGAGGCGTTCCATGCCGTTGTAAAAGTTTGCACCAAAACACACCCACTATTCGTATTTTGGCATGCTTACTAGATAATAAGTGTGGTTATAATTTTTGAGTCGTATTAATTGAATCCTAAAACAATTCCAGGTTAATACTGTCTGTGCTGCATTTAAATGGGAACTCGTGTAAGATGCAGGCTATTACAGTTAACGGTAAAAGGCGATGGAATATCTTCTTCCCTAAATTTAAACACTTAGAATATTCTGTACGACCTATTATGGAAGCTTCTACGTATGGTAAGACATTTGTTTACATAATTGGCTCAAACTAAACTCATTAAAACCTGATATATAACAGATTATGTCAAGAATTTAATATCAAATGCTGTAAAATATAGTGAAGATTCCTATGAAATTGGTTACGAAAAGACAGCCGCGGTTCTGGATGTAGCGCCAAAATCATTGTGTTCAGAATATAAACACCCAACCCGTGATGAGGTAATAACCTCTTACACAGAGAGCCGCAGATTTTCACTGGAATAGTCAAAAATATCTAATACCAAAATTTGTATATCTTTTTTATTTTCTTTATTTATGTCACTATGCATAAAATCTAAAAACTGGTAATAAAATACTATGTATAAGTCCAAAACTGATAGTAATATACTCTTTGGCACAAATTCAGTTTAATTTCTTCGTGCGTTTCTCCGTCTTGGCACAAATGGTCGGAACCCGCAGTACGCATCTGAGGGAAACGCTTCTCTTATTTGGGACACAACACAACTAGGCACAGGAAACCGTTGGATACTCCAAAAACACCATCTAATAAAGCGTCTATAAGCCAAGTACCTATATGTTCTAATGAAAAGCCCAAAAACATGCGAATGATTTAGATTTCCGCTTTTATTTCAATGGAGAAATGTTGGTGATAAGGAGGGGCGGATCCAGACCATTTAGTAAGAAGGGTCGATCATGGGCGCCCGCAGACATTTTTGTAGGGTGGGCATAGATGGGCGAGGTAACTATAATTTGTGTCATAAATTGTTAAAACAATCTACCACATCCAATCAAGGTTTTAGATACATTAATAGACTATCAACTAAACTCTGTAAAAGCAAAACAGCTCCAGCTCCTCTTTTAAAAGTAAAGCCACATTAATATTAATCTATAACAAGACGTGCAACGGTCAGAATACACACAATCCTTCTAATGTGTTAAGTTAGTTTGAGCTATTCACAGCAACCTGCAACGCCGGTATCACAACCAAAATATATCCACTGTCACACATATATACATATTTACACTTATTTGTTACTTCTAGTCATACTTTGAAAGCATCGAAGATTCCTTCGATCAGTGTCACTTTTATTTTTTACTTCTGATCACACTTGTTACTACTAGTCAGCCGTTGAGTGTCACACTTATTTCTTCTAGTAACTTATTAGTTACTTCTGACCACACTTATTAGTTACTTCTGATCACACTTATTGGTTACTTCTGATCACACTTATTTGTTACTTCTGGTCATACGCCAAAGACTAGGCCGATCAGTGTCATACTTAATTGTTACTTCTGATTACACTTATTTGTTACTTCTGGTCATACGCCGAAGACTAGGCCGATCAGTGTCATACTTAATTGTTACTTCTGCTCATACGTTGAAAGCGCGGCCCACTCTGAACGGCCTTGAAAAACGCCAGAGGGAAACGGGCGCGTAGACCTCTATAAACACGCGGATTTACAATGTTGGAAATTGCGGGGGTCCGTATACGCTGCCCAAAAAACCTTACTTAGAATTAAATTTAAGGAACGTATTTGCAATTCTAGGTTAAATGTAAACCACAGCTATTCAAAAATATAACTTTCATGAAAATCGGACTTAAATTAAGGAACGTTATGTCGACTTTCAGGCGGAAATATAAAACCACGAACATTGGGGTCCCGTAAATAACCCCGAAAACTATACTTAAATTTAATATTTTCTGATATAACCGAAGCTGTAGTTCAACTGAATCCTAACCTATCCAATAATATTTTTTTAACGTTATCGGACTTAATTTGAAAGAAAATATCTACCACATAAAGGAAATCACCGAAAATAGTAAATTGGGCAAATGCCCAACTTCTTGGGCTCCGATTTGAAAACTTTATGAAAGGCTATCAATGGCGATGTCTGTACATTCGAACGAGATATCATTGACTCTTCTAGCCCTAACCGTTGAAGAGGTATGCGCGACACGGCGCCATCGGCGGCATCGGCATCGGCAACGGCTACACTGTACGTGAGACTAATACACACAAATCCTTAGGATTGTGTGTAAAAATCGGAGAGAAAACTATACATACTTATTCTCAGACTTTTAAATTGATCCTAAAATGACATGGCTTTTCCCTTATTTTTAGACCCATTTACAAATTACCATGATTTCCAGGTACTCTGGAAAGGCTATACAAAACTGTATTTCACAATATAGAGAACGACAGCAGTAGTACACAGCAGTAAAGTGAATCCTAATATTGTTTAAGTTTCAAAGAAAGGATTAAAAATCCAGAAAGCTTTTTGTTTGCGTGCGTTATACATGAATGTCTAAATAATAAGTAAACCTCGGGCTGATATCATTGAACTGATTGACTTTAAGAAGGTGATATAACAAATAAAAGAAATTCAGAGAAAAAGATAAAAAATGAAATACCTGAATTGAATGATTGGAATTAGTTATCATAGAGCCATAGAGACCACTGTGGGCGCATTTGACTTACCAGAGAGATAGGGGGAAGACTAGGCGGGTGGACAATTTTGGCCCACCTATCACGGGAGTAAGACCGAGATAGGTACCTGGTGGGAATTTATATAAACACAGGAAAATGGCAGCCTGTACAACCACTGAAAGATGCACTCTATCAAATTCCGTACACGCCAGAGATTTGAAAATTAACGAATTTCAAATTTCTGATCAAATTTTGGCAAATCTTATAAAATTTTTAAAATTTTTAAACTTTTTTGGCAAAATTTAAAAATGTTATCGATTCAGACATATTTTTCAAATTTAATAAACTTGCAAAAATTTGATGGTTTTTCCGCAAATTTTTATGAAATCTTGCAAAAATTCATAAATTTCTACGGGAAAATTAAAAATTTCAAATTTCTGATCAAATTTTGGCAAATCTTTTCAAATTTCTAAAATTTCTAAAATTTTTTGGCCAAAGTACTGTTACGCTCTTGCCTACCGAAAAAATACTACTTTAATATTACTGTAAAATTCGAACGGTAAAATCCCTGACATGTTGGTAATATCGAAATTTTGATGTACCACTCTTAAGTCATAATAAACCGACTACTTAAACCCTTTTAGATTCAATAAGGTTTGCCTCTCTTCACATTAAAACTCAATTATTAACACACCTTTAGAAATTCGAAAGCTAAGCAGTGGCGTAGCGTGAGGGAAGCAAAGGGGGCCATGGCCCTGGACGGCTTAGATGTATAGGGGCGGCCTGGCAAAATAAAACAAACGCGACCGGCCGAGATAGCGGATCGGAAAACTGGCGTTGACGGCTGTTGCAGTGTTGCTTTTGTCCAATGCTCGCAGTTTTAAACACGGTAGTCAGTAGTCACATATACAGGGTGAGTTGAGCAGTATGCCGGTTTTTTTTTTTTTCATTTTCCTACAATGCGTTAAAAGAGCGCCAGAAAGCTTCAAAGGGAAATGCGATTTCAGGGGTACGATGAATTTGCGAACGCGCGGAAACCCAAATGTTAATGTTCACTTAACAAATCTGGGTATATTGGCAATCTAACAAGAGGTACAAATTGATATTGACCATGGCATTTAACAGTTCGAGTTGCAAAATACGCAGAATAAAATTTTAATTCAGAGCAGAATTTTCACCGATTTTTTGCTTAGTCGCGTATATAGAGGGGTCGGGAGGCAAATTTATGGTTGGCCCCGGTTGCAAGAAATACACGCTACGCCACTGAAGCTAAGTTATCCCTTAAAGAAATACGCTGGCTTCATTGGGCACTTTAAAATTATATAATTTCAAATTTAAATATCAAACTGCAATTTTATATTTTCAGATCGCATATTACGCGCAGGGAGTCATGTATATTGGTTAACAGGAAGCTAAGAAAACTAACACCAAAAACCAGAAGATCATGAATACAAATGTTCAATGACTAATTACTAACATTAAAATTTATTTCAATAAGGCTCAGATTAGGTCGGTTAAAATAAATTTGGATCTAAAAAGTGATGGCGAACACTTTTCGAATCGGAACCAACCTTACAAACCTTCGAGATACATTTTGAATGACCTTGAAGACATGGTTCAAGGTAAACCGAATTTTAATAGCATATAATTTTACTAGAGTGAATTTGTCCTCAAAAAGTTGATAACGTAGCACAAGTACTTTCTAAATGATAAACACCTAATTGTGATCTCTTGGACATTTTTATTTATGGCCTGCTTGTTTTTGGTGTTTATTTTCCTGGGTTCCTATTGGGAAATTTGCATCAGTTCAGAGACACTTGGGCATAAAATGCGATGGCGCACACCTTTCTAATTGGAACTGAGCCTCTAAGCCTAACGGTTCTCAAGACAGTTTGGTTTCATCTAATGTTTTTTGTTTCAAAAATGGCCTTTATTGGCATCAAAATACAAGTAATGGGAAAGAGTAATTTACAACATTACAATGTTATCAATTTGAATATCAATTGCTTTTTCGTTATAAAATGGTAGTTATTCGAGGTTTGGTACGGCCTAGAGGTCTTTGAAATTGTCAATGTCATTCACGAGATATGCATATTTTTTGGACGACCTGTACCTGGCCAGCACCCGAAAGTTGCATCTATGCAACAACCACCGCGTATAAAAGGCGCAATTTTGCCTAGAGAAATTAATTTTCGATAAGTTTAAATAACGATCCTGAAGAATGCACTTTGCACTCCTGAATACGAGATTACAGAAGCAATGCTTACCCAGGGTACTAACCAGGTAGAAGACGTCCAGGGAATTATGTCTGTGGCCAGTGTGAGTATGTACCCAGTCGATGACACCGAAGATGAGCTGGGACACGATTGGGCAATCGTAGTATACATATTGAAAACTGCCGACCGCAGGGCAGAAAGGGTAGTGCGACGTAAGAATGTCCGGAACAAAGTGCACCAGACGGGCAGGGCGCCACTGGACGCAGTTTTCCAGTCGAGTTGTTAATGGAGAAAGTTTCGAGATGCGCCACGACGCAAGGGCCTCCTGAGGAGTGAGAGGAGCGACGAAAACGGGACGCAGTACGCAATAAGTTTTGGCTACCAGGGCTTTGTAAACCGACCTAGTGATGATGTTGTGGTCGAGAGCAACACGTGATATACCCCGAAATGAGGGGATGTCCATTACGTAGCCATGCGTTGTGGAGGTGCCGAATGTGAAGGTACGAACGATTCCTGAAGAGTCGAACGCGCCGGGGAAAGAGCGAATCGTGGCGGCGTGGACTTCCCGAAAGGCGAGCAACACACCACGAGTTGGTCGAGAGTCTTGGAAGATATTTGGCGGTGAAAGCCAAGACCCAGAGCGGGGGTCCAGAAAGTCAGAGAGGTGAACTCGGCCCAAACCAACGAAGGACACGGCAAAAGAATTTAAAAAGGACCTAAGTTTGTTGAATTCTGGAGTTAATATTAATAACAATGGCATCGAAAAAGTAATTAAAGGGAAATTGGCATACATTCTTGGAGACACTTATGCAGCTCAGGAAATTGGTGGGTTTAAAGAGGGTGTAGGTAGCGCATACAGTTTTTGTAGAACGTGTGAAGCTACAAAACCCGAAATAAGAGAGTGCATCGAACCTGATACTTTTAAATTGCGAGACGAGGTAGAACATAGCGATCGTGTGCGTGTTTTAAATGAGTGTTCAAGAAAAACCAAAGTATATTGGTCTAAACAGTGGGGTGTGAATAAAAAAGTCCCTTTGCTGGAACACCGGATTTTAGAGTTACTAAAGATATTTTGCATGACCCAATGCATGTTCTACTTGAAGGTGTGGTTAAGTATGAAACAAAAATTATGCTTCATCATTTCATTTTCGAATTAAAGCTATTTTCAATTAGCGAACTCAATTTTGCCACACAGACATTTGCAGAAAATGGAATTAGAAGTGAAACCAGAGGTAATTGAAGCTAAGCATTTGAAAACAAACGGTGAACTTAAGCAAACTGCTTCAGCCATGAAAACTCTTCTTTTTTTTATGCCAATGTATATAGGTCATCGTATACCGCAATCAAATCCACATTGGGAAAATTATTTGCGCCTAACTTAAATAACGCAGATTAGCTTTTCGTCTTTACCAAATAGTACGGCATCCACAACTCTTCAATGCCTCATTGCTGATCATAATGAAAATTTAAAAATTCTTTATCGAAATTGCTCCATAACGCCGAAAATGCATTATTTATTGCACTTTCCGCAACAGCTGAAAGATTATGGCCCTTTAAGGTTCCATTCGTGTATGAGACTGGAAAGCAAACATTCTTACTTCAAAAACAAGAAATGGAGGTGTTTTAAGTCCGTGCCAAAAACCATGGCTTTAATGCACCAACGCTGGTTGTGCTTAGAACAAAGTAATGGTAGTGGAGGCAAAAATCAAAACTTCCTTAGTGATTTAGAACACGATAAAGAGGGATTTTATTGTGATATTGATGAGGATATTAAGGCGTTGTTACATTTGTTTGATGAAAATTCCGGTGACCCTAAATTCATGCTCGTCAGCCCAGCTATTACAGTTAACGGACATTGTTACAAAAAAGATATAATTCTAGTGAATAAATACTCTGAAGATGGGGGTCCGACCTTTATGATTGTAATAAGTGTAGTTTGTATCAACCTGACAAGTTACGTCGTTGGTCTTTTGGCTGAAATCGAGTATTTTGATAGTCATTTGAATCGGTATATCTTAAAAAGACCTTTAACTGGTAGACGACTACTTATCCCAATTAATACGCTGCCATTTAAATGGCCTCAAATTTATCACTTACGAGAAGGAAAATTTTATGTAATGCTTTATAATACTCCAAATTTAGAATACGTTTAATTATAAGCAATTTTTGCAAGACTTTATTACCTCATAATCAGGATTACCTCATTGTCATTAGGTATTTTCAATATGTCCGGAAATACTGGGTGCTACATGGCCCTTTGGATCAGCCCTTCTTAATTCCCCACAGCACGTCTGCCGTGGCTACCGCCAGGTGTACTGTTGTTGGAACATTTCAAAAATTGACCTGCTCATTTGCAGATTTTACCTATCTAAAATGAAACTATTTTCAACCGTTATTATAGGTCGTGAACCAAGAGTCGAATATGGGCTTTAAGGTACCAAACGGGTATCAACGTTTGATCACATTTTCATATAGCTAGTCAATGGAAAAATTGGTGGACATGGGTGAGGGGTAGCTTTACTCCAAAAGGGGAAGATGAAACTAACCAATGTTTTAATTGCGCTTATATGAACGCTGTTACATCTTTAATTAAGTACACTATAGAACTTGTAACAACAACATTGGATAGATTGTAAGTAGTATCGAAAACCAACATGTATTGGAATATAATGATTTTCAATACGAAAATGTGGTCAAACCTTGGTGCCGACCACTTAGCTGGCTCACCGATTATTATTAAGGAATTTCCTTTCAACTCAATTTTACTATGAAACGCACACCAAACCTTCTAGTAATCTAGATTAAATGTGAAAAAAAGCGTGTGGCTCTTTTTAGACAATCAATACGACGGTCTAATCCAACGGGCCTCACATCCATTTGTATAGGAGATTTCGATATAACACTGTTAATAACGAAATATTAAAATCTAGCTAGTACGGTTAGATCTATTACTCGATTTGTTATTATTTTACTTTTCATTTAATCGATTTTTGAACAACATTACTTTTTTAATTTTGCTATCGGGTTATTAAAAATATCTAAAGGGAACTGAAATCTTTTAGTACTATCCTCAGTATATTGCCGACTCCTGGTTAGTCTATAAAATGACCATGACGTTATAAAATATTCATAATATGTCAAATGTTTGGAGATAAATGGGGCTTTAATTATTTCCAAAACATGTTAATGTAATAAAAACAATTTTATAAAAATTAAATAAATTCTCCATTGGACCATTAAACATTCCGATTTAAAACATTTAACCTATCGCACTATTTTGTTAAAGGCAATAAATGTATTCATTACAGCGGTAGCAAGCTTGCTTTTTAAGGTAACCTCATCTGACCGGAAGCTTAAAAAAGCGGTGATTGCGGAAACGTTTGATGATTTCCTTAGAGTTGGTAAGTACATTAATTTGATATTTCTTTGGTAATCTCGGCTTAGACACGGGGGGTTATGTCCAATTTGTTTCTTTTTGTTCATTTTGAGAATGGTGTGCCCGCTTCCCCCGGAAACAAAATCCTAGTTACGCTACTGCTTAGACGCAAATGCCTGGAAATTTTCGTTTGCTACTCGGATTAAATTTACTCCATTCACTTCGGTGACATTGGCTTAAACGAAAATGAAGGTGATATGAGACGAATATTTATTCTGACTATTGAAATGTTAACTTGGAAATCTACGGCAAGCCGAAATACGATATCCTGTCACCCCACGCGTCTTTTTTTCCTCGCCAGGTGATAGACTAAGAAAGCCCTCATAATTTTATCCACGTATTTTTTAACCGTGCTATAGGCGAGTGTATTCTAATTGTCAATTGATATTTTTAGCATGTGTTAAGCTATGCTTTCCACCAATTGATGGTGTTAAAGTGGTTTAGAGAGCGATGGTACGGAGCTGGATGATTGGGATGTTCTTTGCCATTTTAGTAGAGACACTATTATGATACTGGGCTGTAAAGATATTTACAATGCGCAAGAAATTCATCTTCCGCTGAGCAAATCAAATTCTTCAGAATGTGAGGTATAAAAAACTTGTTTTAAATTATCCCGCGAGCTCAATGTATATTATTTCCCTTAAAAAGTAAATTATTTCAGACACTTGTTGAAGACTGCCCAAAATCGGATATAGAAATTACAATAGACGTTTCCACCTCGGCTCCAGCGTCGTTTGCTAATATTATCGAAGATGAAATATTAGGAACCATGGTAAGTTTGAAAATAGATTAATTACAATTTGTTTACGTCCCAAATATTTAAGGAATAGTTGCGTGTTGAAAACTATAAGTGTTTGGAAAAACCAAGGCTGGGCGGCACCCTGCCTTTTAAAAAAGCACCGGGGTGACGCCCTGCCCCGCCCTGGCCCGACTACACCACTGCAGGCTAAGATACACCGCCACCGCGTTAAAGGCCTAGGTTTTCTTCTGCCTTTAAATTTACTGTCCGGCCAAACAAATACCCTAGTGGTAGGCCAACGTGTTCTGTGGTTGGCTACAACCAGGGTATTTGTTCGGCGGGAAGTTTAAGTTAAAGGGTGACAGGCAGAAGAAACTCTAGGACTTTAAGTCGTAGAGCTACTTTTATTGACATTATAAGAGTTGGCTGTATAATTCCATCTCAGCATTACAACCGAATTTGGCGAACCTAGCGAATATGTTGAAATAAAGTCGAGACTCGAAATTATCTAAATATTTACCATATTTGTTTATTTAGCTTGAAGCTGAATTAAACTTGCTGCTAAATGTTGAAAATTCTAAGACCAAGTTTTCTGAGAACTTTATAAAACTTTCAACAATTTTAAAGGAAAGAAATGAATTGGTACAGTTTATATATATATATATATTATATATTTCAACTTTTCAGTATGATGCCGACTACGAATTGGCGGTAATATTTTACTTGGAAAGTAAACTAAGCACTCACCTACGAACCAAAGGCTCGAAGAAGAATGCAGATAAGAGAAATAAAAAAAATCTGGACCATTCTCTATCGTAAATGTGTCAAATGTAAGTATTTCAGTAGCCAAACTGCCTATATCAATGACCTGAAGCGTAGCTTCATATAGTTGTAGTTATAGGTATAATTATAAGTTGCGTAGCGAAGCAGGGCCGCGCCGGGATGAGGGGTGCAAAATCCACGGAGCCCCACTGAAAAGGGCCCACGAGGGACTGAAAGGGGGCCTGTAGCTGTAGGGCCCATGACATCAAAGAAGATCGAAGAGGGGGGGGGGATACATAGCGAAGTGCCTGTTTAGGGGGGAATACCATTTCGTCAACTTTAACCAAAGGTCGATGCTGCTGTCGAAAACCTTTCTGAACCTCAAATATCAATGGAGATTGGAAACGGTAACTTTTCAAATCTCAAATGGGTGCAAACTAACTTTTCGAACCTCAACTCAGGTAGTTGAATTTTGAGTTTGGCCAACTCTAAAATTTTCCAGGAAAGAAAGCGGATTTTAAAATTACTTTTAAAGGTCAGTTAATAAAGTTTAGAATTTCCTTAGGGAATTTTATTAAGAAAATCAGTCCATCCCTAAACAAAATGGCCAATGCCAAAGAAGGAAAAATTAGTGTAACTTATTTGTTCAACATTTAATTAATTTTAGGTATTAAATTGATAATTCCATATCTTTAATTATTGGTTATTTTTTTCAGGGAACGTTTGTAGAAGCTACCTTGAAAAATGCGCCTCAACTGGTTATAAACAATAAAAACAAAGAAAAAGAAGTTTTCCTTGTATACGGAGATAATCAAATGAAGTGGGAATTTCCCATTGTTGACTGTTTGTTTCACCTTTTAGCCGTTTATTACGTATTTGATTTATCGTACCCTGGGGCATTTTCCCAGGTTTTGGGTTTTTTGCAAGAGTACGTACTTAATGATCGGTCCCCGAAATCGTCATTTGTGAAAACCACCAGATATTTGAAATTTGTGGAAGAACACCATATTGATACAAAAATGTTAGATAGCAATAAAATATTTTTTGCAAATAAAGATTTTCTTGAGAATCAGTTATTTTATTGAATAATCCGAAACGTCTCAAGAACTCGATACGTTTGGAATTGTAATGTTGCGGGAACTCCACGTGTTTGAATCCTAAACGTTTCAAGAACTCCACGTGTTTGAATCCTAAACGTTTCAAGAACTCCACGTGTTTGAATCCTAAACGTTTCAAGAACTTGACGCGTATGAAACTTAAACGTCTCGAGAACTCGACGCGTTTGAATCTTACACGTTTCGAGAACTCGACGCGTTGAATCTTACACGTTTCGAGAACTCGACGCGTTTGAATCTTACACGTTTCAAGAACTCGACGCGTTTGAAACTTAAACGATTCGAGAACTCGACGCGTTTGAAACTTAAACGATTCGAGAACTCGACGCGTTTGAAACTTAAACGATTCGAGAACTCGACGCGTTTGAAACTTACACGTTTTAAGAACTCGACGCGTTTGAATCTTACACGTTTTAAGAACTCGACGCGTTTGAATCTTACACGTTTCGAGAACTCGACGCGTTTGAATCTTACACGTTTCGAGAACTCGACGCGTTTGAATCTTACACGTTTCAAGAACTCGACGCGTTTGAATCTTACACGTTTCGAGAACTCGACGCGTTTGAATCTTACACGTTTCGAGAACTCGACGCGTTTGAATCTTACACGTTTCGAGAACTCGACGCGTTTGAATCTTACACGTTTCAAGAACTCGACGCGTTTGAATCTTACACGTTTCGAGAACTCGACGCATTTGAATCTTACACGTTTCGAGAACTCGAAGCGTTTGAATTTTACACGTTTCGAGAACTCGACGCGTTTGAATCTTACACGTTTCGAGAACTCGACGCGTTTGAATCTTACACGTTTCAAGAACTCGACGCTTTTGAATCTTACACGTTTCGAGAACTCGACGCGTTTGAATCTTACACGTTTCAAGGACTCGACGCGTTTGAAACTTAAACGATTCGAGAACCCGACGCATTTGAAAATTAAACTTTTCGACCACACGACGCGATTAATCGTAAAACGTTTCGACAACGCTACGCGTTTGATACGTAAACGTTTCCAAATTTCGACGCGTTTGACACTTATACGTTTCCAAAACTCAATGCGTTTAAACCTTGAACTTTTCGAGAAATCTACGAGTTGCAAAATTAAACGTTTCGTCAAATAGACGAGTTTACATTTTAAGCACTTCAAGATCTCAACACGTATAAAACAATCGTTTCTAGAACTTTACATGCTTTAAACGTACACGTTTTGTAATTCGACGCGCAAAAATACTAAACGTTTCTTCTACTCAACGCGTGTCGGTATAGTATATGTCTGTGAGAGCGTTGCATTTTCCCGTTTAGAAAAACGTCTAGAAATTAAACATTGTTTTTTCTGTGTAGGGTTAAAGAATGGAAGTTCGATGTTCGTTTAATGTTACTACGGTGTTTGAACACGTACAATTAAAGGTGTTATACAGGAACAAATTATGTGTTCGAACATGTGTATTGAATGGTGCCCTAATCGTAAATAACCGGTGTTCAAACACGTGGACGATCAGTATATGATCACGTGAACGATTCGTGTTTAAACACGTAAAAATGGGTGTGTAAGCACGTGCATGGTTCGATTTTAAACACGTGCATGGTACGTATTTACACACGTAGCGATTGATGAATAAACACGTGGACGGTTGGTTTATACACACGAGGACGGTCGGTGTATGCACACGTGGACGGTCGGTGTATGCACACATGAGAAAAACGTTATAAAATCGTGCTGAAACACGTGTTTGAGGGTGACAGGCTCGCCGTTTTCCCCACGTGAACTCCACACGTGTACCGCACTATCATATTACTCGTGTTTAACACGTGCTTTTGCTACCTGGGTATCATTTTTCAAAAACCCTTTTTTTTAAATACTGTTGAACTATGAACCCATGAACCTCCCAATTTGAAATTTGGTCAATCATTTAACGTAGATACAAACTATTCACTGAATTTTGTTTTTTTAAATTTTGAAGATGCACTTTTTAAAAAAATTCAAATTCAAAAAATATTTTGAAATTGGAAAAATATCTTTTAAAACAAATGTACATATGGTGTAAGTCTTTGGAAAGGGCAAACATAGCTGAGTCAAATGACACCATTCGCTTAATTAGAACAGCTGCTGTGGGGATTAGAAAATATACCAGTCATGTGATTTTGGCCATTTTATTTTTAATTTTAAACAGCCATATTTTGAAAACCGTTGACACTATAAGCAAAATTTCATCAAAATCATAGATGGTCAGGTTTTTGAGTGTGTTGATTTCATATGGAATGCCCCTGAGGGGGAGTGTTAATAAAATAGAGATTGAAGAGAATTAAGCTAGTAGCCCCCCCCCCCCCCCACTAATTTGTTTGGGATTGAGCGTAAAATAGCACGGGGTCTGATCCTAACTTAAGGCGATTTTCTTCCCTAGTTATTTTGTTTGTTTTATGAATAGGGTTGTTTGTATTAAGTCCAAATCTAGTATCCTTATTATTAGGGTGTAATTTATTATTGTTTAGTAATTTTTTATCCCAATATGAAATCTTATAACTCTGGGTCAATCGCGGTTTTAATTAATCTTATTGGGTATTTATTTTCTGCCTTCCAGAGGAAGTTGAAATTTTGTTTGGCTTTCCCCTTGAGATTTGGGTTGTAATTTGAGTGTTATTGGAGTTTTAATTGCTTTAGGTGCTAAAACTAAAAGCGCCCAGTTGCCTTTCTCCAGTAGCCCCGCCAGGGATTTTATGCACGTAGGCCCAGCCTGAATTAGAGGCCCCATCTATAATGTTTATTTAAAGGATTTTTTTTATTTAAATGTTTTAAATTTTCCCATTGAATTTTTTAAAGGCATTTTAATCAAGGAATGACACTCTTCGATTAGTTTTTTTCTCCAAATTCGTCGACTACACTGTTAAAAAAAATTGTTCTAATTTGAACAAATCGCCGTTCAGAAGGTTGTCCCTGTAACATAATGCCATTTTGTACAAATATGAACCAAAAATATTCGTTTGATAAAGAACGATGGTTGATGGTTTAATATTTAATTTAGATGTTCTATATTGAACAAACCTTCTTTGTTCAAATTATAACTTTTTGTCGTTCGCGGTGGAACGCTTTGTCGTTCGCCGTGGATCATTTTCTCGTTCGACTTGGAATGTTTCATCGTTACCCAATACAAAGAGTACATAAAGTTATTGCTTTCAAAATCATAGCTCATGTCCCCTACCGGCGGTTCATCATGCTTAATTAATAAAAGTAACCTAACCTAACCCATTGCCGACCGAAAAGGAAAACCAGGCCTAAAACTAGATAATTTGAATTTAGTTCCAACCTCAACTACAACCATCTTAATAAGCTTAAAATATCTACCACGAAAGTGATATGCGTTAAATAACTAAAACCTTTTCATAGCGAAATTACATTCTATTCTCAGCCGAAAGGCCGAGAACTGGTAACAAACGATTTTAGAATTAATTTCTATGCTGAAAACGTCAAACCAAATTGCAGTATATTTCAAAATATTTTCTGTAAATTTTAATTCTGGAAGTTGGGCAATTACATTTCCGAACGAATTTCGTCTAACTTGATAATCAAATAAAAATATACTTAAAAAAACGGTGCGTGTCCTATATATTCGGACCTTTCACAACCCTTTTTCGTTTTCCACTTCGTTAGGACACGGAGGTTATTTATATCGTTATTTGTGTGAAGTTTCTTTTCAATAGGTGGGGTAGTTTCTGAGAAACCGCGTTGTAGACCTAACGCCATTTGAGTCACTAGTGAAGGAGCTACGCTCCAACAATGAAATTGAATCTTCGGTAAATTTTCAAACACAATGTACATATAACTACAAAAACAACTTCATTACAACATGTTCTAACTCACCATGTAAATAAATTACTACGAGTAATAGTTTAATCAACCAGTACACTAACTTAAAACTACATAATAATGTACGAAAAAACTACCTAAAACAAAGCTCCCTCCAAACCACTCATTTATTACTTTATGAATGTTATACTTGTTTGTTACTTTTGACCATACGAAGTTTTCCGCAAAATAGTGTCACACTTATTTGTTCCTTTTTGCCTTACGACGTTTTCCGCAAAATTGTGTCACACTTATTTGTTACTTTTGTTCATACGTTGAAAGTGTCACCCTTATATGTTAGTACATGTACATGAAACCAGTACAAAGAAATCCATAAAGGATTGTGTGTAAAACCTGTTCTAAGGGGAACGATCTCCTAGCTATTGGAACGAATCTATTACATTGTGTAGTTTACAAGCCTTCCTCCAGAGGGCGAAAGAGCATTCGTTCTTATTTGAACGAAATAAAATATCTTGAACACACCGTTCTCTGTTACATACCTTTAGAACGCTATCGTTCATTTTTGAACAGACTGTTCTAAGTTGAACGTCTTCTGAACGAATTTTTTTAACAGTGTACTAACTTTGGGTTTTCTTTTAAACAATTCGACAAATCACGATTTATCGACAGTGTAGCCAGATTTGAAAGCCTAAATTCTTTCATAGTTGTCCGTAGACGTGTTTCAATTCTTTTGAGTGAACTGAAACTTCTTTCTGAGATTGTATTTGCCACAGGAATGCAAGAAACAGTTTTGTAGTATTTCACTAGGTCGGGGAACCCATCTGCCATTTTAATTAAATAGTGAAAGCAGTCGATTACGCTGGTAAATTTCTTGGGGATAATTAAATTTCTGGCTATTTTAATTTGGCTTTTTAACGAATTCAGGTCGAATTGAAACCGATTATAAGTGTTACAATGGGTTACGATATCGTTTTCGTTAAGAAAGTTTTCCGAGTTAGGGTCAGACGCCATTATACCTTTGAGCCAGAGTTTTCCAATAGTCGAATTTTCATTTCTGAAATAAATTTATCAACTAATTCGAAATAGGTGGACCTCAACTGGTCAATCAGTGTTTTTGCTTCCGTTTCCCTGCTACCCGTTGTACTCGTTACCACATTATGTTTTAATCTCTTGTTAGGGATTATTTTACGTTTCCGTAAAGCTATGGGTTCGCTGTTACGATCAGGTATTGCAATAAAAGCAGATTCTGCGATTTTAGTAGCTTCTACCCAAATTAAATCAAAACGTTCCGAGTTCCTACATTCTTATAAGGTCTTAACGGTAGCTTGGCAAATGGCAACGGCTTCCGTTAAAATAACTTTCGAACTTTGCAAGTATTCCGACAGGGAATTCGTTACGCCTAATACTTCGTCTAGTGCGACAATTAATATTAAGTTGTTAAAGTTATGTAATTGGGATATATACCCACGACACTCAGCAGCTTCCTCTGGTTTTCCGTTTTCAATTAGACTTCATTCCGTAGTTTTAACGTTAGAGAATCTATTTCTAAAATAACTAACACCTTTTTTTTACTCCACCACCGAGTGTCGCAGCTTTGTTTCATTTTAAGTATCTCATAGCCCAGATCTTTTTAGGAGTTTTCAAAATATTCGCTTCTAATAACCGAATTGCTTTGAAAATTGTATATGGCCTGAACCAAACCAAGTAGTTCCCTAACTGCCAATATTTTGGAGCAACAGTCAACTAAAACTAAATTTAAGCGGTGCGCGTAGCAATGCACGTACGGACAATGTCCGCCTACTGCCTCTTCTACTTTCACACTCACTCCATTTACGTGTCCGCTCATTACACTTGCCCCGTCATATGTCTGTCCAACGCAATTCTCCAGTTTTAAACCACCCTCTGTCAAAAGATTTATAATTGCCAAGCTGATATTCTCAGAATCGAACTTATGTAAATCAGTGAAACCTAGAAATCTTTCTACGACACCTATTTATATTCTAGTATATCGAATACAAACGCTTAGCTGCTCCACCCCTGCATTGTCTCGGGTTTCATCGGCAATTACAGAGTAAAACCCACCGGATTCGATGACCTCTTCGACAATCATTTCCCTTACTAAATTTGCACAAATGCCCAATTATTTCATTTTGTACAGTGCTGTGAATATATTTTGCATTATTGGGCATATTCTCGCATTTGGCTTTCAAATCCGGACATTTTCTTTTCAGAAGTTCTAAAATTTCCTCTGTTTCCAATTTTATCGGCAGATGTATTCCCCTGAAGTGCTAAATCTTGTTGAGAACATAAAATTATGACTTCCACGTGTGCAGATAATACCTCTCTATTTCTAATTACGTCAAGTCTATGGTGGCCATTAACCTGACACGCTATTGATCCACGAGATTTTAATTCAGTGTAGTCTAAATACATTCTATAGGCTAGTTGGTGGGAAGATTTATTCGAAGTGAAATGTTCTTCGAATTCTTTCGCCATATTTTTCCAATCCGAAAATCCGTTAACAAATCCAGTATTTCTACTGCCTAGAAAATGACGGCAACAAAAGCAGTAAACTGCATTTTTTGCAACTGAATACTCAAGCATTCGATATTTGTCGTACCAAGAAGAAATGAAACCACGATTTTTACCACCCATTAAAGTTTTAGGAAAAGGATTGAGTTTAGGCTGAACTGGAAGGCAATCTTTATCTAAACTAATATCCAATTCGTGTAAGCGCACTTCTGTTAAATTAGTTAAATCTTGCACATCGGCAGATATAGTAGGGTTTCTAATAATTTCGGCTTCATTACTTAGTGCAATGTCTAAAGCAGAACTGACGTTTGGAAGAACCTCAGAAATATTACCACCTTCGAATTCTAAACCCTCTTTATTTCCCAAGCTTTCCCCGGGACTATCATTATGACTCTTGCCTACGATTTCAAAAAACGTTCCATCGCGCCTTTCTGACTACTAACAACACCATCTTCTCTCTTGCGCTTCTGGCGTTTTTGGACCCCAGATAAAAACTTTCGGGTGCTCATATTTTACAACTTAATTTAAAACATATTCTAAACGAAGCTTGTAATAGCTTAGTAGTCTCGAAAAGACTGTTTCGATAAAGCAGAGCTATAGTATATGTAAATATAATAGCTAATTTGGTTTCAAAAAGGCAGTGGGAAAATCAGCTATAAATAGCAAATTAGCCTTGAAAAAGGCTGTTTGGAAAATTAAGCTACAAATAGCTTATTAGCCTTGAAAAAGGCTGTTTGGAAAATTAAGCTACAAATAGCTTATTAGCCTTGAAAAAGGCTGTTTGGAAAATTAAGCTACAAATAGCTTATTAGCCTTGAAAAAGGCTGTTTGGAAAATTAAGCTACAATAGCTTATTAGCCTTGAAAAAGGCTGTTTGGAAAATTATGCTACAATAGCTTATTAGCCTTGAAAAAGGCTGTTTGGAAAATTAAGCTACAAATAGCTTATTAGTCTTGAAAAAGGCTGTTTGGAAAATTAAGCTACAAATAGCTTATTAGTCTTGAAAAAGGCTGTTTGGAAAATTAAGCTACAAATAGCTTATTAGCCTTGAAAAAGGCTGTTTGGAAAATTAAGCTACAATAGCTTATTAGCCTTGAAAAGGGCTGTTTGGAAAATTAAGGTACAAATAGCTTATTAGCCTTGAAAAAGGCTGTTTGGAAAATTAAGCTACAAATAGCTTATTAGTCTTGAAAAAGGCTGTTTGGAAAATTAAGCTACAATAGCTTATTAGCCTTGAAAAAGGCTGTTGAAAAATCAAATATTAAATCTAGTTAAATTCTGGCCAAAAGAAACTCGAAATTGAGAACTATCTTGCTCAGGAGACGAAAACGAAATGACGATTGACGAAATGCGAGACCCTAATCACTGACGGACCCCGTTCGATGGTCACTCAAATCACGTGACTTCGCAAAAGAGGGAAAAAGGGGAAACCCAAATTCCTCAATATTTGAAAGAATAACCCCTTCCTATCAAAGCAATAGGCTTGGGCTTTACCTCTGCTGGGACGAGAAAGAGAGAAATCCAGTTTTGGCAATCCCCCCCTCCGGTCCTCTTCACTGACGTCGTCAAATTCCAAGAAACTAAATGTCTTTGTTGTGTGTATTGTAGCTTCTCACTGACACCGAGGCAAAAAGACAGGTGCCCCTGCACTTTGCGGCCTAGCATGACGTATTTCCCCCTCCCGGCGTCAACATCTCTTATCAGTCAATTCAAAAGAAAAAGTTTTTTCAAGGGGAAAATCTATAATCACGGACAGCGTTGCCAACCGTACTCTAATTATAGTACATTTCGATAAAATTAACTTTCGATTTTCTTCGTTTCCAATCTGTTATATTACTCTCAGTAGGCTAAAAATGGAAATATCAAATCTTATTTTACAAACTAGTAACTAAAAATATTGAGGGTTATAATAGGAACCGTTTCAAAAATTTAGAGGCCCCCAAAGTAGGCCTACACTTTTTCAACGTGGGCACGTGCCTACTTGTGCCTATTGCTGGCGGGGAGCCTGCCTTTCTCTTATGGCCCCTACTCATGTTTCTGCTTTAGTCCATTCTTTTACTTTAGTAACAGCAGGGGTATTTCTCTTAATTCGGTCAGAAGGTTTACTTAGTTTAGAACTTAAAGGGTTTGTGATAGAAGTGTCCTTAATAACTTTAATTTTGAGGGGTGTAGGAACTTGTGTAGAAATAGATTCTAGGAAAGTAATTGCTTTGTCTACTTTAAGTCAGTTAGGGTTGATGGTGTTGACTCTTTCTCTCGGTATCTGGGAAGTGGCTTATTTTCATCTATTAACGCGTGCTATTTTTAAGGCGCTATTATTTTTGGGTGCTGGTTTTGAAATTCATAGAATATTTGGCTATCAGGATAATCGAATATTGGGGGGTTCATAAAGAGTTCTCCCCTTGTAGGCTTAGGGTTGTTAAAAAGTTTTTTTAAGATATGTGGTATCCCTTTATCGTGTGGGTTTTACTCTAAAGATGTAATTATTTAATTATATTTAATAGGCTCAAAATGTTTTTAATTGTTTTTGTATTTTTCATTGGTGTTTTTATGACTTTAGTCTATAGCTTGTGGTTGGTCTACTATTTATGTTTGAGAGCTCACCAGGGCGGTTGTTTAATAAGATATAAGGAGGATATTTTTATAAACTTTTCCATTGGGACGATAAGACTAATAGGTGTAATTTTAGGGGGGAAGGTCCAATTTATCTTTTGGGACAAAAATGTTTGATTTTAGGACTTATAGCGTTGAATTTATTTTGTAAGAATTTTTTAATAAAAAAGGTTAGCCCCTTATTAAATTAATTAAATTAAAACAGGTTTAATTTTATTAATTATAATTTATTGTCTTTTTTGTTACTTATATAGTTTAATTAGATCATAGAATTTTGTTCCATTTTGAAAAAGAGGTAGTTTGAGCCTGAAATCCCCATGTGATTTTTACACCATCAAAATAAAGACTATGTTATTAATTAACATTTTTAAAGTTAGCGGCTTTAATTTAATTTAGTCTTTTTAATAGGAATATCCTCAATTTTATTATTAACAATAAGAAACATTATTTGGTTTCTACTAAATTAATAAGGTTTGCCGTTTTTTCAGGCTGAAACTGAATGTAATTAAATACTACGATTAATAGGGTATAAGCAGAGAGTGTAAAGATTATGAGAGGCGTCTCTTCCTATTCCCGTAACGTTAAAATTTCGTACAAGATTTTGAGAGCACGCACCCATAGGAGAGGTTACGATACTATCCGACACACGATGTCGCTACTGGAAAATTTTTAAATTTTGTAAACATCCGGAAAGTATTTTTCATCAGTCATGGCTGTTAAACATAGTTGAATTAGGCTAATTTAAAATTAATAAAATTCAATTCCATGAAAAATAAAGAAACGTAAGTACAAGAAAGCGGACTATTTATAATATTTTGATACTAAAAGAATTAATTTGTTTGATTAACCAAGGAAATTCATTGGAAATTTTATGAAATTGCCGAGGCTTAACGAGAACAGAGCGGTATAAGTTAAAAAATACGAGGAAACATTGAAGTTGGTAAAATGTGATTAATATTGTATTTTTAACAGTTTCCTAACTTATCTTTTCTGGGTTTTCATGTATTCATGGTTGAGATCTTGTTTTTTAAGGGAACTATGTATGCAGAATTCTATGAAAAAAGATATCATGTTTTGGTAAGCAGTTGCACATGGAGAATCTTCATTAGCTTTAAAATATTTCTTGTCAATTCTTTGAATGATGAATCTCTCCAAACGTCCTTTAATATTTGTCATGTGCGATAAAAGCTTAAAACTGGTGTCAAATACTTCATTTGTCTCCGTTACAAATTTGAAGAAACTATCAGTTGGTACGATGAGGCTGCTGAACAGCTGATAGAAGAATTCTTTGCTGGTTTGAAAGCTTAAAAGTAAAAGAGCAGATTTGTTGGGTCAACAATTGGATTGTATTTTTTGAGTTGACTTATGCAAGAAGAGCATTGAAGGTTTGAGTAGCAGCGGTGAATTAGATATTCTGAAATGTAACTAAGAACATTTTGTTTTAGCAGGTTTGGACTTTCAATAGATTTACAAAATTCTAAGTCTTCATCGGAACATTGCCCCTGGCTTTGCGAGACTACGAGATTTTCAAAATTGGAGAAATCTTCATCCAGTCCTGGAGCTGCAGTTTTAAAAGTGTCAATGTTTAAAATGAACTCATCCAAATCATCAATGCAATTAGAATCCGGTGGTTTCAAGAGATTATTACAGAGGCAGCCCTGTATGCAGCTCGAAATTGTTGTCTATTGGGATGATCACGGTTGCCTCCTTTCTGTCTTATAGATCCAAGAAAATTATCTACAAAATCTTGGCTAATCCTGTCCGTTAATAAAAACTTAAAACCAAAATTATCATTTAGATCTTCCCAGAGGAGTAGCAAGGCTTGAATTGAAATTACCATTTTCTGAAATTTCCAATGGTGTAGAGTCATTAAGACTGAAAATTGTTGGCACAGCGGATGGTGTGAGCCTATTTTTAGTTCTAATATTCATGAAACTGGCATCAATGAAATGATTCGCGCAAATTCTATGGTTAACGTGTAAATATTCCGTAGTTTTATTTGTAAGTCCATCATTATTTACAATTTTCAGCCACAAAATAGAACTAAAATTTATATTAAGTTAATATGCCAATAAGCCTATCTAATGAAAATGCGAATTTACCAGGCTTTTTCCTTTGGAAACTTAAAAAAAGATAAACAAGGATTTCTTGTTTTCGATATTTTACAATTTAAAACAAAAGAATATACCCCAGACCTACTAAATTATTTAAAAACCTTGTAAAACTAGCATTAAAAATCTGGAAAGTTTTTGCGTCTCTTTTAAACCTAACATCGAAACGCACGCGCTGTGAGAACGGCGCCACTGGTGGCGCCATCGCTCTTACGGTAGTAGTGGACATTTTTGGGAAAAAAAAAGTTAGTACGCTTTTTTGAAAGAGAGACGCCTCTCATAATCTTTACACTCTCTGGTATAAGGCTAGGTAACTGTACAATTTTTAATTGCAAATTAAATTTTATTTTTTTAAATACTAGCCTTTTAAGTTCAATTAAGCGCCCCTTGGTTTCACTCAGGTAGAAGCCCTAGTATTAAAAAGGTTATTAGGATATTAACAGATGTTACTATTGTTACTGATAAGAAGTCTGTAATAGGGATAGGAATTATAATTACTATTTCGATATCGAATACAATGAAAATTAGTGCAATTAAGAAAAATTGTAAAGATAATGGAATTCGACTTTTATAAAGGGGGTTAAATCCACATTCAAAAGGAGTAAATTTATCTAATGTGTTGTGGGGGGCATAGGCCAAATTAGACGTAAGGAATATAATTATAACTCTAATTAAAAGGGCGTTCGAAATTAGCATAATAATAATAATTATCTAATTTATTTAAACCTCTTAGTTGGAAGCTAATTGTACTTTAATTATACTAATTAGATAACTACCTCATCAGTATATTATTGAGAATATACGAAATGCCAGTATCAAGTTGAAAAAGATAATCCAGAAAATTATTATCCGCTGTCGGTCCTTCTCTCACTAACAATTTCTTCGGCTAAGATTGCTAACAAAAATTTAAGCTCCTTCATATAGAAAACAGGAGCCCTATATTTGAACCAATTGGATTCTACAAGTTACTCTACCATTATTATGGTTTTAAACCTAAAGAAAACAACCTTACAATTTTCAGAGAATGTCTACTATGTCCTGATCACTTTTTGTCGATTTATCCAAAGCCTTTAACACGGTTTAACATAAACTTATATTCGAGCAACTGTTGGAAATAAACACTATTTGAACAAACTAAAACTCTAAATTAGACACGAATTGTGTCTGCCAGGGCTTTCTCTTTAACTTAAATAAAAGCAAATGGGTCATCTCTTTTAAATAATATTAAAACTTAAATTTTAAAACTGGAAAGAGAAATGCCACGTTTACGAATATGGGAATTTGGCTTCGAGAACCATTATATGTAGAAAAAGTGAAGTGCTTATTTAAACGTCTAAAAACTACTGATTCCCTGTGATAAAATTTTAGTTCTTTTATTAAATCGATTTTGAACTATAGTGTGTGGCCCAAGTATGAAATATAATGTTATGTTAATATTCCATCCAAACTTATTGCAGATATGTCTAAATATGCTTCGTTCATTGAGGCTTAAACAATCATATTACAACTGTCCTTACTACCAAAATCCTTTAGTCTTCATGCATTAGGGTGGATCAAAATATTTTTTTTGCTATTTTGTTTTCTCCACAAGATTCTTTTTATTCGATTAGACCTTTAACGCCCTTCTGCAAAATTTTAGTAAAATCTAACAATATTTAATGGTCGCTATGATTCGACGATTTTTTGGGTACGAAGAAAAATCGGACATTTTTTGTTGGCATTAAGTTTTAATAAAATATTGGAAATTAAGATAAAATAACAACAAATTATTGTAATAATTATCATTATTAATAAATGTTCTTCCCTTCCTAATCTCCCGAATCCATTTTCAAGATGTTAGATTTAGAGGCCACTGGATATTTCTTTCTGTGAAGATCGACGACGCGGATAAGATATTGTTTTTGTTTTTCACTTTTTGTGATGCTAGAATTAAATTTTTGTATTAAAGCGATACCTCGCTCTGCGCAGTCATTCACAACTTTCATTTGGCGGGCTTCTTTTTGCATTTCAACATAAATTTCATCAGTATGCCATTGTGAAGGATCTTTTACTAAAAATGCTTCCGATTTTACTTGACCATCACTGATAAGCAAGTCAAAAAGAGCTTTTGTTCGTTGCGCGAAAAAATTATGTAACAGCAACGGGTCTTGTAATTGAAAGGTTTTACCCTCTAGTCTTTTCAAAGCCTTTTTTGTTGGCGGTTTCTGGAGGTTTTGAACCATTATTCTTTTGGTCTCGGGAGTGATTCTCGGATCGAATAAAGAAAGACCAATCAAATGCTCGGATAAGTACCAAAGATGGCGGCGAAATGCTTTCAGAGCGCTGGTGCTGATCATCTGGTTTGGATAGTTTTTGACCTGTTTTAGGAAGTTTGCATCGTTCAAAGGGGCTTTTTCTGCCAGCGGGGCTTCGTTCCAATATCGCCCGTAAATAAGACTAACAAATAACGATAATTCTGTAACAGATCGCTTTTCTGCTGCAGTCAGTTTAGTGCTCGGAATTCGTGTAATTTTTACCCATTAGATAAGGTCTATTTTAATATTCATGGGTTTATCCATTTTGAAGAAAATAGACATTCTTATTATCTACCAATTCAGATAAAACGAAAACGATATCGAAACGTGTAATTTTATACGTTTAACCTTTGGCCCCTCTTATCTATAAAACGTTCAAATAATATAAATAAAGTGTGGAGTATGTTCACAGTTCCGTTATCCATGGATAAATCTAAATGAACATCGACTAAGCTTATCTGATTAGGAGGTCTATCTTAAAAAAAAAATATTACTCGTTGGATAAATTATCCAATAAATAAAGTAGACATATCCTTTCAGTTTCAAACAAAAAACTTTATCTAATTCGTTTCGTAATGTGTACTTTGTTTTTTCAAATGAATATTGAATCGGTTAATCTATTGGTTTTATCCGATTATTTGTTACGCGGGCGGTCACGTAGTTTGGAAGAATTCACTCGTAAACTCAACTCCGAAACGGACGGTTTGGTTTCTTTTCGCAAACGGAACCATGGCAGGCACTTCTAGACTGCGAAGTGACGCGTGGAAACATAAAGTGTCGCTTAGATCGTCCGAAGAAGGTAGTTCAAAATACAAAGTGGCTCAATGCCTCTACTGCGCGGATTGAGTAAAAGTAAAATTATACAATTCATATGAGAATGGTATACATCGCGCTGTACTGAGACCATGGACTTATTAAAGTGCTTCGTACAGGGACAACCAGCTACAATGATATCGCAATAGCCGATATCCATGTTGAACTCTCAAAGATGGTTATTAAATACAACAGTGGCGTAGCAAAAGGGTGGCCTGGGCGGAAAATGTCGCGGTCTATTGGGTCGTATCTACGTATATGGGCAAATCTAATCAGTGCTACGCCACTGAAATAGAACCTCTTTTTGAGCCCTTCCTTCAAAAATTTTATTTGTTTAAAACGCCACAAAAGGAAACGTGCCTAGTTTCACTTTCGCTATTTTTTATCTTCACCGCCAGAACTTGCATTTTAACAATCAGCCGACGAAAGTGTTTGGAAACGGTGTCACTGTTCCTGTGCGAAATAATTTATTTTTAAACGCTGACGTTTTGTACTCACAACATATACGCTCGGGTCCCCCCTCGCTAGTTATTCATGATTTTCCGAAATGAGTTTCGGAATATTAGTTAGTGCGGGTTGATAGTACGTGCGCGGGTATCGGCTTAGGTCTTCAATTTTTACCAAAACAGTGGGTGCGGACAGGTTCCTTACAAACATAAATGGACATGTTCCGGTGTACGGTACTAGGCCCACGGGCTGTTTTCAATGCGGGCCGGAACCCTACAAACTCAGACTGGCATGCCAAGGGAATGGATGGGATCCCGACTACGGCTTGGGCTCTATTTCGGGCCGCTTATATCGGGCGCAAAGCTGTAAAATGACCTTAGACATTACGGTGGGGAAATATTGTATTAACCTTGCTTAAAATATTTTTTAGTTATTAAATAGAAGCTGATGCCTCAATCCAGTGGCGTAGCGAATGTTTCTGTCGTCCGGGACAAATAGCTTGAATGGCGCCATTTTTGCGTAAAAAATTCCTAAAATGCAACTTTGTTCGTTGAGAAAAAGGTCAAACAGTTTTTGGTGCCATAACTTGGGCACTGGCTGTCTCGCGTACATTTTGAATAAAAGGAAAATTGGGCATCAACCGACATAAATTCCTTGCTAAACAGACCAAACAAATAGAGCATAGCTCTATTTCAAGTAGGACTTGCGAACTTAAAATGCATTTCTTCTCTGGTTTTAAAATTTCTGCTTATGCTCAGTCTTATTGGCTTGATATTTTCTAAAGCAACACTCGTAAAGTCAATTTTCAAAGTTTAGCTGAGGTAGCCCACGTGAAGATTGTGTTTCGAAATATAGCCAGTTCTAACTGATCTTTTCATATAATCAAAGATATATAGTTCATTCACTATTGACAATGGTTTGTAAAAAACCGTTAAATGAGTTGGATTTGAATCTAAAATTAACCAATTATAGCTAAAGAACTAGGTTAGAAGATTTTCCAGATAAACCTTTTTGAGCCTCCCTGACTCGTGTAAAATCCGTCCAAACCTTTTGCTTATATATACACAAAAGTAAATAATCACATAATTAGTATTTTATAGCAGTGTCTATAGTAGCAGCTACACAGTAACTTTATTATTCTTATTATACTTAAAATGGCATTCTCGCTCAAAGCCCACGGCTCACGATTAAACCCCAAAGAATACAGGCAAAACGTTTTAAACTGTGAAGTGTCACGGTGTATGTTTCCAAAGTGTTGGTGGTCACGTGTGGGCTTAGGCCCATTGAAATCTCCCTCGAGACGAGAGTCGAGCGGTGTAAATTAATTTCTTCAATAAGAAGAGTGATAAATATAATTAACTTTTGATAAGACTTTCCTAAGTGGTAATATATTGAGAAAAACTAAAAACCTTTTTTAACTAAGCAAAGCACGTCATATCATATAGCGAGGGAGCAAAATCGGGCTTTAGCACTGGGAATTTCAAATATCACATTCGAAAGAAGCATCTGGAACACTTCAATGATCCTAAATCAACAGAAGTAAGTATTTACTTGATAGTGGTCAACGACAAGTGGCGAGGGAAAGAATTGTACAATGATTTAATCACTTAAAAAACCTGACTTCACGATTGCCTACATGTAGTGGCGTTGCTACGGTATAGAGACGAGTCGGGCCCCCAATTGAATCGGTCTTTTTATACCCGACCCGGCCCTCCCCGAGCCCGCTTCGGAATCCTACCCTTAAGAAGTCATTTTTAAGACTCATTTCCCCTCCGTCAAAACGTGTTCCGTTCCGTCCTCAACCATTAACATAAGTTAATGATACCTCTAAGTAGACAAATAAGCCTTTTCAAGGTGGAATCTTTGTCCAGAAAATGTGATGTCAAATGTTGTCTCTCCGATTCCAGCGAAAATGAAAGATTTTAAAAATATCTCGGACCCAGCGCCGCTGTGCGGTCGAGAATGAAACTATATTGGGCTGAGATAAATAAACCAATTGCAAAAAAAAACGTTCTTTTGCCTCTGTGGGGGGAACGAATTTTCTAAGGGAATACCGAAATTTATCTCTTTTGGGGAAGTTCAAGCTAGCCTTGCACCAAACGGGATTAAAGAAACGTCAGCTTCGGAAGTTCCAAGTGCATGTTAAGGCTACTTTGTTACGCAGTACGGAGAGACATAGGTCAATTTGGACAGGCATATCCGCCATAGGCAGCATAGCCATTTGTCTACTTAGAGGTATCATTAACTTATGCCATTAACCATAGACGAGTGCGGGTGAGACGACGGGTCACGGACCAGACTACGTTTTTACGTCGGGGTAGTAAATCTTCGCTTCACATGAGAAATAAAACTCACCCAATGACTCTCGTAATTAACTTATTGAAAAAGTTTAAGAGCAATTAAATTTCAAAAGTTACAATTCCCCATACCCCAAAATTATGTCTCTTATCCAAGGACCTACAATTTATTTTTCGCGTCATACTTTTAAATTAGCCAAATCTGGCGGGAACATTTTGCAACTGGCAACTTGAATCGAAAAATGTAAGAATGAGAGACCTTTGTTCTTTATCCGTGGATAATCTTGCAATATCCATAAATAACAATGAAGTAAACATAATTTAATAGATAGTAACTTAAAAAAGGTACAAAACTGTATGTTCAATAGATAAAAAATATGAATAAATAATAAAATAGACTTATCTGATAGATAAGTTATTTTGCAGTTTGGAATTGTTTTTGGTTAAAAAAATTATTTATACGCCACGTTCTTTATACGTAAATACGTATCTGTGGATAACCCCCCGTAGTCATTTTATCCATTCTTAAAATGTTATGAGCTCTCATCTAAACAAATAAATTGGATACTATCTGTTTCGACAATGGATAAAGCGTTTATCCGTTATTCATTTGCTTGATAATCCAAAGTTAAAGGTAGGTGCACTTTATTCATGGATGCTTATCCAATAAACAAATTATCGAAATTTATACGGTTTATCTATATTCATCTTGTTCGTAATTCCGAGCACTAAGTCAGTTTAATTTGGTCCTGAAATAAATACATTTTTAAGCAGTAAATAGCTTTTGCCATCCAGCGAGCTTGATGCAAGGCCCCGGGCGCACGAAACTTGGCTTCAGCAGTTGCCTCGGAACCTCCAAGGAAGATACGACACAAGTTCAGCAATTCGAGGTAATCATCTCTGGGCTGTTGATTTTTTATCGCTTCACTGTAATTCTTTGTCATTTCTTGACGGAGTGAAATAAGTTGCGTGGTTTTATACAAATTATCACTGCCAACTTTGAATTTCTGTTGATCTATTTCCGGCCATTTCTTTTGGAAGCGTTTGAACAGACTGATATCCGGTCCACTGCTTGGTCCAAACAACGCTTTGAAAACATTGGAGAGGATAACTTCCAAAATATGGTGTCGGCAAGCAATCCAAACAAGTTCCTTATCTAGAGCTTTTTCAATCAAAGAACATGCACCCAAATTCAGACCAGTGTTGGAAGCGGTTGTGTCAAAGCAGAGGCCACGCACTTGAGCTTTTAGCTGCCACTCAAGGATCTTTAAGCACGCGGTAGCTTGTTCTTGCCCAGTACCTTTTTTGATTGCAGGAACTGCCAAGAGTTTTTCTACTCCGCCTCCACTGACAATGACGGCTACTCGATCTACTTTTTCTACGCCACCGACAATATCGGGAAGCAATTTACCATCCCAGTGTAAAACAAGAGGATTTGAAGTAGAAAATGACGCCTTGTCGGATTCCATAATAGACTCACGAATATCGTTTCTTTTACGACGGATTGTGCTTCTCGATAAAGAAATTTCTTCTACCGGTGTTCCCAATGCTTGAGCTACAGATCCAATTAAGAACATCGCCTGCCGATCAGATACGTTAACTCGATCTAATGTTGCAACAGAGAGAATTTAGATAGGGAGCGGAAAGTGGGGATTGAATGTCGCTCTTTAAACCACGTGATCGAAATAACAGACCAGGTCGGTTTCCGGTATGATGCTTTTGTAACCTCCCTAAAGAGGCGGAGTTAAACGATCGACGATAGAAGCACCAAATTTGAAATTCGGCTCTCTGGCCTAAGCAAAATTGAACAGCCATGTGTTTCATCTTAAAAGGTAATTATTTTTTTTCTTAATTTAAAATATTTCGTAATGCTTTTTTTATGATATTATTTATTTAGGTGCTGTATACCATTGTCTACAGTATACTTTCAAGAAGCTAAATGAACCAAAATTATTTATGGATGCATTTGTAAATACTAGAGGAAAATGTTTAGTCCGGGACATATCAGTATGAAACCAAAGATAATCTCTCTAAAGAAAAAGCCTGTAGAGGAAAATATTGGAAAGAAAAAAATTGCAGAAGGAAAAGCTTGAATCTCCTCTGAAGAAAAACCAATTAAGTAAAGGATCTCCAACTAAGGAAGAAATTCCCACCATTCACATTCCAGAAATTAAAACAAATAACAGCTCAAGCTCTTCTCAAAGTACAATTTAAATTGACGATAATTCAATGTATAATTTTTTAAATGGAGACCCAGATTTGGAACTTTACAACAATTTTTACCTTCATCATGAAATTTCCCACTACAATATGTATTCCTAATAAATTTTCCTATTTATAATGAGTGAAGAATCAGAATAGTGTTACAACGGAAAGATTAAGTGATATTTCTAGTGATATAAATTTTTTTCAATTTGTGTTATGTAAAGATTAATTTAGGCTAATTTTGTTTACATAATTGTAAAACGACCTGAAAAAGAACGCATTATTTTGTTTCACAAAAGATCAATATTATATTTTTTTATTTTTCAAAACTGAGATGTTTCAAGTTGAATTGAAATAAAATTATGTAACAATTTTTTTTGAAAATTCTGGAATTGCCATTAACCGCTTCTATGACTAGTCAAGATAAGGCTTTAAGTTTATCCATGCTGGCTTCAAACAACCCATTGAAAGGATTACTGTTTCGACCACACGAGCATTGCTGCCTCCCAAAGTATTGCTCAAGAGGATCTTGATATAAGTGCTGCATCTACACTTATTTTGCACCTTTACTAAAAAGGAATTTAACGGCTGTAATTGAGAAAAAAAGAATCTTACTATCACTAAAATAATAAATGTTTATTATAGCTGTACCAATCATTCATAGACCCTCAATTGTTGCTGCGCTTAAAAACATTTTGTTCCTTTCGCTGTTGGCAAAATCTCCAGGCCAATTGGTAACATCTTTCTCCCAAGTCTTTTTCTAGCCACTAAAATTAAAGAATGACATTTATTTTCTTGAAGCATCCAAAAAATGGTTTAATTTACCTTCAAGTTCAAATATTCATTGTTTTCATTTTCATAGAGAAACATCGGATAAAGTAGTCTTCTCAACCACATTGCCTGAACCCACCGTTGACATTTTTCGGTCTCCTTTTTTGCTGATGGAAACTATATGAAAAAGACTCCAAGGTCTATTAATCGAGTTTTGTTTGGAACTACAAGACTCATATCTGCAGACAATTCCCTCATTTCGCTGAGGCTTTTTTTAAGCCTTGGATAGTTTAATAAATATTTGACTCGCCTATAAGATACAACCGTTTAATAATGTTATTAAAATTGGAAAAAGTTGATATATTTAAACGCAATGAATATTTACCTTTAGAAAATAAACCTTCCAAATCGTAAGCAAATTTGAATATATTTCAGAGAAAATTTAAATTCGCTCGCTCGATAGAATGCAGAATGATGAAAATGATCAAACGTTCTCTATACCGCTGCCAGATGGCGCTGCAGTTATACGCGTAAAATCAAAAGAAAAGCAACCAATAAGAATCTAGGAGAAAACGGAGTTGACACGTGACAGGAAGTTAACCTGGCCAGATAATCTCGACGCGACCGTGTGTTTGGGCGACATCCCTTTTTGTACTGTTAAAGGTAGGAGCTGCCGCTCCCTATCTAAATTATCTCATCATCAGTTAATAACTGAGGGATTTTTTCCGGGGTTTTCTTGCTAGTGGGTAACGTTGAAGTAGCAGGAATTTGGAAATCATCGTCTGAAGATAGAGATTCAATACTGCTCGGACTCGAGACGATAGCTCGTAGCAAAGATTCTTGGCTAGCGTCAAAATGAGGACTTGATTCAGTTTTACTCCTCAGTTTTCTGATATCAGTCTCTGTTTCTCGCTTTCGCTTTCGAGATTCTTTTTGATATAGGCTCATATCTACGCCAGCCATACTGCAGCTCATAGTATCTTCTCGCTGCATGGTGAGAAATATTTTATCTTCTTCATTTTTAAATAATTTTAAAGCATCTTTTGCAGCTATGTCAAAAAGTTCCAGAAGATCAGATTTGAAAAGGTCCTCTTTCATACGACAATACTTCAGATTAGTTTTTCTATTTTTTTTTCAAAAGAGTGTATGTTTCTAAAAGTTTGCTTAATTTTCGTTCCGCTGCATCAACTCTTCTCGCCTTTTCCCAAATTTCCAGAACTGATTTTACCGTGTTTTTAACACTTGGTTTTACTGGTTGCTTCTCTTCTAAATGCTGAAAGTGAAATCTTTTTAGCACATCACCATTTGACGGAAGTCTCGCGTGTGAAATATAGGCTATTGGTTTTCCGATTAACCACACTCCTGCGGACGCCCTTGTAGACACAGAACTACTAGTAGATACCATATTTCACTGGCTCACGAAAGTCGACGTGTCATGCACTGACTCCCGATTACTCGCAAGCTAAAACAACAGATTACCTACGCGAGTGAGAATGACGAATTAGTGGACTGCGGGGAGGAGGGGAGAGACTAACTTGTAAGAGAGGAGTGCAACACACAACAGCTAACTAGCCACGCGGTAACAGGATAGACCGCGCGCGAATATTTCAAAAATTGAAAGTTGTACTTAGTGATTTCATTAAATATTTTGCTTGCAAATCATAGCGACCTCTAAACGTGGCCGTAGAAGGCTCTATTTTGGTATATATCCTTTTTGTTAATAACCGAACGAGATAAGAATTGTGGAGCAAGAATAAAAGAGCAAAAATATTTTTTCATACAAACTTGGACCACCCTATCATGCATGTTTTATTATAATTTAATAATAGCTCCTAATATATTTCAGATTTGTTCCTAAGTCCCCCACATAGTTGTTTCTCCAGAGTTACAACACAATTTGTTTATAAAAATTAATTTAAATCAAGATCATTTGAATCAGACAACACTTGCGTTCATCAAGATAATTCCATTTATCTCTCTCATAATAAGATAATATCAGTTCCCTTGGAAATATAAGTTAAACGTGAAATAAACATGGGAATCGAGAAAATTGTTTTGCCTATACTATACTAACCTTGTTGCCTGAACTTTAATTTTAACTAATATAATCAAAATAAATAGAATTCATTTAATTAACTTATTTTCTAAACATTATACATTTCACGTTTAAGATATTGGGTAGTGTTTGAAGTAATGAGAAATAAAATTAGTATAAATAATAACAATTATCTTTAATTTCTGTCAAATTGTCAAGAAGTAATTTTGATGATAATAAATTTATCGTAGTATTTATTTTATGTGCCAGCCTTTTATTGGCTCAGCCCCATTTTATCATTTAATTTTGTATATAGATATGACTAGATTGTATGGTAATGGCAGACATATAAGCGATTGGAATGCTTGTTTATTCAAACTGAAGCTACGATCACACGTAACCGGTATCAAACGGTTTGAATTGCTTTAAAACGATTAAGCCTGGTTTACACAACACCTTCGAAACGTTTTGAAACGATATTAAGGCAATGTTTTGAGTCACATGAGCCTAGGATAATAAGTAGACTCAATTTGGATATCATGTTTGTATTAATTAAGGGTGACTCATTGACTACAGTCCTATTTTCATTTTAACATTAGGTTATATTGACCAGCTTTTTTTTCCCTTAGGTTATTCTGAGTTATCACAAAAATAGGAAAAAAATGCTTCATACGTCATAAATACAGACCGAACCCTTTTCGCGTTGCTTTCTAAACCACTATAAATTAGTAGGTAGTGCCCGAACAAGCACATTTTAGCAACTACTTTCGACCAAAAGATAACTAAAATCCATATATACCTGGTTAGTTTTTCTAATAGGGCCCTTTATGTAAAAGTGTTTTCACTTTTCGGCTGCCAATTTTATTAATTTAAATTGTTTTTCAGTAGCGTCGATATGATTTTTTTTCGGGGAGTCTACTTGATAAAACATTTAACGAGAAAGAGTAACTCTAGGAGACCATAAATAAGGGAGGGTTTTTCTAAAAGCATTTAAATTGAAGTGTATCATACCACAGCTTTGATAAGCAAACATTTGAGGGGGATTGACAAACGTTTTGGTGTGGGGGCTAGTTATGAATTTGGGGAAGACCCTTAAAAGTCCTGGTGGCATGACTGAATATGTGATAGAGGGGAAAGAGGCTGTTATTTTCGATGTTGTCTTTGGCGGTGTTGGGGCTGATGTATAGTGAATACAATGGACAAGAGAGATGACTAAAGTTTTGTCTCGGTGCAATCGTGATAGTGGAATAACTATAAACCAAATGACATAAGTTACGGTGGTCTCAGCAAGAATAGATATTACTGTTTAAACCAATCTTTTTCGAAAAAGCAGTATAAGATTTATTTTTAAGTATATAAAGTTTGACAAAATACACGTAAACGAACGTTTTTGATGGGGCCGTTTATTCAGCCATTTCATCATTAAGAACAAAATTTAAATTATGTGCCTATTTGGTCTTCGCTCTAGGTGAACGCCTAGTTTACCTATAGTGCTAGTGCTAGCTCTGTTTCTTCCATGTTCCTACAACCATCCCACATGCTTCTGCTAGTGGTTTGGCGAATATTGTTTAAAAATATTCACAAACCATTATTTACAGTTAAATTACAAACTCTTAATGTTGTATTGTTTTTCATTTATAAATTTCGTTTTTTTTTAAATTTATCGTTCACGAAAGTTACGTTACACGTAGTTATACGTGTAGATTCTGGCTGATTATTTAGAAAACACCAAATTAATGGTATTTTTTACTGTACTATCTATACTGCCTACTTATAAACAATCATGATAGCAGGACTGCTGCTCATGGTTTTGTACAAAAGCCGGCATCTACATTTTGGCACGACACCAAGTCTAAGCGTGTAATTTCAACTTTCAGACTGTTGATAATACTTAGGGTATTTAAAATTCTGCTCCTGTCAAAGGATCTTCTCCTTACAATAATTCGTTAAAATGTTTGGGCCAAAATAAAAAAGTACAAACTGCAATAAAGCTTAAAATCATAAATTTATGAACACATTTTTATTCTAAATTGAACCAATCAGATTAATCGAATCAAACTTCAGTGTATAAAAAGATCAATAATTAACGACACATATATAATAATTAGACCAAAATCTAAAAAATGTCCCTAATGGGAAATTGCAATTTCATAGAAAGGGTTAATAAAAAATTAATCCATCATATCGGCGACACCTCCTTAGGTTATCGGTCCTGTCTGTACCTTTTGATTTCGTAAATAAATGTAGCTTTATTTCCCGCTTAGTTCGTTGTTGTTCAGATTCTGGAAACTCCTTTGATCCAAGGGTGAATTCACCGATACGAAATTTTGTCAAAGTTTTCTTTGTGACGACCGACAAATAGCTGACTATTACTGCACCGAAATTTATATTTTTTTGAGAAACGTGCATGTCAGAGCAAATAATGGTAAATATTGAATGGTAAATATCGAAAAATTATATTATACATACTTAGTTATGGTAAGTATTGAAAAATTATAATAAAAATACTTAGTAATGGTAAGAATCAAAAAATTATAATATACATACTTAGTTATGGTAAGTATCGAAAAATTATAATATACGGTAGTAATGGTAAATATCGAAAAATTATAATATATGGTAGTAATGGTAAATATCGAAAAATTATAATATACAGTAATAATGGTAAATGACGAAAAATTATAATATACATACTTAATTATGGTAACTATCGAAAAATTATAATATACGGTAGTAATGATAAATATCGAAAAATTATAATATACGGTAGTAATGGTAAATATCGAAAAATTATAATATACGATAGTAATGGTAAATATCGAAAAATTATAATATACAGTAATAATGGTAAATGACGAAAAATTATAATATGCATACTTAGTTATGGTAAGTATCGAAAAATTATAATATACGGTAGTAATGGTAAATATCGAAAAATTATAATAAACATACTTAGTTATGGTAAGTATCGAAAAAATATAATATACGGTAGTAATGGTAAATATCAAAAAATTATAATATACAGTAGTAATGGTAAATTTAAAACGAGACGAAAATCCCTATTGACCTAGAGGGTGTGACGTCATTATACGTGAAAACGCAAAAACAACCAATAATGTTTGGGAAGGGAAGAAACTAGGTTTTAATTAATGAAATAACCTAAATTAAACTTAGTTCATTTCTCAAATTGTTGGTGTTTTCTATGTCACAAAGAATAGGTCATTTAGTACATTGAAACAACTTATTTCTATTTAATTATGTATATATAGTTACATATTGATAATATAAAAATATAGTGTTTGTAGACTACTCTGAGCCAAAATATACAAGAAACCAGTAGTCAATATTTTTGGAGCTGACAATCTATTTTTAAAATATTACAATAAAAAATTGGTCGTTCCCTTCGTCAATAACATAATTATTGTTCAGATTGATATATTCCATTATTTGCCACCTGGAAGTTTCCACTGCCTTATACTTAAATAAGGCCAATCCCATACTGGCATAAGAAATTTCGCCATCCCTAGATTTATTGCTGAATGATGAAATATTTCAGCTTACGATACTTTCGAAACCGCCGTCTGCTAAATCTTGTTTAAACAATGAATCTAGAGATGGCGCTAGTATAATGACAGTAATGTACATTAGGTGGAGTCTACGGTACAGTTTTAGGGTGGGATCGGCTTAGAATATGAATTCCGTAATAAAGCTAATGAGAAAGAACAACTCTAGCTCGTGAATTTGACTAATGGAAAACATTTCTCGATAAACTGAGCGGTAAATAAGGCGCGGTAGAGAGAACTATTATTTCCGGGAAACAAAGCTATTAGAAGAATCGATCCACGCCAGGTAACAAAAGAAAAGGTAGAACACGCTTTCAAGGAGTGTGTTTGCGACCGCATGTCATTTCTCAGTGGGCGGGTTCTTGTCCGGGTAGCGTTTCTTTATCAATAAAACCGAGGCAGATATTATTTGAGCCGGTAGAAGCATAAATTATTTCCTATTGTTATTCTTGACGAACAACGACTGTTTAAGACTATGTGCGTTTCAGTTGGAGCTGGTTGGTGCGTGTGGACATTGCATTTAACGTGCTCGTCAAAACGTAGTTTGAAATAAACTTCGGTTTTTAAAAAGCTCGTACCAACTTTGTATTTAAAAAATATATTAAAAGCTTTTTTAAAGGCTATTGCCTATGTGGATTTGTTTCTAAGCTACTTGCTAGGTCTCTACTATTTTACTCAAAATATAGTAAACTTTTAATTTATTGAAGCTTCACTTAATTTAGTAAATATTTACAATTGGTTTTTTAAAATAGTCTTAGCTTTAAAAATGTGCGTTAATTAGTTTTAAAAGAGTCGGGGAAATCTCTTTAAGATTAGTTCTGAAATGAAGTGAAGTTTAGTTTTGACATATTAATTTTGAAATATTGCTTTTATTAGTTTTAAAATAAATATTCAACAGTCGAAGATTAGTTTGATACTGTTGCTTAGTTTGACATGAAAAATGTAGTATTACAATTCACCAACCGCGCGTCAGCACAGTTCAAGAGAACTGAGTTTTTAAAAAACTCGAGCAAATGTAGTTGATATTAAAACTTCTCTATCTTAGTTACATTTCAATAACCACAACAAGCTTAGTTTAATCTAGGCGACCAAGCCATTGTTTATCTAGCTCTTACGCTAGCTTTGCTTCTAAAATGCTGTCGAACATTCGAAAACTTATGGTCAAAATAAGAGACTCAGCAGTTGGCATCGGTAATTTCCACAACCCGGTCGGTTTCAACTTATTCACGTATCATTTTAGACTGTACGGAGTTTGCATTAACAATACGTGCCTCAAGATCTCAAACTATTCGCCTTTATATTGGTTTCCATTCTTGTTCTGGCTGGCCGGCGTTACTGGAGAAAGATACATTCACAGCGTGCACGTTTTCGTGGACGAACTTCCGAACAAGTCGGTTGTTCATCACCAGGATGTGAATGATCCTCAACACACTCCCGTATTCACGTTCACCTTCTCAATCGCGTACTATTACGTCTCGTTCATACTCTCCGAAATTGTGATATGGCTCTACCTTTATCGGAAACGCAAAACAATTTTCGAAATTTCCGAGGACTTGAAGAAACTTTCATCCGGTTTCGACGATCTCTGTGAATGCGCCACGAATTTATTCAAGTACGGAGTAGTCATGTACTTGTACATAATTGGATTGTTCATTTTGGACTTGACCATAATTGCCGAAACATTCTCCTTAATGCACAGATCTCACGGAACTTGGCCCACTTTTGGACTGTTCTTCTTGAAAACCGTGACCAAAATAAACCACGTCATTGCGACGTCCACCGTCGAATGTCTTTTTGTCTACTATTCTTTGTACTTTGAGACGTGTCTGAAATCCTTCAATAGCTCTCTTAAGGCGCTCTTGCTCGAAATACGTCAAGGTGATAAAATGGATTTCCAGTACGCCAAGAAGGTGCAAGAAAAGAGACTGTCCTACGTCCGTCTGAGCTCGGACTTTGCGCGAATCGGAAATGAGCTTTCCCCATTACTCTCCTTCGCTTTGTGCATAAATATCATCGGCGTCATCGCCTGCGTCATCATAGTGGACGTTGGATTCACTAGCACCGTCTTGTCGTGGAAATACCTTCCACTCTATAAGAATCTCTTGTCTCATTTGATCAAGCTGCTGGTCATTTGTATATTTTCCGATATTGGCAATGACGAGGTAAGTGTAGCAACCAAATTATTAAGAATAATCATCAGCAAATAAAAAAATCGTTTCTAGATATCGTTACTTTCATAGATTAAACCATTTTAAGCATTAGAGAAATGTGTGATTTATAAACGTTCAATTATAGTTTATTTTTCATTCTACTTGACATTGTACCTTTTCCTCGAATTAAATGACTTGAACAAAATATGACAGACATTGGAGTTATTAACTTCACCTCAAAGAACAATAATTGTTCAGTGCACTGTCTAATAATTATATTTATCTGAAAGATGAACCCATTATAATGCTTTTGAAATCAGCCGGTCCTTTAATAAACACAAAACGTAACATCTCAAATCACGAGCAAATTGGCAATGTGAAGAAAAATAATGTGGACCATTGTCGATAAAGTATATAAATGTATATAAAATTGCGCCATTTTGAATAGACACATTTTATTTTTCTTACCTTAATTGGCTACCACAAATAGCTTTCCTTGTATACTTGAATGGATTTTTTCTGTATTATATAAGGCTTCTTTATTAGGCGAAATACAATTAAAACTTTTATTCAAGCTTTTTTGCAAACGTGCTGCTAGAAAATTTACAAATTCCCTTAACTCTCTCTCTCTCGCTCTCGAGATTTGTTGAAAAGGAAAACTGCACAATTCAGTATTTTATTCAAACGCTATAAGTGTTGCACGATTGGTTAAATAAGGCAATTCAAATTTCTATTTATCCCACTCAACTTACTCAGTTTACAAAAATTGTCCTGACAATTCATCAACTTATATATGGCCCTTTCAACAAAAATTCAGATATATTTGAATTATGCATTTTTATCATAGGATTTAAATTTGAATATTATAGGTGTTTCCATAAAATAAAGCAATAAAAAGTTAAAAGTTTAATTTTTTATCTACGTCACGAGTTTAAGATTTTTAGTACTTTGTTGGCACGCACGTTTCGCACCTTGACTTCTAATTCCAAAATCTTTATCGACTCCATCGCGTGCTCTCTATCTTCAACAACTATAGCTATTAACGTAGAAAAATAAAATTTACACGTTATCTCCCGAATTTTATGGAAACACCTATTAGGGTTAAGATTTGAAAAAACAAATTAAGTTTTCACCGTCAACTGGAGTTGACCAAATCTTCGCTTTCTTCCTCATCCCGATTTCAACCCTCTTCGGTTCACCCCTCAGAAAAATGCAACGATAATTTATCCCTGCGTGATGTTCGCTGAGAATGATACGTTACCTCCATCGCGGATTTTATTGGGTGACGTTAAATGTATAAGGAGACATTTGTACATCAATTGTTTCGTAACTCTCAAACGGCAGCCCGTAGAAAAAAAGTTCTGGATTATTTTCGATTCCACATGACCTCTAGAGCCCGTAGATTTTCGGTACTACCACAAAAATAAAGGTAGTAATTTAGTCTCAGTGCGTAGTCTTTGGAAAGTTAAACCCATCGGATCTCGTAAGTTAAGTCAAACTCACTACCGACCACGACATCTATCGTACTATCGAGGTATTAGTCTAAAGCCGCCATTTTTTTGCTTTAAACGATGTGAACTTTAGAAGAAAAGGAGCTTCAATATAATCGCAATACCTGTTGATAAAAGCACTTTATGTTGGGGTAGTAGTAGCAGCAACGCTGTTCTCTATAATTACATTTGAATAAAAATGGTTAAACTGCATAGCACGGAGCATGGAAAAACCCTATATCTCGTCACGGGTGATTGATGATAGAAATTATTCATTTGTTTTCCTAATCGCTTCGTATTGTTATTTTTTCTTTATTCCAAAGAAAGCATGCCACCAATTATTGTTTTGCACAAAGACCGTTCAAATTTTCAGTTCACCAACACAACTCTTAAAACGTTGGGGATGAGGCCACTCCCCAACCTTTGGTTTCACCCCTGAATGTGAAAAAAAACAGGAGTTTCTGTATTGTTTTGTGTGTTTTTTTGGTCCATGCTCAATTTGCCGAAATGAGTCAATTATTAGAAAGCTAAAGATTCGATTTGTAAATTAAAATAACAGAAAATTTTATATACACGAGATGCCCACAGTCTTTTATTTTAATTATCCGAGCTTTAAGAATCTACTCAGGTAAACAGTGAATATGTTGCTAGGGCTCTGTTCGCCTCGTGATCCCGGGAGAAATACCACGCGTGTTCTCTTTGAGGGTATTTTACCCTTTTTCGTGTAAAATTAACCTCGAGAGGGATTTTTTTCGAGATTGAGGGTAATGGGTAAAATGAGGGTATTCTGAATATTTCATGGGAAATTTAATTGTATTTAAAAATTTGGAAAATAATCTACATTGAAATATAATTTCCCTTTTTAATAAAGTGTAACTAAGTTGGCAGTAAGTGGAAAACTGGTTTTGCTTATGTCGATACCTTTTTAGGTTCTTTCTCTGTTGTCAGCTTTGCCGATTGGAGTAGACAAAAATATTGTTTTCGTCCCTTATTAAGCGAATTTCATACCTACTATTAATATGAGTGTCTTTTTCTTTGTAAAAATTAAAATGGGTAAAAGTGGGTATTTTATTGTTTGATTCTTGTGGGAATTTTAAGGGTATTTTGAAATTTGGAAGGGGTAAAAGTGGGTATTTTTCAGCTTATGTCGGGGTAAAATGATCTTTTGGAAGTGGAAGCACTAGCTCTCCCTTTCCTCGTGTAATCTTGCTCTCTTTCTCCGAGTAAGTGGGGAAGACACTACGGGCGCCGGAAAAATATGAAATTTTGGCCTCAATACATGCGTCACTATTAGACATAGCTATACATTTTTAGGGATAATGATAACTGATTTGTTCCAAATCAGGCCTCCGAGGCTGAACTAGCCCCGGTATTTTGTACTGGCTTCCCTCCTCTCCTGTCAGGCCTGGCGGAAAATATCTTTCGGGAATCATGAAAACCGCGGATGCATATTCTCTGTGAGCCTAAGTACATTCCTGGAAACACTGTTGCATGGTAAATTCATCAACTGATTTAATCAAAACTTTCGTAGTTTATTCACGTACAACCTTTTGATTATCAAAGTACGTCGTAGAATCATGTTTCGCTTTTAGGAATCAGAAAATCCGTCATTAAATATTTACTTATAAATCGCCTCGCGTGACTTATCAAAGCAAACCTCTTGGCTCCTTTAGAAATCAATAAAATGTTTTATTTAGACACGTATTTAAATTTATAAATTACAGTGAAAGGACTTGAGTGGTACCGCGCGTAACGCCATTAATCAACAAAGTGAACGAAGAGGGCGTGTCACGTGGGAAAGGATTTTGTCAGTTACGTCAATTTCATATTATATATGTTATCCTTCACGATACGTACAACAATATAATGTAAATAAAAGCAAGTGAAAATAAAACCACGAGAAGACAAGGAAAGGTGGCTTTCAGCTAAAATGAAAAACTGTTTGTAATTCTCTTCGGTATTTTATTTCTTATTAAATTGATAGCTCTTTACTAAATTAAAATGTATAAAACGCAAATCGAAAATTCGTCTCGTTACTGGATTGGACCTAAATGTACGCGTTACGCGCATGTAGGCAAAAACCCCTCAAAAAGGGGCTTTTCTCAATACTCTAAAATGCTATTCTTCTAGTAATATTAAGTTTAATTTACATAAATAAATTCAAATGTTTCTTTGGAAGTTTCAAATCGTAAAATCGTGAAACCCCTATTTTAGTCGACCATTTATTAATAAAAGCGACATGGCGCTGCTTTGATTATCTGTATACGAACGGTTACGAAACTAAGTGGCATTTTTCAATCATAAAACATGCGTGACGAGAAATCGGCTTTTCGCGTGTCCCCATGCTATGCAGTCCTACCATTTGACTTCCGTAACCTCATTCAACTGTAATTTCATAGAGCTACATTGCCGCTACTACTAACTTTCTCTGACCCCCCCCCCCCCACGAAGCTTGTAATGCGAAACATACTTAAAGAAAAACCATGTAGGCTCGTTATTGTGTGACATATAGTTTTATCCCTTTAGCTATTCGCTGGTCGAGTTTAGAAGGGCCCATCCTCTAGCTGCAGATGTTGGTTTTGTTCGCTGCTGCGGGTAGCGAGGTAAGCCGTCATCTTGTCCGGCTCCCCGCCCTCTTACTTCTCTACCATACGTCCTGATTCCCATGGCCTGTAGAAATAGGTGGGAGGTAGGGATCTTGGCCTTATCTCTAGTTCCAGTTGGGAGAGCTTCATTAACTAAACTCAGCCCTAGCAGGCAATACACTACAATATTTACTTCTAATACAATGAAAATTTCCTACACTCTTAAAAAAAACGGGTGCTTCATAACACTTTTTTCTTCGCCACAAATATGACACCTTCCAGATACTTAATGTACACCCTTTCGGGATACAAAGTACACCCGGTTGACAAGAAAATACACATGTTTGTGACAGAAAGTACACCTTTAAATGTATGCAATAACACTCTTTTGACGGCAGAAACTACACGTTTAAAATTATACAATTATACCTTTTGGTGGCTGAAAGACCTTTAAAGAGTCATTTTGAACCTTTAAGCATTAAATCACACCTTTAAAAGGTATTAATATGCCCATTTAAAGATAAAAACAAACCCATGAAGGAGTTCAAAACCCTTTTAAAGAGTTATATAACACCTTTAAAAAATAACTTTTAAAGATGTACATTTTACATGGTAAGAGTTACATCTCACCTTAAGAAGTTTAAATACGCCATTCTAAAGTGTAGAATAACACTTTAAAAGGTGTAGATGCGCATTTTAAATGATGAAAATTGTACCTGATAAGAGTTTCATAACTTTCATCACACCTCTAGAGGTGTAATTAGGTTATTTTAAAAAGTAACATCACACAAGGTGTAAAGACTCACTTTAAAACAGTGAAATTGCACTTGGTAAGACTTAAATCACACCTTTAGAATTATAAACATTCCCATTTAAGGAGTAAAATCACAGTTTTAAAGGTGTAAATAGTAAAATCACACCTAAAATAAACCAATTAATAAATTTATAATTAAATAACACATATAAAGAAGTTTAAATGCCTCTTTGAAAGGTACATTGCACCTAATAGCTCACTAACAATAGTAATGGTTTTTAAAGTGTTCAATAACACCTTTATATGTTAGAAAAACACCCTTGAAAGGGTGTTAAAGGAATTGTTTATATTAAATACTATTTTACCAATAGAAACAGTGAAAATACTAAAACTAGTCTAGTTGAATAAAAATTAATGATTTTTTTAAATTAACAATTTTTTTAATTTCACATGGTTTCAATTAAATTAATTCGAAGATGTGTTTTTGCAATGAAGAAAGTGTTAAAGTTTACCGCACGGCAAATCGGGCGGAACGGTAAAGTGATCGAGACAATAAAAAAAATTCAGTATTACTTAAGCAACACAACAACGAACCGGCTCCACCTAAGAAGCAAATATAACTGCGACACAGACCAATAATGTCAGGGTGTTTTATACCGAAAACCCAGCGTTTAAAAAACTTATTCTTATCTGTTAAAAAACAGAGTGACGGAGAGATAAAATATGTATAAAAAACTCTCTGATTAATGATAGCTTAAGAACAAATAAATAGCTCAATCGTATTTGATTTAACTAATCACCCTCGATGAAGGTATTACTTGAGACGTAATGGCTGATCATCTCGGACCAGCTCTGTTATATAGAATTCACGGATATTGATACGCTTTGAGCAATGGTGAAATTTGGGGATATGGATCATTTCATTGGCCCAGGCGTTGTAGATTTTAAAACCAGAACTCAAAAATTGACACTAAAGCCAAGGTTGGACTTAAACTTTCAACTAAACGTGATAATAGGGGTCGCTATCAATCAAAAACATGATATTTATTGGTTATTATTTCTTCTTTAATTGAAATATCATAGAAATTTGAACACTTCTTGTTTAAATCAATAAGAAAATTAAACTATAAGATAAATTGAAATTCCAATAACATTTAAAATGGATAAATATTCACAAATAGTTACGAAATAGCTATATATATAAATAAAATACATATATTTTAAACACGCAATTAAACATTTTACTCGGTATGCGTTAATGAATATGCACAATATAAAATTAGATAGTTATATGTGCAGTTATTCGATTTTTGATTGTCATTTAATCCATTTTTGACAGAAACGTTATCTTTCTAGGAAAACCCTTCTTGGGGTTAACTACAAATAACCATGTAAAATGGTAGAATGTTTTAGTTAATAAAAAAATATGCAAAATCCCTAGTTAACGATGTATTTAATGTGTGATTTAAGTCCTCGGTTTAAATCATTAAATGGTGTAAAATCCCGAAGTAAGAATTACGAAAAGCAGGAGCGTCCCATTGGGAAGATGGGAAGAGCCCCCGCTTAAAAGTTAAGAGTTCGCAAATCAATACCTCCTCCTAGACATAAGAACTCTAAAAGCTTTACAGAGCATCCTTCCCTCCCTCACTGCTCGAGCTGCTCATGACTCTGCGAAAATTGTGGGATTGAGTTGGCAAATCGGTGCTAATTTGGATCCCGAGAGGTGTTAATTCTCATCTTAAGAGGGGTTAATTAGTAACATAAACGGTGTAATTTAATCATTTATGGGTGTCACTTCAAAACGGTGTTTTTATCAGTATAAAAAGAGTAACTACACCTTCCAAAAAGGTGCTTTAAATACCATTTTGTTTCAATATTCGTAGTATAGGTTGCAGAGGTACTCCTTTACAAGGGCGCTTTTAAAGGTGTCCCAAAACACCATTTTTTAAGAGTGTAAGATAAAACATCTTTACCATATTCTCTTTTAACACCTTAGTTTTGTACTAAAGGGTGTAGTGTAACTCCCACAAAAGGTGTAATAATGGTGTTTAAACCAATCTCCCTCCTTAATGACACCCTTAAACACCTTTCAAACGCCTTGGGTTTTAAGAGTATACTTAGTAATAACTTGTCTTACCTTAATTGTCGCGAGCACTGACCAGAATGCTATTTTATATTTGTTAGTTTCCTTTGTTTTATCTTTTAATTTATTTTACTATTCTTTGGTTAGGGTAAGTATGTTTTTTATTAAATATAAATATTGTAGTTCTTTGTCATTCTTAAAACTGGCTTGGTAATTTCTACGTAAAAACACTCAAAATTCCCCGAGATCTTAAATTTAGTTGTTAGACAAAATTCCCCTAGACAATAACTTTAATGGTTACACAAAATTTCCCTAGACATTAAGTTTAGTTGTTATGAGCAGTTTAAAAACCTCTATACACCCAGTTAGTTGTACTACCCTCGCTAACCCGATCATAGCAGTTAAGCGAGCACCCCGGGCAATTAATTATTTGTACCTCATGGCGATGGTCAGGCTGTCCGTCGATAGGCTTACCCGATCAGTGGTTATCTAGACTCACCCAACCGTATGCTACAAGCTACATTTCCACGATATGGTAATTAGTCAAATTCGTCCATTAGGGGGTATCGTAGTTTAATATTTTTCTATGAACTCAACTTGAGAGGCACTGTGCTGCGTCTGATCCACTAATATATACCATATCGCGTCTTAAAGAGCACTTTTGCCTAGAGTTCTTAAATTACGGTAATTTAGGAAATCAGTAAATTACGCGGTAATTTACCGTGTTGCGGTAAATTACCGTAATTTTCTTTTTTTAAAGGTTTTTTTTTACAATTAAAACAAGGAATAAAAAGAAGAAACCGTTTGTTGCTCAAAATATTTCTGAATAACTAGGTCTACTTTCTTTTTTTACCCATTTTTACCAAATGAAACTTTATTTACTTATTTAAATGATTTGAAATTATAGAAAGAATACTATATTCTTTCGCTAGACTACTTCGAAGTAACGCTAAACCAACGCAGATGCTCGGAATAACCAAGTGAAAATAAAACTAACATTTTAGCAGACGACAGATGAATCATGAATGTGATTTTTCTTAAACAGGGCTAGACATAAGTATTCTTCCTATTAAACGCGTGTAATTTTACCGCGTAAATTACCAGGGTAAATTACCGATTCGTATCTCTACGTTTGCCCTAATTAATGACGGTTAACAAGTAGGATGTCGTGTTACAAATATCGTACCTTAACTTCATACCTTTCATCGTAATAAATGTATTTCTCTTTTAGAAATGGATTTTTTAAATTCGTTAGTGTGTAATTAATTAATGTATTGTTTAATTGCGGATTGTTAATACTGAGACTGTTAGTATCATACTATACAGGGTGTAAACCAAAACACGATCGTGTGCTAGTAAGTGAAATCTATTTTTAGTACGGATTTGAAATTTTCAGGTCACGTAGCTCGTGTAGGGGACAGCTGAAACGCGAAATCTTCATGACCTTGAACCATGTCTTCGAGGTCCTTCAAAATTATCCCGAGAACTGTTGAGTTTAGAAACTTGGTTCCAATTAGAAAATGGCTTTGACCTGCTGCAAATCAAATAATGGTAAACCTTTTAATCAAACTTTTATTTGGACCGTTATTCTCGTAGTACTGTCGCTATGGAAACATTATTATTTTCACCTTGACCTAATGGTTTTGCCTTTAATTTACTAGCCAATTTATGCAAAGACAAAACCATTTGACCTTAAAATGTCATGGCACAGATCTTTCTAATTGGAACCAATTTTTTAAACTCAGCATTTCTCTAGATAAATTTTGAATGACCTCGAAGGCATGGTTCTAGGTCATTGAAATATTCCATTTCAAGTGTCCCCCTGCACGATCTACGTTACCTTAAAATTTTAAATCTGTACTAAAATAATACTGGGACTTATTAGTACTGGTTTTTTTTTATTGTTTATATCCTGTATAATACATCGTGGCAATATTATTATCTCTAACCGGAATAGTCCAAAAGCTTTTATTTACTAATTATAAATAACATTACGAATGACAAATGTTCCTTTGCGGCAATGGTGCACAAATTTCCATTTTAAAGATCTTCTTGTTGAAAGTCAAGATCACCACTTCGACTTAGTTATTTTCTTTTTGTTAATCCTAGCCCATTGGATTGCACCTTCCTCACAATCAATCTAAAAGTCAATTTATGTTCAGGTTACATTAAACCTAAACTGACCTTGATGTATTTTAATTTTCGCGCTAAAAGATCTTATTAAACTAAGTTCTTATCGTAAGATCCCGTGAAGTAACGCCAGAAGTTTATAATTGCGTAAAAAATAAGTGTATCAGAGTCATGTGTCGCGTGTTAAACTTTTATTGCGAGACTTTTACTACCCAAACAGACTAGTGCTTCTAATCGATGGTGAGATAGCAGTTGCTTATTTGAACCGAGGCAATGATTTAAATAGTTCAGATATCAGGTAAAATGCATTTTCCTACAGATATTATTGGAGCAGTAGATGTAGGTCAAAATGCAAACCAGATTGTTTAAGCCCAAAACTAATCTCAGTTATTTGTAAGCCGAAACACAGAAGGTGCGTAAATTTCAGATGCATCGCTGTTTTCTTTTTTTATTCATCCCCCAATTGAATTCCTTTCAAAATTTTTATTACTGTAATTTTAAATTTGCTTCCACGAGATTATAAGGGTGTTTTAAAAGGTTTTGCAAAAACTTTAAGGAGTCGTAGGGGGTGAGTTGAGAAGTATGCCTGTTTTTTTCCCATTTTCCTACGATGAGTTTAAAGAGTGCCAGAGAGCTTCAAAGTGTGGCCTACAAGCCCCTGGAAGTAGGCTGCAACAAGCACAACACCAAGCAGCAAGGAAATGCGATTTCAGGGGTACGATGAATTTCCTAATGAGTGGGAATTGAGATAAATAACAAAAAACAAATGAGTGAATAAGAAATGTGCAATGAGTTTAATTGAACACAGAAGAAAAAAGTAGGAATTGTGTATTTTGTACAAATTACAATAAATGTTCGAAGTTTCTTTCTTCAACTCTTACACAAAAACGACAGCGTCGAAGGAGGAAATTGCGTACATGTTGAAATACTCCCGGTGTGTTTACGTTTTTACGCTGGTTACCTCGATTTGTTTAAAAAGTCCTTTTTTACCTATCACATGAACCCAAACCTTAATTAATTCGTAAATTAATAAGGAATTACATTTATCTACGACGAAAAGAATTTTTCAAATAGCGTAAATAACGGGCAGCCAACGATTGAAGGCTTCGTTGAGCATATTTCTCAAATCGTTGGAATCGTTCGGTAATCTTCGCTCGATTGGATTGAGGTTGGGAGATAAAAGCGGCCACTCAAGAAGTGTCAATCTTTCACCGTCAAGGTTTGCTCTCGTTGCCTTTGCAATGTGAGCCGGAAAATGTCTTGTGTGAAATACACCCTTAAAGAAAAAAGTAAGGAATTAAAATAAAACCCCAGTGCGGATATAAAGACGTAATCACCTTCCAACGTCTTCCAAGCCGTATATAACCGCTAATGATGGTAACGTAGTATCGCGTAGCTTTTAGTTTGTTTAAAGCTTCTGGCTCTGCAATTTGTAATGTTCTTCTGTTTCCTTCGAATATCCCTGTGAATATTTCACTAATGTGAGATATTTTTAAGAACTTGTTTCCTTTTTGTGAAATATTCCTTTGCTTTTCTCTGCGAAAAATATATACCCATTCATTAAATTAACCACAAAATGCCTCAAGAACTAACCAGAGATACGAAATAGCATCTGTACTTGACCCTTGCCCTTCAGATGTTTTCAAAACCTGAGCTTTTAGCGGTGGCGACGCGCCCTTAGAAATTATATGTTTGCACCGTTGCTGAAATTCTGTTGAGTTTAAGAAAGAGGAAAAAATTGGCTAAGTGTGTCAAATTTTCCGAATTGTTTCGAAGGCGATATTTTTTCAATCGTTGGTCCTAAAGCGATAAAATGAATTAACCACTCTGATTTCGGAAATGCAAGTTAAAATGTCGTCACACTTTTATTAAATAAAGTTGTCAAATAATAATTTTCCGTTTCCCGCAAAAATGTCCATGTTTCGCGAAAAACAAATTTTGAATATAATAGAAAGTGGTTTAAAAATAAAAATGCCATTGGTTTCATCGCTCTACCTTTTATAGATTTTGAGAAAAATTCAATTAATGCCAAATATCGCAACGGCCGAAGAATTTTCGAACAGAGTGTACACTAAGCGTATAAATCAGATAACTGTTCACCAAACCGAATCTGCTGAGATGAACTATAGCAGAACAGTTAATATCGGCAGTTTAAAATTAGATTGCTGGGTGACTAACCCGATCCCACTAACTGATTACCTTCAGGCATCTGTAAATTACGATCTGAATACCCCGATCAGTTGGCCGTTTGAAGCACTAATTGAGACTTCGTCATTTGACCTAATGGGCGACCTTTGACTCGTCGTCGTAGTAGTTAGCGCGTGCCGTATGACCGTTTCCTAATAATTTAGTTTCAGTTGCGTGTTGACTCATTAGAAGGGCTTATCTTTTTAGGGTATGATGTCAATTCTACGTCATAATTATAATTATTTGTTTATCTGAGACAATGTTTTTACATATTTATAGAACTTTGATGTCACCGCCCGTTGTACGAGCAGATCAACCAATATAGGGTAAAATAAATAGGAATAAAATTTTAACCCTCGCTGATCCTTCAAATCTGTACATTTTATAGGGAGGCAACATCAGATTGATTTTTATTTGAGCATGCGCGGAGGCCGTTATAAGCTTATCGCCGCGAAAAAATATATATGGTAGATAGAAATCACAATTCCTCATGGAACACATGGCACCATCTAAGTAAACTAACCGTTATTAGTTTAACTATAAAGATAATAGCTATAACTTTGAACTCGTTAAATTAAAATTCAAATTATTGACTGAATCATCATACACGTGAAAATCGGTACAAATAACCTCAGTGACTAATGAAGTGGTGAGGGTGGTAGCCATGTTGTTAATAAATGATTCCCCTTTTCCTACCTCCACCATCCAAACCCTTCCGAGGCGGGAAAGCCATTGCAATTCATTTTACCGTTTATGAGAACATAAGAAAACTTTAGGTTTACGCTTTTCGGGGGTAATCATGGATTTTTGTACTGTTGTTTTTAACAGTACTCAGCAATACCTCTATAATTCAGCATGAATATTGGATTATTTCGATAACGCCGAAACGCCGCCGCCGAAACATTTTGATTTCGCCGCCGAATTAATTTCCTTTATTAAAGTATAATAATTGCGTTTTGAGTTCTAAATTCGAACTACATAGATTTTTCTATTGGTAGTGCTACGATTTCCAAAAGATCTGGCACCACTGCACCGCGCGCACCAAAATTTTCTACAGCAGAGAGCTGGGATTGGAGAGAGAGAAACGAAAACGGCTTTGGAGTTGCCTCGCCTTGTAATTTGTAATAAGTACAGAAACGTATCAGCTGCATTCAGCAATAACTAGTCTATTATATTTTAAAAATTCCTTTGATACAAAGATAAAATAATTTGTGATAATAGACTTAAACGCGCCTTCCCAATCGACCGCCATTACCTTACAGTCTAGGGGGAGGGTGAGGAAAAAAACCGGTTTTGGAGGGATGAAATTTCTGCGGTAGAGGGCTGGCTCGTTGGTTGTCTGTACGATAATGACGGCGCCCAGTAAACATTTCTAAAAAGAGTGTATAGATAATAATACTAGTGAAAAGGTAGTAAATAAGTACAGTATTGTTATTACTAGCGTAAATGTTTTAGTTTAATAGTATCATATGTAACATAGTTACTCATACGTGTGCCTCTGTTTAACATCTCTGTATTAAAAATTTAAATGAGACCTTGTTTCACAAAATCACAACCACCAAAGAAAATACAGCACCAGGCTTGGATATAAGGTTTATTTCTAAACTGGTCTATTTGGCCAGTGACTCCCAACTCTTGAATTATTTAAGCGGTCACGTAGACCAGTTGGTTAATAATACGGTAGATAATTTTGAATTAATAAACTGGACACTGGACCAGTGAACCCCTAGCTTTTGAATAAAAAAACTAGTCTGAGCAATTAATAAACTGGTCTTTGACCCAGTGACCACCGCTTATTTCCAAGCCTGTACAGCACTACCCTCCCCACCAGAACTACTTTTGATGGCGATAAAACCGTCATCGACTGGGAAGTGACGTCAATTACGCCATATCCTTGCAACAAGGTATCATTGAGAAAAAGTTGTTTCTGGCACACTTATGATTAAATAAGTTACATATGATAGTATGTAACCAAAGTTACCTCTTTCTCGTTTTGGAAACAAGTGGTTCTTATTTTAATAAAATACATTAAAATGTGTTTTAACAGTTTAAGTTCTAGCTAGGATTATGAATTACAAAACACTATAGCTGTGTTCTTTTAAAAAGTGATAAATTTTAGCTAAATTGGCAGGCCGCTTAATTTTCTTAAAACATTTATTTTCTAAATTGTTAAGCGTTTTAAATCTTTCATCACCCATTTTTACTAAACCACGAAAAAAATTCAGTTCAGTGAGGTACAACACTCAATCGTTTTCATGTAGGCTTAACATGTGTTTAGAAACTGGCAGACGAAATCTACTGAAAATCTATTCAGAGCTTCCAATTTAATCCGCTAGTTGCCTCTAGAGTATTATGTCCAATGTCCATGCGCTGCTGCGCGTATCTCCACCATAATTCCCCTCCAGTTAACATTCATCCTCCTAGGTTCTAGCGGTCTATTAAAAGGCTGGCGCTATTTCTGAGGGGGGGGGGGCAGTTTTTCCCCTTAGGCGCCGCCGCCCCTTCCATAAACTCCAACCTTGTACCTCTTCGTGGTGGAAGGGAGTAACAGGTGGAGGGGAAACCCTTCATGCTGGCCAACTAAGGCTCTGCTTCTTCCTTAAGCTAAGGTGTGAGGTATCGTGCTGAGGGCTGAGTGGTACCGGGGAAGCGTAAATACGGTATCGTGAACGATTACCTCGGGGCACCAGGCGACACCCCGTTGTATTTTAGCCTTCCACTCGTACAGAGGATTAAGGGCGGTGACTCTTTCCTCTTTTCTCGTGGGACCAAATATTAAAGCACAAAAAAACAAACAAAAAAAACAAAAACCGGGCAAGGGTTCGAAAGAACCCGGCCTTAAGCAAGGGGAGGGTTCGAAAGGACCCAACCCAAAGCAAGGGGAGTGTTCGAAAGAACCCGACCCAAAGCAAGGGGCGGGTTCATCTTCGGATGTTACCCCCCTGTTTCTAACCTTGAGGGGGGACTTTCCCCTACAAGAACCCGGCCTAGCCTTCAAGGGTCTGCCTCTGACAAGAACCAGTCGGTGAAGCAAGGGTTCAAGGGGGATAAGCCCCTCAATAAAACTCAAAAGCGGAATCGACGCCGCAGGGAAATATTGATGCAGGAGGAGGTCTCTGGTAAGGACGACCCCCCGCCATCACTTTCAAAACGTTCCAGGGAAAATGACTCCCCCGATTCCCAGTCTCAGGTTTCCAAAAAGGTGAAGTCTCACGACCAAACCTATAGTGAAACCTTAAGCTGCACAAAGATGGCCATCGTTAAAGAAGGCTATCCTGTGAAGACCATCTCCGCAGAGGAAATGGGCACCATCCAGCGTGAGGTCCTGAAGCGGATAGATGGGTCACCTTCGGGAGACCCTCTACCTCGTTTCGGGAACTTTCAGCTGGTTGGGGGCGCCATTCACTACCTCTGTAAGGATGCGTTTACAGCGGATTGGTTGGTGGGAGGATTTGACCAGAAGGAATTGGTCTCCGGGGGGTCACGGCTTTCAGTAATGAAGGCCGTCAACCTACCGAAACCCTTCATAGTAGCCTTCCGCAACAAGGACGTCTACACCAAGGATGGCAATGTCCTCCTTCGTAGACTCAGGACCTACAACAACGCGCTAAATACGCAATTTTGGAAGGTCGTAAATAAAGCCGATGAGCCGACTGCCATCCGCTGGATCTTCCAGGTGGATGGAGAGTCGGTTAAGGCTATCAAGGAGGCAGGACACCGAGCCTTAACGGGTCTGGACAGTGGTATCTTTAAGATACTTCATGAACCTGACCCGACAGCTCCGGTGGATCCTGTAAAGGAGGGTGGTTCAGTCGAACCCTCTGCCTTGGAGATCTCAAGGATGGAAGATGAGGCTCTGGCTGGCGTGGACTCCGGAGAGGACATTCCAATGGAAGAAACTCTCGTGGAGGAGCTAAAGGCCTTTGCTTTGTCGGACACCGACGAGATTAAAGAGGTTGTACCACTGGAGGGTGCAACAGGGGGGCAGGCTATGGATGTAATTCGGACCGGTGGGTGTGTTGGGGTTTCCACAAACACAACCACCACTGTGTCTGAATAGACATCTAAGGCCAGCAACCGAGCTCACCTTAAACCAAGATGAGTGTAAAGGTGCTGCAAATTAATTTGCACCACTGCAAGGTAGCCACTGCAGTTCTCTGTAGGAGGTTCGCAATGGAGAGCTTCGACGTCGCTCTCATACAGGAGCCATGGACTGCCAATGCAGGTAATATATTCTATGATTATAACTCTGCTACACCCAGGGCTTGTGCACTGACACGCAAGGGCATTCATGCCCTTCCGCTCTCGATGCACACCTCCAGGGATATTGCCACGGTAAAGCTCATCACGGATGGTGGGGAGGTTACTATGGCATCGGCATATCTACCATACGACGATGCTCTCCCCCCTCCCTCGCAGGGGGTGACCAGATTGGTCAACTACTGTGATAGTTCGGGGAGGAGGCTTTTAATCGGTAGCGATGCTAATGCGCACCACGAAATCTGGGGCAGCTCAGACTGCAACCAGCGTGGTAACGACTTAATGGAATATCTGATTAGTACCAGACTTCACATTTTGAATAAGAACAATGTACCAACTTTTGTTACTTCTAACAGAAGTGAGGTCATTGATCTCACACTGTGTACAGTAAATGTCGCAGATAAAATCAAGAACTGGCATGTGTCTAACGAACCGTCTTTGTCGGATCACAGACACATTTGCTTTAATATTCTGGTCAAACCTGTATGGGCTTGTACCGCTATTCGTAACCCTAGGGGCACAGATTGGTCCGGTTACAGGGAAGACTTAAATTTCTTCCTGAAGGGTGATTAGCCACGGCTGTCATCGGTGTTGGATTTTGATTTAGCTGTTGAACGCGTTCAACAGTCCATTATCGACTCCTATCACCGCAACTGTCCGGCAAAGCCTGCCAACCGGCCAAGGCTGGTGCCTTGGTGGAACAACGAGATTGGCAGGCTGCGCAAAGAAACTCGTAGGCTCTTCAATAGGGCAAAGAAGGGGGGTGATTGGGATGCCTATAAACGCACCCTCACCAACTACCACAAGTCTATCCGCGATGCCAAGAAGGCTTCATGGAGAGACTTCTGTGAAAACATAGCGGATGTTCCCAGTACGGCCAAATTAATGAAAATTTTGGCACACGAGCAATGGTAACACTGACACTCGCCCTTTGAGGGTCAATCGAACCAAAAGGGAAGATTGGGCAGTGGCGAATAAGGTCGTCACGCATTCCAGACTTATATGGGCTGTAAAGTCATTTAAACCCTATAAGTCCCCGGGACCGGATGGGATTTTTCCTATCCTCTTACAGGAGGGCCTTGATATTCTATGCCCTATGCTTCTGAGAATCTACAGGGCTTGTATTGCTCTAGGGCATTTACCTAGCACCTGGAAGCTTTCTCGAGCAATCTTCATACCTAAGCCTGGTAAATCTGATTACCTGGAAGCTAAGGCATTTAGGCCAATTAGTCTTACCTCTTTTCTCCTAAAAATTCTAGAGAAAATGGTGGACAACTATATTAGAGAGGAGGTTCTTTGCAACTCTCCTCTGTCGGCTGCGCAGCATGCCTACCAAAAGGGCAGGTCTACTGAGACCGCCCTGCATGGTATCAGCAGCTGCCTGGAAAAAGCAATTGAGCACAAGGAAATTGCGTTAGCAGTTTTTCGTGATATTGAGGGAGCCTTTGATAAGGTCTCCAGCGCAGTTATATTTAAAGCTGCGAAAAGGTTTGGTATCAATTACACATTGTGCCTTTGGATCCAATCTATCTTAACTGACCGGAAAGTGACATCCTCCTTGCTGGGTGACTCCCTTATGGTCTCCACCAGTCGTGGTTGCCCACAGGGGGGCGTTCTTTCTCCCCTTCTGTGGTGCCTGGTGGTGGATGAACTCGTTCGGAGGTTGAACAGGGGAGGATGCCGCTGTTTCGCTTACGCCGATGATATTGCTATCATCATTACTGGGAAATTCCCGGTAACAGTGAAAGACGTAATGAGGAGGGCCCTAGCATCAGTTGAGAGCTGGTGCAGGGAGGTCAACCTCATGGTTAATCCTAATAAAACTGTCTTGGTTCCTTTTACTCGTAGAAGGATAAAAGGTATGTTTGAGGGTATTTCCTTATTTGGAAAGGACCTAGTGGAGAGCACCGAGGTGAAGTACCTCGGGGTCATCCTGGATAGCAAACTAACATGGAAACCACACCTTGACTACATAGTCAAGAGGGGCAAAATGTTATTTTGGAGAACTAGAAGTGCAGTTAGCAAAACCTGGGGCTTAAGCCCCAGGGCTGTGTACTGGCTGTACACCATGATCATCAGACCTATCCTGTCTTATGCAGCTGTGGTCTGGTGGCCAAGAGTTACTTTAAGGACTGTGCAGTTTGATCTGCGCACTCTGCAAAGGCTGGCTTTTGTCGGCATTACAGGAGCCATGAGAACAGCCCCAAGCGCTTCTCTGGAAATACTCCTGAATATGCTTCCTCTCCACCTTTTTATTGAGGAAGCTGCCCTTTTAGGTGCCTATAGGCTTAACCAAAATGGCTGGTGGAAGGCTAATAATTGGGAGCATAGCCACACCAAGCTCTTCCGAGATATTTCCAATCAGATGCCGATTTTAACAATGGGTTCTGATCTGATGGTTACTAAACTCCACTTTAGTAAACCTTTTGAGGTCAACTTCCCTAGCCGTGCGGAGTGGAGTCACTTGACCCTCGGTACCAGAGGAGAGATCGTCTGGTTCACTAATGGGTCTAAGACCCACTATGGCACTGGTGCGGGGATGTATTGCCTTACTAATAATTTTGGCTTTTATGAAAGCCTAGGGATACACACTAGTGTATTCCAGGCTGAAATTTTTGCCATTTGCTCCTGTGTTGCTTACTGTTTACATCAGGGGTATCATGGGAAGGTTTTCCAGATTTATTCAGATAGCCAGGCTGCTCTTAGAGCTCTCAGCCAGTATAGTATTCTTTCTAAACTGGTTTTTAGCTGCTTAGATCTCCTCTGCACTCTTGGGTTGTACAATAAAGTTCAACTTTGTTGGGTACCTGGGCATAAGGGGCATCTTGGGAACGAAAGGGCCGACGCCTTGGCCAAGGAAGGTGCGAGGGCTGGGTTCATTGGTCCAGAACCTGCTCTCCCCATCTCCCGAGGACTTGTACGCGGCTTGATCTCCAAGTTTATGTCAGATCGTCAACTCAGACAATGGTCTGAAATTGAGGGTCAAAGGCAGGCCAAAGAGTTCACTCTTGGCCCTTCTAGGGAAAGAGCCAGAGAATTACTCTCGCTCTCTAGGTCCAGTATTAGGATTGTGACTGGCCTACTTACAGGCCACTGCCATCTAAACAGACATTTAACGCTTATTGGGGTCAGTGATGACCCGATTTGCAGAGCTTGTCTAGCTGAGGAGGAAACTGCCTCACATGTACTCTGTAGCTGCGATTACTATGCAGCCCAGAGGTTTGAGCATTTGGGTATGCATCGGTTGGAGACGTATGACGTCTCTAATATCACGGCCGGGCAGATTTTAAGCTTTATGTCGGCAATAGGACTTATTTAAGTCACCCAGTTTAGGGATCCACAATGAACCTTAGGTCGAAGTGTTTGGCTTGCCACCCCACTCAATAATAATAATAGGCGCCGCCGCCGCCGATTTCTTTCAACGCCGCCGTTTATTTTCTGCAAATCGCCACGCCACGCCGCCGCCGAACTAATCATCGTTCCCGCCGCCGCCGTTGAAAATTGGTTCGGCGCTATGCTCTAGTTGTAACGACGCCCGTTAAGGGTCGCCCCCTTTAATATACATATGGTCAGAGATGGACAATGACCAACCCTATCTACCCTCCAGGCGATAAATGGTTTTGGTCCACTGCGTTGGGCTTTGGAGAATTCCGAGAACGGTTGGGCAACGCTTCGAGCCGTTTATTCCATGTGAAAATAAAGGCAGTTCATAAAGACGTCTTCGTCGTCCAGTTAATTTATTCTAGATTGTCATCTAAGTATTAGTTATAAAGTTTTAACATCGTAACTTATTTTTTATAGGGTCTCCTTTAGAGGCGCCATTCGGTTTGAACAGTAAACGGTATATTTAGATGGAGAGCATCAATCGATTTATTTTAAGAGTCCTTTTACCAAGCAATCCATTAGAGTAATCCTAATGACTCTTTGAATGACGGTGCGATCGATTTATGTCCACTAGACAAGACTCAAGGCGCGTCACGCTACAAATATGTTCATGCGTTTAATTTAATGATTACTCTCCCAGACAGTCGTGGCGCCCGGTTCAAAAATTTGTAATGCGCCCCCGATGTAGGTCATTAAAGGGCCCCACCGGCGTTTGAATTGTATAATTTTTTCCCCGCGAGCTCCGGGAAAATACGGAAATATGATTAGCTGGACCTGTTATCACGAGGTACAGATATAAAATAAATGAGGAATAAATATTCATTATCCTTCGCATATTACGTCGTTGTTACTGTTCTACTAATAATTAAATACTGATAGAATTCCTTACGAAACCCAGATTAGTTCTGTCATTAAGAACGTCAAAAACTAAATTCTACGCGTACATAAATTCAAAACGTCAACCGCGTCTAAAGGACCTTTAGGAAAATTTGAATATAAGCAACGTGTATAGTTGGAATAATTTTGGGATTTTTGGCACCCCTTCTGAAGACCTCTATAGTGGCGCCCCCCTATCGGTATGCCTCTGAGACAGTTCAACGAAATATTTCTCAAATAATATACAAAGCGACTTTTTCATTAGCTCAGCTAATACCCTTAGGCACCACAATAAGCCTAAAGCGAGGTTCACACTTACCCCTAAAATCGGTTCGTTTTAGATAACTAGTTTTCAAAATCAGCGTGAGAAATCGCTTCGTGCTGGTTCGGGAAGCAACTTGTCCAAGTCGGTTCGCTTAGAATCGCTTTCAAAACGACAAGGCGGGGAATTAAAATTGCTCGTATTTTCAAAAATAATGGGAATGAAATTCTAAATAATGTCAAATAGTATAGTAAACAAGATTAACTAATTGTTTTGGGATATATTTTAGTATTTTGAAAATTCTGGTCATAATTTGACAGGACGTTAAGCCTTGGCTATAAGCGAACCAGGGTGAAGCGATTTCGCACGTGTGAACCAGGAATTATCGTCGGCGGTAAAAATGTTCATTCAAACCGACCTAAACTGGGTTTTAAGCTCTAGTGTGACCGTGGCTTAAGTCATCTAGCGACGTTAAATGCCGTAAACAGGTGGCCGGGTTAAAATGCATATGAGGGTGGTGGCAAGCTCTTTATGCCCCGCGAAGCAACAGCTTCCTACACTAGCTATTACCGTTAAACTCAACAAGTTTTTAAAGAGGGTAAATAACCTTAAAATTCGCTTATTTCACCAAAGAACGGGAAAATGTGGTTTATACCCAAGATAAATTAGAATTTCGCGGGTTTTCGTCAAATATTAGAATTATGGTGGTCTTAGAAAAATGCCATCACAGTCCATATTCATAAATTATAACTTTAAAAAAATTTCATGTTTGATTAAAAATAATAAAACTTAAGAACGAAGAAATAGCACGCAATTGTTTTATATTATATAATATATTGCAGCGTGGCGCGTTGTGGTTGAAAATATTTAAAAAAATTGTGTGTCAGTTTCTATAAGCTAGGAGGTGATTCGTAGGTTTGGGAACGAATAAAAAATTAAAATTAAAATATGGAATGGATTGGTATGATTAAAAGGTTTCTTTAACGGTCAATAAAAGAGCCTCCAAAATATACCCGCTGCCATAAATTGTCGTAAATGTTTAGTGTGCCGTTGGGTGCAAGTTGACTGCGATTGAGGAATGTCACGCTACCGTATAAATAGAGTAGAGTTATAGATAATGAATTTCCGCCCGATTCCCTTCCCTTCACGAAATAAAGTATAAAATTAAATGAATCTAGCGAAACACATTGAAAGGCTCTGCGGAAGAGCGAGAAAGAGGAGGTGAGACGAGTGTCAGAAACAGACAATGCTTCAATGGTTTCAAAACGCGTTAAGCACGTTTAAACGAAAACTAATTGGCAATGACTCTTCTGCCAACGCGGTCGGCTTTAACTTGTTCACATACCATTTGAGAATTATCGGAGTCTGCCTCAACCACAAAGTCGAGCGCGCTTCTTGGTACTCTCCAATATATTGGATACCGTTACTACTGCTCTTATATGGTCATTTTTTTCGCCCGATCACGAACGCTCTTAGTCCAATGCCAACAACGACCAGCCATCAAAACGCCACACGACACAGAATCCCAAAAAGGGGCGGGCCTTACTCGTCATTACAAAAGTATTTTGTGAACTGGTCGGTTATAATATCCGTCATTTTCTACAATTATTTCATATTCTTCGCACTCTACCGAAAACGCTACGCTATCTTTCACTGCACGTCCAAACTGAAGAAACTTTCGGTCGAAATGAGAAGTACCGCAGCGGCTGCCAGATCCTTAATGATCCCCGGAGTCTTCTTCCTCGGCTGCATCGCGATTTCTTTATCGCTTCACATTGTCCTGTATTTGAAAAGCGCCATTTCCGATTTTGACAAATCAGACTTTTGGTTCTCCACGGAAACAATTTTTAGGAACGTTTATCTTCACTTGTATGTAGTAATTGCTGGATGTTCGGTGGAATTTCTGTTCGTCTTCTACTCTTTATATTTCGGGGCGTGCCTACGGTCTTTCAACGAGTCACTGTTTAAGACGTTGAAGGACGTGGGAAATGGTGAGAGAAGTGATTTCGAATGCGCCAATCTTCTTCGAGACATGAAGTTCACTTTTACTCGTTTCAATTACAACTTTAAAAAAATTGGCCGTGAATTGGCGCCTCTGATAGCCGTGACTTTGTCGATGCGAATCATTGCCATTATGGGAAGAATCGTCGTGCTTAGTACCGTTAAGAAACGTGGAGCGTCCATCTTAAGCTGGAAGTACATCTATATGTACATGAATGCCGTTAATCATTTCGTTAAAATCGCGGTCCTCTGCTTCTATTCCGAGATATATCACGACCAAGTATGTAAACATTTACTCTAAATCTCTAGAAATATTCAAAGTAAAAGATGAAGTTGTTTTTCTAGTTTAAATCCAAAAGCAGCTGCTGGTGCTCTAGTCCATTAATTGCTTAAAATATATAATTATTATAATTATGAGAATGCACCGATATATCGGTCTATTTTTCTAATATCGGTAGCGGCCAAGCCGATATTGGCCAATACCGGTATAAGAAAAATATTTACAGGAACAACTTACAAATAAGAAAATTCTCGATTAACTATTTCATTTGTTATAGATAATATGTATCACGTAAAATTAAAAGAAACATATTTGGATATGCTATAGCAAACTCTTTTTAATAAAAAATTAGAAAAAAATGGTATGGCAGTGCACTGAACTATCTTTTATAATGATTTTAACATATATACATTACTGTTTAAGATAGATAACGTTGTTAATATTGGTCGATATATCAGCTTTACCCATATCGGTGCATTCTTAATTATAATTATATTAATAATCAGCTAGGCTAATACCCTGGGCACCACCTTAGGCCTAAGTCATCGGGCGACTTTTACAAATCTTCTTCACGGTATCATAACTTTATAATAATATTAATTTAAGTATACCAGCATACGGTCTCTAAAGTCTTACATTTTTAATGACAGCCTAATACGTTTTCTTTGCCCTCGTTATCTTTTTGGTAATTATATCAATTTTAGTTGTCAGAAAATTTGTCAACTAACTAATACGCGCAAGTATTTGCAAATAATGTTAATTTTAAAATTATTCTACACGTGCACGGCTCGGAACCTCGCCGTAAACGCAGTTTGCACAATCCATAATATCGTGACTCTTCGAAGAATTGAACCCTACCATCGTGGATGTTGCTGAATAAGGTGATTTACGGATATCCATATTTTGACAAAAACTCAAATAAAATCAAACCGTATTATTTCGCGTGTCAAATGGATTTATATTACATGGTTCGATATAAATTATTTGTGGGACTTTTTCCCCAAGAATTAAACATATATACAACGATATAAAATATATTTAGATTTAATTTATTATAAAAAACAACACTACTAACAAAAATCAGAAAAGAGACTACAAAGTTAAAGAGGCACGATATATAATAAATAATTTTGCTTCATTTTAAAAAAAGCGTGAGTTTCTTAATTTCCTTACGAGCCAATTCGTTATATAATTAAATGTCATTATAAAATGATTTTGCTATTTTTTCAATTCAAAATTTTTCGAATAACAGCAAATATGTTTTCCTAGTTTTGTATGTTTTAGGTTTTTTCGGCATATGCCTTTTAAAGACGTTATGGTTATAAAGATCAAGAAGAATAAATTGTTAATCCGAAATATATAAAAGAGGTTATTTGAACAAAATAAAAATTTTCTTAGGGTAACGTATGGTTTATTTTCCATTATTCTAAATTATACTTAAATTTGTTGATCAAGTACTACCCCATATCATTACACAAAAAGTTAGACGATAAAACATTTGATAACAAATGTTTGTAATCAACTAAACGTGGTTTTCTTAATTGTATAAGTATAAAGGAATAAGGTTTTTAATTATAAAGACGGTCCAAGATTATCTTTTATCCAACACCTAAATATTTTACTTCTTTGATTTATTTAATAGTTATAGAAAGTTTAATAATTAAAAACTCAAAAGATTGGATTTTCGTACTTTTTCGAAGCGCTCTAAGGTCTTATTTGGCAATTAAATGTTCCTTCTCCGCCAGTTTAAATTATCGCTTAGGATACTCTGTCGACAGTTTCGTCCTTCTATTTCGCTCTCTTCGAAGCGCCCTAAGGTATCACCCACTATTCTTCCACCATTGGTTTAACCTAAGACCATTTACACCTGGACTGGAGAGGTAACGCTATTCCGCTTTTTCTGAATTGTCCCTGCCAAAACACCACCAAGTGGAGAAAATCCGCGAATTTCGGCAACAAACTCGTAGTCACCCTTTATTTTTCATCCCCCTTTCCGAGGCGTAAATGGTCTTAGCTTACTTACTGAAATATCTGAAGGTCTTTAACTAAACTATGCGGGTTTCGTATAATGCCAAATGAATCCTAAATTTACTCCCCAAAATAAAGCGACAACGGCTAATTATATAATCGAATATAAAACTGAATTTTATTTCAAACTCTGACGGTCTTTTCTTTACCGACGCGTGTTTTAAATCTTCAAAGCGAATCAAACGCTGCGTTCAGTTACTCTCACCGAAGTATCTGAAAAATTATTTTCGTTGAGACCGTTGCTAACGTGACGTATAAGCTTCTGGGACACTTTTTTCGCTGGTCGAAATTTTTTGTAAACATCGTCTGTGGCGGCGTCTGCAGCTAGCCTTACTCCGTGCCAGTCTTGGAAATAAGGAATTTTTAAAACTAGTCCTTAGGATTAGTGACCCCTATGGTCTACAAAAAGAAACTGGTCCTTTTTATTATAAGTTCAAAGGTTATTATACTTACAAATTTCAACTTCCAACTAACATCGGACTTCGAAGCTGCACGAGCCACGAGGTGACTTGGCGTCGTTTGCTTTGTTTAATGTTTTGCCCGTTTTGCTCCCCGTCGAGTCGTCAACGTCCCCGAGGGCCGAGTCCCCGTCTCCGATTCACCACCGCCAAGTAAGTCACGCCGTGCTCCGGCGCCCGCTTTCGAGAAGGCGCGAATCGTGAATCGCACCGCGTGGTGATTTACGTCATTATTCATTTTATACTTGATACCACTAGTAAAGGCTGCTGGTAACTTCGTAAGCCCTTCATCTTAGTCTAGACTCTCTAGAGTGACGTTTATTGTGTAAGAAAGAAAAAAGTCGGAGTAGAAAACTTGAATTTTTAAACTGGTCCCGACTCAATTCCCATAAAAAAAGTCAGTTATTAAACTGGTTCCTATGGACCAATGACCCCATTTTTTAATTTAAAACTGGTCTAAGCAATGAAAAAACTAGTTTTGGACCAGTGGACCTGTGCTATTTCCAAGACTGCTCCTTGCTGCAACGTCACGTGACCGTTGAGTAACGAAAAAACGTGCTCTTACAGCCGTTGACTTCGTTGCACAACGGACGGGCAACGTGACGTCAAAACCGGAAGTAAAAAAATCTGTTCAGTAAAAAACCTCTGACCGTTGAGCTCATCGCTGTGCTTTTTTAGAGTTACTGAACGTAGCCTATAATTCATGTTTTTGAATCGCGCGCTTCGTCAATTAGAGTATTTACGAACCACAGATGTGTTTTAATCCGCGTTTATAATGCGTCTTGTTACGATGCTAATAGTAGGAATAAGATGAACAAAATATAAGTTTGCTAATAATATAAAAGTGCTAAAACACAGAAAACATGTTTCAACAGGGATTATACCTATTCCCCGCCTTTGAGTGTCCACTGCGGTGTGTTCCCTATTCAAAGGTTATCCCGGGCTTAAAATGAAACTAAAACCATTTTCTTGTTAATGTTGACAAATCTAGACAATTGTCACTTTGATTTCAGTCGACAAAATATAGAAAAATTACTTTTTGGTTCACCGGGTTCCGCGTGAACGATTAAGATGGGGAGGACCACAAAAGCAGACACTATTTTACTAACTATCCACAGTTTGCAATACTGTTAACGTACAAAACGATAAACGAAGCCGAAAATTAATAGAAAAATCGTCTAAGCACTACGTTTGTCTTTTAACGAACAAGTACCAAACACTCGTAGCATCTGCTAAACCTGGTAGGACAAATATGAAAATCATTGATCCACGTAAATATAGAGCTTGAAATTCAACGGCACGCAAGTTACAAAATAAAAATTACTGAACCGACGAAAGGCGTGTATAAGTATTCTAAAATATGCCTAATGACGCTTTGGTCATTCTACGTAAATAAACAGTTATTTTTGGTAAAACGTTAAAATCGATTTATGGACACTACCTCCAAGCCACGTCAGCGAACAATATGTTTTTTTTTTCATTTCAACACATTGAATTTAATGATTAATGTCCGTTTTCCGCTTCAGTACTTGAATGGCTTTACGAAATATAATGACACTGGTAAAATAGCATGACGAATTCCACAGCCAACTACCTTCGTACAATTCTGTATGTATGAAAGGCTATCCCAGAGCTCAGAAACTCCACCTCGCAACCTAAAATGTTGCAATGTCTTAAAATCGTCGGAAGAACCTTGAAGAAAAGGGTAGTTGGGAAATTTAATTCGGAAAATGAAGTTGCCTTTAACTTGTTCACTTATCATTTGCGAATCGTCGGCGTTTGCCTGAACCACAAAGTTGAACGTGTGTCTTGGTACTCGCCAATATATTGGCTACCGTTTGTAATTTGGATTGGCTGTCTCATCTCGTACGTGACTTTGAATCAAGGAAGAACGATATTGGAGACACCAAATGCAACGAGTCCGTCGCTTGCGAAAAGCGCTCAGCACAATCCCAACATACAGGAATTTGTCATGCTTCTACATGTCTACATGACCGATGTCGGTTACGAGATAGTAATATTTTTCAGTTTATATCGAAAACGTTACGCCATCTACCGTTACACGAAGGAACTGAAAGAACTTTCGCTCGCACTTGGAAAAACGTTATCGACGGCCGCGATAGTATTGATGACGCACGGAATTGCCCTACACACTTGTCTCTTGATGTATTTCGTATTGTGTACGGTGCAGTTTACCATGCCAGCTCAGTCTGATTTTGAACTTTCGAAACTTTGGTGGACCATTGGGAAAATAACGATCAGGATCGTATTATACGTACACTATGTCGTTTCTGGCTGGTCGGTGGAATGCTTGTTCGTCTTCTACTCTTTGTATTACGAAGCCTGTTTGCGGTCTTTCAACGAGTCTCTGATGAAGACGTTGAAGAATGTGGGAAAAGGTTACCAGAATGATTCGAACCACGCGAATCTCCTGCGAGGTCATAGGTACGGTTTCGCGAGTTTTAATAAAAGTTTTAATAGAATTCGTCAGGAACTAGCGCCTCTGATAGCTGTCAGTCTGTCGATGCGAATTATGAGCTTCATGGGGAATATCGTGGAAATAAATTTGCAAAGCGAATGTGGAAACGACGATTTCTTCAATTGGCAGTGTCTGGAAATCTACGCAGACGCAACGGCTCATCTGTCGTCCGTGGCCCTCTTCTGCTTTTATTCCGACCGATGTCATGACCAGGTAAATACAGTAAACAGTAAAGGCCACCGACTAAACTTAGCAACGGTTCCAAATTTTTTTAAACATTCTCACAAAGCACAGAAATTTAATCGAGCGGGTGTCCTTTGAACCACAGAATATTTTACTTCATTTTTATCTAGCAAGTTTTAAGGAAGAAATAGAATTTCCGATACGATGCAGGGCCGTTTTAAGGCATGGGTGGTTAACAGGGTTATTTTTCAAGATCCCCGACATGTTTGAGGAACCGGGATGGTTAAGTCTCTTGGCCTAATCGGAGGGGAAAAGAATTTTCTTACTGTAAAAATTATTCGAGTTTGTTAACTTTTTATAAGAAATAGTTTTATTCAGTTTTGTTTAAACTATTATTATTCAATTGATCATACTTTTTCAAATAACAGACATTTTAGCATAAAGCTTCGATGGAATTCGACACACTGCCTAGGGTTCCGAAAAGTCTTAAAACGGCCCTGTTAAGGTGCAGTATAGGGGTTTTTCCAATTTTGACAATCCCCTCGGATCTAACGCCCTCCCATTTTGTTATTTCGTCATATCTTGATTTTGTATAAAATATATAGGTTTAAGACCTTTGACTTTTCAAAAACCATATTTGTAATATTTTTTTTAAATTGCACCAAATCAATAAAAAGTACTACGGTATTATTTTTAGTTTTCAGATAATTTCCACTTTTAAGTCTTTAAAATGTCGAACATAAACTTAATTTAACTTACCCAGTTAAATAATTCAATAATTTCTCATTTTCCTGTATAACTTTTCTGACGTAACTATTATTATCACAATCAACGAAGCCCCAAACTAAAAAAAATATAATAATTTATGAACTGTCCTTTTTTAAACTGTATCCTTTCTCTTCGCGGTTCGTTTTGGAATTTCGCCCTTTTACGACCCTTTCGAGGAAAAGACGGCTGTGATACTTGGTCGCCTTGTCTTTTGCCGCACAGGCGCACAAGGCGCGGGCATGGGGCCTCAGCAAAAGCGGGGGCCTCAAAATCGTTGGGTGCACCAAACGATTTTGAGGCCCCCGCTTTTGATGAAGTTCATCCTCGTTTGTTCGAGTTTTTAGCTTAGCCTTAGTCAGTCAAAAAAACAAAGATGGGGCGGCGAAGAGAAAGACAGAGGGCACCAAGAGTCTCGGGGCAAGACTGCCTTTAGATTCGTTACTATAACAGCTGCATAGAGAAGGGGATACATATTTAGATTTTAGACGGGGGCGATTGGCTCTTACGCGCATCCCCATTGGCAACGCGGAGAGGTAAGAGCAGCGTGAAAAATAAGGCGGTAGCAGTGGGAAATGACCAGTTTAAAAATTTCCCGGACCTGTTGATTAATTAAAGCGGAGGCGGGCTAGTGGTCCACTGGACCCCTTAATTAAGTCGAGGTGTTTTAATTTTTTTATAGTGATTCTGTTTGAATATTTTGCAGTTGGTGGGTTCAAATGTTATTATTTATTAGTCTATTAGCTCAATAGAATCCTTTAGTTTCTGGAATGACCAATGATGGCGCCTTGATCGGCACGAGGGCACACCAGGGCAAAATAGCAAAATACTGTCAGATATACTGTAGTCTGCAGCAGACTTTCTGCTAGATATCAGCTCCGTACTACCCCTCCGTTGAATCTTGGGTCTATCCTCTATTCCTGTTTCATATTTCTATGGAAAAAAGCTGATTGTGCTTGTGTATTTTGTATTTGTTTCAGATTTAAATTTGTTTATTTCTTGTCCATTTTTATTAAGATTCCAGAATCCAGTTGCTGGATTCTGGAATCTTTATAAAAAAAGCAAACGATTCTGCAGCTGGATTCCAGCTGCAGAATCGTTTGCTTTTTAACGTTTTAAATCAAAGACATAATAAAGAAATAGACCCAAGATTGTACGGGTGGTTAATACGAAGGCGATGACTAGCAGACAACCGTTAGTTGTTCCGTATTCATGTGGTTCTACTTTTAAGCGACGCGACGCCTATCGATTAGGTGAGAAAATAAAATATCATCACGTGATCGTGTTTGTAATCTTTTAGGTACTCTGACGTGATTCGCGAATATTTCGGCTGCGATAATTTAAAATAAGGTTAATTTTATTTATAATTTATAAATAAATCAATTAATTCTTTCGAAACCCTAATAAAAAAAAATTATAATTGACGAAATGATATTTTGTCAAAGGCTTAAGTAACTCGTGTACTATACAGGTGTTGTGGTTATGGCTTGTTATGGGAATATTCTGAGATTCTAAATTGTAAACAAAAGTAAATGAAATTGATGATTCTACTAAAGGTATGAAATAAAATGAGCTTTGAAATTTAAGTCTGATGGCTTGACCCTTCATTTCTAGATTTTTAGCTAACATAAACGTGCTACCCGTGTTTCAAATTCACCGCTAAAGCTTTTGCGTCTGATTTTAAACCCGATAAATATTCTTAAGCGGTAGGTTCTACGTGGCCTAGGCCAAGCGCTCCCTGCTCTTCGTAACGTCTACGTACTAGCTTCCACTAGCCTTTGCTTCGTAACGGAGACAATGCCTTGTGGAAGGCAGGACCGATACGAAACGGAGAGCCAGTGGGCGCCTAGCCAAAAGCGCCACCAAACTTTAGTGGCGCTTTACACGTAGTACCTCAGGAATACGGAACAACTGCCGGTTGTCTGCTAGTTATAGCTCCCGTATTTTTTTGTCAAATCTAACTCCGCGTAAGGTGTCTATTTCTTTATTATGTCTATGTCCCCGCATCCCCCATATTTGATTATAAAATGGCATTTAGCTTACGAATCGAATTTCTATATTTTCTTATACATATTACACCTACTAATTTTGCGAATGGATATTTTAACAAATGCGGCTACTTAGCGACTTTAAGCCATTTAATCAGTTATTTGGTTATTTCCAAAAAAATATAAATATAATAAACGCAATCACCTCTGACAGTGACATGTCACATCGATAAATGTAAAAATTACTATTTAAAACATAGACATTATAAAGAAATATACACTTTACGCGGAGTTTGATTTGACAAAAAAATACGGGAGCTATAACTAGCAGACAGCCGGCAGTTGTTCCGTATTCCTGGGGTACTACGTGTAAAGCGCCACTTAAGTTTGGTGGCGCTTTAGGCTAGGCGCCCACTGGCTCTCCGTTTCGTATCCGTTCTGCCTTCCACAAGGCATTGTCTCCGTTACGAAGCAAAGGCTTGTGGAAGGTAGGACGGAGACGTTACGAAGAGCAGTGAGCGCTTGGCCTAGGCCACGTAGAACGTAACTCTTAAGAATATTTATCGGGTTTGAAATCAGACGCAAAAACTTTAGCAGTGAATTTGAAACACGGGTACTACGTTCATGTTAGCTAACATGTTTTATAATTAAATACCAAAGTTTTTGTGGTTTGTTTATTAAAAAAGTAGTAGTAAAAGTATTTTCTACTGAAAATCTGTTTTTATTTGGTATAAATGATTAATATTTGTGCTTTTACGCATTGCAATTACTTTTCAACAAGTAAAACAATACCGGAAAATGTTTCTTTCCATAAGTAGGATTAAGTTGTAATATTATTTAGATCTCCACGAACATATGTTTGATGCTGAAGTCGGAATCGAACATCATCGCATCAGTTTGATTAAGAAAGTTATTAATTTATATTGCTAGCTCAGACTCCACAAATTAGGGAAGTACAAAAATCTAGAAATGAAGGGTCAAGCCATCAGATCAAGGAATATGAAAACTCGGTTTACTTGAATCCTCCTAGATCAGACCTAAATTGTCACAGCTCATTTTATTTCAAGGGTAATAGCTACATACTTTAGTAGAATTATCAAAATTGCATTTACTTTTGTTTACAATGTAGAATCTCAGAATATTCCCATAACAAGCCATAACCACAACACCTGTATAGTACACGAGTTACTTAAGCCTTTGACAAAATATCATTTCGTCAATTAGAATTTTATTATTTTTTATTAAAAGATCATCTGCTGCTTTTTATTGGGGTTTCGAAAGACTTAATTCACTTATTTACAAATTATAATTAAAATTAACCTTATTTTAAATTATCACAGCCGAAATATTCACAAATCACGTCAGAGTACCTAAAAGATTACAAACACGATCACGTGATGATTTTTTTATTTTCTCACCTAATCGACAGGCCCACGAGGGGTCGGAGTGTGCAATTACTGGTGGCTTTACCGGGGAGTCGGAGTCCGGCTCTTGTAACCCAGCACGGGCGGTGGCGCACTGGGAGATGTTAGCTCCGTCCAAATGGTCCTATCTCCACCTCCGACTTCGGTCCGGTGTGGGCTGGTAACTGGGCTTCGGCCCAGGCTAACGGAGAGGGGCCGGGCAAACTGGCCGTCTCGGCGGATTGAGTTGCCTGCTGTGAGGCTGCGGGCCTCCGTATGAGCGCACGGCGGACCCATCTCCCGGCCTTTTCGAGTTCCACCGGGATATCCGGTGCCAGATGTGCCGGGTTATGCGGGCTGCTGTGTGCCCACCGTTCCGCTTTAGGCGCTCCTTCCAAAGGGCTTGGCTCTCTACCTTTCTAGGTAGGGTGTCGGCTGGCGTTGCCAGAGCATCCGCTCTTATTCCCGCTGCTGTGTGCGAAGTGGGGGCTGGTCGACCCATTGCTGCACCTTCTGCTGGGTTGAGTGGCTTGCGTCGAGGGCGCGACCATCAGTAGTGGGGTGCTGCTACTCATGCTGGTTTTGCCGCCTGTCCGGGTCTGTGGACGCTGGCGTAGGGCATAATGATGACAGACCTCCGGTGGTGTGGTTTAAATCTTACCGGGTACACCGGGCTATAAATCTGACACATGTCCAGGCGTCTTTTAAAAGTAGTACCACAGGAATACGGAACAGCTACCGGTTGTCTGCTAGTCGTCGCCTCCGTATTAACCACCCGTACAATCTTGGGTCTATTTCTTTATTATGTCTATGTGCGGGGAGGCGACTACCTTTCAGTCATTTTTCCCAAATATATGATATTAAATGTTAATGGACTCGCGACGGTATTTAAAATTGTTTAATTGTTTGGACAAAACTACACATAATTAACTTTAAAATTTGTTTGAGACTTTCAAAATGTATTTCAAATATATTTGAAAAAGTGCCATTTTTTGTGGCAAGAACTAAATTTAAAAAGCAATATTTTGGAAAAGGACTATTCCATTCTCCGAATCAGGGTGCGCCTGGGGCCCCACAAAATCAAGATCCGCCACTGCCGCGACTGTACTATATTCTATTTCCATAATCTTTCAGTTTAATTAAAAGTGGTTTTGTTTTCAAATCCGTTTCCAATAATTTCGCGATATTAAACATCACCGTAGTCCCACACCAGTTTAAACATTTGGTATTTTTTCAGTCGGTACTCAAAAGCTCTCTCAATTTCATCTTTAACTTCTTCAAATTATTCCGGCACATACCCTAGCTTAGCCGGACCTAAACCTTTTGGTTGAGTTCGTTTGCCATTAGGTGTAACTTCTCCATTTATACAAAACACAATGAACATAACCCTGCGCGACTTTCAGAGAGCCGATGAGTCGATGACGTGGCGATGAAAATTATTTGTCTACGCAAATGTAGTTACGAAGTTTTCATCAGTTTAGCAATATTTACCAAGTTTCAAACTGATTTTGAATGTGTTTCTTTTTCAAACTGTTTGAATTTCAATGATTTTGCTCATTTTTTCTTTACTTAAAATTTCAATAAATCCTTAAATTAAATTTCATAGTTATGTTGATTTGGGTACATTTGTTCGAATTTCATTCGTCCGAACGGTGGTACAAATGTCCGAATGATCATTTGTCCAAATGCCGGAAAACAGGATCGTATGTCCGAAAACGTATTTCATTTGCCCAAAAAATTTATTACAACTTTTGTTGGTGATTTAGTCGTTCAATTTATGTTAACTTTACTGGCGAATTTCATTTGTTCGAATAATCGTTTGTCCGTTTTTTCTAACCTAACCTAAAATATCCACAACATTCAACGCAATTCCCACAAAAACAGCAATAAGAAATACTAATTTAGCGACAGAATTCGGACAAGTGATGCTACCTATTCGGACGAATGAAACAAACAAGTTGTCTAATTCGAACAATTGAAACATTTGTTATTTCGGCGGTTCGGACGAATGAAATTCGAACATTTGTTCCACCGTTCGGACGATTGAAATTCGAACAAATGTACCTACCCCCAAAACCTCAATAACAGCAATCCAATTTTTGAAGAAATAAAAACCCCACTAAGTGCATTCAAAACATGTTTCAGTTTTAGTAAAAAATTATAAACTGATAAAAATCCATCGATCCTTCAAAATTTTAAGAATTATTTAGAAAGTTATAGCGACTTTAATTTTGGGCTGTTTCTGAGATTTCTATAATAATAAGACTCGAGATAGGGTTAACGCCATCACGCCACTTTCAGTGGCGTAGCTGATGGTCCGCAGGGCCCGCGGTGTGGGGGGGCCTCGAGCTTCGGGAGGGGGGGGGGCGCTAACCGTAAAGAAATTAAAAAAAGGGGCCTCTGAGTTCTCAGCTACGCCACTGGCCACTTTCATATTTTTTTCTAAAAAAAAAAGGCTTTTACCAGAATATTTTGATAAGCACAATCAAAGAAGCAAAATTGTCTAATACCATTTTTCAATAGGTTCAATAGTTTCATCAATATCAGCTAGTGACCAAACTTTGCACAAAACTTAGTACTCGCCTTTAGTTCGCCATTGAAACCTAGATAGGTAGCGGCTAAAGCAGACGCTATTAGTTTTTCCTCGTCAATATTCGTAATTTTTTCTTTATGAATACTTCAGTACTTGCATTTTAAAATAATTTTTGGGCCGTGTGCTTATACATGTATTTTGATATGTTTATTTAAGAAAAAACGTTTTTATGACTTTTAAATTTGTCTGTAGTAGATGCTAGATCATAGGCGCTACCTCGAAGAAGCTAGACTCGTTTCGGTCGCGAATAGTCTATTGTTTAACGAAGCTTCGACCAATTCTATGGCTTAGCGCAACGGTTTTCTAAGGGTCAAAGAGGTTCCGAGAATTCGCAGCGCAGCCATCTTTGTTTTTGTCAAGAGTCTTTTAAGATAAGTAAAAAAAAGTGAGTTGGGGTTCCGACAGAATTAAGTGGATAATAAAAACTAAGTTGCGGATACTTTTTATATTACTATTGTTATAGCGTTCTTTAATATTTATTCACTCAATATATACAACATGGTTAAAAAATAAAATGTATCATTTAAATAAATCGGCGTCTCCAAGATTCAAACAGACCGGCGACAAATAGACTGTACTAGGTTTCGTCAAACGTTTGACCAGTGATACGGTTCAAACTAGAGGAACTATTAAAAAATTGTAATAGAATATTTTACTTCGTTATTCATGCGTAACAATATATTTCGATTTCAAAAAACCTAACGAAATCCGTTTCCCAAAAAGGCGATTTGTTTTTAAGATTTACAGGAATTGGGTGTACTTATACTTCATTCTACACAGCTATGCGTGCTACCACTGTTCATCGATCGCTTATTGGGAGGCAAGATAGACCTAGTGTTTATTAAGTCGTTGTTAATGGTTTTTTGTAAGTAATTAACAGCGTACCATTTTTGTGTCAGGAAAAAATTCCACGTTAGGTCTTTAACTAAATATTTTAACACGTACTTAGATGTACTGTTCTTTATTTTCATTTCATTACCTATTGTTTCGTTTACCCTAACTTAGGATCCCAAACCTCTGGAGACAGGATATAAATAATGATTTCTTCTTCCATTAAATAGCTCTCTAATAATTAGACTATTACAATTAGAAGAAACTAGGATAAGTTATTATACGCTCTCAAAAGAGGCCAAATAAATAATGGGTTAAGTTAGAAGAGACCACCTATCCAAATAAATAATGAATTGTTTCGGCACGAACAAGCGTTCATCGATTGTTAAAGACATTATCTTAGTAAAAGGAAGTCACGCTTGTACTGTTATATTTTATCATTTTTCAAAGTTGTCTTTCCTGCTCTGGGCGTGGGAAATACACAATTTGTGGTTGTAGTTCTTTGACCAATGATCTATAGCGCTTACTCTAGAAATAAATTGCAGACAAATGGTATAGGAAGCTAAAACTACAACGAATACTTTGAAAGTGTACGAAGGAACAATAGTGCCCTTATGACTACTTAAATTTATCATAAAGTAGTTTCAGTTTGCTTCTTCTCTGGTTAGTGGATAGAACAGAAATATTATCTTCGTGGCTTTCCTCGGAGATGATTTTTTTTCGCGTTTTCTTTTGAAAAGGTTTTTCCTTAAGGTAATAAAGAAGTGAAGCAACAATTGCATTTGGGATAAATAAAAACGTTGACGCTCAATCAAGGTGGTATCAAAATCTTACAAGGTTCTTTAATTAACTTGTGGTAATGAAGAGTTGCCGAACTAATATATTGATGAAGTTGAAACAGTCACTGACCAGCGACGCTAATTCTTCGAATCTGGTTGAATTTAATCTGTTCACGGCTCATTTGAGGATAATCGGCGTCTGCATCAACAATAAAGTGGAGAAATTGTCTCGGTTTTCACCTATTTACTGGTTACCGATAATTATCCTCATTCTTTGCGTCATTGGCGACAAGTACCTGCACCATCTGCCGATTTCGGCGCAGCGAAGCGTCAATGGAACTGCAGACGAGACACATAAGCCGGTTGTTACGTACTCCCTGACGATTGGGTCGTACTTCTTGACCAGCATCCTGTACGAAATCGTCGTATTTATCCTACTGTATCTTAAACGAATATCTATCTTTAGCGTCACGGCCGAGTTGAAGGAACGCTTCATCGATAACAATCGCTTAGAAACGAGCTTCGTCAGGCATGGAGTCACCATGCATCTGTGTCTCGTTTTATGGTTCGCGCTAGACCTGCTGATTTATTGGGAAACTTTCTCGGATCGGTACAATTTCAATGGTTTTTGGAAGGTCACCGCAGTATTTCTCCTCAAATTTGTCCTGTATCTGCATAACATTGTTTCGGGTTTCGCCGTAGAAGGGCTATTCATGTTTTACACCTTGTACGTCACCAACTGCTTAAAGTCTTTCAACAGTTCCTTGATGGTAATTTTGGAAGACATCAGCGGTGACCAGAGGATGGACTCGCAATGCGCCAGACGTCTTCAAAACAAGAGACTAGCTTTCGTGCGACTCTACACGGATTTTACACGCATCAACCGCGAGCTGTCATTGCTGTTAACTACTTGCCTAATAATTCACATCATCAGTATCATAGGTGGCGTCATTATACTGGACGTTCAATCTTCGTCCGGCGCTGACCTGCTTCAGTGGCGCTTCGTAGCAATTTACAGGAAATTAGTCACTCGTTTGGGTCGGTTAGCCGTAATCTGCTTCTATTCGGATAAGTGTAATGACGAGGTAAGTTTAAATGTCAGTTACATAATTAAAGGAGACTAACAATAAACCATCTTTACTTTATAAAGTCAAGATAAGCTTCACGAACTAACGCGAAAGAACCAGGTTTGGTCCCAAGATTACCGAAATTGGTTAATGGGTTTTAGCGGTCGTGTTAGCGTGACTTTACTTTATCATAACTTTTACTAAAGTAATGTTAATCGATTTTAGCCCAAATTTACTTTGTCAAAACTGAACAAGAAGCTATTTAGGTTACTGTGGAAGGCTACCATCGAGGCCCGGTTGCATGATATACTACTTTAGACTTTCTAAAACGGAACCTCTACTTTCTTCAAATTGTATCACGTCATCTATGATCTCTCGCTAAACCTTTTAATTTTTATATAAAATGCGTATCATTAGTGACGGAAACTTAACTTTAAATTAAGGTCGTGGAACTTTACCTCAACCTAAACTTTATTACTTATTTTCTAATTCATTATAAATAGCAAATATGTTTGTAGATTCTCAATTATCATGCCATATAAAACAATCATTTAAACGTAAGCTTAATTATTTAATAGACGGTTATATATGTATTATAAAATTATATCTTGAGTTAAAGCGAATTTAGCTTTGACGAACATCAAAAGCGACGGTTGGCACCTAAAAGAAATACCTACTCATTTTTTTTAAATCATATTAGAAATTTTTATTATACTAAATAAGATTAATTAATTATACGAAATCAGGGATTTTAAGTTTTGGTATTCTAGTAAAGTTAAATAAAAATTTTAGTTAGTAGGGTCCCAAATGCTGCAGCTTTAAGGGGTTAAAGATAATTATTCGATCAAACTATGGAACCCTTTTTCGCGATTTTTATTTAAGTTTGCTCATAAACTCGTTATTTGCCATTTCTAATGATTTATTGATTTTAGCTCCATTCTTTCCTTGTAAATCTAGATACCTGGTTTAAAATAAGGGGATTAGATATAAACTTATGTTTTCAGTAGTTCTTGATCGATTTTATCTTTACATGTAGTACCATTTCTAAATAGTACTTTGCTGTGTTGCCATAGCCTACTTTCCCGCGCGAGTCCCGGAAATATAACTAAATAAATCGACCCTTGATTTTTCAAATGCCGTTCTGACATTATTTTCAGCACATTTGAGGGGTTTCATAAAGCTTACGTTTTACGTTCAATTGAAATTAGCAAGTTTCATATCAGCACCACCATCTAGCACCTTTAAAAAAACTATGAAGGTGGTACTTGTAACAAGAAATGGAACCATCACACTCTTCGGCTTTTTGCGTAACTGCGCACGCTCGGATAGTATTCTAACTCGCTAATTGCGGATTTGCGTGAATTACTTTCACAAACTGTGTCGACTCGGGCTTCTTTACTTGAGATAATATACGAGCCATTAGGGCTAGAAGTATAGTTAATTGATATCGAATTGCAAGCCCTCGACATTAGAATTAATTCTGTCGAAGGTCCAGAAGTTTAACATGTGTCCCATTTTTTTTGGGCTCGTGGTTTAAGTACTACATTGCTGTGCATTTGGTAAAATTTTGGGGGCTAATTGTGATTAACTTTCAATTACACGAAAAATAAAAATAAACCAACATGGCGACCACACTAAGGCTCACTTTAAAAGATAATATGATGAAAAGAAGATGTATAATTGTTTCTTAATTGTCTGATAGTCGATGATTCTTCGTGTCCTTGAGATGAATTGGTTCATCTTTCTCGCGAAACCATTGGGTAATTTACCAGGTTGTGGATGTAATGGTTCTTGGTATTCATGTCGATGATCCTACGTGTCCCTGAAATTAATTCTACAATGCGTTGTATTGGTAGTATCCAATAAAAATTATACTTTCTTATATACGGAACCAGTGGGATGGTTTCTATAATATTTCCTTGTCTTCTTGGCAATGGTGCTACGTGTCCTTCTACGAGGACGTTTTTAAAAGATAACTTTAATATGTTTGGTGCGGTGGTGGCTAAAATAGGTCGTTGCCTTCTACTAGTACTTAAGATATGCGGTTTCATTTTAAGATGGATAAGTCTACATTATCTCGGACTCATAGAGTATTTCGGTGTGACGAAGAGTTAGGTTGTTCCTTGTCGTCTAACCGATTATTCAATGTTTCTTGGGGATATAATCTACGATGCATTGTAGCGCTTTAAATATTTTTTATTATTTGCTTCTTTTTTTCTTGGTACCTGTTGTTTTTGTTGAAGCTGCAGAGGCTGTCTGAGGAGGCTTTGGTTTTTGAAGGCAGGCTTTCTTTTTCACTTGTTCAAAAATCCGGAACCACTCCTTCTGCGTAGAGTTTGTAAGTTCTCTCCCCACTGGTTAAAGGGGTTTTCCACCGAGATCTTCGGTTTCCCCTTCCCATAAAAACTTGCTGAGGTTAACGGTAATAGTTAGTGTAGGGAGCTGTTGGCTCGCGTGGCATGAAGGGCTTGCCACCACCCTCCTACGCATTGTAACCCGGCCACCTGTTACTTGATCACGCACAAGCAACATTGCTTTTATGTGGTCGAAGGTGGTGCCTTGGGTATTAGATCTATTTAAAAAAAAATTAACATATTGGGGTTCCCTCAAATCCATATTTTTAGTCGATAACATTTAATATTTTTTCGGTGTTTATAACAAAGTAGCATAGTTTTCTTCCCGTTCTTTGGAGTTGACCATGGATTTGCCGATAATAATCAACTATTCGATGCATCGTCGTAGATGCAGATAAAGGTTTCCTGGTTATTGAGCTCCTTATTTATATCTCCTAAATGGGCAGATGTCTCAATGGGGTGTCAGGAGAGCTTTTGCCAGACGTACCATAATTATTGTACAAAACAATAATTTTAGCCCAAAATTTTGGTCGTACCATAATTTTAGGCTTGTACAATATTGTACGCTTATTTACAATAATTTTAAAGTTGTGTACCATAATTTCAATAATTTTAGTTAAAGATGTTTTTTCCAGTCTCGTCAGTTTTTTATTTGGTTATGGCAGTTTGGAGAACTTCGTCTTCAGCGGTAAGCCCCGGCCCGGGCCTCGCCCATAGACTATAGTAACATGTTATAGTTGTTCCATTCATCCATAGGTGGCAACACTCTAGTAGGCACAAAGGTGTATTGTGCCGCTGTTCGCGCGCCTGCTTTTCTTCTCCAGGATAGTAAATCATAGTAGTTTCTTCCTCCATGTTCGTACAAGTCTAGTAATCTTAGGTTAGTGGTTGAGAATCACGTTGAAAGCGGTTTACGGATACATGGATAACATTATACCAATTTTTTTTTCTAAAAGGAATGGCGACTTTTAATAACGGTAAGTTTTCATTTTGGAATTGGTATTGTAACTCTTTCTTAAAACATAAATTAATATTTGTAGTTGAATTATTGTCTGAAGAATCTGATTCTGATGGATACACAACACCCACAAAGGATGGTCCCCCAAGTCTTAAGAAAAACAAGAAACGAAGAGTGAAAAAGTATAAAAAAGAGTGGGCTTTATCTCCAGAGTTTTCTTCTTGGCTAACACCGGACTTCTCGGATTGCACTAAAGCTAAGTGCTCATTATGCAATGTGACTTTCTTGGCCCATTTCCATGTAATAAAAAACTACATGGCTGGAAAAAACATAAAGATAAAGCAAAAGATGCAAGACCTTCAAACCAAAGCGTGGCTACATTATTAAAACCTCCAATGGAGACAAATCTAACTCATGCAGTCAAGAGAGCAGAAATGAAAATATGCTCTTACTTGGTTGAGCATAATGTTGCCTTTTTATCAACTGAACACCTGACAGAAGTAATAAAATCTAGTTTCCCAGACTCTAAAATTGCTCAGGAAATTAAACTGAAAAGAACGAAAGCGACATGCCTGACAACTAACGTAATTGGTTTTTCTCATAAGAGTGATCTAATTAAAATATTAAAAATGACCAAATTAAGTGTGTTAATTGATGACACCACTGACATATCAGCAACAAAATCAACTTGCATAGTTGTTAGACTCAATAATACTACCAAAGGGGAAATTGAGAGTAAATACTGGAAATTAGTTCAAGTTGTAAATGAACAAGAGCCAGGCAAAGCAACTGCTGAAATGATATTTAACGCTGTAATTATGACTTTTCAAGATGAAAAGATCAGTTTAGATAATATTATAGGATTCGGATCAGATGGGTGTAATACAATGATGGGATCCCATAATTCAGTTGCTAGTCGTTTCAAAACTATTTGCCCTGGAATTTTTGTAATGACATGTATTTGTCATTCTCTCGCTTTGTGTGCTAGTGAAGCGTGCAAGTAATTTATATAACTTCTTTAAAAACAGCTCTAAGCGATTAGCTGAACTTCAACAGTTTCAAGAGTTGCTAGATATACCAGTGCACAAGATATTGCACCCGTCACAGACAAGATGGCTCTCTCTTACAGCAGTGGTAAACCGAATCCTGGAGCAGTGGGAGGCCCTAAAATTTTTCTTCTCTAATATGTGGAATAGAGAGAAATTAGTGGCTGCCGAAGAAATTTACAAAAGTCTATTTGATCCTAGCATCAAACTTTATTTTTTGTTTCTGCAATGGGTTTTGCCAAAATTTACTGGACTAAACGAATTTTTCCAGTCATCTAAAGTGGTAATTACTGAACTTCATGAAAAAGTCTTGGTAACATATATAGAATTATTAATGTATTTCATTGACCATAAATTTATTCATTCAACCGATTTAAATGCACTAGATCTAAAGAACAGTTCAAATTATATACAACTAAATCCGATTTATTTAGGTGTAAATGTTTTAAATGATTTAAACAATCCTAATTTTAGAACTCGACCAGATTGCAAGTTGATAGAGACTGATTTTTTTACCAGGTGCCGAGATTTCATTAGAGAGGGGTGTCAACAGATAAAAGATAGGTACGATTTTAATGACCCTATTTTGTCACGTTTACCAATGATATCACCAAAATCAGTATTAAATGGAACATTTCCCTCAATTATATCACTGGCAAAATAACTTCCACGAATCGCCAAAGAACATACCCTGCAAAAACTTGACGACCAATACAGATATCTTTCAATTTTTAACTTTGAAAATAACATCAAATGTGAAAATATAGTTGACCATTTTTGGGACAAAATTTCGGATTTAGAAGACTCAAATGGTTTCAAACCATTTGAAGATATTTCTAATTTTGCATTGGGAGTATTATCTTTGCCACATGCAAATGCTGATTGTGAAAGGGTATTCTGCGAAGTTAATTTGATTAAAACCAAGCCAAGAAATAAATTGTTAACTAAAACAATTGATGGAACTTTGTTAACCAGTCAGTGCATTAGAGAAAAAGGAGGATCCTGTTATAATTTTGAGCCAACCAAGGACATGTTTCAGCGCTTCAATCACGAAATGTATAATAATAAGTTATCTGCAGAAAGTGATGTTGGGTTCGACGATTTTGGGTTCATAACTGATTTAAAAAAAATTCAGTTATACATATTTTTCAAATAACTGTGATAGTAGAAGTGTTTTTAGAAAAACTTGTCCTATTTTTGAATAATATTTAAGTGATAACAAAATGTACCTTCTAGAACTTACCTAAGATGTAGAGATATTTTATTCTAAATTAATTTTGTAATTTTTTAAATATGTGCAATAAATTTTGCAATACTTATACTTCAGTGTTATAGTGTAAAATAAGTATAACGTAGATAGTTCAAATTTCAATATTTACACTATTTTATTTTTGAATTTCCCGCGGCTAACGCTAAAATTGGCCGTGTGAGAATTGCAATAATTTCTCCCAAGAATCAATAATTTTTAAGCAAGAATACAATAATTTCGTTTTTCAAGTCTGGCAACGCTGAGATAAACCCAAATTCCCGATTAACAAAAATCCACTACATCTAATTGATGCTGTTCGCTCAGTTTCTGTTTCACTGCCGCCTCACCAGCATTTCCATAAAGCAAATGTGTAGTACATTAAAGACGAGGGATACCTCGGATATAAGTAGGACTGTATTTTTTATCGATGTAGTTAGACGTAATTTTCAAATCTTTCCAAAGTTTGAGGTGGTTAATCTATTTCCCCTGTATTCTGACCTTGTCACCGCTTCAAGAAATGTATCCTAATCCGGCTAGCATCGTCTCTTACGTCACCGCAGGTTTTAGGAAGCTTTTGCGCTATACTCTAAGAAATGACCGTAAATTTCACGGTCAAATTGGCTAGCTGAAAGTAATTTAACCGTTAAAAAAACGTCAAATTTATAATTAAAATTCAATGCTATATTATAGTATAGTATATTACGTACGGTAACAATGAGATTTAAATTATTGTGTAAAGAGTGTGAAACAAACAGTAGTTTAAGAGTTTATTTAACGGTGTCATGACAGTTCATTTAACATGGAATTTGCAGTAAGAATAACGGTTCAGACATGTTTAATATTACATTTGTGGTATACCCAATTTTACATTCACCGGTAAAATGTTATGTACTCAAATCTTAAATTTTTCATTTCTGAAGCCAACATTTTGCAGTCAACCTGTAAAATGAAATGTAAAGAAACATGTAATTTCCTATTTGTATAGCATAACATTTTCAATCAAACCGTAGATTTCACTTTCATAATGCATTAAATTTCCAATCAAACTGTAGATTTCACATTCATTATGCATTAAATTTCCAATCAAACTGTAGATTTCACATTCATTATGCATTCAATTTACAATTAAACCGTATAAGTAAGTGGTAATCTTGGATTTGTAATTTAAATTTACGCCGAAAGTATAAACGGATAAAACAAATGTCTTAGTTATCCCATTGCTAATGCTAAATCCTTTAGTTTCAATATGAACAGCTCGAGAGCCGTCTATTAATGAACACTGCGCACAATAAGGTATATTTTTATTATTGGAGTTCTTTTGAGGGCAGATTTAACATATTTTCTTTGCAAGACCTCACGACAGTTACAAAACCTCTATATAGTACCTTTTAACGAATATTTTAATTGTTAAACTTTTTTCAGCCTTTAAATATGGCGCGCGAATTTGAAAAAAAAAACTTTAGAAAGTGTATGACGTAACATATACCTAAATTTGTGATGTAGTTCCACGTTTGCAACATTTTTTTAAAAGGGGGCGCTAGTAGTCGAGGGCTACGTTGAGAAGACGCGTTTTTTTAGAGAATAGCTGTCCTGGATAATCTTTTATTTGTCTATGTTCTACTCCTGTTCAAAAGTTCACATTGATGAGAACTAAAGCCGTCCTAAATTAAAGTTAAATTAGTAAGACAAATGTTTTTTAAAATAAAGATTACACTTATTACCTAAATTTTCAATATCCACACTGCGAAGACGGCACAGTAAAGTACTCCGATTCTCCAACGTGGTGTGCAAATAGGCTTAGTTCCGGAAATGGGAAATGAAAATATTTATCAGGCTTTTTATACGAGCAGTGTTGCCAGGTTACAATGTTAAAGTGGCAGTGCTGTTCAAGCTCGATTTAGAAACGTTCAGTCTTGTTCTAAATGCATTTTAGGAGTAGGGAACGAACTTTTTGTATTTTAGAGAGCCTTGCACACGTCAGCTGTAGCAGATCATATATTAAATAGTTTTTAGAACAATCGTAAATGGACAAACTAAAATTAAAACTACCCAAAATGACCGTGCTCTTATAGATTTCTATAATTCCAGGCTTCCGTCTTAAAAAAGATAGCGCCATCTACTTTATTACCGGTTAACTATTTGTTGAATATAAATGTTCATAAGCTGAAACGTTTAGCTTTTATATCGAGATAATTTTGAATGAACAGAGTGCCGTATTTCACACATTCGATTTAAAACTCAGTCGGTAGGCGGCGATACTTATGACCAAAGTTTGAACCACGCACGAAGCCTATAATAAAGCCCAGTTTTAAGTAGGCAGTTCTAGCTTTAAGAACTACATAAATACGGCAGATTTACAAACTAAAAAGGCCAAGAGATTTGTTATTAAAATAGTGTTAAATTTCGAAAATATAAAGATGGCGCCTATAGCTGTAAAGTTAATTGGGCGTAAAAAATGAAAAACATAACTTTGGATTTAAGTTATAGACCATTATAAACTTGGTCTATGGACATCTACAGGGTGTCCACTTAAATATGGACAAGGACGGATATTTCCAAAACAGTTTTAGGTATGAATTTGAAATTTTTAGGTCGCATAGAGTGTTTAGGGGGAAACCTACTTTGAAAATTTCGATGACCTTGATACATGTCTTTAAGGTCATTCAAAAACTATCTCGAGAACCGTAAGTGCTAGAAACTTGGTTCCAATTAGAAAAGTGTTCCCTGTCGCATTTGCTAGGTAATCTCATCATGGCGGGAGATTTTAAAATTCAGAAATTGTATGACCTTGAACCATGTCTTCAAGGTCATAATAAAATTATCTCGAGAACCATTCAGTGTAGAGCAAACATTCCAAATAGAAAGTTCTTCTTCGTCACATTATGTATTAATAACTTGAAAATTTATTAGTATTTTTTAAGTACAACGCTTTCTAGGGGCCCCACTTTCAGGCTCAAACTAATTGTCGGCTCTAAATCTCATCTCTTGCTGTCAGCAACCATGGTTTCGTAAACATTCCGGACATTTTCATATGAACCGCGAATATAAACGTAGTTTGTGAACAACCCCTTTCTTTATAACCATTATCTCAAATATAATTAAAGCTTTTTCCATACCCTAACTTAATTTGCCGTTATTTATAACACAATTTTCCACCTCTTTAATAAAATTAATTTGTTTGAAAAATATTAGAAAATGTATTAAAGGAAGGTTATTAAAAGGCAACAAGAGTAGAGTGGGAATCACTACGTGGCATAACCTTCTCAAGCTGCCCCGTTACACTAAAACGACGTTATACAGCAGCTCTACAGGCGGTCTTTCTTGGAAGTAGATCATGGCACACTTTCCCACTTTCGCCAGACCTTAATTGGTGCAGTTTGAGCAGATTCTGTCACTTAGTTTCACCCCTCCGCCGCTACTTTTTTGGCCTTTAACTGAACGATTATCCTTTAGTTATAATTTAATAATTAATCTAGGGTTCGAAACCCTACTAGCATGTCACCTCAAATTATTTAGCCGTTTCAAATAACTTTCGATTACTAAATCTTGAATTTTATATTACTATTTTTCAGAGTACAGCTACCTTCGAAGCACTAGCTAATTTCGAGTACATGCTGCCATCCAGTGACAAAATATACGACATCGATGAGGTAATTGTTAAGTCTCAAATTTATAAAAATTTATGATACCATAAGCGAGAGGTCAAAATAATGTTCCACGTAAAGTTTGTGGAAATCCTAAAATCCGTACTTTCTACAGAAAAAAATGTTTTAAAAATCTTGAAAATTATGAAAAATTACTCGTAATAATAATATAAAATATTCTAATTCTGCACAAAAAACAAACCAAATCATAAAAATAATTTGTAGCTCAAGTTTCCGTTAATGATAATGTATAAAATACTGTTTCTATAAATTTTGAAAAATCATATGATTATGCAAATTTCATTGTAATATATTTGAAAGACGTACAAAATTGCCACTATTCTATTCAGGTAAGCATATATCATCCCGGCAGCTTTTTATATTAGAGTGAAGTCAGCAGAGATAGAAAATTGCCCCTAGCAAGCGGACGAGCACTACAACGAAACCTGTTATTGAATAATTGCTGAGTATATGTACGATCATACTTATGTTATAATATTATAGACCTATGGTATAAATGTTTGTTTGGAAAAAGAAGACGCCTTTATAGTCATTCCAACGAACGACGTATTTAGAGAAGGGTTCTTGGGGTACTTTAGTTGAATTTAGGTTTCAAGGGATTTGATATGTTCTAATTTTTACCGAAACGAAATCTTTTATACCAACCTTAGATTCGTGCACTATTTTGATCTCAAACTGAGAGCTGAAACAAATGAAATATATTGTGAATAATGAATGATTATCTCCTGCGCAGGCAGTTCGATCGGCTGATGTGAAAAGCGGGTGGACGGACATGAGGAGAACATGCAACGAAGTAAACATTACTCGTAAACCACGGCCTCACTTCGACTTGAAAACAGTTTATCTCAATTTTGTGTGCCTAAATGGGAGTTAAAAAATTTACTGGTTTTAAGGAATGGTGGCTAAACAAAGAAAACTAGCGTGGTATCTCACGCTCGGTATCGCATTGGTTTAAAAGCTACGTCAGCTTAAGCGGTTGTAGCATACGCCGGTGACGTTCTTAGAGCCCCCCCCCCCCATCTCTTGCCGGGATTAAATTTGATGTCGATGCCCACGAATCATCTGAACATAACATTATCCCCGAGTATAAACATAACAAAAAATAATATTACCCAGTAAGAAAGACACCGCCATAAACGTAGAGATGTGAGCCGGTAAATTTACCGGTAATGGTAAAATGACGGTAAATTTACCGAGTGGTTTTACCGGTAAATCTACCAATTTTTATAGAAAGCAAAAACCACCCAAAAATATTTTGTGAAACTTCAAATGAAAGAAGAAAGAATTACATTTCACATTCGACTAGAAAACCAAATCATTTTCCTTTTAAAGACTCCGAATTTCCGGCACTGTAATTTTACGTTGCATACATTTAAATGTATTTCTAAGGGATTATCTAGGAGGTTTCTCTAAGTTTAATGTAACCTAAGGCTATGTTAAAGTTAAAATACTATTTAAATAATTTTTGTGACATCAAACCATTATTTTGATTAAATCAAAAAAATTAATGGTAAATTTACCATTTTTATTTTTACCGGTAAACTCACATCACTACTTCACTAGACGTAATGTAAACGGCGATTTCATCCGACTGCAGCGCCCTGATCGTGCTCAGTAGAATTGAAATAAAAATGGTCGCATTTAGTTGAATACTTAGTTTCAATAATTAGTTAAAACATTAGAAAAATATCATTTCTTTTGGTTAAAAGCAAATCAAATCTACAAACATATCGTGTCCGCTGTATTTGGAAACAATCGCCACAGGCAACCCAAAGGTTAATATTTAAGGGTCATCGAAATGTAACCTGTAAAGACATCTGTTATATAAATAAAATACACACAATTAACTTACATCAAATTAATATTAAATGTCATGTCATTTCCTTATAGATCTTTAAAGATTTATTTAAAACATTTTAAAATATTTTAGTAAACTATAATAATTTAGTACTTTGTACCACAAACGGCTATGAACTCTGGCGGGAGAAGAAGTTACTTATATTACGTCTGTACGCCCGTATTAAAAGGTGGGTAAAAATGCCGACCCAACAAAATTATAATTTATATGTAAGACCGATAAACAACTGATATTTCGTAAATGCAGACGATTTTAAACCGAAAACAACAAAATTACGCAAGACAGGAAATTCGTCTGCATATTAATTCAGATTTCCCAGGGTGGGTCGATATTTTTATCCACCTTGAAATAAAGGTGTATGGCGGTGTCTAACTTATAGGGTCATAATCTTTTCTTATGCGATATATCATTTAATTCTTGGTATTGTCATGGATATATAAAAGCTGCAGAGATCTTATTAATAAACAATTTATGACATTTTTTTTAGAAATGAAATTATATAGGTGATAATTTCTTCGTTCCTTTAAGTTATGTAAAACTATTCGTCGACAAAACTGATTTCAAATACGAAGAATATATTAAAAAACCATAAACACCATAATACATTGGCCCTAATTAAAATGGTCTTGAAAATATTTATATTTTTCACATAGCAATAAATTATCAAATAAGTTTAAATATTGTTTAATGTATGCCCAGTTAGGTTGATACTTTAACCTCGGTGACCTCTGACGTCCCCTTAGGCTTCCTATTTCTTGCGAAAGCACCATTCTCATTGGCATTTTTAAAGCTGATTTATTTTCATATCTTCAATCCTAGATAAAATCAACTAATTAATCTTCTAGAAAATAAAACACATTATTTGATCTTCTGAGCTTTCTAAAGGATATTTCATACACAATATCTTCTGAGCTTTCTAAGGGATATCTCTACACATAATTTGGTCTTCTGAGTTTTCTCAGGCATATATCGCACGTTCATCATTACTCTCATCAACATATCTTTCTATTAAGACTAGGGCAAGGTTTCCCAAATTTTCAATTTCATTCCATTTCAAGGTTGATATCGCCCAGTTTATAGTAGTTATTTTTTATTTTAAGATTATTTTTTACTTTAAGATTTTTGACAAGTTTGTTAAGCCAAGAATGTATTGATTTGGGAGAATGACAATTTTGAGAGGATCCGCGGGCATCATGGTAGAAGTTTCCCCTCTCACAAGTGGGGGGGGGAAAAAACGTCACCGGTGTGCGCTTCAATTGTGTTGGAAGACGTACGTTTTAGGAAGCCAATGAGAGACCGGGCTGATTTCATTTTTAAAGGGAATATAACCTCCGGTATTTCTGTCGCCCTCCGAGGGTTCCAATATTGTCCGCTGCCTCCCATGGCTTTTCACACCTGTGGCGCTGATAATCGCTGATTGTGAAAGGAATGAAGGAAATTTGATGGGGTCTTCCATAAAGAACGCGTTGGAGGTTCTATTCCCTTTAAAGGGGGAAGGAGCTTACTTTTGAGCATGATGGTGTTGGGAACCACGCTTAAAATAATTATCCCTAAGTGTGAATAAATCATTACAGATATTAGTATATTTCATAAATACAAATTTTTAAAGTCGACTTCACAATTTCAAGGTAGAGATCGCCATTTAGCAAAGGTCGTCTATTTGGCTAAACAGTATTAACTCTTTTACGCTTTCCAAAAATTTGCAAAAGGCAAATGACCTTCCTTGTGGCCTTACAAATTGCCATTTAAAGGCGATTTTGGGGGCCCCTAAAATCGATTTTATGGGACCCCCATGTAGCGAAGTGGTTGGCACTTTCGCCTCGCAGCATCTTGTGGAAATGGGTGAAAATTCGGAACAGCGCCTTCCGCGTAGAGTTTGCACGTTATTTCGCTGAGTGCTTCGGTTTCGCTTCTCTATATAAAATTATAAAGGTTAACGGTAATAGTACGTGTAGGGAGCTGTTGGCTCGTGTGGCATGAAAGACTATCCACCCTGCAATTCAACCTGTCCACCTGATTTAAAAGCATTAAAAGTCACTTGATTACTTCGGTCTAAGGTCGTGCCTCGGGTAATAGCCTAGCCTATTTTTAATTACAAAATGTTAGCTATATTTGTCTACGTAACTTATCTTTTCGCCGTCACTGTTATTTGTATCTACTGGACGATAAAAAAATATTTATATTAGGGAATCAGTCGGACACGGTGAACTTCAGTTTTTAAATATGAATAAATTGAATAGGACCGTTAATTTTAATAAGACAAAACGCAGCACTTCTACATCTGCCAAGACGTCAAGCAGCACTTATTTCTGACGGAAGTGTCTTTAGACCAGAGTGATTCCTAACGGATTTCGTCTTCAATGCCACGGTACGAATCAATTTACACGAAGCTCGACTTTCATCCTAAAGACAAAAAATAATTGAATCTTCGTCGCGACCTTTTGTAGGTGGTCAAATCTTTATACACCGGGGCACCAAGCTCAGCATATAGCTTTTACACCTACTACACTGGTGGTTTCATCACTCTGCCCTACTCCAGCGTCCACAAGCCCGGACAGGTGACAAAACCGTCATGGGTAGACTGGTAGTAGAACCCTACTGCTAACGGTCGCACCCTCATCCCGACCAAAGGCGCAGCCATGGGTCGACCAGCTTCCACTTCGAGCACAGCTGCGGATAGAGATCCCGGTGTAACCCGAAAAGGCCGGGAAACAGCACCACTGTGCCACCTGCCACCCCACAGCAGGCTTCCCAGTATGCACGGACCCTCTCCGTTAGCCTGAGCCAAAACTCAGTTTCCAGCCCCTATCTGACCGAAATCGGAGGTGGAGATAGGACCATTTGATCGAAGCTAACATCTCCCAGTGCGCCACCGCCCTTATGGGTTACCAGAGCCGGACTCCGACTCCCCGGTAAAGCCACCAGTCACTGAACACCGTGACCAGTTAAAAGCCTGGTACAATGGGCAATCGTATTAGTTGGTATATTTGTGGTTTGTCCGGCCAGGAGGTCTTTTGTCAGAGTCTTTCAAGAGGCAACCTCTTGCAACGTGGCAAATCTTTTTGCACCATGCGTATCTAGCACGTAGCTTGGTAATGTTTGTTCCGCAGCTCACACTTGCAACACTAAATGTGGTCGTCCACGCTGAAATACGTGCCTATGTAAGCTCAGACTTGATTGTTACACTATCAAAGGTCCTGCACGTCACGTGCAGCACGTGTACCACTTCACAAGTCTTTGAAATAGTCTACAAGGGGAAAATAGCCGACAGATTTCGTGAGCATTTGCGAGATATAAATGTACGAACCGACAGCGACCAGAATCACGTTACTCGCCATTTTAAAAATGTTCACACTATCAACGCTATCTCCATCCGCGTCCTTAAATCACTCAATGGTGATCGTTCGGGACTGAATACCCTTTGGAAATAAATGAAAAACTTTCATTTCGCTAAAAACGTTTTTATATAATAGTTCTCCATCTTAATTTTGAAAATATTTAATTTGTTTAGACCAAGTTTGATTCTGTATCCATGACCTTTAAAGCACTTTCTTGTTTATTATTATTTCCTTTTTGGCTTTTCATTTTGTATTCTAATGCTTCGTTCCAATTGGCACTAAATTATAAGTCTTAATTTTGTAACCGCCTCAAAGGCATATTCTGCTCCTATTACCATGGTTTTACATTATTCATAATTCAATGGCCGTTGGTGGCTTCTTCTTGTTAAAATTTCAGTTTAAAGAACTTTATCTCTGGCAAAAATGCATCAATATTTTAACCTTATTTCCAGGTATCGATGTTCTTATCGTTGAAACAAGTTATATCCTTCAGATTTTCGGCGTCCGGATTTTGCGAGATCCGAAAATCCTTATTTCCAACGGTGAGTATGTTTTGATTGGTGGTTAGGGACGTTAAGCTGGCGTACGAGAATTTAGATTAATAGATATAAAATAACATTAGTTTTTAAATAACCTTCAATTATTTTTTTTTATTCTTAAGTGGCAGAACAGCTAAAAACTGTAATTCTGGCTTACTGTTGCAGCGGACACAAATGATTAATGAAAGAATCATCGTTGATGGCATTTTATATAGAATTCTCAATATTATGTATTCAATGTGGCACTCTGTCACTTTCAAATTTTAGAAAAAACTAATAAATTATAATGATTTATAATTATTTTTACCCGTAATTGGTAGACATAAAGGTTTCAATGACAATTACAGCATACTTTAAAACGTAAAATGCGGTTGGTTTGGTCGAAAAGACGTACACCTCACATTGTTTAAAAAATTGAATAACTAATAAAAATATTTTTAAAGCAAAATAAAGATGAACCACCCTGCATAATGATTCTATAAGCTTAACTGTTATTACCTTACTATAAGTAATTAAAATGTATTTCACTGTTTTCAGCTTCTTGGAGTTCTGGTGACGTACACTGTGGTTCTACTTCAAAATGGATAGACGAAAACTTCACTTTACATTCCATTTCTGTCTTTCATGGCGGGTTTTAATTGCGTGTTTTATACGGAACAAATCTTTATTTTATATTAATAATTAATATCCTATCATATAAAATAGTATTATTATTCAGTATTTAATAATAATATTAGAATGAAATGATTTAATTTTTTCTTTTACACTAAAATGTTTTAGTCTAACTTATACTAAATTTGTTTTCTTTAAAATAATAGTTCATAAATGTAACGTTTCAAAGGGATCCCCTGAATCTAAAGATGTTGGATTCGCATAAGTCAGCTTTGACTCGTGATATTATACATGTGAAACCTAAGACCATTTACACCTGGACTGGAGTCAAGATAGGCATTCCCGTTTTACTAGAGTCCCCCGTTACCGAAGCGCCACCACTGGCCCTCTTATGAAACTTTCACCCACAAAAAAGGGACCTGAGAAAACACATTGACTTCGTTCTCTCTCTCCGTAAAATTTTCCGCCGTTCGCGTATTCCGCTGCCTTCGAACCGGACTACGGAGCACGAAGAGTTCAGCGCCTCGGAAAGGGGGATGAAAAATAAAAGGGGACTACGAGTTTGTTACTGAAATTCGCGGATTTTCTCCGCTTGGTTGTGTTTTGGCGGGGACATTGCTTATGTGGTCGAAGGTGGTGCCTTGGGTATTAGCTCATTTGAAAAAAAAATCAGAAAAGCGGAATAGCGTTACCTCTCCAGTCCAGGTGTAAATGGTCTTAGGTGAAACTCACCCAAACACTTTTGTGCGCTCTAAACATGTTTCGATCTAAGCTTCAATAATTAATTTTGAATGTATATGTGTAATCAAATACGTTGTATTGGAACTACAGTCCTAGTACAGTACCTTTTCGAGAAAAAAATAACATATTCGCAGTGGCGAATACAGAAAAAACTAAAAGACATCTTGAGTTTTTGGTGTAATAACCAATCATCAAGTCACATGCAAAGCTAAAGTGTCAAGGGAGGCGCGCCCCCCGCATGTATCCGCCACTGCATATTAGAAAAATAAAAATAACTATAGCTTCCTAAATCAGAAATTCGATTGTTTTGCCATCGGTCAACAGCTCAATGAAAACCTGCATTCAATAATAGTTAATTATAATCATGATATTATGCGGCTTCTGTAATTATTTTCAAATAAAATATTTTATACCATGTTATCAATATAAATCAATGATTTTTGTAGTGTTTATAAATTGTTTTTAAAATATCTGCTTTTTATACACTAAAATTAATAGTTGAGTTCCGTCTGAACGTTTTGAACCGTCCCGTATCTTACTTTACCCAAAACATTTATTTTCCTAAATTCCACATTCTCAATGGTTGTGAAGAGATCACCTGGTGTTTTATACTAATCACAGCCAAACAGCTCTCCCTTACAAGGAGAAAAGATAAGGAGTCGTGCTGAAACATTTGAGAGCGATCAATCAGATTATTTAGGGTGTGTTTAATCCTTACAAAAGTGGAGTGTTGCAAAAGCATACTTGCCCAATCTCGTAGCAAATGAAAATGTAGAGGTATAAAGTCTAAAAAAAGTATCAGTTATGTTGTACCGTATTAATAATTTACATTGAAGGCTTTAAAAGTCAGGCGATTCGACGACTTTTGCTCAAAAATCTCCAAAAGCTTATTCCACATGTCTTTTGGCATATCGCAATCCATGATCATATCCTGAACCTTGCTTGTCAACGACGACCAGATTACTGAGCGGACTGTACTGAATGCGATCTCGTCCTTTGTTACGTTGTAAGGTCTTCGTCATATTTGGTCGTCTCTGCGGGCGTTGCTGTTGACCCAAGTACTTGTGGCTCAACAATTCGACCAGTAATGACACCGTAGACTTGACGGATAGAAATAACATCCACCATCTGACGCTTCCAGCTTCTCCAGTTCTCAGGACCAGTTTACTTTACGACCTCGTGACGAAGAAGACCATCCATCTTGCAGGCAGGAAACTGAGTACTTGAAGTAATACAATTATCAGCGACAGAACCATGTAGTACAGCATCAGAATCGTATCCTCGTCTTCGTGGCGCAGTAGGAGCGTGTTGGGCCCATAACCTGTTAAAGAAATTGTTCAACGGAGATAGCAAAGTTTCCAAATGATGAAGACGCATATAACAATACGAAACTGGTTTATTTACATATGTATACACTCTTTTTCGCGGTCTTTTCGACCCCTCTTTTTGGCCGCCCGCTAGTCGGCCATTACCTGGAACCACCGGTGGGGGGTCTAGGCTCGGTTCTTTGGTCTCATGATATGGAGAATGGGGATTAAGGGGGGTAAACTCAACATGAACGCGCCCAGCAAAATTCCCAAAAAAAGAGAACGAGAAAATGAAACTGAACCAACAACAGTTACAGGCGATTATACAGGGTGTTTTGTTTTGCTCGATAAAGTGATTTTTTCAAAAACTATGTTTCTAGAAAGTTGAAATTTGTACTGTACATTATACTTGCCGGGGGACACTTTCTACCACAATCTGGCTCATTTAGCTATTGACTTTTCCTATTAGTTATTTAATCTAATAGGCCTGTGTTTTTATCTAGTCATATTCGAAACCTTTTTTAACTTTGATAGGCGAGAAGATAAATAGACCACAGGTTTAAAGGTCAGTAAAAACCTTCAATTTATTTAGTATTTAAATAACTGTAATACAAACTGTGTAAAATTGTTGTCGTAATCAATCTTAACAATCATGCCTCGATATTCCAGAGCTGATCGTGTGGAACTAGCGGCCATTTACTACGCGGAAGGTGGAAGAAATCTACGACGAGTGAGTGAGATCTTTGAGCAACGACATCCAGATAGAAGACCATCCATATCTACTGTAAGGCGAGCTATAAATGACTTTCACCAGTATGGCAACGTACAACCTCGATTTCGTGGGCCTGGTCAGCGGGATTTGGATTTTAAATACACTATTTTAGCCTATTTTGCCGCATAACCACTTAGTAGTTGCGCCGCGGCGAGTAAGGATTTGGCTTGCGGCAAAACTCGCATTTGGAAAATTTTACATAGGCATAAGTACCATCCTTACAGAGGAACGCTTCACCACGTTTACGAGATAGAGACGCTCAACAACGGCTGCATTTTTGCAACTGGCTGCTAAATTTCGTGCACGACGACCCACAATTACTCCGCAACATGCTATTCTCGGATGAATCCTCGTTTGCAAGTGACGGCCCTTACAATCACCAAAATAATCATGTTTGGGAAGACACAAATCCACACTGGGGATATGAACACCGTCACCAATTTCAATTTGGGCGCTTGAATGTTTTTATTGGTCTTGTTGGAAACCGGTTAATTGGTCCAGTATTCTTACCGCAAAATCTAAATGGCCATAGTTATTTAGATTTCTTGAGAAATGAGCTAGAACAACAACTTGACGAACTGCCGTTAGCGCAACGAGCAAGACTGTGGTTTCAGCAAGACGGCGCCCCGCCTCATTACCACAGAGCCGTGAGAGATTACCTAAACAACGAATTTCCATAACGATAGATAGGGAGAAACGGTCCCGTACACTGGCCAGCAAGGTCGACCGATCTGACTCCGTTGGATTTCTTTCTTTGGGGCTTCGTCAAGGACAAGGTGTACGCCACTCCGGTTGAGACCCTCGAAGAGCTGCGTCAACGAATTGTAAGCGCTTGCTGGGAAGTAACCCCGGATATGATTCAAGCCACCTTCGACAATATGATTGTTCGCGCAAAAGTCTGCATCGCAGCCGAAGGTGGTATTTTCGAAACGTACTTATAAATTTTGTTTGTAAGTAGATAAATAAAATTTATCTTTGTTTTTTCAAAAAATTCGCGTTTTTCATCCTACGAAATTAAATCGTGTAATACCTTCTTCGCCATTATCTCCTTGATTTTTCTGTGGTATATATTGCATTAAATACCAGATTAACAAATTTCTTTTAATGTGTTTAAAAAAAGATGATCCCGATAATCTTGCAGGGTAGATATATTACGGGTCAAGAGTCCTCTTCGTATTAAACTTTAACACTTTGCCACTCCTTTTGAATTATACAAATTCCTCCGTCTACCTTATGGAATCACCACCGCATCGGAGATTTTTCAACGCAGCAAGAAAGATCTTTTTCCTCCTACTTTATTCCCCAATCTCCATATTTCTACTCACTCCAGCCTCCACCCTTGCAGACCATAAACATGATCTTCTGGATGTACTTAACACTGCTTAAGACCAAAACCTAACCTTTTCTACAAGCAAAATGCAACTTGCTGTCACGGACATCACATATTTAGGTCATGAAATTTCACCTGCTCGTATCCAAATTGACAATAAATATATTACAGCAATCACCTCCATGCCACCACCAGTCGATAAAAAAGCACTTCAGCGATTCCTTGGAATGATTAATTATCTTGTAAGGTTCATTCCTGATGCTGCACAACACTCCTCAATTCTACGTCAACTTATTAAAAAAGACTCCATTTTCTTATGGAATGACACTTATCACGCACATTTTAACACACTCAAACACCTCTCCGGTGTTAACCTTTTTTCAACCTAATGTGCCGATCATACTGTCTGTTGATGCTAGCCCGACTGGTGCCGGATCTGTCCTGATTCAAAATGACCACCTTGTGGAATATACTTCAATATCGTGGAACACTACTCAATCTCGATATGCACACATCGAAAAAGAACTTTTGGCCATCGTCTATGCCTGTGAGCATTTTAGCTATTACATCACTGCTGTTAATATTACCACAAACCACTTCTCTCCATAATCCATAAGCCTCTACATTTAATATCTCCTCGGCTTCAACGCCTGGTACTAAGGCTGTCACGATATGACATTAACCTTGTGAATGTTCCAGGTTCTACTCTTCACATTGCTGATACCCTATCATGGGCTCATCAATCTGCCTCTCCATTTAACACTGATGACCTTGATGTTATCATGGTCCTACCACCGCTCTCCATACCATTTCCACTATACCTGATGAGAAATATAAGGCATTCAAATCTGAATTTCTCCATGATCTAACCATGGTTGCCTTGCGCCAATTCATTGAAAAAAGTTGGCTATCTACTCGGAAATCACTTCCCAAACCTTTACACTCCTATTGGCAATATCAAAATGAGCTTCATGTCTCGGAAGACTTACTTTATCGTGGTTCTACACTCTTAGTTCCTCCCTCATTACGTGAATATGTACTATCACAGCTTTATATTACTCAGCAGGGTATTTCTTCCTGCATTGCAAAGGCCAAGCTACACGTGTTCTAGCCCAACATGCTCATGGATATCACACAAATGATTCGCTCATGTCAAATATAACAATCCCGCTCTACTTCTAATTCAATACAACCACTACAACCACATCCCGTACCAAGTCTACCGTGGGAAGTAATCGGCACTGATCTTTTTCATGTCGACTCCAAGAACCACCTTTTACTTGTCGATTACTTCTCTAAGTTTATTGAGGCCCAAGAGCTAAACCACACCACCGCTAAAGAGGTCATCGCGTTTATGACTCCTCATTTTGCTCGCCATGGGTCACCTCCGAACAATTCCAAACTCTTCTCAAAAATTGGGGGGGGGGGGGTCACATTATGGCCAGTCCCTATTATCCAAAGTCTAATGGACTAACCGAACGCTCTGTACAAACAATCAAGAACTCCTTCATTAAAGCGTAAGCCTCTGGCAGATCCCTTAGCTATGCACTTTTGAAATATCACTCCATTAAGCAATTCGTCTAGTCCCTTATGGGCCGTCGCCTTCGTACCCATTGTCAACCCCCACAGAAACACTACAACTTCATTACCCCACTGATGCCACTCGTCAACAGATATATCACAAGCAGGAACTCATGAAGTTTTTATCATGATAAATTTGCACATGCGAAATCTCTTTCTCGCTTATCTATGAACAACGGATATTATTACAGTTAGACAATTGTTCTTGGGTCTCTACAATTATTACCCAAATTGGACCAGAACCCGAATCTTACATCGTACAAGACCAGCACGGCCACTCTTATCGAGTCACCCCATATTCACACGCGTTCTCTACCGCATGAAGCCTAGTGCAATTGCTACACCCCCGATACCTACATCATGTCCGACCTTTTCGCCGACTACCTACTGCACTGTAATACGCTCTGACCCTGCAAAACCAAATGTTCCTACTCTTCATCACCAGCGCCCCACCACGTCTCTAAGACATTCTACAACGTGCCTCTTTTATACCCACTACGGTGACTGCCCAGTTCTCTCGTCTCCACCGTCATCTAACCCCTGTACCGTCACCTTACCATCATCGACCTCTACGACAACCACAACTGCTACAAAACCATTTACCATTCATCATCGCCCGCAACCACGGCCCATTGATGTCCTTCGACGACCACCATTAATCACCATCGCACGCCCATTGGCTACTACTGTTCCTGGTAACTCTCCACTTCCCTCGCAGCAAGAGGAGCCGGGTTCGATCCCAGCTTGTGGCACTGGGTGGAAACTCAGAACAACTCCTGCGTTGAGTTTGCAAGTTCTCTCCCCACTGATTTAAGGGGGTTTCCCCTTCCATAAAATAGTTAGTGTAGGGAGCTGTTGGCTCGATCGCATTGTAACCTGGCCACCTGAATTAATGGCTTTAAAACTCGCGAATATAGCTCCCTCAAAAGAGCGATTTTCCCCCTCTTCCGACGCTCGTGGCGATTTCCCTCCCGTGAAAGAGGTACTTGCTAACACTCGGGAGTTTCTGTTCCGCGTTCCCTCTCCCTCTCACGAATAACGCTCCCTCAAAAGAGCGATTTTCCCCCTCTTCCGACGCTCGTGGCGATCTCCCTCCCGTGAAAGAGGGTCTTGCTGAAACTCGGGAGTTTCTGTTCCGCGTTCCCTCTCCCTCTCGCCGTTGAAAGCCCTCGCGCGAAAGAGGGACGCTCTGGAAATTCTCGATTTTCCCTCTTATTGTTATTTCGGCACGCTTAGAAAGGCGGGAATTTCGAATTTCAATTTATTTTCTACCTTTAAGCGGGACGGAAAACAAAGCGTTTCTTGTATTATTATGACGCGTATATGTTAAATTTTGCTACATAAGATATTTGAGGTTAACCGATATGTTCTTTTTTCGTTTTTCGAAGTTTCTTATATCTATATTTCTAAATATTTATAACCGACAGAGGAAAAATATTGAAGACAGTAACTTTGAGCTTGCTCAACACGTCATACCTTTTCCTCCCCGAAACCAAATCCTGGCTACGCCACTGTGTTGGAGACCGGCGGAACAATTCATTTATTACTATATGCTTATGGTCTAGGCACTATGTCGATTTTTCTATTCAACGTAAGCTTAATGTAAGTGTGTTGTCCTAACGACATTCATCGGCGAAGTCTTTTGACGCCACTATTGCTTGGATATCAAAATACTAAAAAAACAGTCTTTTGACGCCAAAATTTATTTTTCCCGTACAGGAAATAAAAATGCTACCAAACAGATGAAACAACGTTTCACACTATGGTTTCACACCACGTTTGCTTACATTAGCGACTGGAGTAAAAATACTCTTAAAGAAGACGGTAACTTTTAGCTTGCTCAACATGTCATACCTTTGAAACCATTTGCCATTATGTCACATATTACTAGTCAAAATACCACATAACCTATATATTTTATTATTATTTATTCTACGCGACCACGAATCGTAGTAAAACAAATCGTCAAATATTAAGTAGACATAATGACAAACCATTTCCGGCGGTCAGATATAAATACTACCAGAAAATGTTATATTATATACACTTGGAATATCTTAGGTCTCATGGCTACCTATTTAATAGTAGAAGGTAGTGACGTCACGCGTATTTTCCTATCAACATAAGTAACATAATAACAATAAGTATGACAATGAACGAGAATTACAACGAAACTGATTTTCACAGTTATTGAAGGAAAGAATATTTAAAGGGTGACCGGCAGAAGAAAACCTGGGCCTTTAAACATCGGTATCTCGCTTTCCTTTAAATTGCTAAATGGTTTTAGCGTATACATGGTGTATACACTTTTACCACTTATATTTTTATAAACACACTTATTAAGTTTGATCAGCTCATACTTTCCATATCAACCTATGTGTAAGCTTAATCAGAATATGAAAGTGGATTGTTTTATTGTTAACGTTTTCTCACGCCATTAAAGATTTTGTTACCTTATTACCGACGCGTCATCAAGAATAATACTGGTGTACCTCTTCAACGTAAATGTAAGCGTTTTTCTACTATTTGAGTAAACATACTCCTTTACTGCCCAATACATTATTAGTGAAACCTTTGTTTCAAAATGAGGGTGGTCCTGAAAAGGGCCGTTTTTTTTACTTGATTAATTTTCCAGCTTTAAGCGCTTCATTGTCGAAGAACTTGGGCTGCGGTCCAGCTTTCGCATTTTAGGTGCCGTCTCCTTTTCGACTCCAATTTAACTGTTACGGCGGGGGGGCTGCGATCACCCAAGGTGTTGAGGTCCCAATACCGCGGAGGAGTTGTTGGAGTGACGGGCCCGGTGTTTGGACATTTTATTCAACCGCTCCCTTCTCTTCTCCTCTGGAAAATCTAAGTACCACTTTAAACGAAAAGACAGGTAAATAATATGTTAACTTGACACGATAAATAAAAATAATTCAAATGAAAACTAATTTTATACTTTTTCAGAAAGCTGGCAGGCTTGTCCAGGTAAAGCTGCCTTGGCTATAATGTAAGCAAACGTGGTGTGAAACCATAGTGTGAAACGTTGTTTCACCTGTTTGGTAGCATTTTGATTTCCTATACGGGAAAAAAAAATTTTGGCGTCAAAAGACTTCGCCCATGAACCAATCATGCCGTTAAGACAACATACTTACATTAAGTTTAAGTTGATTACCTATGTCGACATGGATAGAAACCATAGTGTGAAACGAACTTATTTCTCCTGTTTTTTTAGTATTTTGATATCCTAGCAATAGTGGCGTCAAAAGACTTCGCCGATGAATGTCGTTAGGACAACACACTTACATTAAGCTTACGTTGAATAGAAAAATCGACATAGTGCCTAGACCATAAGCATAAAGTATCAAATGAATTTTTTTCCCGGTCTCCCACACAGTGACGTAGCCAGGATTTGGTTTCGGGGATGGAAAGGTACGACGTGTTGAGCAAGCTCAAAGTTACTGTCTTCAATATTTTTCCTCCGTCGGTTATAAATATTTAGAAATATAGATATAAGAAACTTCGAAAAACGAAACAAGAACATATCGGTTAACCTCAAATATCTTATGTAGCAAAATTTAACATATACGCGTCATAATAATACACGAAACGCTTTGTTTTCCGTCCCGCTTAAAGGTAGAAAATAAATTGAAATTCGAAATTATCGCCTTTCTAAGCGTGCCGACATAACAATAAGAGGGGAAATCGAGAATTTCCAGAGCGTCCCTCTTTCGCGCGAGGGACTTCTTTAAGATCGTCGAAAGAGGGGAATCTCCGCTCTCAGCCTCTCAGGCGTGGGCTTTCAACGGCGAGAGGGAGAGGGAAAGCGGAACAGAAACTCCCTCCCTTACGAAAATGACTTGATCCAATTTTGGATATTGGATCCAATTTGTATCAAGCTATATCCTGAAGGGATCAAATAAGAATCAACTATTTCTTGATCAAATAATTTTTATCAAATTTAGACCCAAAAAAATCTTTTAACTAAGAATTTAATCCCAGTTTGATCTAAATTGTTTTGATCAAATAGCATTGGATAAAATTTGGATCCAAATTAATTTGATCAAATAGCATTGGATACAATTTGGATCCAAATTAATTTGATCAAATAGCATTGGATAAAATTTGGATCCATATTAATTTGATCAAATAAAATTGTATCAATTTTAGATCCAAAAAAATCTTTTAACTAAGAATTGGATCCAAGTTTCATCTAAATTGTTTTGAATCCAATTGATATTTCGCCGGACACTTTCTTGGAATCTTGTACGGTCTCGTCATCTACCACCAGGGGCTAGAAACACTGAGAATAACTTAAGTCGGTTATTTAAATATATTATTTCTAAAATAGATGACGTAACCGTATAATGATAAATGACAGCCGCCGTTAGTGTTTCTAGAAAGTGCTCCCAACCGTGACACCATAGCGGATATCAATTGAGTGTTCAAGAATTTGGAGTATATATTCCTAACTCAATTCTATAAACATAATTATAGAAGGCGATAGGAGATTAGATGAATACTTTTTATATCTGGCAAGACCGCCAGAACAATATCGATCTCGGTAAATATATTTTTATTTCAATGGTTAAATTTATCGAAACTCTACAGCATGAAATTTTAATGTAACTAGAACGATTTTTTTCAATTGACCACGCGCCAATTTGAAAATGGAGGATTAGTCAGTAACGCCCAAGGTTAGTAAAAAATGCTATAAAAGGTAGACACGTTTGGGTGGTTTCGGTTTACGCGTCTTCTTATTTTAAGTCTGTTCCCGCCCTTCTACACTTTAGTCGGTTCTCTAATAGTTAGCCTTCCCAAAGTTACAGTGACGTCACTCGGTTCTGGTCAATTACATTTGTTTGTTTTATTTAATCTACCAAGTAGGAGGAATAAAGGGTAAAAACAGGGAATTTGGGTGTGGATAAATTTCATGGTTTTTGTGAATTTGTATGTTATATTTACCTCAATTAATTTCGTATTCCGCGTTTTGAACACTTTTTTATTTTTGGCCAAAGTAGACAACTTTTGGCAGATATCGTAGGTTTCCTAGGTTTTTGGCCTAAATATTAGCTTTTCATTATAGTACCTTATCGTTTCTTGGCATGATTTGTTATGTATGTAAGAAGTTAGGAGTCGTTTTCGGTCTCTTGGCTATAATTAATTGCCACGCGAGTTACTCTCACGGCTATGTGGAAGGTGTAGTATCTGCTGTTAATGTTATTAAATATAATTCATGTCGCTAAAATTACCTTTTTTTCAAAGTATTGCTTACCGCCCAGATTCCGTACTTTTAATGCTGGTCCCAGTCGGTATCCAAATCCCTTTGGATCTCAACTGGATCCAAATCTCATTGGATCAAGAGCTGATCTAAATCTCTTTGAATCCCAACTATATCCATATTTGATTGGATCCCAAATCTCTTTAAATAAAAATTGGATATAAATTTCATTGGATCCCGACTGGATCCAAATCTCATTGGATCAAGAGCTGATCTGGATCCCGACGGGATCCAAATATCATTAGATTCAGTCTAGATCAAAATCACATTGGATGCCGACTGGATCCAATTGTCATTGCATCCCGAACGAATCGAAATCTCTTTAGATCCCGAATGGATCCGAATCTCATATCAAGAACGGATCCAATTATCATTGGATCAAGACCCTTGGATCCCAACAAAATAACAGTTGGATCCAAAATTTAATACACACAGGTCTGTAATTGGATCCCCGTTTGATCTGTCCAATTTTTGATGAAATTTGGTTCAAATTTTGATCCACCATTTTCGTAAGGGCTATTTCACGAGAGGGAGATCGCCACGAGCGTCGAAAGAGGGGGAAAATCGCTCTTTTGAGGGAGCGTTATTCGCGAGAGAGAGAGGGAACGCCGAACAGAAACTCCCTCTTTCACGGGAGGGAGATCGCCACGAGCGTCGAAAGAGGGGGAAAATTACTTTTTTGTAAGAGCGTTATTCGCGAGAGAGAGAGAGGGAACGCCGAACAGAATCTCCCTCTTTCACGGGAGGGAGATCGCCATGAGCGTCGAAAAAGGGGAAAATCGCTCTTTTGAGGGAGCGTTATTCGCGAGAGGGAGAGGGAACGCCGAAAAGAAACTCCCTCTTTCACGGGAGGGAGATCGCCACGAGCCTCGAAAGAGGGGGAAAATCACTCTTTTGAGGGAGTGTTATTCGCGAGAGAGAGAGAGGGAACGCCGAACAGAATCGCCCTCTTTAACGGGAGGGAGATCGCCACGAGCGTCGAAAGAGGGGGAAAATCGCTCTTTTGGGGGAGCGTTATTCGCGAGAGAGAGAGGGAACGCCGAACAGAAACTCCCTCTTTCACGGGAGGGAGATCGCCACGAGCGTCGAAAGAGGGGGAAAATCGCTGTTTTGAGGGAGCGTTATTTGCGAGAGAGAGAGAGAGGGAACGCCGAACAGAATATCCCTCTTTCACGGGAGGGGGATCGCCACGAGCGTCGAAAGAGGGGGAAAATCACTCTTCTGAGGTAGCGTTATTCGCGAGAGAGAAAGGGAACGCCGAACAGAATCTCCCTCTTTCACGGGAGGCGGATCGCCACGAGCGTCGAAAGAGGGGGAAAATCGCTCTTTTGAGGGAGCTTTATTTGCGAGAGAGAGAGGGAACGAGGAACAGAATCTCCCTCTTTCACGGGAGGGGGATGGCCACGATCGTCGAAAGAGGGGGAAAATTACTTTTTTGAGGGAGCGTTATTCGCGAGAGAGAGAAAGAATGCCGAACAGAATCTCCCTCTTTCACGGGAGGGAGATCGCCACGAGCGTCGAAAGATGGGGGAAAATCGCTCTTTTGAGGGAGCGTTATCCGCGAGAGAGAGAGGGAACGCCGAACAGAATCTCCCTCTTTCACGGGAGGGAGATCGCCACGAGCGTCGAAAGAGGGGGAAAATCGCTCTTTTGAGGGAGCGTTATTTGCGAGAGAGAGAGGGAACGCCGAACAGAATCTCCCTCTTTCACGGGAGGGAGATCGCTACGAGCGTCGAAAGAGGGGGAAAATCGCTCTTTTGAGGGAGCGTTATTCACGAGAGAGAGAGGGAACACCGAACAGAATCTCCCTCTTTCACGGGAGGGAGATCGCCACGAGCGTCGAAAGAGGGGAAAAATCACTCTTTTGAGGTAGCGTTATTCGCGAGAGAGAGAGAGGGAACGCCGAACAGAATCTCCCTCTTTCACGGGAGGGGGATCGCCACGAGCCTCGAAAGAGGGGAAAAATCACTCTTTTGAGGTAGCGTTATTCGCGAGAGAGAGAGAGGGAACGCCGAACAGAATCTCCCTCTTTCACTGGAGGGAGATCGCCACGAGCGTCAAAAGAGGGGGAAAATCATTATTTTGAGGGAGCGTTATTCGCGAGAGAAAGAGGGAACGCCGAACAGAAACTCCCTCTTTCACGGGAGGGAGATCGCCACGAGCGTCAAAAGAGGGGGAAAATCACTATTTTGAGGTAGCGTTATTCGCGAGAGAGAGAGAGAGGGAACGCCGAACAGAATCTCCCTCTTTCACGGGAGGGGGATCGCCACGAGCCTCGAAAGAGGGGAAAAATCACTCTTTTGAGGTAGCGTTATTCGCGAGAGAGAGAGAGGGAACGCCGAACAGAATCTCCCTCTTTCACTGGAGGGAGATCGCCACGAGCGTCAAAAGAGGGGGAAAATTACTTTTTTGAGGGAGCGTTATTCGCGAGAGAGTGAGGGAACGCCGAACAGAATCTCCCTCTTTCACGGGAGGGGGATCGCCACGAGCGTCGAAAGAGGGGGAAAATCGCTCTTTTGAGGGAGCGTTATCCGCGAGAGAGAGTGGGAACGCCGAACAGAATCTCCCTCTTTCACGGGAGGGAGATCGCCACGAGCGTCGAAAGAGGGGGAAAATTACTTTTTTGAGGGAGCGTTATTCGCGAGAGAGAGAGGGAACGCCGAACAGAATCTCCCTCTTTCACGGGAGGGGGATCGCCACGAGCGTCGAAAGAGGGGGAAAATCGCTCTTTTGAGGGAGCGTTATCCGCGAGAGAGAGTGGGAACGCCGAACAGAATCTCCCTCTTTCACGGGAGGGAGATCGCCACGAGCGTCGAAAGAGGGGGAAAATCGCTCTTTTGAGGGAGCGTTATCCGCGAGAGAGAGAGAGAGAACGCCGAACAGAATCTCCCTCTTTCACGGGAGGGAGATCGCCCCGAGCGTCGAAAGTGGGGGAAAATAACTTTTTTGAGGGAGCGTTATTCGCGAGAGAGAAAGGGAAAGCCGAACAGAAACTCCCTCTTTCACGGGAGGGAGATCGCCACGAGCGTCGAAAGTTGGGGGAAATCGCTCTTTTGAGGGAGCGTTATTCGCGAGAGAGAGAGGGAACGCCGAACAGAATCTCCCTCTTTCACTGGAGGGAGATCGCCACGAGCGTCAAAAGAGGGGGATAATCGCTCTTTTGAGGGAGCGTTATTCGCGAGAGAGAGAGAGGGAACGCCGAACAGAATCTCCCTCTTTCACTGGAGGGAGATCGCCACGAGCGTCAAAAGAGGGGGAAAATCACTATTTTGAGGGAGCGTTATTCGCGAGAGAGAGAGGGAACGCCGAACAGAAACTCCCTCTTTCACGGGAGGGAGATCGCCACGAGCGTCGAAAGAGGGGGAAAATCACTTTTATGAGGGAGCGTTATTCGCGAGAGAGAAAGGGAAAGCCGAACAGAAACTCTCTCTTTCACGGGAGGGAGATCGCCACGAGCGTCGAAAGTTGGGGGAAATCGCTCTTTTGAGGGAGCGTTATTCGCGAGAGAGAGAGGGAACGCCAAACAGAATCTCCCTCTTTCACTGGAGGGAGATCGCCACGAGCGTCAAAAGAGGGGGATAATCGCTCTTTTGAGGGAGCGTTATTTGCGAGAGAGAGAGGGAACGCCGAACAGAATCTCCCTCTTTCACGGGAGGGAGATCGCCACGAGCGTCGAAAGAGGGGGAAAATCGCTCTTTTGAGGGAGCGTTATTCGCGAGAGAGAGAGGGAACACCTAACAGAATCTCCCTCTTTCACGGGAGGGGGATCGCCACGAGCGTCGAAAGAGGGGAAAAATCACTCTTTTGAGGTAGCGTTATTCGCGAGAGAGAGAGAGGGAACGCCGAACAGAATCTCCCTCTTTCACTGGAGGGAGATCGCCACGAGCGTCGAAAGAGGGGGAAAATCACTTTTATGAGGGAGCGTTATTCGCGAGAGAGAAAGGGAAAGCCGAACAGAAACTCTCTCTTTCACGGGAGGGAGATCGCCACGAGCGTCGAAAGTTGGGGGAAATCGCTCTTTTGAGGGAGCGTTATTCGCGAGAGAGAGAGGGAACGCCGAACAGAATCTCCCTCTTTCACTGGAGGGAGATCGCCACGAGCGTCAAAAGAGGGGGATAATCGCTCTTTTGAGGGAGCGTTATTTGCGAGAGAGAGAGGGAACGCCGAACAGAATCTCCCTCTTTCACGGGAGGGAGATCGCCACGAGCGTCAAAAGAGGGGGAAAATCACTATTTTGAGGTAGCGTTATTCGCGAGAGAGAGAGAGAGGGAACGCCGAACAGAATCTCCCTCTTTCACGGGAGGGGGATCGCCACGAGCCTCGAAAGAGGGGAAAAATCACTCTTTTGAGGTAGCGTTATTCGCGAGAGAGAGAGAGGGAACGCCGAACAGAATCTCCCTCTTTCACTGGAGGGAGATCGCCACGAGCGTCAAAAGAGGGGGAAAATTACTTTTTTGAGGGAGCGTTATTCGCGAGAGAGTGAGGGAACGCCGAACAGAATCTCCCTCTTTCACGGGAGGGGGATCGCCACGAGCGTCGAAAGAGGGGGAAAATCGCTCTTTTGAGGGAGCGTTATCCGCGAGAGAGAGTGGGAACGCCGAACAGAATCTCCCTCTTTCACGGGAGGGAGATCGCCACGAGCGTCGAAAGAGGGGGAAAATTACTTTTTTGAGGGAGCGTTATTCGCGAGAGAGAGAGGGAACGCCGAACAGAATCTCCCTCTTTCACGGGAGGGGGATCGCCACGAGCGTCGAAAAAGGGGGAAAATCGCTCTTTTGAGGGAGCGTTATCCGCGAGAGAGAGTGGGAACGCCGAACAGAATCTCCCTCTTTCACGGGAGGGGGATCGCCACGAGCCTCGAAAGAGGGGAAAAATCACTCTTTTGAGGTAGCGTTATTCGCGAGAGAGAGAGAGGGAACGCCGAACAGAATCTCCCTCTTTCACTGGAGGGAGATCGCCACGAGCGTCAAAAGAGGGGGAAAATTACTTTTTTGAGGGAGCGTTATTCGCGAGAGAGTGAGGGAACGCCGAACAGAATCTCCCTCTTTCACGGGAGGGGGATCGCCACGAGCGTCGAAAGAGGGGGAAAATCGCTCTTTTGAGGGAGCGTTATCCGCGAGAGAGAGTGGGAACGCCGAACAGAATCTCCCTCTTTCACGGGAGGGAGATCGCCACGAGCGTCGAAAGAGGGGGAAAATTACTTTTTTGAGGGAGCGTTATTCGCGAGAGAGAGAGGGAACGCCGAACAGAATCTCCCTCTTTCACGGGAGGGGGATCGCCACGAGCGTCGAAAGAGGGGGAAAATCGCTCTTTTGAGGGAGCGTTATCCGCGAGAGAGAGAGGGAACGCCGAACAGAATCTCCCTCTTTCACGGGAGGGAGATCGCCACGAGCGTCGAAAGAGGGGGAAAATCACTTTTATGAGGGAGCGTTATTCGCGAGAGAGAAAGGGAAAGCCGAACAGAAACTCTCTCTTTCACGGGAGGGAGATCGCCACGAGCGTCGAAAGTTGGGGGAAATCGCTCTTTTGAGGGAGCGTTATTCGCGAGAGAGAGAGGGAACGCCAAACAGAATCTCCCTCTTTCACTGGAGGGAGATCGCCACGAGCGTCAAAAGAGGGGGATAATCGCTCTTTTGAGGGAGCGTTATTTGCGAGAGAGAGAGGGAACGCCGAACAGAATCTCCCTCTTTCACGGGAGGGAGATCGCCACGAGCGTCGAAAGAGGGGGAAAATCGCTCTTTTGAGGGAGCGTTATTCGCGAGAGAGAGAGGGAACACCTAACAGAATCTCCCTCTTTCACGGGAGGGGGATCGCCACGAGCGTCGAAAGAGGGGAAAAATCACTCTTTTGAGGTAGCGTTATTCGCGAGAGAGAGAGAGGGAACGCCGAACAGAATCTCCCTCTTTCACTGGAGGGAGATCGCCACGAGCGTCAAAAGAGGGGGAAAATTACTTTTTTGAGGGAGCGTTATTCGCGAGAGAGAGAGGGAACGCCGAACAGAATCTCCCTCTTTCACGGGAGGGGGATCGCCACGAGCGTCGAAAGAGGGGGAAAATCGCTCTTTTGAGGGAGCGTTATCCGCGAGAGAGAGTGGGAACGCCGAACAGAATCTCCCTCTTTCACGGGAGGGAGATCGCCCCGAGCGTCGAAAGTGGGGGAAAATAACTTTTTTGAGGGAGCGTTATTCGCGAGAGAGAAAGGGAAAGCCGAACAGAAACTCCCTCTTTCACGGGAGGGAGATCGCCACGAGCGTCGAAAGTTGGGGGAAATCGCTCTTTTGAGGGAGCGTTATTCGCGAGAGAGAGGGAACGCCGAACAGAATCTCCCTCTTTCACTGGAGGGAGATCGCCACGAGCGTCAAAAGAGGGGGATAATCGCTCTTTTGAGGGTGCGTTATTCGCGAGAGAGAGAAAGGGAACGCCGAACAGAATCTCCCTCTTTCACTGGAGGGAGATCGCCACGAGCGTCAAAAGAGGGGGAAAATCACTATTTTGAGGGAGCGTTATTCGCGAGAGAGAGAGGGAACGCCGAACAGAAACTCCCTCTTTCACGGGAGGGAGATCGCCACGAGCGTCGAAAGAGGGGGAAAATCACTTTTATGAGGGAGCGTTATTCGCGAGAGAGAAAGGGAAAGCCGAACAACAGAAACTCTCTCTTTCACGGGAGGGGGATCGCCACGAGCGTCGAAAGAGGGGGAAAATCGCTCTTTTGAGGGAGCGTTATCCGCGAGAGAGAGTGGGAACGCCGAACAGAATCTCCCTCTTTCACGGGAGGGAGATCGCCACGAGCGTCGAAAGAGGGGGAAAATCGCTCTTTTGAGGGAGCGTTATCCGCGAGAGAGAGAGAGAGAACGCCGAACAGAATCTCCCTCTTTCACGGGAGGGAGATCGCCCCGAGCGTCGAAAGTGGGGGAAAATAACTTTTTTGAGGGAGCGTTATTCGCGAGAGAGAAAGGGAAAGCCGAACAGAAACTCCCTCTTTCACGGGAGGGAGATCGCCACGAGCGTCGAAAGTTGGGGGAAATCGCTCTTTTGAGGGAGCGTTATTCGCGAGAGAGAGAGGGAACGCCGAACAGAATCTCCCTCTTTCACTGGAGGGAGATCGCCACGAGCGTCAAAAGAGGGGGATAATCGCTCTTTTGAGGGAGCGTTATTCGCGAGAGAGAGAGAGGGAACGCCGAACAGAATCTCCCTCTTTCACTGGAGGGAGATCGCCACGAGCGTCAAAAGAGGGGGAAAATCACTATTTTGAGGGAGTGTTATTCGCGAGAGAGAGAGGGAACGCCGAACAGAAACTCCCTCTTTCACGGGAGGGAGATCGCCACGAGCGTCGAAAGAGGGGGAAAATCACTTTTATGAGGGAGCGTTATTCGCGAGAGAGAAAGGGAAAGCCGAACAGAAACTCTCTCTTTCACGGGAGGGAGATCGCCACGAGCGTCGAAAGTTGGGGGAAATCGCTCTTTTGAGGGAGCGTTATTCGCGAGAGAGAGAGGGAACGCCAAACAGAATCTCCCTCTTTCACTGGAGGGAGATCGCCACGAGCGTCAAAAGAGGGGGATAATCGCTCTTTTGAGGGAGCGTTATTTGCGAGAGAGAGAGGGAACTCCGAACAGAATCTCCCTCTTTCACGGGAGGGAGATCGCCACGAGCGTCGAAAGAGGGGGAAAATCGCTCTTTTGAGGGAGCGTTATTCGCGAGAGAGAGAGGGAACACCTAACAGAATCTCCCTCTTTCACGGGAGGGGGATCGCCACGAGCGTCGAAAGAGGGGAAAAATCACTCTTTTGAGGTAGCGTTATTCGCGAGAGAGAGAGAGGGAACGCCGAACAGAATCTCCCTCTTTCACTGGAGGGAGATCGCCACGAGCGTCAAAAGAGGGGGAAAATTACTTTTTTGAGGGAGCGTTATTCGCGAGAGAGAGAGGGAACGCCGAACAGAATCTCCCTCTTTCACGGGAGGGAGATCGCCACGAGCGTCGAAAGAGGGGAAAAATTACTTTTTTGAGGGAGCGTTATTCGCGAGAGAGAGAGGGAACGCCGAACAGAATCTCCCTCTTTCACGGGAGGGGGATCGCCACGAGCGTCGAAAGAGGGGGAAAATCGCTCTTTTGAGGGAGCGTTATCCGCGAGAGAGAGTGGGAACGCCGAACAGAATCTCCCTCTTTCACGGGAGGGAGATCGCCCCGAGCGTCGAAAGTGGGGGAAAATAACTTTTTTGAGGGAGCGTTATTCGCGAGAGAGAAAGGGAAAGCCGAACAGAAACTCCCTCTTTCACGGGAGGGAGATCGCCACGAGCGTCGAAAGTTGGGGGAAATCGCTCTTTTGAGGGAGCGTTATTCGCGAGAGAGAGGGAACGCCGAACAGAATCTCCCTCTTTCACTGGAGGGAGATCGCCACGAGCGTCAAAAGAGGGGGATAATCGCTCTTTTGAGGGTGCGTTATTCGCGAGAGAGAGAAAGGGAACGCCGAACAGAATCTCCCTCTTTCACTGGAGGGAGATCGCCACGAGCGTCAAAAGAGGGGGAAAATCACTATTTTGAGGGAGCGTTATTCGCGAGAGAGAGAGGGAACGCCGAACAGAAACTCCCTCTTTCACGGGAGGGAGATCGCCACGAGCGTCGAAAGAGGGGGAAAATCACTTTTTTGAGGGAGCGTTATTCGCGAGAGAGAAAGGGAAAGCCGAACAGAAACTCTCTCTTTCACGGGAGGGAGATCGCCACGAGCGTCGAAAGTTGGGGGAAATCGCTCTTTTGAGGGAGCGTTATTCGCGAGAGAGAGAGGGAACGCCGAACAGAATCTCCCTCTTTCACTGTAGGGAGATCGCCACGAGCGTCAAAAGAGGGGGATAATCGCTCTTTTGAGGGAGCGTTATTTGCGAGAGAGAGAGGGAACGCCGAACAGAATCTCCCTCTTTCACGGGAGGGAGATCGCCACGAGCGTCAAAAGAGGGGGAAAATCACTATTTTGAGGTAGCGTTATTCGCGAGAGAGAGAGAGAGGGAACGCCGAACAGAATCTCCCTCTTTCACGGGAGGGGGATCGCCACGAGCCTCGAAAGAGGGGAAAAATCACTCTTTTGAGGTAGCGTTATTCGCGAGAGAGAGAGAGGGAACGCCGAACAGAATCTCCCTCTTTCACTGGAGGGAGATCGCCACGAGCGTCAAAAGAGGGGGAAAATTACTTTTTTGAGGGAGCGTTATTCGCGAGAGAGTGAGGGAACGCCGAACAGAATCTCCCTCTTTCACGGGAGGGAGATCGCCACGAGCGTCGAAAGAGGGGGAAAATTACTTTTTTGAGGGAGCGTTATTCGCGAGAGAGAGAGGGAACGCCGAACAGAATCTCCCTCTTTCACGGGAGGGGGATCGCCACGAGCGTCGAAAGAGGGGGAAAATCGCTCTTTTGAGGGAGCGTTATCCGCGAGAGAGAGTGGGAACGCCGAACAGAAACTCCCTCTTTCACGGGAGGGAGATCGCCACGAGCGTCGAAAGAGGGGGAAAATTACTTTTTTGTAGGAGCGTTATTCGCGAGAGAGAGAGAGGGAACGCCGAACAGAATCTCCCTCTTTCACGGGAGGGAGATCGCCATGAGCGTCGAAAAAGGGGAAAATCGCTCTTTTGAGGGAGCGTTATTCGCGAGAGGGAGAGGGAACGCCGAAAAGAAACTCCCTCTTTCACGGGAGGGAGATCGCCACGAGCCTCGAAAGAGGGGGAAAATCACTCTTTTGAGGGAGTGTTATTCGCGAGAGAGAGAGAGGGAACGCCGAACAGAATCGCCCTCTTTCACGGGAGGGAGATCGCCACGAGCGTCGAAAGAGGGGGAAAATCGCTCTTTTGGGGGAGCGTTATTCGCGAGAGAGAGAGGGAACGCCGAACAGAAACTCCCTCTTTCACGGGAGGGAGATCGCCACGAGCGTCGAAAGAGGGGGAAAATCGCTGTTTTGAGGGAGCGTTATTTGCGAGAGAGAGAGAGAGGGAACGCCGAACAGAATATCCCTCTTTCACGGGAGGGGGATCGCCACGAGCGTCGAAAGAGGGGGAAAATCACTCTTCTGAGGCAGCGTTATTCGCGAGAGAGAAAGGGAACGCCGAACAGAATCTCCCTCTTTCACGGGAGGCGGATCGCCACGAGCGTCGAAAGAGGGGGAAAATCGCTCTTTTGAGGGAGCTTTATTTGCGAGAGAGAGAGGGAACGAGGAACAGAATCTCCCTCTTTCACGGGAGGGGGATGGCCACGATCGTCGAAAGAGGGGGAAAATTACTTTTTTGAGGGAGCGTTATTCGCGAGAGAGAGAGGGAATGCCGAACAGAATCTCCCTCTTTCACGGGAGGGAGATCGCCACGAGCGTCGAAAGATGGGGGAAAATCGCTCTTTTGAGGGAGCGTTATCCGCGAGAGAGAGAGGGAACGCCGAACAGAATCTCCCTCTTTCACGGGAGGGAGATCGCCACGAGCGTCGAAAGAGGGGGAAAATCGCTCTTTTGAGGGAGCGTTATTTGCGAGAGAGAGAGGGAACGCCGAACAGAATCTCCCTCTTTCACGGGAGGGAGATCGCTACGAGCGTCGAAAGAGGGGGAAAATCGCTCTTTTGAGGGAGCGTTATTCACGAGAGAGAGAGGGAACACCGAACAGAATCTCCCTCTTTCACGGGAGGGAGATCGCCACGAGCGTCGAAAGAGGGGAAAAATCACTCTTTTGAGGTAGCGTTATTCGCGAGAGAGAGAGAGGGAACGCCGAACAGAATCTCCCTCTTTCACGGGAGGGGGATCGCCACGAGCCTCGAAAGAGGGGAAAAATCACTCTTTTGAGGTAGCGTTATTCGCGAGAGAGAGAGAGGGAACGCCGAACAGAATCTCCCTCTTTCACTGGAGGGAGATCGCCACGAGCGTCAAAAGAGGGGGAAAATCATTATTTTGAGGGAGCGTTATTCGCGAGAGAAAGAGGGAACGCCGAACAGAAACTCCCTCTTTCACGGGAGGGAGATCGCCACGAGCGTCAAAAGAGGGGGAAAATCACTATTTTGAGGTAGCGTTATTCGCGAGAGAGAGAGAGAGGGAACGCCGAACAGAATCTCCCTCTTTCACGGGAGGGGGATCGCCACGAGCCTCGAAAGAGGGGAAAAATCACTCTTTTGAGGTAGCGTTATTCGCGAGAGAGAGAGAGGGAACGCCGAACAGAATCTCCCTCTTTCACTGGAGGGAGATCGCCACGAGCGTCAAAAGAGGGGGAAAATTACTTTTTTGAGGGAGCGTTATTCGCGAGAGAGTGAGGGAACGCCGAACAGAATCTCCCTCTTTCACGGAAGGGGATCGCCACGAGCGTCGAAAGAGGGGGAAAATCGCTCTTTTGAGGGAGCGTTATCCGCGAGAGAGAGTGGGAACGCCGAACAGAATCTCCCTCTTTCACGGGAGGGAGATCGCCACGAGCGTCGAAAGAGGGGGAAAATTACTTTTTTGAGGGAGCGTTATTCGCGAGAGAGAGAGGGAACGCCGAACAGAATCTCCCTCTTTCACGGGAGGGGGATCGCCACGAGCGTCGAAAGAGGGGGAAAATCGCTCTTTTGAGGGAGCGTTATCCGCGAGAGAGAGTGGAAACGCCGAACAGAATCTCCCTCTTTCACGGGAGGGAGATCGCCACGAGCGTCGAAAGAGGGGGAAAATCGCTCTTTTGAGGGAGCGTTATCCGCGAGAGAGAGAGAGAGAACGCCGAACAGAATCTCCCTCTTTCACGGGAGGGAGATCGCCCCGAGCGTCGAAAGTGGGGGAAAATAACTTTTTTGAGGGAGCGTTATTCGCGAGAGAGAAAGGGAAAGCCGAACAGAAACTCCCTCTTTCACGGGAGGGAGATCGCCACGAGCGTCGAAAGTTGGGGGAAATCGCTCTTTTGAGGGAGCGTTATTCGCGAGAGAGAGAGGGAACGCCGAACAGAATCTCCCTCTTTCACTGGAGGGAGATCGCCACGAGCGTCAAAAGAGGGGGATAATCGCTCTTTTGAGGGAGCGTTATTCGCGAGAGAGAGAGAGGGAACGCCGAACAGAATCTCCCTCTTTCACTGGAGGGAGATCGCCACGAGCGTCAAAAGAGGGGGATAATCGCTCTTTTGAGGGAGCGTTATTTGCGAGAGAGAGAGGGAACGCCGAACAGAATCTCCCTCTTTCACGGGAGGGAGATCGCCACGAGCGTCAAAAGAGGGGGAAAATCACTATTTTGAGGTAGCGTTATTCGCGAGAGAGAGAGAGAGGGAACGCCGAACAGAATCTCCCTCTTTCACGGGAGGGGGATCGCCACGAGCCTCGAAAGAGGGGAAAAATCACTCTTTTGAGGTAGCGTTATTCGCGAGAGAGAGAGAGGGAACGCCGAACAGAATCTCCCTCTTTCACTGGAGGGAGATCGCCACGAGCGTCAAAAGAGGGGGAAAATTACTTTTTTGAGGGAGCGTTATTCGCGAGAGAGTGAGGGAACGCCGAACAGAATCTCCCTCTTTCACGGGAGGGGGATCGCCACGAGCGTCGAAAGAGGGGGAAAATCGCTCTTTTGAGGGAGCGTTATCCGCGAGAGAGAGTGGGAACGCCGAACAGAATCTCCCTCTTTCACGGGAGGGAGATCGCCACGAGCGTCGAAAGAGGGGGAAAATTACTTTTTTGAGGGAGCGTTATTCGCGAGAGAGAGAGGGAACGCCGAACAGAATCTCCCTCTTTCACGGGAGGGGGATCGCCACGAGCGTCGAAAGAGGGGGAAAATCGCTCTTTTGAGGGAGCGTTATCCGCGAGAGAGAGTGGGAACGCCGAACAGAAACTCCCTCTTTCACGGGAGGGAGATCGCCACGAGCGTCGAAAGAGGGGGAAAATTACTTTTTTGTAGGAGCGTTATTCGCGAGAGAGAGAGAGGGAACGCCGAACAGAATCTCCCTCTTTCACGGGAGGGAGATCGCCATGAGCGTCGAAAAAGGGGAAAATCGCTCTTTTGAGGGAGCGTTATTCGCGAGAGGGAGAGGGAACGCCGAAAAGAAACTCCCTCTTTCACGGGAGGGAGATCGCCACGAGACTCGAAAGAGGGGGAAAATCACTCTTTTGAGGGAGTGTTATTCGCGAGAGAGAGAGAGGGAACGCCGAACAGAATCGCCCTCTTTCACGGGAGGGAGATCGCCACGAGCGTCGAAAGAGGGGGAAAATCGCTCTTTTGGGGGAGCGTTATTCGCGAGAGAGAGAGGGAACGCCGAACAGAAACTCCCTCTTTCACGGGAGGGAGATCGCCACGAGCGTCGAAAGAGGGGGAAAATCGCTGTTTTGAGGGAGCGTTATTTGCGAGAGAGAGAGAGAGGGAACGCCGAACAGAATATCCCTCTTTCACGGGAGGGGGATCGCCACGAGCGTCGAAAGAGGGGGAAAATCACTCTTCTGAGGTAGCGTTATTCGCGAGAGAGAAAGGGAACGCCGAACAGAATCTCCCTCTTTCACGGGAGGCGGATCGCCACGAGCGTCGAAAGAGGGGGAAAATCGCTCTTTTGAGGGAGCTTTATTTGCGAGAGAGAGAGGGAACGAGGAACAGAATCTCCCTCTTTCACGGGAGGGGGATGGCCACGATCGTCGAAAGAGGGGGAAAATTACTTTTTTGAGGGAGCGTTATTCGCGAGAGAGAGAGGGAATGCCGAACAGAATCTCCCTCTTTCACGGGAGGGAGATCGCCACGAGCGTCGAAAGATGGGGGAAAATCGCTCTTTTGAGGGAGCGTTATCCGCGAGAGAGAGAGGGAACGCCGAACAGAATCTCCCTCTTTCACGGGAGGGAGATCGCCACGAGCGTCGAAAGAGGGGGAAAATCGCTCTTTTGAGGGAGCGTTATTTGCGAGAGAGACAGGGAACGCCGAACAGAATCTCCCTCTTTCACGGGAGGGAGATCGCTACGAGCGTCGAAAGAGGGGGAAAATCACTCTTTTGAGGTAGCGTTATTCGCGAGAGAGAGAGAGGGAACGCCGAACAGAATCTCCCTCTTTCACTGGAGGGAGATCGCCACGAGCGTCAAAAGAGGGGGAAAATTACTTTTTTGAGGGAGCGTTATTCGCGAGAGAGTGAGGGAACGCCGAACAGAATCTCCCTCTTTCACGGGAGGGGGATCGCCACGAGCGTCGAAAGAGGGGGAAAATCGCTCTTTTGAGGGAGCGTTATCCGCGAGAGAGAGTGGGAACGCCGAACAGAATCTCCCTCTTTCACGGGAGGGAGATCGCCACGAGCGTCGAAAGAGGGGGAAAATTACTTTTTTGAGGGAGCGTTATTCGCGAGAGAGAGAGGGAACGCCGAACAGAATCTCCCTCTTTCACGGGAGGGGGATCGCCACGAGCGTCGAAAGAGGGGGAAAATCGCTCTTTTGAGGGAGCGTTATCCGCGAGAGAGAGTGGAAACGCCGAACAGAATCTCCCTCTTTCACGGGAGGGAGATCGCCACGAGCGTCGAAAGAGGGGGAAAATCGCTCTTTTGAGGGAGCGTTATCCGCGAGAGAGAGAGAGAGAACGCCGAACAGAATCTCCCTCTTTCACGGGAGGGAGATCGCCCCGAGCGTCGAAAGTGGGGGAAAATAACTTTTTTGAGGGAGCGTTATTCGCGAGAGAGAAAGGGAAAGCCGAACAGAAACTCCCTCTTTCACGGGAGGGAGATCGCCACGAGCGTCGAAAGTTGGGGGAAATCGCTCTTTTGAGGGAGCGTTATTCGCGAGAGAGAGAGGGAACGCCGAACAGAATCTCCCTCTTTCACTGGAGGGAGATCGCCACGAGCGTCAAAAGAGGGGGATAATCGCTCTTTTGAGGGAGCGTTATTCGCGAGAGAGAGAGAGGGAACGCCGAACAGAATCTCCCTCTTTCACTGGAGGGAGATCGCCACGAGCGTCAAAAGAGGGGGATAATCGCTCTTTTGAGGGAGCGTTATTTGCGAGAGAGAGAGGGAACGCCGAACAGAATCTCCCTCTTTCACGGGAGGGAGATCGCCACGAGCGTCAAAAGAGGGGGAAAATCACTATTTTGAGGTAGCGTTATTCGCGAGAGAGAGAGAGAGAGGGAACGCCGAACAGAATCTCCCTCTTTCACGGGAGGGGGATCGCCACGAGCCTCGAAAGAGGGGAAAAATCACTCTTTTGAGGTAGCGTTATTCGCGAGAGAGAGAGAGGGAACGCCGAACAGAATCTCCCTCTTTCACTGGAGGGAGATCGCCACGAGCGTCAAAAGAGGGGGAAAATTACTTTTTTGAGGGAGCGTTATTCGCGAGAGAGTGAGGGAACGCCGAACAGAATCTCCCTCTTTCACGGGAGGGGGATCGCCACGAGCGTCGAAAGAGGGGGAAAATCGCTCTTTTGAGGGAGCGTTATCCGCGAGAGAGAGTGGGAACGCCGAACAGAATCTCCCTCTTTCACGGGAGGGAGATCGCCACGAGCGTCGAAAGAGGGGGAAAATTACTTTTTTGAGGGAGCGTTATTCGCGAGAGAGAGAGGGAACGCCGAACAGAATCTCCCTCTTTCACTGGAGGGAGATCGCCACGAGCGTCAAAAGAGGGGGAAAATCATTATTTTGAGGGAGCGTTATTCGCGAGAGAAAGAGGGAACGCCGAACAGAAACTCCCTCTTTCACGGGAGGGAGATCGCCACGAGCGTCGAAAGAGGGGGAAAATCGCTCTTTTGAGGGAGCGTTATCCGCGAGAGAGAGTGGGAACGCCGAACAGAATCTCCCTCTTTCACGGGAGGGAGATCGCTACGAGCGTCGAAAGAGGGGGAAAATCACTCTTTTGAGGTAGCGTTATTCGCGAGAGAGAGAGAGGGAACGCCGAACAGAATCTCCCTCTTTCACTGGAGGGAGATCGCCACGAGCGTCAAAAGAGGGGGAAAATCATTATTTTGAGGGAGCGTTATTCGCGAGAGAAAGAGGGAACGCCGAACAGAAACTCCCTTTTTCACGGGAGGGAGATCGCCACGAGCGTCAAAAGAGGGGGAAAATCACTATTTTGAGGTAGCGTTATTCGCGAGAGAGAGAGAGAGAGGGAACGCCGAACAGAATCTCCCTCTTTCACGGGAGGGGGATCGCCACGAGCCTCGAAAGAGGGGAAAAATCACTCTTTTGAGGTAGCGTTATTCGCGAGAGAGAGAGAGGGAACGCCGAACAGAATCTCCCTCTTTCACTGGAGGGAGATCGCCACGAGCGTCAAAAGAGGGGGAAAATTACTTTTTTGAGGGAGCGTTATTCGCGAGAGAGTGAGGGAACGCCGAACAGAATCTCCCTCTTTCACGGGAGGGGGATCGCCACGAGCGTCGAAAGAGGGGGAAAATCGCTCTTTTGAGGGAGCGTTATCCGCGAGAGAGAGTGGGAACGCCGAACAGAATCTCCCTCTTTCACGGGAGGGAGATCGCCACGAGCGTCGAAAGAGGGGGAAAATTACTTTTTTGAGGGAGCGTTATTCGCGAGAGAGAGAGGGAACGCCGAACAGAATCTCCCTCTTTCACGGGAGGGGGATCGCCACGAGCGTCGAAAGAGGGGGAAAATCGCTCTTTTGAGGGAGCGTTATCCGCGAGAGAGAGTGGGAACGCCGAACAGAAACTCCCTCTTTCACGGGAGGGAGATCGCCACGAGCGTCGAAAGAGGGGGAAAATTACTTTTTTGTAGGAGCGTTATTCGCGAGAGAGAGAGAGGGAACGCCGAACAGAATCTCCCTCTTTCACGGGAGGGAGATCGCCATGAGCGTCGAAAAAGGGGAAAATCGCTCTTTTGAGGGAGCGTTATTCGCGAGAGGGAGAGGGAACGCCGAAAAGAAACTCCCTCTTTCACGGGAGGGAGATCGCCACGAGACTCGAAAGAGGGGGAAAATCACTCTTTTGAGGGAGTGTTATTCGCGAGAGAGAGAGAGGGAACGCCGAACAGAATCGCCCTCTTTCACGGGAGGGAGATCGCCACGAGCGTCGAAAGAGGGGGAAAATCGCTCTTTTGGGGGAGCGTTATTCGCGAGAGAGAGAGGGAACGCCGAACAGAAACTCCCTCTTTCACGGGAGGGAGATCGCCACGAGCGTCGAAAGAGGGGGAAAATCGCTGTTTTGAGGGAGCGTTATTTGCGAGAGAGAGAGAGAGGGAACGCCGAACAGAATATCCCTCTTTCACGGGAGGGGGATCGCCACGAGCGTCGAAAGAGGGGGAAAATCACTCTTCTGAGGTAGCGTTATTCGCGAGAGAGAAAGGGAACGCCGAACAGAATCTCCCTCTTTCACGGGAGGCGGATCGCCACGAGCGTCGAAAGAGGGGGAAAATCGCTCTTTTGAGGGAGCTTTATTTGCGAGAGAGAGAGGGAACGAGGAACAGAATCTCCCTCTTTCACGGGAGGGGGATGGCCACGATCGTCGAAAGAGGGGGAAAATTACTTTTTTGAGGGAGCGTTATTCGCGAGAGAGAGAGGGAATGCCGAACAGAATCTCCCTCTTTCACGGGAGGGAGATCGCCACGAGCGTCGAAAGATGGGGGAAAATCGCTCTTTTGAGGGAGCGTTATCCGCGAGAGAGAGAGGGAACGCCGAACAGAATCTCCCTCTTTCACGGGAGGGAGATCGCCACGAGCGTCGAAAGAGGGGGAAAATCGCTCTTTTGAGGGAGCGTTATTTGCGAGAGAGACAGGGAACGCCGAACAGAATCTCCCTCTTTCACGGGAGGGAGATCGCTACGAGCGTCGAAAGAGGGGGAAAATCACTCTTTTGAGGTAGCGTTATTCGCGAGAGAGAGAGAGGGAACGCCGAACAGAATCTCCCTCTTTCACTGGAGGGAGATCGCCACGAGCGTCAAAAGAGGGGGAAAATCATTATTTTGAGGGAGCGTTATTCGCGAGAGAAAGAGGGAACGCCGAACAGAAACTCCCTTTTTCACGGGAGGGAGATCGCCACGAGCGTCAAAAGAGGGGGAAAATCACTATTTTGAGGTAGCGTTATTCGCGAGAGAGAGAGAGAGGGAACGCCGAACAGAATCTCCCTCTTTCACGGGAGGGGGATCGCCACGAGCCTCGAAAGAGGGAAAAAATCACTCTTTGGAGGTAGCGTTATTCGCGAGAGAGAGAGAGGGAACGCCGAACAGAATCTCCCTCTTTCACTGGAGGGAGATCGCCACGAGCGTCAAAAGAGGGGGAAAATTACTTTTTTGAGGGAGCGTTATTCGCGAGAGAGTGAGGGAACGCCGAACAGAATCTCCCTCTTTCACGGGAGGGGGATCGCCACGAGCGTCGAAAGAGGGGGAAAATCGCTCTTTTGAGGGAGCGTTATCCGCGAGAGAGAGTGGGAACGCCGAACAGAATCTCCCTCTTTCACGGGAGGGAGATCGCCACGAGCGTCGAAAGAGGGGGAAAATTACTTTTTTGAGGGAGCGTTATTCGCGAGAGAGAGAGGGAACGCCGAACAGAATCTCCCTCTTTCACGGGAGGGGGATCGCCACGAGCGTCGAAAGAGGGGGAAAATCGCTCTTTTGAGGGAGCGTTATCCGCGAGAGAGAGTGGGAACGCCGAACAGAACCTCCCTCTTTCACGGGAGGGAGATCGCCACGAGCGTCGAAAGAGGGGGAAAATCGCTCTTTTGAGGGAGCGTTATCCGCGAGAGAGAGAGAGAGAACGCCGAACAGAATCTCCCTCTTTCACGGGAGGGAGATCGCCCCGAGCGTCGAAAGTGGGGGAAAATAACTTTTTTGAGGGAGCGTTATTCGCGAGAGAGAAAGGGAAAGCCGAACAGAAACTCCCTCTTTCACGGGAGGGAGATCGCCACGAGCGTCGAAAGTTGGGGGAAATCGCTCTTTTGAGGGAGCGTTATTCGCGAGAGAGAGAGGGAACGCCGAACAGAATCTCCCTCTTTCACTGGAGGGAGATCGCCACGAGCGTCAAAAGAGGGGGATAATCGCTCTTTTGAGGGAGCGTTATTCGCGAGAGAGAGAGAGGGAACGCCGAACAGAATCTCCCTCTTTCACTGGAGGGAGATCGCCACGAGCGACAAAAGAGGGGGAAAATCACTATTTTGAGGGAGCGTTATTCGCGAGAGAGAGAGGGAACGCCGAACAGAAACTCCCTCTTTCACGGGAGGGAGATCGCCACGAGCGTCGAAAGAGGGGGAAAATCACTTTTATGAGGGAGCGTTATTCGCGAGAGAGAAAGGGAAAGCCGAACAGAAACTCTCTCTTTCACGGGAGGGAGATCGCCACGAGCGTCGAAAGTTGGGGGAAATCGCTCTTTTGAGGGAGCGTTATTCGCGAGAGAGAGAGGGAACGCCAAACAGAATCTCCCTCTTTCACTGGAGGGAGATCGCCACGAGCGTCAAAAGAGGGGGATAATCGCTCTTTTGAGGGAGCGTTATTTGCGAGAGAGAGAGGGAACGCCGAACAGAATCTCCCTCTTTCACGGGAGGGAGATCGCCACGAGCGTCGAAAGAGGGGGAAAATCGCTCTTTTGAGGGAGCGTTATTCGCGAGAGAGAGAGGGAACACCTAACAGAATCTCCCTCTTTCACGGGAGGGGGATCGCCACGAGCGTCGAAAGAGGGGAAAAATCACTCTTTTGAGGTAGCGTTATTCGCGAGAGAGAGAGAGGGAACGCCGAACAGAATCTCCCTCTTTCACTGGAGGGAGATCGCCACGAGCGTCAAAAGAGGGGGAAAATTACTTTTTTGAGGGAGCGTTATTCGCGAGAGAGAGAGGGAACGCCGAACAGAATCTCCCTCTTTCACGGGAGGGAGATCGCCACGAGCGTCGAAAGAGGGGAAAAATTACTTTTTTGAGGGAGCGTTATTCGCGAGAGAGAGAGGGAACGCCGAACAGAATCTCCCTCTTTCACGGGAGGGGGATCGCCACGAGCGTCGAAAGAGGGGGAAAATCGCTCTTTTGAGGGAGCGTTATCCGCGAGAGAGAGTGGGAACGCCGAACAGAATCTCCCTCTTTCACGGGAGGGAGATCGCCCCGAGCGTCGAAAGTGGGGGAAAATAACTTTTTTGAGGGAGCGTTATTCGCGAGAGAGAAAGGGAAAGCCGAACAGAAACTCCCTCTTTCACGGGAGGGAGATCGCCACGAGCGTCGAAAGTTGGGGGAAATCGCTCTTTTGAGGGAGCGTTATTCGCGAGAGAGAGGGAACGCCGAACAGAATCTCCCTCTTTCACTGGAGGGAGATCGCCACGAGCGTCAAAAGAGGGGGATAATCGCTCTTTTGAGGGTGCGTTATTCGCGAGAGAGAGAAAGGGAACGCCGAACAGAATCTCCCTCTTTCACTGGAGGGAGATCGCCACGAGCGTCAAAAGAGGGGGAAAATCACTATTTTGAGGGAGCGTTATTCGCGAGAGAGAGAGGGAACGCCGAACAGAAACTCCCTCTTTCACGGGAGGGAGATCGCCACGAGCGTCGAAAGAGGGGGAAAATCACTTTTTTGAGGGAGCGTTATTCGCGAGAGAGAAAGGGAAAGCCGAACAGAAACTCTCTCTTTCACGGGAGGGAGATCGCCACGAGCGTCGAAAGTTGGGGGAAATCGCTCTTTTGAGGGAGCGTTATTCGCGAGAGAGAGAGGGAACGCCGAACAGAATCTCCCTCTTTCACTGGAGGGAGATCGCCACGAGCGTCAAAAGAGGGGGATAATCGCTCTTTTGAGGGAGCGTTATTTGCGAGAGAGAGAGGGAACGCCGAACAGAATCTCCCTCTTTCACGGGAGGGAGATCGCCACGAGCGTCAAAAGAGGGGGAAAATCACTATTTTGAGGTAGCGTTATTCGCGAGAGAGAGAGAGAGGGAACGCCGAACAGAATCTCCCTCTTTCACGGGAGGGGGATCGCCACGAGCCTCGAAAGAGGGGAAAAATCACTCTTTTGAGGTAGCGTTATTCGCGAGAGAGAGAGAGGGAACGCCGAACAGAATCTCCCTCTTTCACTGGAGGGAGATCGCCACGAGCGTCAAAAGAGGGGGAAAATTACTTTTTTGAGGGAGCGTTATTCGCGAGAGAGTGAGGGAACGCCGAACAGAATCTCCCTCTTTCACGGGAGGGGGATCGCCACGAGCGTCGAAAGAGGGGGAAAATCGCTCTTTTGAGGGAGCGTTATCCGCGAGAGAGAGTGGGAACGCCGAACAGAATCTCCCTCTTTCACGGGAGGGAGATCGCCACGAGCGTCGAAAGAGGGGGAAAATTACTTTTTTGAGGGAGCGTTATTCGCGAGAGAGAGAGGGAACGCCGAACAGAATCTCCCTCTTTCACGGGAGGGGGATCGCCACGAGCGTCGAAAGAGGGGGAAAATCGCTCTTTTGAGGGAGCGTTATCCGCGAGAGAGAGTGGGAACGCCGAACAGAATCTCCCTCTTTCACGGGAGGGAGATCGCCACGAGCGTCGAAAGAGGGGGAAAATCGCTCTTTTGAGGGAGCGTTATCCGCGAGAGAGAGAGAGAGAACGCCGAACAGAATCTCCCTCTTTCACGGGAGGGAGATCGCCCCGAGCGTCGAAAGTGGGGGAAAATAACTTTTTTGAGGGAGCGTTATTCGCGAGAGAGAAAGGGAAAGCCGAACAGAAACTCCTTCTTTCACGGGAGGGAGATCGCCACGAGCGTCGAAAGTTGGGGGAAATCGCTCTTTTGAGGGAGCGTTATTCACGAGAGAGAGAGGGAACGCCGAACAGAATCTCCCTCTTTCACTGGAGGGAGATCGCCACGAGCGTCAAAAGAGGGGGATAATCGCTCTTTTGAGGGAGCGTTATTCGCGAGAGAGAGAGAGGGAACGCCGAACAGAATCTCCCTCTTTCACTGGAGGGAGATCGCCACGAGCGTCAAAAGAGGGGGAAAATCACTATTTTGAGGGAGCGTTATTCGCGAGAGAGAGAGGGAACGCCGAACAGAAACTCCCTCTTTCACGGGAGGGAGATCGCCACGAGCGTCGAAAGAGGGGGAAAATCACTTTTATGAGGGAGCGTTATTCGCGAGAGAGAAAGGGAAAGCCGAACAGAAACTCTCTCTTTCACGGGAGGGAGATCGCCACGAGCGTCGAAAGTTGGGGGAAATCGCTCTTTTGAGGGAGCGTTATTCGCGAGAGAGAGAGGGAACGCCAAACAGAATCTCCCTCTTTCACTGGAGGGAGATCGCCACGAGCGTCAAAAGAGGGGGATAATCGCTCTTTTGAGGGAGCGTTATTTGCGAGAGAGAGAGGGAACGCCGAACAGAATCTCCCTCTTTCACGGGAGGGAGATCGCCACGAGCGTCGAAAGAGGGGGAAAATCGCTCTTTTGAGGGAGCGTTATTCGCGAGAGAGAGAGGGAACACCTAACAGAATCTCCCTCTTTCACGGGAGGGGGATCGCCACGAGCGTCGAAAGAGGGGAAAAATCACTCTTTTGATGTAGCGTTATTCGCGAGAGAGAGAGAGGGAACGCCGAACAGAATCTCCCTCTTTCACTGGAGGGAGATCGCCACGAGCGTCGAAAGAGGGGGAAAATTACTTTTTTGAGGGAGCGTTATTCGCGAGAGAGAGAGGGAACGCCGAACAGAATCTCCCTCTTTCACGGGAGGGAGATCGCCACGAGCGTCGAAAGAGGGGAAAAATTACTTTTTTGAGGGAGCGTTATTCGCGAGAGAGAGAGGGAACGCCGAACAGAATCTCCCTCTTTCACGGGAGGGGGATCGCCACGAGCGTCGAAAGAGGGGGAAAATCGCTCTTTTGAGGGAGCGTTATCCGCGAGAGAGAGTGGGAACGCCGAACAGAATCTCCCTCTTTCACGGGAGGGAGATCGCCCCGAGCGTCGAAAGTGGGGGAAAATAACTTTTTTGAGGGAGCGTTATTCGCGAGAGAGAAAGGGAAAGCCGAACAGAAACTCCCTCTTTCACGGGAGGGAGATCGCCACGAGCGTCGAAAGTTGGGGGAAATCGCTCTTTTGAGGGAGCGTTATTCGCGAGAGAGAGGGAACGCCGAACAGAATCTCCCTCTTTCACTGGAGGGAGATCGCCACGAGCGTCAAAAGAGGGGGATAATCGCTCTTTTGAGGGTGCGTTATTCGCGAGAGAGAGAAAGGGAACGCCGAACAGAATCTCCCTCTTTCACTGGAGGGAGATCGCCACGAGCGTCAAAAGAGGGGGAAAATCACTATTTTGAGGGAGCGTTATTCGCGAGAGAGAGAGGGAACGCCGAACAGAAACTCCCTCTTTCACGGGAGGGAGATCGCCACGAGCGTCGAAAGAGGGGGAAAATCACTTTTTTGAGGGAGCGTTATTCGCGAGAGAGAAAGGGAAAGCCGAACAGAAACTCTCTCTTTCACGGGAGGGAGATCGCCACGAGCGTCGAAAGTTGGGGGAAATCGCTCTTTTGAGGGAGCGTTATTCGAGAGAGAGAGAGGGAACGCCGAACAGAATCTCCCTCTTTCACTGGAGGGAGATCGCCACGAGCGTCAAAAGAGGGGGATAATCGCTCTTTTGAGGGAGCGTTATTTGCGAGAGAGAGAGGGAACGCCGAACAGAATCTCCCTCTTTCACGGGAGGGAGATCGCCACGAGCGTCGAAAGAGGGGGAAAATCGCTCTTTTGAGGGAGCGTTATTCGCGAGAGAGAGAGGGAACACCTAACAGAATCTCCCTCTTTCACGGGAGGGGGATCGCCACGAGCGTCGAAAGAGGGGAAAAATCACTCTTTTGAGGTAGCGTTATTCGCGAGAGAGAGAGAGGGAACGCCGAACAGAATCTCCCTCTTTCACTGGAGGGAGATCGCCACGAGCGTCAAAAGAGGGGGAAAATTACTTTTTTGAGGGAGCGTTATTCGCGAGAGAGAGAGGGAACGCCGAACAGAATCTCCCTCTTTCACGGGAGGGGGATCGCCACGAGCGTCGAAAGAGGGGGAAAATCGCTCTTTTGAGGGAGCGTTATCCGCGAGAGAGAGTGGGAACGCCGAACAGAATCTCCCTCTTTCACGGGAGGGAGATCGCCACGAGCGTCGAAAGAGGGGGAAAATTACTTTTTTGAGGGAGCGTTATTCGCGAGAGAGAGAGGGAACGCCGAACAGAATCTCCCTCTTTCACGGGAGGGGGATCGCCACGAGCGTCGAAAGAGGGGGAAAATCGCTCTTTTGAGGGAGCGTTATCCGCGAGAGAGAGTGGGAACGCCGAACAGAATCTCCCTCTTTCACGGGAGGGAGATCGCCACGAGCGTCGAAAGAGGGGGAAAATCGCTCTTTTGAGGGAGCGTTATCCGCGAGAGAGAGAGAGAACGCCGAACAGAATCTCCCTCTTTCACGGGAGGGAGATCGCCACGAGCGTCAAAAGAGGGGGATAATCGCTCTTTTGAGGGAGCGTTATTCGCCAGAGAGAGAGAGGGAACGCCGAACAGAATCTCCCTCTTTCACTGGAGGGAGATCCCCACGAGCGTCAAAAGAGGGGGAAAATCACTATTTTGAGGGAGCGTTATTCGCGAGAGAGAGAGGGAACGCCGAACAGAAACTCCCTCTTTCACGGGAGGGAGATCGCCACGAGCGTCGAAAGAGGGGGAAAATCACTTTTTTGAGGGAGCGTTATTCGCGAGAGAGAAAGGGAAAGCCGAGCAGAAACTCTCTCTTTCACGGGAGGGAGATCGCCACGAGCGTCGAAAGTTGGGGGAAATCGCTCTTTTGAGGGAGCGTTATTCGCGAGAGAGAGAGGGAACGCCGAACAGAATCTCCCTCTTTCACTGGAGGGAGATCGCCACGAGCGTCAAAAGAGGGGGATAATCGCTCTTTTGAGGGAGCGTTATTTGCGAGAGAGAGAGGGAACGCCGAACAGAATCTCCCTCTTTCACGGGAGGGAGATCGCCACGAGCGTCGAAAGAGGGGGAAAATCGCTCTTTTGAGGGAGCGTTATTCGCGAGAGAGAGAGGGAACACCTAACAGAATCTCCCTCTTTCACGGGAGGGGGATCGCCACGAGCGTCGAAAGAGGCAGAAAATCCCTCTTTTGAGGTAGCGTTATTCGCGAGAGGGAGAGTGGAAGAGGGGCCGATTATTTACTCTCTCGAAATCCCCTCAGAGTTTTGCCCATCCTTAGCCTCCAAAGAAATGGATAGTTTTAGTTCGTGCCACCAAATATAGAGCTCGTTGAAAATGTTTTTCGGAAAGCTGTGGATGACATCACAGAACAAATGACCGTGCATCAAGTACATAGAGATGAAATCCCACAAGAAATTCAGAAAATTAAAAGACTCAAATTAACTATCCATAATCAAAAATTTGGCATCCAAACCCAAAATTACTGAAACAACATTAATTTGTAGACTTATTAAGAAAGTCATTATTGGATTTTCAACAAAAACCTAACCGGAAATTAGGTCAAATAATTAAAGATTCCGCTGAGTATGATGGCCAAGAAGCCTTATTCTTATTAGATTTGGTTAATAATTATAAATCTTAATGTCCCTCATTATTATTATTAGTATTATTATTATTTTTTTTTTCAGTTTAAGACGTCTTTTATTTCAAGTTGAGTGAATTCCTAACATTAGAGGCAAAATATATTTCTTTTTTTTAAACAACGAATTAAATACCAAAAGCAAATTGGTTTTCTGAAACCGCATGGGAAATACAAATAGGTTAAACGCTGAATATTGGGTTAATGAGAGAATATGTATAAACAGTTTCGAGTCAATAATATTAATACTTTTTTTTTTAATATTTGGCAAACAAGGGGGTGAAACTAAGCCCTTAAACAGCATGAGTAACTATCCGGGGTCAATTTCACAAAAGTCCATTTTTGCGAGTACAGTAAAGCAATTTTTCAAGTTAAGGTTGTTCTTGTGAAATTCGGTTTTGATACATTGGTCCAATTTAATTTTGAATCTGTGTTTTAAAGTTTTCAATGGTTTTACTAAAGGTTCGTTACAAAGAGAGAGGGAATAAACTGAAAGTTTGGCAACGGAGAGAATTATACATTTGATTAGTGAATGTTCATTTGGAGATTGATTGAGTAACCAATAATTTTTTATATTAAGTGAAAAGTGTATATCAAAAGTTTTAATTACTTTTTCTATGTAGTTTAAAAATTTTATCGTTAGTGTACAATCAAAATATATGTGGTCGAAAGTGGCTATAGCGTAATTACATAGACAACAAATTTTTGTAAAGTTTTCGAAAAAAATCGTTATCGGCTTTTCTCGTTTAGTTTTTTTTAATAGGTTAAAAAATGTTTATTGTAAATAAGATATATTTTTAATCACTAATCTTATCTTACTATTTTTTAACCTTATGTGTATATATATTCGCTTTCAGCGTTAATTATTATCGTCACTCCTAATATGTCGTTCATCTTGTAAAGTATTCATTCTTAATAAACGTTTGTCTTTTAAATTACTACGTTATGATTTCTTACTAGTTTCATTAGTTAGTTAGTTAATTAATTAATTAATTAATTAGTTAGTTAGTGTAGGGTAGGGTAGCTCTGCTGATTAACATTGAATTTAAAACTCCAATAGGTTATGGGCCAGCACGCTTCCACTGCGCAACAGCAACACTGATGAACAAGTCTACTGCTTGCTGAATCCGATATCCTGGTCCCAGTTACCATCACAGTAATCCTGGTCAACAGTTCCCGAAAGCCACCATGGATAGCCTACTTCGCCAAGACGTTGAAGAGCTGTCTGGTCCGGAGAACTGGAGGAGTTGGAAACGACAAATAGTCGACATCCTCACCGTACGAGACGTTTACGAGATATTGACTGGTGAATGGGTTGAACCCGCGGGGCCGTTATTATCAGCAACAGCAGAAGAGAAGTCGGAATACACCTTAAACAAGAAAAAATACCGAGTGGCATTCAGTACAGTCCGGGGTATCATCTGGTCAGCATTGTCCAAGAAGGTCCAAAACATGATTACCAATTGCGAGACACCAAAGGAGATGTGGGACAAGCTCCTTGTAATTTTCGAGCAGAAGTCGTCCAACCGTCTGCGTAAGCTTCTGGCGCAACTTATGCGAACTACGAAGTCCCCAGACGTCGATATGGCCACCCACATTGCCCAGATGTGTTCTCTCTGGACAGACATCCTGTCAACGGCACAGACAGAGAAGAACGTAACATTCGACGACTGCATCCTGATTGCCTGCATCTTCGAGTCTCTACCTCAGGATGAGTATCGAGAATTCAGTATGCTCTGGGACACGCTGCCAACCGAAAAACAGACGGTCGCAGAGTTGAAACGTTTATTGATTGGCCGTGCAACTCGAGAAGGTGACTCTTTTAGAGATTCATCTGGTCTGATGGCGAAACGCAATGCCGGAGGTCATCGCGGTCACTCATCAAACGAGACGAAAGGCATGAGACGTAAGCCAAAATGCACCAATTGCCGAAAGTTTGGTCACATAGCAGAAGACTGTCGAGGATAAAGGAAAACTCCTAGAAGGACGAGCGTTGACGAAAGTAATCACACCAGCATTGGGGGTCTGATCGCAGCAAACGGTCTCGTTGCTTGCTCATCGTCTGAAGCAGCATGGTACTTTGACTCGGGTGCTACACAGCATATCACGAACGACGCCACAAAGTTTCTAAACTTCCGCAAGTTCGCTACTCCAGCGACTCTTCAGATTGGAAACAAGACGCAGATGATAGCGGATGGTGAAGGAGACATAAGGATTCAGTTCCGGATCGGAAAGAAACTCTATCAAGAGGTAGTCCACAATGTCTGGCACATCCATGACTTTGCCTGCAATTTTTCTCGCTAAAAAGCGCAATGAAGAGAAACAAGAATCTGGAGTTCAAGGTCACAGCAAATTCTTGCGGTCTCTATGAAGTTGTCGGAGGCAAAAGGAACCTTTGTGTACCTGGCAAGGTCGAGAGTCTGTATCGTCTGGATATCAAAGTCGAGCAGCCATCATGCTCCGCTCACATCGCAGCAGATCCGAGAAATGACCGGAAAGCAGATCTCCAAGTCTGCCATGAACGCATGGGTCATCAGGATAAACGGCATGTAGCAGCGACGTTACGGAGACTCGGATACGAAGTTTTAAACCAGACGGCTGACAAGCTCTGTGAAGGGTGCATCTACGGCAAGATGACTAGGCACAGTTTCGGCACTCGTTTGGAGAAGGCTACGAAACCAGGTGAAAGGATCCATTCAGATCTCTGGGGACCATCACCGACACCGTCCATGAAAGGATAGAAATACTACCTCCTATTCAAAGACGAGTATTCCAGCGTTCGAGCCGTATTTTTCTTAACGAAGAAATCTGAAGTCGTCAACTGTTTCAAAGAATTCCTTGCCTTTAGCCGAACCCGAAATCACACAGTATAAGAGCTGGTCACGGACAATGGAACTGAATATGTCAACGAAGAATTCCGTGAATGGACTTCTCAAGAAGGGTTACATCACCGCAAGTCCATGCCATACACGCCCGAACAGAACGGGGTCGCTGAACGAGAAAATCGTACGATTATGGAGTCTGTAAGGGCCATGTTGCATTCCATATCGGACTTACCACCGAAACTCTGGGCTGAAGCGGTGAACACGGCCGTCTATGTCCTGAACCGAACAGAACCTACATGCATTGCTGGGAAGACGCCGTTTGAATTGTGGACCGGGAAGAAAAACCTATCGATCCAGCATCTGCGTGTCTTTGGCACTGAGTGCTTTGTCCACATACCAAAAGAGAAGCGAAAGAAGCTGTCTCGGAAGGCGTATAAAGGTTTACTGGTTGGCTATGAAGACAATGCAGACGGATATCGAGTTTATGTTCCAGAGCTGGACGATGTATTAAGATCTCGAGATGTCAAATTCAATCCCGAGACTAGCGATCCTGATTCCTGGATTCCTGTCTCTGGGGAGTCCTCCAGCCAGGGCGAGCAATTGACCGATGATTTAGTTTGCGAAAACCGGCCTACCAAAGCCACCAACCCATCAAAAGCCGGACCAGCCAGAGCCGCTAATGAACCATCTGGCATGCCAACCAGAGCTGCCGACTACTCAAACGACGAGACAACCAAATCCGTCGAAGCGTCGGAAGACGTGGCTACCGGACGCAATGAGGCAACAGTCTCTGACGAAATGTCAGACAACCGCTCTGAGAAGAGTGGTCCGGTACTCAGAGATCGTTCAACGCTCGAGAGAGTTCAGCTATGCCATACCTGTCATTCAGGAAATAAAGCTTTCCTGATCTGTGATACTTTACCGCAGACTGCAAGAGAGGCACGTTCATGCAGCGAATCCATTGAATGGCAGAAGGCAATGTCAGATGAGCTCTCAGCAATGAAGAAACACGATGTCTACGAGATGGTCGATCCTCCGCCTGGTCCGGAAATCGTTGGATTTTTCGTAAATATAAAGCCCGGCTCGTAGCAAAAAGGCTACACGCAACGGGAAGGTATCGACTACGATGAGACTTTCGCACCAGTTGCTCGCTTCGAGACGTTACGAAGTTTTCTTAGTCTGGTCGCCAAGAAAAATCTTTCTCTCAGGCAATTCGACGTAAAGACCGCATTCCTTCATGGGAAGCTGTCCGAAGAAATTTATCTGCGTCAACCTGAAGGTTTCGACAATAGTAGTGAACAAGTCTGGAAGTAAAAGTCTCTACGGTCTTAAACAGTCTCCACGATGTTGGAATGAACGAATTGACAAATCGCTTCAGAACCATGGCTTCAAGAGTGCTGATGGAGATCACTGTCTATATATTTACTCAACCAATGACGTTTTCTTGGTCTTGATCCTCTACGTCGATGATGGATTGGTTGCCGGCAGTACCACCAAAGCAGTTGATGACTTTCTTCACGATCTCCGCGATGAATTCGAAATCATAACCGGAAAAGCGTCAACGTATTTTGGACTGAAAATCGATCAGTTAAGCGACGGCTCCGTATTCTTACACCAAAGCGCCTACACCGAGAAGGTTCTTGAAAGGTTCAACATACAAGACTGTAAATCAGTGAGCACTCCTATCGGCAGTCCAGACACGACCAACCAAAGTCAGGAGAGTTTCGAGTCAACGACCATATATGCCTCGGCCATTGGAAGTCTCAGATACGCAGCGACAGGAACACGACCTGACATCGAATACGCAGTCAATCGAGCGTCCCAAGCAATGGCGAATCCAAAGGTCGCGGACTGGAATGGAGTTAAACGAATTTTTCGTTATCTCCGAGGGACCAAGTCACTGGGTCTCTTATTCAAGTCCGAGAATTCCATGACAACCATCCCCTACAGCGACGCTGATTACGGTGGTTGTGAGAAAACAAGACGTTCGACGTCTGGGATCGTATGCCTAATTGCCTCAACTCCAGTTACTTGGGCGAGCAGAAAGCAACAATCTGTTGCTTTGTAAAACACGGAGGCTGAACTAGTAGCTGCCACTGAAGCGGCGAAAGATGTCGTCTGGATTGAACGAATCAAGTCTTTCCTGGGTCTCAACGTAGACGATGATGTACCCGTACTCCGAGTCGACAATGCAGGGGCCATTAAACTCATCAGAAATCCTGAGTTTCATCGCCGAACGAAACATATCAGTATTCGTCAGTACTACGTTCGTGAACTGGTCGAAGAGGGCGTCATCGACGTTATGTATGTCCCGAGTGAAGAACAGCTGGCCGACATTTTCACTAAGCCACTACCTAAAGAAGTCTTCACCCGCCACCGTCAGAATCTCAGTTTACGACAGTACGAGAAAGTCGTCAACGAGGGCGAGTGTTGAAGATAAAAAGCGTTATCGGCTTTTCTCGTTTTAGTTTTTTTTAATAGGTTAAAAAATGTTTAGTGTAAATAAGATATATTTTTAATCACTAATCTTATCTTACTATTTTTTAACCTTATGCGTATATATATATTCGCTTACAGCGTTTATTATTATCGTCACTCCTAATATGTCGTTCATCTTGTAAAGTATTCATTCTTAATAAACGTTGGTCTTTTAAATTACTACGTTATGATTTCTTACTAGTTTCATTAGTTAGTTAGTGTAGGGTAGCTCTGCTGATTAACATTGGATTTAAAACTCCAATAAATCAAAATATATGTGGTCGAAAGTGGCTATAGCGTAATTACATAGACAACAAATTTTTGTAAAGTTTTCGAAAAAATGGGCGGCTGAATTAGGGGTGACGACTTTGCCAAAGAATAGTCTATAAATTAAATTGTTCTCCTGAGCGTTAAAGGTACTTAACCTGCTAATTTTCCAATTAACATGGTCGGTTGTTGTACAATTAACTAAGGTAGGAATTTTGTCTATTATGGGGGGTCGATTGGAGCATAATTGCGAAATATGAGTTTTAGGTAGCGAATTTAGGGTAATTATTTTTTCGTTTTGTTGATTTAAGATGGCACGACTTAGGATATTTTCAATATTTAGGTTGTATAGATTTAGTCGTAATTTACGTTTAATTGAGGGACGCAGTTGAGTTAAGTCGGAAATAATGTTTTGAAGTTGGAGGTTGGCATGTCTGATTCTAGGAGGGTTATGGGGGAATAATTCGTTGATTGTTTTGAAGCGGTTGTCAGAAAGATTTAAGAGGTTGTGAACGAATCGAATGTTTTTATTGAGCCAGTATGGTTCGAGTTTGGTCAAGATATACGGGTTACCAAAAAGGGGTTCATTGAGAATTTGGTTGAGGGTAGTGGGGGGATTTAAGTCGGGGGCTAACGCATTCCAGGTTTTTAGAATTGAGCAGTAGTACTGTTGGGTGTTGGTTGCGTTAAAATCCATTTTATAAGCTAAGGCATAAATGTTGTAGGAGAAGGGGTTAGCGCGTTGAACGTTGTACAAAAATAGCTCGGCTTCAGCCACGTTCCGAGCCGATAGGATACGGTTAACTGTTTTAATTTGAAAATTTGTTTTTTGAGCATTGAGGTCGGAAAGACCAATTCCGCCCTCTGTGCTTGGTCGGCTTAACACACTCATAGGTATCCAATGTTTTTTGTTATTCCAAATGAAATTTCCAGAAATCTTTTTAATTTTATTTATATCTGATTCAGTTAAATTAGGGTTGTTAATTTTCCGGAAAAATAAAATGCGGAAAACTTTCCAGAAAATTTTCCGGAAAATTTTCCGAATTGCGGAAAATTTTCCGCAAATCGGAAAAATAAAAAATTTAAACATAAATGACTTTTTAAGGGATTTTAATGTTTTAAACTTTTTATCGATTTAAAATGACTAATATCAGTAAACATACTACAAAACATTAATAGTGTTACATTTCAACCAGTTTAAACTAGTCTATAGGTTTAGTTTTACTTTTAGATTAGAAAAAATGAGGTGAAAATGCCGCTTTATTTAATTTTGCAAACAATATATTAGACAATTCATGGAATGAAAACGTTTTTAATATTTTTCGGAAAAATACGGAAAATTTTCCGGAAAAAAGGCCTCGGTAATTTTCCGGAAAATTTTCCGAGCGGGAAATTTTCCGACTTACAACACTAAGTTAAATTAATGCAAGGTAAATAGTACCAAAGTTTGCTCAGCTCGTTGTTGCACAGTAGGGCCCTGCTTTTATACGACAAATTTTCGATGATTTTAAATTTTGACGATAAGGTAGTCTCGAAGGAGTTGATAAAGTTGTCTATGATTTGTTTTTGCCAATTTTCGTAGGGTGAGAAAGTTATACCGAGAATCTTTAGGTTTGCATTTGACCAAGATAAATTGAGGGGGGTGTCTAATCTATCAGAACATGCACCGAGCCATAGCCTGTTGCTTTTAGCTATATTGAATCGCGCGTTACTGACCGCACAGTAACGCGAAATTTCATATTCAAGAATAGGGAAACCTTCGTTTTTAGTCAATAATAAGTTGAGGTCGTCGTCAAAACACAGACAGACCAGGGGTGAAGTTAACATTGGTGGTTGAAAACTGCATTGAGAGAGTGATCGTCGGCAGCGACATAAAAACGGTTCGAGGGATAAAATAAATAATAAACTAGAAAGCGGGTCGCCTTGTCGAATACCTGATTTGAAGAATTTTGAAGTTAAAGTACTGTTTATTTCATGTAGCTTAGTTTTATATAGGTAAAGATTTGACCGGAGATACCGATGTGTGATAGAATATTGAGTAGGTAATCATGATCGACTCTATCGAACGCCTTAGCCTGATTGAGGGAGACAATGGCCAGCTCTTCCTCTGGATTATCTGTTATATAGTATTATTATAATTATTATTATTATTATTATTATTCTTCTTATTGAAAGGGTGGCAAGCCGTGCACTTCGACCTTAGGTCCATTGTGGTAAAAAAAGTCCTATTTCCGACACTAAGTTAAGAATCTGTTTGGCCGGGATGTTGAAGAAGTCATGCGTCTCCAACCGATGCATACCAAGATGTTCAAACCTTTGAGCCGCATAATAGTCAGAGCTACAAAGAATGTGAGAGGCAGTTTCCTCCTCGGTTAGACAAGCCCTACAAATTGGGTCATCACTGACACCAATAAGATTTAGGTGTCTGTTAAGTTGGAAATGGCCTGTAAGTAGGCCAGTTACCAACCTTATATTCGTCTTAGAGAGCGAGAGTAGCTCTTTTGCTCTCAGCTGCCCCAGATATCATGGTAAGCATTAGCATCACAGCCAATGACCAGTTTCTTTCCCGTCCCCTCGCACAGTGGTTGACCATTCTGGCCACCTCCCGGGGGGTGGGGGAAGAAGATCGTCATATGGGAAGTAAGCTGATGCCAGAGTCAGCTCCACGTCTCCATTTATAGAGGAGGTGGTTAGTTTGACCGTACGTAGCAATATCCCTAGAGGTAGGTAGTGACAGCGGAAGGGCATGTTTACCCTTGCGTATCAACACACAGGCTCTGGGACCCCTGTAGCAAAATAAAGTCGGGCCGACGTCGGCAAAAGGTTCTAAACACTAAGGTCAGCCGACCGTCGGATTTAGGGTCGAAATGTCCTAGGGGTAGAAGGGTCGGCCGCCTACAAAACGTCGACTCTTTACCGCCTTTTAATAGACCTAAACGACGTCATCCCGACTAAGAATGTACTGTATAATTACGTCGAAACGACTTACTTTTTGATATTTTAAGTGACTGAAAATGACCAAATAAAACCGTATATATACATGTATGTAGTTGGTCAAGTCCCATGAACGGGAGTGAAACAATGAGTTTATTTCCGTCAATCGGAAAGCTCTTGAATCTAGAGTACAGAGTTCTAGAGTTTCTTGGGGCTTAGGAAAAGTAACGAATAAATCTTCATTAATTAGCTAACATATTTAGCTAAAATATTTCAATTTGTTTTATTAAATCGCCAAAGTTTCACAGTTTTGAGCGATTAATTGGCAAAGCGTGACCTTAAATCGACTCTTTGTGCACCAGGGGTAATAATTAAAAGTAAGGTCTATTTTAAGTCGGATAATGGTCGGCATACCGACCATAAATAGTCCCAAAAAAGGATTTACGGTTTTAGTGTCGAAAAACGTTCGGACGTTTTTAGGTCGGCATTTGGTCGTCGACTATAAAGCGACTTCTCGACCGTACCCCGACCCTAAAACGACTTCATGTGTCAGGGGGAATAGCAGAGTTATAATCAAAAAATATATTACCTGCGCTTTGGAGACCAAGTATCTTGCCACTGACAACCCAAGACTCCTGAATAAGTGCAACATCGAAGCACTTCTTTGCAAACATGGAGAAGCTGCCTTGCAGTGATGCAACACCTTCATCCTCGTCTTAGTTAGTTCCGGCTGGAAACCAAGTACTCCCTAACGAGCCGTACCCAACGGTAGGTGTGAAAATCACACCACACTGGCCCTGTCAGCGTCCTCAGCCGGTCCCCTCGTACCATCCTCCAGAAAGGTATCCTCTTTGGTCTCATCAATGTCTGATAAGACAATAGATTTTAGGTCCTCCGTAAGAGTGTCCTCTTCTTAGTCCCCGCAACCCAGAGTCTCCCCTTCCATTACTGAGTCCTCCGAGGCATTTGTTCCTGGAACATTACCAGATACGGGGCTAGCCCCGTCTTCCTGGGTTTTCGGCATCATCAGGCTAGGATCATGGAGTATCTTAAAGATACCCCGGTCTAGGCCCGTTTCGGCCCGATGCCCAGCTTCCTTGATGACCTTGACTGACTCACGATATCCATCTGGAAAATCCAACGGATGGCAGTTGATGGTTCTTCAGCCTTCGTTATAGTTTTCCAACATTGCGTCTTAAGCGCACTGTTGAAGGTACGTTACCTTTTTAGAAGGATTTTCGAGTCCATCGTGTAAACGTCCTTGGTACGAAAAGCAACCTTAAACGGCTTGGTAAGTCACTGGCCTTCATTACTGATAGCCGCGCGCCCCCAAGAACCTGTTCGTTCTGGTCGAAAGCACTTCTCAACTAGTCCGCTGTAGGTAGAGAACGGCACCACCATTCAGCTCAAAGTTCAAGAAACGTGGTAGAGGGTCACCCGAAGGTATCCCATCTATACGCTCCAGAACACCACGCTGAAAAGTGCCCATTTCTTCTACAGAAATTGCACTCACTGGACAATGGCCATCTTAACAGAGTGTAGAACCTCGCTAAAGGTCTGGTCCTGGGCCTTAGACTGGGAATCTGGGGAGTCATGCTCCCTAGATCTTTTATTTGAGAAGGAGGAGGAGGAACTGCTCTCATTGGGGTTATTCTCCGACCTCTTTATTTTCTGCGGCGTTGATTCCGAGTTTGCATTTTACCTAAGGTCTAATCCCCAACGGACCCTTGCTCAACCTCATGGGTCACCCCAGAGTAGGCTGGGGCGAAAAACCAACATTGTGCGTCCAGGAAACGCCTGGGTGCGGAAAAGTGGCCCAGTCCAATCCGAAACTCAGCGCACTTCGAAATTTTGAAATCGGATAATATCTTCAGTCTGTTCTTTGAGGGTGAAATCTCGAAATTTCACTAAAAAACACTAAAATTTAAGGTTTTGCAAAAATAGGCTTAAAATCGATACCGATACCTTCCAAGGGTGACTTTACGATGAAAAGTCATCAGAGGGTACTTAGAGGTCCGTACCGAGTCGCCAAAGTCACCCCATGCCAATCCTCATGGAGGGGGAAATGGCTCAAAATTGCGTATTTTCGAGTAAAACGCTTAAATACTTGTGCAGCTCCTAGCTCACTGAGTTCTGCTACTTCGAGTGACCCAGAGCCCACCACGTGGAGGTGGCTGCACATCGGGCTCCACCCACGCCCTACCCAACCAACCAACCATATGTAGAACGTGCTTATTTAAGTCTCAGATTCATTAATTTCACCCACAAAGTCTTTCTTAGTGTGAAATAATTTGACCGTCTTTCGAGAAAGAAGTGAGGCGCGTATCTGTCGGTCCCGAGCGTCGGGACCGATGCCTTGTCTGGACACCTCTGTTACCAGTCTAACAGTTCTTTCCACCGCTACTGTGTGACAAGGGAAAGATGTAAAGTCCCAGTCTGGTACCAAGCCATCGGCCATAGATAGCTTAGCGGTAAATTCATCCTCTGTTATAGGAATTAAAACTGGAGGTACGGTAAGTGAAACATCTGTCTGTTCCCAATCAATCATTTCTGTGTAATCATTAGCTCCAAAATTAATTTTTGGTACAATATTGTATCTAACAGTTGTCTGTTGCTTAAGTTTTGCTTCCAGGATTTTGGTGAGTGCGTCTTGGCGAACGGTAAGCCTAGGGTCGGTTACCATTCCAAGAAGTATATTTTCTGGCATGGCAGAGAAGCCGTTTCTCTGAATGGAAGTGTTTAACACATTTCGGTACTTCAGAGGAAGAAGCCTTGACAATTTGATTGCTTGGAAGAGGTGCCGACTCACATCAGCGATAGACTTATCCCGTCTGATGTGGAACCACTGAGGTACGTATACTGTGAGTAAGTATTCAACTAATACTTGCAGTTTCTTTGTGGGTCTTTTTGTTGATATTTATAATATCAGAATTCTATTTGCAGTTGTTAGCCAGCGAGCCATGTTGATGGGGCCTATCTTCCGGGAGGCCAGCTCAGGAGAGCACGCTCCGGACCGTATGGCATCTGATATCTCATAAAGATACCTTTGATCTGAGCTGAGATCAGTGGGCTCAATCTCAGGTAAGTCACTTGCAACTTGTTTAAACTTTACAACATCCAGGGTATCACCAGTTGAAAGTTGTCCCCCTATTGGCCCTGAGTATTTGTTCGGACCAGAGGTAGGTCCGTCAATAAATACGAAAAGACTTCTGAAGGGTAGCTCATTGAAATGTAATAGACAGACAACCCATTGCAAGTCATTCCTCTAGTAGAAGAATAATTCCTCCCTTCCAGCCCGTATTCGTATTTGTACCGTCACAGCCCACGACTACCACTGCATCGAAGCCTCCATTCAGTTCTGTTGTTACGTAATTATAAATAGAATCACACTCATCTTGGGCATGGCTCGATGGTGTGACGACATGGCCTACGTATTTAGAACCTTTTTCGGCCACTAAAGATATGTGTTCCTCCTTAATAAATCCGGAGGCTGTCAATATTTCGTCTTTTCGACTATCAAAATATAAGCCACGAATAGAATCCTCATGGCGTGATTCCTCCTTCAACTTGGAGCCTGTTTTAATTTTCTCGCGCCTTATCTTACTTTTATCAATGACTAGACACTCAGGTACTTTTTGAGAAATATCCGGGGAGATCATACCTGCTCGATTGGCAGCGAGGAGTACAGACGAGCTTAAATGTGCCGCAGCCCGTTGACTTATACCATATCTTTGAGCAACTACTGCTGCTTCAGATAAGTCAAGTCTGGCCTGCGATGATTTTCTCTGCACAAGTCTGCGTGGTATGTCGTGAAAATCGTCATCATTGGTAGAAGTATCAACCTTTACCTTAATTTCAGGAGGAGGATTATCACCTTCACCTTCCTCAAAGAAGGAATCTAAATCTTTATCCATATCAATCGTAGAGGAAGATGTGGAGGCCGCTGCAGTAGGAACGCTTTCCCCACCCTCTCCCCGTTCAAGTCTGCCTCTTTTTGCATTACGTTCTGCTCTCTTATGCACTTTTTTTTGTTTCAGAGACATCTACGCTGGCGATTCCCATGAGTCTTTTACCTCTTTGGTCAAGATAGAAGGCATGCTCTATGGCTGGAACCTACTTTTCCTTGGGACAGGAGCACCTAGACAAGTAAACGCACTTACAAGCGGCTATGTTAAATAATTCAGAGCAGTACTCTTTGAAGGCGGTGATTTTCTCATCCTTATTACTTTGGGAAGTTGTTTTACTCTTCAATAAATTTTTCAACGTAGTGTATTTTTTATGAAGATTTGTGAGACATTCCTTAATGCGCTGCTCTGAGACCATTGGGATAGAAGCAGATTCCCAAATAACTATTAGTTTGGAATGGACTTCGTCGGCAATGTATCCGAACGAAGGCTCCTTGTCTTTTTCTGAAAGACAGCCCTTTTGCCTTCGAACCTCCTGACAAGATCGCAGAACGTCAGCCCTCGTTGGCAAAACGTTCGGACCAAAATCTTTTGGAGGACCAAATATAGGGCACTGCACAAAGTCTCTCTTTGCTGTGGCATAGAAACCAAAGAGGGGAGTGCGTGCAGGCAGAACCAGAATCTCTACCACCAAAAGACGCAACGACGAGACAATGAGAAGAAGAAACTATAACGACAACGTCGACTAGCACCTGCGAGTGAACGAACATTAGGCGTGAGCCGACAGTACGAGCCATTGACAGGTTCTGACAAGTCTCGACAACGCTCGACCAGAGGGAGGAGAAGGGGGGGGGGGAGAAGGAGACCGGAGACCAGCGACCGGGGGGGGGGGGTCCAGCTTCAGTGTAGAGGTGACCCAGGGACCGCACAAGTATTTAAGCGTTTTACTCGAAAATACGCAATTATGAGCCATTTCCCCCTCCATGAGGATTGGCATGGGGTGACTTTGGCGACTCGGTATGGACCTCTAAGTACCCTCTGATGACTTTACATCGTAAAGTCACCCTTGGTAGGTATCGGTATCGATTTTAAGCCCATTTTTGCAAAACCTTAAATTTTAGTGTTTTTTGGTGAAATTTCGAGATTTCACCCTCAAAGAACAGACTGAAGATATTATCCGATTTCAAAATTTCAAAGCGCGCTGAGTTTCGGATTGGACTGGGCCACGTTTCCGCACCCAGGCGTTTCCTGGACGCACAATGTTAGTTTTTCGCCCCAGCCTACCCCAGAGGTGGACGCCTTAAGGTTGCGCTAAGTCTCATCATGGGTTGGACCTAGGTCTGGTTGAATAACAGGGCTGGTAGAATTCGAAAATTTACCCTTCCCTTGTTTGGAGCCGGATTCTGACGAACCATTGCCCAATTTGTTTGGTTTTGTTTGTTGTTTGTGTGTTTCCATTTCGGTCCCACGAGAAAAGAGGAAAGTAAAAGGTCACCGCCCTTAATACTCTGTCCACGAGGGGATCGTTAATGATACCGTATTTTCGCTTCCCCAGTACTATTCATCCCTCAGCACGATACCTTACACCTGGGCTGAAGGAAGAAGCAGAGCCTTAGTTGGCCAGCATGAAGGGTTGCGCCCCCCCCCCCCCCAACTGTTACTCCCTTCCACCACGTAGAGGTTCAAGGTTGCAGTTTATGGAAGGGAAATGTTCCTCATGGTCAATAGCCTTTTCAGAACTTTCCACTCCTAGATTTAATTTAAAAAAACTACAGGATAGAGATAATCTCATATGTAACTAAGCAAACCGTGACCTTTTGTTTGTCTCAACAATCGTATCTTTCATGCAAGGCGCGTACTCATCAAATCGTGGTACATATTTTGCCAAAACTTGAGTTTGTCCCGTATTTGTTTGTTATACCCTAAATCATGTTGAATTATTTGCAGAAATAATCTATAACAAATTAATCCCTCCCGTTATTGATAATCTAACTCGTATAATTTCTACTAAATATTAAAAAGATAGAGCTGGTATAAAAACTGTACCTAGAAAAGGATACTAACTTCAGTCACGGCCAACTTTGATCACGCGCTGTTCGCGCTATAGCGGCCAACACATTCATCGAAATTCCGCGAGCAAGGATTTTCCCCGTATAAACTGTACTATAACGTGTAGGAGTTCAGCGCCACGCTGGGTTTTTATATTGACTTCAATGTAAAAACTATTCTAAAAATAATAATCCGCTAGGGGCGCTCACGTCATACACATCTTTTGCTCATAGGTTTCCACAGAAACGTCAACGAATGAGATGGCCACTGTAGCGCGAGAGATCCAAGTTGGCCGTGCTTCAGTAACTTCACCATTGTTGTAAATGTAACTTTGTATTTCTCTTGTTGTAAATATGTTTGAAGCGAACTGTTGTTAATTTCCACGGTTTTTAATCCTATTGTAAAATGATTTCATGAATTATATTAATTGTCAACACATAATATCATACTATAATTTATTATCATACTATAATATAAATACTTTACCTTACTTTCCAAGTCGTCAGAGTCATAAAATGTGTGTTGTAACTTCCGTTAGGATTTCAAGTACTGCGCAAATACGGGGAACACCCCACATTTACCGGCGATACAAAAATTTTAAAGCTTAAAATTAATAATGTATAATTATAAAAAAAATTATTTGCCCTTTCGTTGAATAAAATTTAAAAAAATGTACTTTCTTTTTTCATGGTCAGCCCTTGCTAAGATTAGTGCTACTCCTAGTCTCGACGTGATGGGTTTTTAACCCTTTGTCGGGCTTTAATCGAACTAAAGAACTAAAATGAATAAAACGTAACAATAAATTAATTTCTGTCTCAAAGTCACCATAAATGCAGGCGATTGGGATGGCCGCTATAGCGGGTGCGATCGAAGTTGGCCGTGCGGTAAGTTACAAAAGGGTGTACTTTGTACGAGCGAATAAAAAACCTTTGACTGACTAAAACTTTAGTTTAGCCTCGTCATTATTATTTATTCAACAGGAGTCCTACCGTATGCTAAAGTTTTAAATGAAAATGCTTTTGGTTGACAGACAGACAGACAGAGTGGGCAAGAACGTAGGAAATAAGTCTTTGCACAATGTGACAATTGATTGCTTTTGTTATCAACTATATTTTAAAGTAACCGATTATTATTGGTATCAGGACTGAATTGTCTCATAAAAGGTTTCGTAAATGAAAAAGCGCGTAGCACAGGATAAATTTTTAGTCCGATTTTTCTAAGCGTGAAAATATGCGCGTGATTCAGGTCATTCTTAGTATAGTCCATTCGTTAATTCATATTCGTCGTTAGTCAGGTTCTACTCGTAAAAGCCAAATGCGTAATAAATTGAGCAGCTATTGTTTTTGAGTCAAAGAGTGTAATTATTACGGTAATTTCGCTATTTTAAATTTTAACTAGTATTTGTTCTGTCATTGAATGCTTCTTAATTTTTTTTCTGACTTTCTAGTTGCTTAAAAATGGGAGAATCAATGCTGATTAACCATTATGGCTCATCATTTACGCCCACTTCAGCTGTGATATCTGGTAAGCCTAGGTTTAATGACTGCTTTTTAATGAAACCTAAAATGTTATTGTTTTTATTACTCGTATCATTGTATTTCAAAACATGCAGTTAAATAGAATCCATAGCTTAATTTCAGTTTACAATATATTTTCTTTAGGAATTCCCATGGATTCTGTTTCAGCGGCCTGTGTTCCCTCTGTTGGTACTCAGATGCACGCAAGACAACATGCTTATCATTCTGAGGAGCAATTGGCTTCTTTTGCCTTAGAAGCAATTAGTAACAATGACTGGCACAATTATTATAATAATTGTTCGAATGTCAATGTTCCAAATTCTGGTACAGTCACATTACATCATCAAACACCACATCTTCCTCAACCAATGATTCAAGAACCAAGTCAACCAAAACCGAAGCGGTATAGGAGACGAAAGCCGGGGGATGGACCACCCAAGAAACGTCAAAGAAACCCTGATAACTGGACAAGAGTTGTCAAGTCCAAAGACTATAATACTGGAAAAATTAGAAAGTTTAATGGAGAAATACGAGCGCGGAAAGTTCGGGGTGTTTGTTCAGACCCCCTTAAATGCCGAATTAAATGTACACAAAAAATCTCTTCTGCACAACAAGAAGAGCTAAACACCTCATTTTGGCAATTGGGATCCTTTGGCAAAAGAAGAGAATATTTGAGCTCGCATGTATTTAGATTTGAGAAAAACAGAGCACGTGTCTTGTATCATATTTCGCAAAGAAATCGACAATACACTTACAAATATTATGTCACATTGAATGGAGAAAGAATTAATGTTTGTAAATCGTTCTTTCTCAATACATATGACGTTTCCGATAGAATGGTACATGATGGAAGTACATCCATGGTAATACCAGGAATCTGTAAACCTAAAAGACAGCCTAAAGATATCATGACAGATGACCAACGAAATGTTGCCAAGTTTCACATTAAGAAATATTTAATAAGCACCGTTAGTCGCAATCCCAAAATTAAACAAAAGGAACCGCATTTAACCGTTTCAGAAATGTACAGGCACTACAAGAATTGGTTTAAAGATCGTAATTACGAAGAAGCCGTGAAAGTGGGAAAACCAATTTACCGCAAGATTTTTCTTCAGGGCATAAAAATGGGCTTTCATGTAAATGGGAAGTTACCTAAAGGATTAGAAAAACCTGATGAAGATCAACAATCTGAAGCAGCAGGTGACGGCGAAGCCTCAACAGAAAATACGTCAAATGACAAGGGTAAAAGAGTCGATCAGGAGGATCTAATGGACTCTGAGTACGAACTAGACTTAAACGAGGATGCCTCAAGTGATGATGATTTTTCTTCACCAACTGCTTTTCAAAATGGGGAATCTGCCAGAAGCAAAACCAGAGGCAATGTTAAATCGGCTAACTCATCAAAAAGCTTGAAAAGCAGTTTTAATAGAAGTTTCCTTAAACAACAGAAAACTGATAATAGTCGAATGACTCTAAGATCTACTGGGAGGAAAAAAGCGAAATCCAGAAAAAGTTCTACTCCCAAACGCATTGTGCAAACACCTAAAAATTCTGCAAAATTGCCTGAGACTGAGGTTACAAGCGATATTGTTGCTGAAACAAATAATAATCCAATTGAGTCCTTGGTTCCAGATTATCAGATTGAGGAAGGAAGGTTAGAAGCTCAGAATAATATCCAATACAGTGATGATTCTTGCGGGGAAGAAGAATTTATCTTACCAACTGCCGAAGGTAGCATGGTGTCCAATTCCAATTCTTCAGAAGCAATTACAACTCCACCTAATCAAATATTAAGTACGCCAAATTCAAAAAGAGCGCGAGCTGTTCGTGGAATATGTACCTATCCTGATAAGTGTCGTCATCAGTGCAGCACTAAAATATCACCCACACAGCAGCATACCATTAACTCTTATTTCTGGGGTCTTGGCTCCATTCCGAGGAGACATACTTATTTGGTCTCTCACGTGCACCGTTATGAGAAGAAAACTACAACCAACAGCTTGTTGCAGAGAGAGCGAAGGTATTCTTACTATTACTATTTGGACAAGAACAGTAACAGAATACAAGTTTGCCAGTCTTTTTTTATAAACACGCTAGGTATTTCAGCCAGCATGGTGCACGAAGCGTATTCGGGATCAGTCAGAAGTGACACGTCTGATAATAGAAAAAATCGGGTTCCTGTTAATAAAACCAAACCCCAAAGCATTGAATTGGTTAAATGTCACGTACAATTTTATTTAGGTAACCATGTCGAGTTATTATTGGGTGGTCCCAAGAAGGAAGACAATGTGAATGTGACTGAAATGTTTAGACAGTATGAAGAATGGTTTAAAGACTGCAACCATACAGCAGATTTAAAAGTGAAACAACATATGTATAGAAAAATTTATCATGAAAATTTTTCTTCTGGCCCCGGTAGCACCCCAAAGCCAGTCTCCGAAGCTACTGGCACACCGTCAAATGATAAACGACCCACTGTCATTTCTCTTCGGGGTGGATCGCCATAAACTTTAGTGGATATGATGTTAAGATTTACATTTATTGAAACTTTTTCTTCTTAAGGTACAGTCAAGAACTTATATAGGATTACTGAGACTACGGCCAACTGTGATCTCTCGCTATAGCGGCCAACCCATTCGCTGATATTCCGTAAGCAAGGCTATAACGAGCATGGCGCAGCACTCATGGTTTTTTATATTGACTTCAATGCAAAAACTTTTCTAAAAATAACATGCTGCTAGGGACTCTCAAACCATACAGATATCTTTTGTTCATAGCTTAACATAAAAACTTCAACGAATGGGTTGGCCGCTATAGTGCGAGATAAAAGTGACTGCCACTCTCACATTGATCGCTGCAGAATTGTTGCGCTACTAGACTCTGCATTGAAACCTAGTTTCGGATAAATTCTTTGTTCTGTTTTATTGTCACAATGAAATAGTCCCATTAAATATAATTATTTTGCTTTAAATTTTATTATTATTTTGGAGTATCTTAAAATCCAATTGAGAAAGTTCAAAATATATTTGGCAATGTTTTCAGTAATCCTGAATAAGTTCAAGGTTAGGGAGTTAATTAGTTTCCAACGCAGAATTTACCCATTTTAAGGGTTTGCCATTTGTACAGATTATTATGTTTTACTCCCGAGTTTTGAGGTTCAAAACGAAAATGCGTAATCATTTCTTACATACTCTATAAGAGTATTTTCGGTGTTCAAATATGTATTAATTGCAATTATAATAAGTATTCATAGTGATCAAGTAACTGCAATCAAGTAGATTTTTGTTTGCAATATCCTAAACACACAAGGTTAAACAAGTTTCTCTCCCTTCCATATTGATTTTCTAAATCTATTTCATCGTAAATGAACCATGACCAGCGGAATGTTGTTTTTTTAATTAAAATGGTATTTCATTTAAGGCCACTATTTTATTAGAAATACGATTAACCTTTGTGAATCAGATAGTGTTTCATTAATTTTTGTTCATTCTAGATACACTGCAATTTTATCACACTGGGTTAGAAGTAAGCAATGTAGTTATTCATATTTTAATTTACTGTAAAATTAAATTAGCATTAGCACTTTTGAAAAGATGTGTATGTGTCTCTTATTTAAGTTTTTATAATGCTGTATGACGTGTAATAATAAATAGTTAAGAAATTTACAACCTAGGTGAAAATAACTTGTTAAATACATGTAATTGTTCTTTGAATTACCATGTTTTAGATGTGAAAAATCAGTCTCTATCATTTATGGGGGAGCTACTAAAAATCATACCAGCATACTTCGCATACCTAACATACCAGTTAGTCAAGATAGAAGCGAACTTGGCTAATCGCATACCAACAAGTCGCGTGGAAATAGTCTCGATTCGAAATGCGTTTCAATTGGTTTTTCACGTGGTATTTTCAATATTTACTCATTAATTATTTTAATTGTTGAAAATTAAAATTAAGTTTGCTTTACTTGTATTAGGGTTAATTTTGATTTCCAGTCAATGTTAGTTTTAATTCGTATCGTTTTCACAAAGCTAGAGCACTATTTCAAATCGCATACCAAAAAGCCGTCGCGTGGAACTCGTCTCGATTCGAAATGCGTTTCAATTTGTTTTTAATGTGGTGTTTTCGATATTTAACCACTATGGATTATTTATGTTAATTAAAAATTAAGTTTAACTTGCTTGTATTAGGGTTTATTTTGATCCGCCAATATTAACTTTACTCGGATCGTTTACACAAGGTTAGGAACAATTTCCGAAATCTCATACCTGCTAAGAGAAATTGCATACGAACAAGCCATAGCGTGGAATTCGTCGCCAATATAAAGAGCCAAACACAATTCCTCCTTGCATACAGATGGCGCCGAGATCGACGATATTTGAAAGGAAAAAAACAGATTTACCAGGGATGTAGAGACTTTCGCAATTCTATAAGCGCAGCGATTACCATGATTTCTGGCAATTCCTCTTAACAGCTTAATCTCTTTTCATTTTGAATTTTCATTTCTAATAAAAATTTAACCAAAAGCGACGTAAGACCCAAAAATATGCCACATGGTTATAATTTCTACCTAACCGACATAAGACCCAAAAGTGTGTCAACTTTATCTTTGCAACCTTTAAAATATTTATTGAGAGCTAGTCTCACCATAGACTACATAGCCTACTAGTTCGAATAGTAGTTGCAACTTTACATTTAGTCTATGGTCTGGTGCGATTTTATCTCTTCGATTTACTTGCCCATAGACATACCTTCTAAAACGCCTCAATTGGCGGCGCTGGAGTGGATAAAATTTCAAATTTTGATGTCGTCTTTTTAACTCCTTCTCCCACGCCCTCTTTTTTCTTCGCGACAATCTCTCATTAAACATTATACCGCACTGACAGCCGGGAGTAGTGGCTCACTCCTGTAATCCCAGGCGTCCGGGAGGCAGAGTTTGTGGAAGGCCGTGTGAGGACGACTACCAATCCCCCAACGGGTGGTCAGGATACTTCCGCCACGGGTGTCCCCACCCCTGTCCCCACGTATCCACCCGTTGGCGTGGCCGTTACACATATCTCACCCTGATTAATCAGTTATTGTGTGTGTGCTGGTGTCTAAGGCCTCGGGTCGACACCGATGTTTGTGTATCTCAAGAAAAAAAAATACCGCACTGACAAACTTTTGTTTCTACCAGGGTAACTAGGGGCTTGCCAGGGCCGACGTTAGGGGAGGGGGGTTAGCGGGGCAAAAGTACCCCGGGCCCGGGCCTCCGAAAGGCGCCCGCCGGAACGGGTGCCTAACTAAAGTTTTCTGACTATTACCAAAAAAAAACAAATTTTGCAGTAAAAAATACCTGGGGCCCGAAATTCCTAGCGCCGGCCCTGGCGCTTGCCAACGTTTTAACGGAAGCGGGGCTAAAATAATATTATATGCACAACCTTGTTACATTGGGTGCGTCCGAAGAAATGCCGAGAGCAATGGCGTAGCCAGGGGGGGGGGGGCACAGGGGGCACTTGCCCTCCCGAAACGTATGGTCGTACGTACAAATATTTTTATTTTTTACTTTTTTTTAATTGTGTGCCTCCCCCCCCCCCCCCCGAAACAAAATCCTGGCCGAGAGATAAAAAAGAAAACACAGATGTTTCGTATGTTTAGTCAACTTGCCAAGTTGACTAAATTTGCTAATTTTCGAGGCGTACTCGGTGAGTTGGGAATATTAATCTAGAGATCCAATCAAATCTGCTCCCCGCGAAACAAGTTTTTGAAAATAACGAATGTGTCGTATCCTCTAAAATGACGAGAAAACGTTATCATATGCCCCGTGGCGCCATCCATTCTTTAAAAACAAAATCTTTTGGCCGGAAAACGTGTCTTATTTGAACGAACCGTTGAGAGATAGACGGCGCCACTGGTAGAATGATAAAGTTTTCTCGTCACTTAGGAGCAGACGGCAGTATTCTTATTTTTAAAAAACTTGTTTCGCGAAATACTGAAATCCGACGTTTTGATTGGACCTCTAGATTAATATTCCCAACTCAATGAGCGTACTATAATTTTAACTGCACACTATATAGTACTCCATTTTCGATAATTCCGCCATGATTGTACTATAATTTTCAAAAATGGTGACACTGACGTCTTCGAGGTGACATTTGTTATTTAATTCAGTGAGATTTTTATGTCAGCTAGTTTAAAAGTGATATTTAAACCAAGTAAGATTTTTGGTTCACAGTTCCTTATTCAAAAATAACAAATAAATAAATATTTCATTATTAATTTCTTGTTTCATGCAAACTTATTTATTTCAATAGGCCGAAATTTACTTTTAAGCTTTTATGGTATTAAAAATCAAGGTATCTCGTATAAAAAAGTACTCAACCCAACTACGCGCTAATAATCAGTATAAAATCAAAATTTAGCGCGAACTCTCGTTGCGTTGTGAATTTACGATAATTTTAATGGCAAATCGATAATTTCATCGTCCTAGTACGAAAATTTTACTTTCGGGACCTGGCAACGCTGCGTCTCAGTAGATATGTCAAAAGACCCAAAGATAGGACGTCTTATGTCGCTTTTGATGTATCTTTTGCAAAAGCGATTTCGAATGGGAGAATGGGTGACTGGGGAGAGAGAGTAAGTAAAATGGCACCAAGTCCAAGCACACCGCATCATGGTTCAAAAATGTCCACATTTATTAATCTCTTTCAAGATATAAAATGTACAAATATCACTGCCTAGAAATATTTACTAATTAAACATATTTTCCTGATGAAACGGAAGAACCAAATTCATTCAAAACGTTAATGAAAACATCATCAGAAGTCTGCGAAAGAACACGTTTTTAGCGAGTAACATTAGCAGACTACTAACATGAAAATTTATCTCTAAATTATATTTTATATACATATGGCAAAAAAAATTACCCGTATTGTTCCTGCTTTACGCAATAGTAAGTGATAAGAACTGATAAACGAGAATCGGTGTTTGCCCACTGATATCCTAGTCGTAGTACAGGTAGAGAAAAAAAACTATTTATGGGAAATTGCTTTTTCCCGTTTTAGTTTAGTATCTATTACCGAAAAGAGAGCAACTTAATTTACGTGGAAATTATGTGAGTGTATAAAAACATTTTTTCTTTCATTCTTCACGACTGATTTCTTACAACAAGGAAACTTAAGTTGAGACACTCACGGTAAGATAATTCATTTTAATGCACTTTATTAAAAGTAATCTTTAAAAATACAGAAAACTTTAATACATTGTGGGGATAGTGTTGGGCTAAAAAATTTGGGAAGAGTAAGCAATTGGGGGATGATTAACTCAGACACTCAAGGGCGTATTTAACAGGGAGGCGTAAAACGTAAGTGACTTTTTTGTTAATAAATGGGAGGTACACAACTTAAAACCCACCCGAAATTAAATGACGCATACGCCCTTATACAGGCAAGTGAACCTGTGTGAGGAAGTGAATACGGAACGCTTATTTTTAAACATTATAACATCCATCTTGAAACGAACGTTTTATAAAAGCATTGTATACATATTTCGCTGGTCACGACGTTATTGAGCAGTTTTGCTTTCCCAAACATATAACTATTTCGCGAAGTATTTCCCGAAATTAGTTCATACTTTTGGGACAGTTCTTAACGAAATATGTCCTTAATTTTATGACAGTTATTTACAAAATGTATTCATATTTTTGGTACAGTTCTTATTGAAATATGTTCATAATTTTGGGACAGTGATTTTGTTCAAGATTTACATCTGTTCGTAATTATTTTGAGGTCAGTTCTTATAAAACTCTAGCATTTGTTCATAAGTATTTAATTATGAACAAATTCTAGATTTTCCAAAAATCTGACATCTGTTCGTATCTATTGTTTGGTCGGACATTTTATTTTAATATTTAATTTTCTTTACCTAAATCTGACATCGCCTCATGATTATTTGGTTGTCAGTTTTTCAAAAATCAAACATCTGTTCACAAAGATTTCGACCCTGATTAGTGACATATGGGGGAGAGCGTACTGTACTTTATCACCTTCCGCCTACGAATGTGTGCGTGGTTGCGTCCAAATAGAGGTCGGTAACGGTTAATCATTATCCATGATTAAATAGATTTTTTTGGGGAAAAAATGTAAACAAAGAAATTTACCGGTTAATATTTCGGAAAATGATTAAAAAACATGTATTATTCGTAAAATTTGAGCTTTTTATCGAAAAAACGTCGTTTTTCCGATTAATTTTACAAATTTTATCAAAAAATTAATCGGATAATACAGAAATATAAATTACTTGATCAAAACATTTTACGAATAATTTTGAGAGCTTTATCTATTGAATAAAAGTTAACCATCCCCGACCTCTATGTCCAAATGTTCAGGGCTGAATGTAAATTTTGTGGGCAGTTTTTTCCCGAAACCTGTTTATTAAGTTACAAAAAGTTTTTTTTTCTGAAATCTGCTCATTAAAATATGGAAATATTTTCCTGAGGTCTGTTCATTAAAATATGGACAGGTTTTCCTGAGGTCTGTTCATTAAAATATGGACAGGTTTTCCTGAGATCTGTTCACTAAAATATGGAATTTATTTTTCTGAGATCTATTCATTAAAATATGGAAATAATTTCCTGAGATCTGTTCATTAAAATATGGACAGTTTTTTCCAGAGATCTGTTCATTAAAACATGGAAATATTTTCCTGAGATCTGTTCATTAAAATATGGACAGTTTTTTCCTGAGACCTGTTCATGATAATATGGATAGTTTTTTCCAGAGATCTGTTCATTAAAACATGGAAATATTTTCCTGAGATTTGTTCATTAAAATATGGACAGTTTTTTCCTGAGACCTGTTCATGATAATATGGATAGTTTTTTCCTGAGATCTGTTCATTAAAATATGGACAGTTTTTCCTGACATCTGTTCATTAAAATATGGACAGATTTTCCTGAGATCTGTTCATTAAAATATGGACATATTTTCCTGATATCTGTTCATTTAAATATGGAAATATTTTCCTGAGGTCTGTTCATTAAAATATGGACAGGTTTTCCTGAGGTCTGTTCATTAAAATATGGACAGGTTTTCCTGAGATCTATTCATTAAAATATGGAAATAATTTCCTGAGATCTGTTCATTAAAATATGGACAGTTTTTTCCTGAGACCTGTTCATAAAAATATGGACAGTTTTTTCCTGAGATCTGTTCATAAAAATATGGACAGTTTTTTTCTGAGATCTGTTCACTAAAATATGGACAGTTTTTTTCTGAGATCTATTCATTAAAATATGGAAATGATTTCCTGAGATCTGTTCATCTAAATATGGATAGTTTTTCCGGACATATGTTCATTAAAATATGGAAATATTTTCCTGAGATCTGTTCATTAAAATATGGAGTTTTTTCCTGAGACCTGTTCATAATAATATGGACAGTTTTTTCCTGAGATCTGTTCATTAAAATATGGACAGTTTTTTCTGAGATCTGTTCATTAAAATATGGACAGTTTCTCCTGAGATCTGTTCATTAAAATGTGGACAGTTTTTCCTGACATCTGTTCATTAAAATATGGACAGATTTTCCTGAGATCTGTTCATTAAAATATAGACAGATTTTCCTGAGATCTGTTCATTAAAATATGGACAGATTTTACTGAGATCTGTTCATTAAAATATGGACAGTTTTTCCTGGGATCTGTTCATTAAAATATGGACCGTTTTTCCTGAGATCTGTTTATTAAAATATGGATCGTTTTTCCTGAGATCTGTTCATTAAAATATGGACAGATTTTCCTGAGATCTGTTCATTAGAATATGGACAGTTTTTGCTGTGATCTGTTGATTAAAATATGGACAGTTTTGGCTGAGATCTGTTGATTAAAATATGGACAGTTTTGCTGAGGTCTGTTCATTTAAATATGGACAGTTTTTTCCTGAGACCTGTTCATGATAATATGGATAGTTTTTTCCTGAGATCTGTTCATTAAAATATGGACAGTTTTTCCTGACATCTGTTCATTAAAATATGGACAGATTTTCCTGAGGTCTGTTCATTAAAATATGGACAGGTTTTCCTGAGGTCTGTTCATTAAAATATGGACAGGTTTTCCTGAGATCTATTCATTAAAATATGGAAATAATTTCCTGAGATCTGTTCATTAAAATATGGACAGTTTTTTCCTGAGACCTGTTCATAAAAATATGGACAGTTTTTTCCTGAGATCTGTTCATTAAAATATGGACAGTTTTTTTCTGAGATCTGTTCACTAAAATATGGACAGTTTTTTTCTGAGATCTATTCATTAAAATATGGAAATAATTTCCTGAGATCTGTTCATCTAAATATGGATAGTTTTTCCGGACATATGTTCATTAAAATATGGAAATATTTTCCTGAGATCTGTTCATTAAAATATGGAGTTTTTTCCTGAGACCTGTTCATAATAATATGGACAGTTTTTTCCTGAGATCTGTTCATTAAAATATGGACAGTTTTTTCTGAGATCTGTTCATTAAAATATGGACAGTTTTTCCTGAGATCTGTTCATTAAAATGTGGACAGTTTTTCCTGACATCTGTTCATTAAAATATGGACAGATTTTCCTGAGATCTGTTCATTAAAATATGGACAGATTTTCCTGACATCTGTTCATTAAAATATGGACAGATTTTCCTGAGATCTGTTCATTAAAATATGGACAGATTTTCCTGAGATCTGTTCATTAAAATATGGACCGTTTTTACTGAGATCTGTTCATTAAAATATGGACAGTTTTTCCTGAGATCTGTTCATTAAAATATGGACCGTTTTTCCTGAGCTCTGTTTATTAAAATATGGATCGTTTTTCCTGAGATCTGTTCATTAAAATATGGACAGATTTTCCTGAGATCTGTTCATTAGAATATGGACAGATTTTCCTGCGATCTGTTCATTAGAATATGGACAGTTTTTGCTGTGATCTGTTGATTAAAATATGGACAGTTTTGGCTGAGATCTGTTGATTAAAATATGGACAGTTTTGCTGAGGTCTGTTCATTTAAATATGGACAGTTTTTTCCTGAGACCTATTCATGATAATATGGATAGTTTTTTCCTGAGATCTGTTCATTAAAATATGGTTAGTTTTTCCTGACATCTGTTCATTAAAATATGGACAGATTTTCCTGAGATCTGTTCATTAAAATATGGACATATTTTCCTGATATCTGTTCATTTAAATATGGAAATATTTTCCTGAGACCTGTTCATGATAATATGGATAGTTTTTTCCTGAGATCTGTTCATTAAAATATGGACAGTTTTTCCTGACATCTGTTCATTAAAATATGGACAGATTTTCCTGAGATCTGTTCATTAAAATATGGACAGTTTTTTCCTGAGACCTGTTCATGATAATATGGATAGTTTTTTCCAGAGATCTGTTCATTAAAACATGGAAATATTTTCCTGAGATCTGTTCATTAAAATATGGACAGTTTTTTCCTGAGACCTGTTCATGATAATATGGATAGTTTTTTCCTGAGATCTGTTCATTAAAATATGGACAGTTTTTCCTGACATCTGTTCATTAAAATATGGACAGATTTTCCTGAGATCTGTTCATTAAAATATGGACATATTTTCCTGATATCTGTTCATTTAAATATGGAAATATTTTCCAGAGGTCTGTTCATTAAAATATGGACAGGTTTTCCTGAGATCTATTCATTAAAATATGGAAATAATTTCCTGAGATCTGTTCATTAAAATATGGACAGTTTTTTCCTGAGACCTGTTCATAAAAATATGGACAGTTTTTTCCTGAGATCTGTTCATTAAAATATGGACAGTTTTTTTCTGAGATCTGTTCACTAAAATATGGACAGTTTTTTTCTGAGATCTATTCATTAAAATATGGAAATAATTTCCTGAGATCTGTTCATCTAAATATGGATAGTTTTTCCGGACATATGTTCATTAAAATATGGAAATATTTTCCTGAGATCTGTTCATTAAAATATGGAGTTTTTTCCTGAGACCTGTTCATAATAATATGGACAGTTTTTTCCTGAGATCTGTTCATTAAAATATGGACAGTTTTTTCTGAGATCTGTTCATTAAAATATGGACAGTTTTTCCTGAGATCTGTTCATTAAAATGTGGACAGTTTTTCCTGACATCTGTTCATTAAAATATGGACAGATTTTCCTGAGATCTATTCATTAAAATATGGACAGATTTTCCTGAGATCTGTTCATTAAAATATGGACAGATTTTACTGAGATCTGTTCATTAAAATATGGACAGTTTTTCCTGAGATCTGTTCATTAAAATATGGACCGTTTTTCCTGAGATCTGTTTATTAAAATATGGATCGTTTTTCCTGAGATCTGTTCATTAAAATATGGACAGATTTTCCTGAGATCTGTTCATTAGAATATGGACAGATTTTCCTGCGATCTGTTCATTAGAATATGGACAGATTTTCCTGCGATCTGTTCATTAGAATATGGACAGTTTTTGCTGTGATCTGTTGATTAAAATATGGACAGTTTTGGCTGAGATCTGTTCATTTAAATATGGACAGTTTTTTCCTGAGACCTGTTCATGATAATATGGATAGTTTTTTCCTGAGATCTGTTCATTAAAATATGGACAGTTTATCCTGACATCTGTTCATTAAAATATGGACAGATTTTCCTGAGATCTGTTCATTAAAATATGGACAGATTTTCCTGATATCTGTTCATTTAAATATGGAAATATTTTCCTGAGATCTGTTCATTAAAATATGGACAGTTTTTTCCTGAGACCTGTTCATTAGAATATGGACAGTTTTTGCTGTGATCTGTTGATTAAAAAATGGACAGTTTTGGCTGAGATCTGTTGATTAAAATATGGACAGTTTTCCTGAGATCTGTTCATTAAAATATGGACAGTTTTTTTCTGAGATCTGTTCACTAAAATATGGACAGTTTTTTTCTGAGATCTATTCATTAAAATATGGAAATAATTTCCTGAGATCTGTTCATCTAAATATGGATAGTTTTTCCGGACATATGTTCATTAAAATATGGAAATATTTTCCTGAGATCTGTTCATTAAAATATGGAGTTTTTTCCTGAGACCTGTTCATAATAATATGGACAGTTTTTTCCTGAGATCTGTTCATTAAAATATGGACAGTTTTTCCTGAGATCTGTTCATTAAAATGTGGACAGTTTTTCCTGACATCTGTTCATTAAAATATGGACAGATTTTCCTGAGATCTATTCATTAAAATATGGACAGATTTTCCTGAGATCTGTTCATTAAAATATGGACAGATTTTACTGAGATCTGTTCATTAAAATATGGACAGTTTTTCCTGAGATCTGTTCATTAAAATGTGGACAGATTTTCCTGAGATCTGTTCATTAAAATATGGACAGTTTTTCCTGAGATCTGTTTATTAAAATATGGATCGTTTTTCCTGAGATCTGTTCATTAAAATATGGACAGATTTTCCTGAGATCTGTTCATTAAAATATGGACAGATTTTCCTGAGATCTGTTCATTAGAATATGGACAGATTTTCCTGCGATCTGTTCATTAGAATATGGACAGATTTTCCTGCGATCTGTTCATTAGAATATGGACAGTTTTTGCTGTGATCTGTTGATTAAAATATGGACAGTTTTGGCTGAGATCTGTTCATTTAAATATGGACAGTTTTTTCCTGAGACCTGTTCATGATAATATGGATAGTTTTTTCCTGAGATCTGTTCATTAAAATATGGACAGTTTTTCCTGAGATCTGTTCACTAAAATATGGAATTTATTTTTCTGAGATCTATTCATTAAAATATGGAAATAATTTCCTGAGATCTGTTCATTAAAATATGGACAGTTTTTTCCAGAGATCTGTTCATTAAAACATGGAAATATTTTCCTGAGATCTGTTCATTAAAATATGGACAGTTTTTTCCTGAGACCTGTTCATGATAATATGGATAGTTTTTTCCAGAGATCTGTTCATTAAAACATGGAAATATTTTCCTGAGATTTGTTCATTAAAATATGGACAGTTTTTTCCTGAGACCTGTTCATGATAATATGGATAGTTTTTTCCTGAGATCTGTTCATTAAAATATGGACAGTTTTTCCTGACATCTGTTCATTAAAATATGGACAGATTTTCCTGAGATCTGTTCATTAAAATATGGACATATTTTCCTGATATCTGTTCATTTAAATATGGAAATATTTTCCTGAGGTCTGTTCATTAAAATATGGACAGGTTTTCCTGAGGTCTGTTCATTAAAATATGGACAGGTTTTCCTGAGATCTATTCATTAAAATATGGAAATAATTTCCTGAGATCTGTTCATTAAAATATGGACAGTTTTTTCCTGAGACCTGTTCATAAAAATATGGACAGTTTTTTCCTGAGATCTGTTCATAAAAATATGGACAGTTTTTTTCTGAGATCTGTTCACTAAAATATGGACAGTTTTTTTCTGAGATCTATTCATTAAAATATGGAAATGATTTCCTGAGATCTGTTCATCTAAATATGGATAGTTTTTCCGGACATATGTTCATTAAAATATGGAAATATTTTCCTGAGATCTGTTCATTAAAATATGGAGTTTTTTCCTGAGACCTGTTCATAATAATATGGACAGTTTTTTCCTGAGATCTGTTCATTAAAATATGGACAGTTTTTTCTGAGATCTGTTCATTAAAATATGGACAGTTTCTCCTGAGATCTGTTCATTAAAATGTGGACAGTTTTTCCTGACATCTGTTCATTAAAATATGGACAGATTTTCCTGAGATCTGTTCATTAAAATATAGACAGATTTTCCTGAGATCTGTTCATTAAAATATGGACAGATTTTACTGAGATCTGTTCATTAAAATATGGACAGTTTTTCCTGGGATCTGTTCATTAAAATATGGACCGTTTTTCCTGAGATCTGTTTATTAAAATATGGATCGTTTTTCCTGAGATCTGTTCATTAAAATATGGACAGATTTTCCTGAGATCTGTTCATTAGAATATGGACAGTTTTTGCTGTGATCTGTTGATTAAAATATGGACAGTTTTGGCTGAGATCTGTTGATTAAAATATGGACAGTTTTGCTGAGGTCTGTTCATTTAAATATGGACAGTTTTTTCCTGAGACCTGTTCATGATAATATGGATAGTTTTTTCCTGAGATCTGTTCATTAAAATATGGACAGTTTTTCCTGACATCTGTTCATTAAAATATGGACAGATTTTCCTGAGGTCTGTTCATTAAAATATGGACAGGTTTTCCTGAGGTCTGTTCATTAAAATATGGACAGGTTTTCCTGAGATCTATTCATTAAAATATGGAAATAATTTCCTGAGATCTGTTCATTAAAATATGGACAGTTTTTTCCTGAGACCTGTTCATAAAAATATGGACAGTTTTTTCCTGAGATCTGTTCATTAAAATATGGACAGTTTTTTTCTGAGATCTGTTCACTAAAATATGGACAGTTTTTTTCTGAGATCTATTCATTAAAATATGGAAATAATTTCCTGAGATCTGTTCATCTAAATATGGATAGTTTTTCCGGACATATGTTCATTAAAATATGGAAATATTTTCCTGAGATCTGTTCATTAAAATATGGAGTTTTTTCCTGAGACCTGTTCATAATAATATGGACAGTTTTTTCCTGAGATCTGTTCATTAAAATATGGACAGTTTTTTCTGAGATCTGTTCATTAAAATATGGACAGTTTTTCCTGAGATCTGTTCATTAAAATGTGGACAGTTTTTCCTGACATCTGTTCATTAAAATATGGACAGATTTTCCTGAGATCTGTTCATTAAAATATGGACAGATTTTCCTGACATCTGTTCATTAAAATATGGACAGATTTTCCTGAGATCTGTTCATTAAAATATGGACAGATTTTCCTGAGATCTGTTCATTAAAATATGGACCGTTTTTACTGAGATCTGTTCATTAAAATATGGACAGTTTTTCCTGAGATCTGTTCATTAAAATATGGACCGTTTTTCCTGAGCTCTGTTTATTAAAATATGGATCGTTTTTCCTGAGATCTGTTCATTAAAATATGGACAGATTTTCCTGAGATCTGTTCATTAGAATATGGACAGATTTTCCTGCGATCTGTTCATTAGAATATGGACAGTTTTTGCTGTGATCTGTTGATTAAAATATGGACAGTTTTGGCTGAGATCTGTTGATTAAAATATGGACAGTTTTGCTGAGGTCTGTTCATTTAAATATGGACAGTTTTTTCCTGAGACCTATTCATGATAATATGGATAGTTTTTTCCTGAGATCTGTTCATTAAAATATGGTTAGTTTTTCCTGACATCTGTTCATTAAAATATGGACAGATTTTCCTGAGATCTGTTCATTAAAATATGGACATATTTTCCTGATATCTGTTCATTTAAATATGGAAATATTTTCCTGAGACCTGTTCATGATAATATGGATAGTTTTTTCCTGAGATCTGTTCATTAAAATATGGACAGTTTTTCCTGACATCTGTTCATTAAAATATGGACAGATTTTCCTGAGATCTGTTCATTAAAATATGGACAGTTTTTTCCTGAGACCTGTTCATGATAATATGGATAGTTTTTTCCAGAGATCTGTTCATTAAAACATGGAAATATTTTCCTGAGATCTGTTCATTAAAATATGGACAGTTTTTTCCTGAGACCTGTTCATGATAATATGGATAGTTTTTTCCTGAGATCTGTTCATTAAAATATGGACAGTTTTTCCTGACATCTGTTCATTAAAATATGGACAGATTTTCCTGAGATCTGTTCATTAAAATATGGACATATTTTCCTGATATCTGTTCATTTAAATATGGAAATATTTTCCAGAGGTCTGTTCATTAAAATATGGACAGGTTTTCCTGAGATCTATTCATTAAAATATGGAAATAATTTCCTGAGATCTGTTCATTAAAATATGGACAGTTTTTTCCTGAGACCTGTTCATAAAAATATGGACAGTTTTTTCCTGAGATCTGTTCATTAAAATATGGACAGTTTTTTTCTGAGATCTGTTCACTAAAATATGGACAGTTTTTTTCTGAGATCTATTCATTAAAATATGGAAATAATTTCCTGAGATCTGTTCATCTAAATATGGATAGTTTTTCCGGACATATGTTCATTAAAATATGGAAATATTTTCCTGAGATCTGTTCATTAAAATATGGAGTTTTTTCCTGAGACCTGTTCATAATAATATGGACAGTTTTTTCCTGAGATCTGTTCATTAAAATATGGACAGTTTTTTCTGAGATCTGTTCATTAAAATATGGACAGTTTTTCCTGAGATCTGTTCATTAAAATGTGGACAGTTTTTCCTGACATCTGTTCATTAAAATATGGACAGATTTTCCTGAGATCTATTCATTAAAATATGGACAGATTTTCCTGAGATCTGTTCATTAAAATATGGACAGATTTTACTGAGATCTGTTCATTAAAATATGGACAGTTTTTCCTGAGATCTGTTCATTAAAATATGGACCGTTTTTCCTGAGATCTGTTTATTAAAATATGGATCGTTTTTCCTGAGATCTGTTCATTAAAATATGGACAGATTTTCCTGAGATCTGTTCATTAGAATATGGACAGATTTTCCTGCGATCTGTTCATTAGAATATGGACAGATTTTCCTGCGATCTGTTCATTAGAATATGGACAGTTTTTGCTGTGATCTGTTGATTAAAATATGGACAGTTTTGGCTGAGATCTGTTCATTTAAATATGGACAGTTTTTTCCTGAGACCTGTTCATGATAATATGGATAGTTTTTTCCTGAGATCTGTTCATTAAAATATGGACAGTTTATCCTGACATCTGTTCATTAAAATATGGACAGATTTTCCTGAGATCTGTTCATTAAAATATGGACAGATTTTCCTGATATCTGTTCATTTAAATATGGAAATATTTTCCTGAGATCTGTTCATTAAAATATGGACAGTTTTTTCCTGAGACCTGTTCATTAGAATATGGACAGTTTTTGCTGTGATCTGTTGATTAAAAAATGGACAGTTTTGGCTGAGATCTGTTGATTAAAATATGGACAGTTTTCCTGAGATCTGTTCATTAAAATATGGACAGTTTTTTTCTGAGATCTGTTCACTAAAATATGGACAGTTTTTTTCTGAGATCTATTCATTAAAATATGGAAATAATTTCCTGAGATCTGTTCATCTAAATATGGATAGTTTTTCCGGACATATGTTCATTAAAATATGGAAATATTTTCCTGAGATCTGTTCATTAAAATATGGAGTTTTTTCCTGAGACCTGTTCATAATAATATGGACAGTTTTTTCCTGAGATCTGTTCATTAAAATATGGACAGTTTTTCCTGAGATCTGTTCATTAAAATGTGGACAGTTTTTCCTGACATCTGTTCATTAAAATATGGACAGATTTTCCTGAGATCTATTCATTAAAATATGGACAGATTTTCCTGAGATCTGTTCATTAAAATATGGACAGATTTTACTGAGATCTGTTCATTAAAATATGGACAGTTTTTCCTGAGATCTGTTCATTAAAATGTGGACAGATTTTCCTGAGATCTGTTCATTAAAATATGGACAGTTTTTCCTGAGATCTGTTCATTAAAATATGGACAGTTTTTCCTGAGATCTGTTCATTAAAATATGGACCGTTTTTCCTGAGATCTGTTTATTAAAATATGGATCGTTTTTCCTGAGATCTGTTCATTAAAATATGGACAGATTTTCCTGAGATCTGTTCATTAGAATATGGACAGATTTTCCTGCGATCTGTTCATTAGAATATGGACAGATTTTCCTGCGATCTGTTCATTAGAATATGGACAGTTTTTGCTGTGATCTGTTGATTAAAATATGGACAGTTTTGGCTGAGATCTGTTCATTTAAATATGGACAGTTTTTTCCTGAGACCTGTTCATGATAATATGGATAGTTTTTTCCTGAGATCTGTTCATTAAAATATGGACAGTTTTTCCTGACATCTGTTCATTAAAATATGGACAGATTTTCCTGAGATCTGTTCATTAAAATATGGACAGATTTTCCTGATATCTGTTCATTTAAATATGGAAATATTTTCCTGAGATCTGTTCATTAAAATATGGACAGATTTTCCTGAGATCTGTTCATTAGAATATGGACAGATTTTCCTGCGATCTATTCATTAGAATATGGACAGTTTTGCTGAGGTCTGTTCATTTAAATATGGACAGTTTTTCCGGACATATGTTCATTTAAATATGGACAGTTTTTCCGGACATATGTTCATTAAAATCTGTTCATTAAACTTTTCCTACCCAGTACTTATGACCCCCAAAAAGATGAAACCGGTCTTCTTTTGGATTCTCACGCTAAATTTTTACTTAGTTTTCCGAATCTTATTCAG